>NW_023416335.1:95730651-96930651 GCF_014108235.1 Myotis myotis
TTCCCAGCATTATTTATTGAAGAGATTGCCTTGACTCTATTGTATGCTCTTGCCTCCTTTGCCAAATATTAATGGAGCATAATGGCTTGGGTCGATCTCTGGGTTCTCTGTTCTGTTCTGTTCTGTTCTGTTCTGTTATGTCTGTTCTTGTGCCAGTACCATGCAGGTTTGAGAACCGTGGCTTTGTAGTGTAGCTTGATATCTGGTATTGTGATCCCTCCAACTTTGTTCTTTTTTCTCAGGATTGTTGTGGCTATTCGGGTTTTTTTTTTTTGTTCCAGATGAATTTTTGGAGAATTTGTTCTAGATCTTTGAAATATGCCATTGTTATTTTAATGGGGATTGCATTGAATCTGTAGATTGCTTTGGTAGTATGGACATTTTAATGATGTTGATTCTACCAATCCATGAACGTGGCATGTTCTTGTTTATGTCTTCCTATAGCTCTTTTGTCAATGTTCTGTAGTTTTCTGAGAACAGATCTTTTACAACCTTAGTTAAATTTATTCCTAGGTATCTCAATTTTTTTGGTGCAGTGGTAAATAGGATTTTTGTTTAAATATATTTTATTGATTTTGTACAGAGAGGAAGGGAGAGGGATAGAGAGTTAGAAACATTGATGAGAGAGAAGCATCGATCAGCTGCCTCTTGCACACTCCCTACTGGGGATGTGCCTGCAACCAAGGTACATGCCCTTTACTGGAATCGAACCTGGGACCCTGGAATCCGCAGGCCGACGCTCTATCCACTGAGCCAAAACGGTTAGGGTGGATTTTTTTTTTTCCTTCTCTTTCTGTGAGTTCATGATTGGTTTATAAAAAGACCATAGATTTTCTGGGTGTTAATTTTGTATCCTGCTACATTGCCAAATTCATTTATTAGGTCTAGTAGTTTTTTGATGGCATCTTTAGGGTTTTCCAAGTACAGTATTATGTCATCTGCGAATAAGGACAGTTTTACTTCTTCTTTTCCAATTTGGATGCCTTTTATATCTTTATCTTGTCTGATCACTATTGCTAGCACTTCCAGTAATATATCGAACAGCAGTGGTAAAAGTGGGCATCCCTGTCTTGTTCCCGTTCTTAGGGGAAATGAGTTCAGTTTTTGCCCATTGAGTATGATGTTGGCTGTAGGTTTGACATATAAGGCTTTTATTATGTTGAAGTATGATCCCTCTGTTTCCACTTTGCTGAGAGTTTTTATCAAGAAAGGGCGTTGGATTTTGTCAAATGCTTTTTCTGCATCGTTTGATATGAGTATGTGATTTTTGTCTCTCAGTTTGTTTATGTGATGTATCACATTTATTAATTTGCGGATATTGTACCAGCCTTGCATCCCCGGAATAAATCCCACTTGGTCATGGTGTATGATCTTTCTAATGTAATGCTGAATCTGATTTGCTAGAATGTTGTTGAGGATTTTAGCATCTATGTTCATCAAGGATATTGGCCTGTAGTTTCTTTTTTTGTGGTGTCTTTATCTGGTTTTAGGATTAGGGTAATGCTGGCTTCATAGAAGAGCTTGGAAGTGTGCCTTCCTCTTGAATTTTTTCGAATCGTCTGAGGAGGATAGGTTGTAGTTCTTTGAATGCTTGGTAGAACTCTCCTGTAAAGCTGTCCATACCAGGGCTTTTTTTTTTTTTTTTGCTGGAAGATTTTTGATTGCTGCTTCAATTCCTTAGGTAGTTATCAGCCTATTCAGGTTTTTTTATTCTCCTTGATTGAATTTTGGGAGCTTTTATTTTTCTAAGAATATGTCCATTTCATCTAGGTTGTCCATTTTGTTGAAATAGAGTTGTTCATAGTATTTTTTCATAATCATTTGTATGTCTGTGGGATCGGTTGTTACTTCACCTCTTTCATTTCTGATTTTGTTTATTTGGGTCCTCTCTCTTTGCTTCTTGGTGAACCTGGCTAGAGGTTCATCAATCTTGTTTATCCTTTCAAAGAACCAGCTCTTGGCTTTTTTGATCTCTTGTATTTTTTTTTTTTTGTCTCTATGTCGTTTATCTCCTCTCTGATCTTTAGTCTTTCCTACTTTCTGCTTACACTGAGCTTTTCTTGTTGTTCTCTTTCTAACTCTTTGAGAGCTAGGGTTAGATAATTTATTACCATTGTTTCTTGTTTTTTGAGATAGGCCTGCAGAGCTATGAACTTCTCTCTTAAGACTGCTTTCACTGTGTCCCATAGAATTTGGATTGTTGTGTTTTCATTGTCATGATGTTTTTTATTTCTTTTTTGATCTCTTTGGTGACTCAATCATTGTTTAATAGCATGCTATTTAGCCTCAAGGTGTTTGATTTTTTTTGAATGTTTTTATTGTAGTTTTTATTTTTATGCCATTGTGATCTGAGAAGATGCTTGAAAAGATTTCTATCTTGAATTTGAAGAGACTTCACCTGTGCCCGAATATGTAGTCTATCTTTGAAAATGACCCATGTGCACTTGAGAAGAATGTATATTCTGTGGCTTTGGGGTGGAATGTTGTGAAGATGTCAATTAATTCCATCTGTTCTAATGAGTCATTTAGGATTGATGTTTCTTTGCTGATTTTTTGTTTAGAAGATTTGTCCAGTGGTGTTGGTGGGGTATTAAAGTCCCCTGCTATGACTGTAATGCTGTCAATCTCTCCCTCAACATCCTCCAGAAGTTGTTTTATGTATTTGGGTGCTCCTGTATAGGGTGCATATATGTTTACCAGAGTTATATCTTCTTGTTGAATTGCTCTCTTTAGTATTATGAAGTGGCCTTCCTTATCTCTTGTTATGGCCTTCGCTTTGAGGTCTAATTTGTCAGATATATGTATTGCTACCCCAGCTTTTTTTCCCATCATTTTCATTCGCCTGAAAAACCTTTTTCCATTCTTTCACCATCAGTTTGTGTAAGTCCTTTGTTCTGAGATGGTTCTCCTGTAGACAGCAGATATATGGGTCATGTGTTCTTATCCACTCAGCTACCCTATGTCTTTTGATTGGGTCATTTAATCCATTTACATTGAGTTATTATTCATAGGTACTAGTTTGTCACCATTTTTATTCTTTATGCCTGTGTTCCTTCTTCTCTTCCTATTTCTTCTTTTTACAGCAGACCCTTTAGCATGTCTTGCATTGCTTGTGTGGTGGTAATAAACTCCCTTATCCCTTTTTTGTCTGTGAATCTCCTTATTTCACCCTCAATTTTGATTGATAGCCTTGCTGGGTACAGCATTCTTGGATGCAGACCCTTGCTTTTCATGTCTTTGTATATTTAATTTCATTTCCTTCTGGCCTGATGTGTTTTTGTTGAGAAATCAGTTGCTAGTCTAATGGGAATCCTTTGTAAGTAACTTTCTGTCTTTTTCTGGCAGCCTTTAAGATACTTATGTTGTCGTGGGTGTTTGCCAATTTAATTATAATATGTCTTGGTATTGATCTTTGGGGGTTCATCTTGTTTGGGACTCTGTGAGCTTCATGGACCTGTGTGAGTTTTTTCTTCCTGATATCAGGGAAGTTTCCTGTTATTATTTCTTCAAAAGGTTTTCTATTCCTTGCTCATTTTACTCTGTTTCTGGCACCCCTATTATGCAGATGTTGTTTAGTTTTGTGTTGTCCCAAAATTCTCTTAGGCTCTCCTCCTGTTTTTTAGTTTTTTGGTTTTTTTGTAGATGCTGTTCTGCTTGGGTATTTTTTCCTATCTTGTCTTCTAGCTCACTGATGCGGTCCTATGCTTCCTCTAGTCTACTGCTGATGCTTTCTATTGAATTCTTTATAGCAGCAATGTCATTTTTCATATCTTCTTGGTTCTTCTTCATTTCCTCTTGGTTCGTACACATGTTGTTGAATTTGTCTTCTATCCTTATGACAATTGCTCTGAATTCTTTCTCTGTCATATTGCTTGCCTCTATTTCATTTACTTCCTTTTTTTTGGGTGATTTCTCTTTTCTTTTGTATGTGGGCTGTTTCTTTGTCTCTCCCTGATCGCTTCTCTCAGGGTTTCTGGTTATGTAGCTCTCTCTCTGCTTTGTTGACTTAAAGGAACAAAATACATCACAAGACACAATGCATAGGGCACCAAATAAAAATGTATTCACAATATTATTACCCCCAAATAAAGGTGACTACCAGAGAAAAGAGAATTAGGGAATAGAAAAGAGTGCAAAAATGATATTGAGAAAAGAAAAAAATCTAAGAGAGAAAAGACGGAGAAAAAAAAGAAGGGGAAAATATATGTATATGGGGAAAAAACTCCAATAAAACAGCAACTAATCTAAAAAATGTAAACAACAAACACCCAGAAATGAATGCAAACTACAAACAACAACTAATCCAAAAAATGCACATAACAAACCTTCAAACAGCAAACACCCAAATGAACAGGAGGAGGCAGAGCTTATTTCCAGAACATAAGGTCAAGGAATTGAATGAGTGCAGAAATAGCCACAATTCAGTATAGAGGAGGTAGAAAGAAAATGAGTGTATAAGTAGAAAAGGAAAAAACAAAATAGAAAAAAATAAAAACACATATGTTGAAAAATATATAAGGTATATATATAATATTAAATATGATATGTTTATATATAAATATATATAAATATATATTAAAACACATATATAAATATATATTAAAGCACATATAAAAATTGTATAAATATATATAATTTTTCCCCTTCTTTATCTATCTATGTATTCATTTCCTATTGGAAAAGGAGAATAGAGAGTAGATAGGCCTGATTTGGTGATTGGAATTACTTAAGCTATTCGTAGAAAAAGAGAACAAGTGAGAAGAGAAAAAACATAAGCAAAAAAAAGGAAAGAAAGAAAGTAAAGAACAACAACAACAACAAAACTAACCAACAATCAAACAAACAGCAACAAGGCAGAAAAAAAGAAAAAGGCAAAAAAAAATTTGGATACTGAAGAAAGAGCAGTATCCATGGGTGTGGATGAGGGGAGAAGAAATTAGATATATGAGTAAGATCAATTTTTAAGAGGGAGTAAAAAGAAAGGATAGAGAAAAACTAAAGCAGGGACAGGGTAAGAGAAACAGGACAAAAGGTGAAAAGTGAGGAAGAGAGTGTTGGCATAAAGGAAAAATTGAGATAGAATAAAACAATGCTAAAAGGAAAATAAAAATAGAATGTAGAACACTAATCCCAAAATAAAATAAAAAACAACATAAAATAAAACTTTTAAAAAGGGTAAAATAATAGTCCTATCTAATAAAAGAGAAACATGGTAATTAGCTGTACATCCACTATGCTTCCCATTGGCTAATCAGGGCGATATGCAAATTAACTGCCAGCCAAGATGGCGGCTGGCAGCCAGGCAGCTTGGAGCGAACATGAGGCTTGCTTGCTTCAGTGACGGAGGAAACCAACATTCCCCGCCTGCCTTGCCGGCCTCTGAGCTTGCAGTTTGAAACATTGTTACAAATATAGAAGCTAAACAAAACCCCAGAAACCTGCTTTCAGCGAGCCCGGGATCTCAGAGCTGGAGTTATACATTGTTTCGATTATAGAAGCGAAACAAACCAGGTACCTTCTTTCAGCAACAGAGGCCTCAGGGCTGGAGCCAGAGCTAAAGCTGGCCCAGAATAAAAAAAAAGAAAAGAGCAGTTGGGAGCTTCAGTCACCCGCCAGCCTAAAAACAGCCCTCAGCCCCTCACCCAGACTGGCCAGACACCCCAGTGGGGACCCCCACCCTGAAGGGTGTGTGACCAGCTGCAAATAGCCATCATCCCCTCACCCAGGCTGGCCAGGCACCCCAGTGGGAACCCCCACCCTGATCCAGGACACCCTTCAGGGCAAACCAGACGGCCCCCACCCATGCACCAGGCCTCTATCCTATATAGTAAAAGGGTAATATGCCTCCCAGCACTGGGATCAGTGGAGCCGAGAGGACTCCCAGCACTAGGATCAGCAGAGCTGAGAGGCCTCCTGGCACCGGGATCAGTGTGACAGGGGGCAGCGCCCCAATCCCCCCCCCCCCCCGGGCCCTGCTCTGTGTGTGACGGGGTAGAGCCATAACCTCCCCATCGGCCCTGCCCTGAGTGTGACAGTGGTGGCGCCCCAACCCCCTGATCTGCCCTGCTCTGTGTGTGACAGGGGGCGGTGCCCCAACTCCCCTATCGGCCCTACTCTGTGAGTGACAAGGGGGAGCTCCTCAACCCCTGATTGTCCCTGCTCTGTGCATGACAGGGGGCAGCGCCCCAACCTCCTGATCAGCCCTGCTCTGTGCGTGACAGGGTATGGAGCCCCAACCCCCCTGATGGGCCCTGCTCTGTGCGTGATAGGGGGTGGTGCCGCAACCCCCCAATCGGCCCTACCCTGAGAGTGACTGAAGGTGGCATCGCAACCTCCTGATCCGCCCTGCTCTGTGCATGACAGGGGGTGTCGTCCCAACTCCCCAACTGGCCCTGCTCTGAGCCCGACCAGGGGCTGCACCTAGGGATTGGGCCTACCCTCTGCCACCCAGGAGCAGGCCTAAGCCAGCAGGTCGTTATCTCCAGAGGGGTCCCAGACTGCGAGAGGGCACAGGCCGGGCTGAGGGACCCCCTCCCCCCGAGTGCACAAGTTTTTGTGCACCAGGCCTCTAGTATTAATAATAATAGTTAAAAATAAAAATATAATAACAAACAAGGTAAAATCAAGTGAGAGAAAAAAATTAGTTTCTTAAGTGAAAGATGAAAAATAAGAATGTGAAGTAGTGAAGGTCGTTGACTTCCTCTACTATTCTGCTTGGCACGTATGTTTCCTTTTAGGTAGTCAGCCCAATTTTGAAGTTCCCTGAAATCCACTGCTCCTCTGTGTCATAAGCCACAACCCTGTTTTCAAGCAGATGGAATCTCTCTGCTCTCTTTGGTTCTCAGCATGCCTTTAGTTGTATTTGCACACAAGAGTCAATTTCTGATACAACCCCTGGGTGGCAGTGTTTCTGTCTTAACATCCGGAGCTAAAAGTCCTCTCTACCTTGGCACTGCAGGTGACTTTTCCCCTGGCTCTGTGTGCCTCTCTGCAATCAACTTTTCCCCTGGCTCTGTGTGAATCTCTGCACTTCTCTGCGCGCGCCTCTGTGCACGCCTTTCCCCCCTGGTTCTGTGTAGCCGGTACAGGACTTTAGGTTGCCTTTCTGGGCCCAGTCCAGCTGTGGGTCAACATCTAGAGTTTCCCTTTGCCAGCAGCCCTTTGGACCACCTTCCACACTCAAGGGCTACACTGACCCCAACGGCCATGGATTTTGTGGGGTGTATTCTTCCTCTGAGACTCTTGTTCCTGCTGTGCAAGTTTCTCTCTCCAGCCTGGCTCCCAGACCTCACCTTTCTCCAGGTGATATCTGACCTTTCCATCCATGAATTGCCCCACCAGCTGTGTCCAATTTGCCAGTTCCAGGTGGGAGCTGTTTGACCCAGCTCTTCCTTCTATCTGCTCTGTGAGAAGGCACAGGGCCCGTCTGTGTTTTCTGCACCACTTTGTCTCACCCTGAGCAGATCTCCCAGGTCCCCATGGTCAGAGAGGCTGGAGTTCTGGAGCTTGTGGGGTCACAGCTGAGGCAACTGTTCCCTCAGTGTTGTGATTGTAAGGTCCTGGGTGGTACCCGAGGTCTCCCCGGTTGAAGGTAAGGTTGGGGTTCCAATCATAGTTGGTCTCCCGATCACAGCCTGTCTCCCCTTCAAGATGTTTCAGACTCTGTGGCAGAGCCGGCCACTCCAGGAGAGATTTCAGCTGCAGTAGATGCTGCCTGGTCAGGGGTGCGAGGGCCCAGTCTGCCAGTCCCAAATAGTCCCTTGGAATATAGCAGTCCCTCACTCACAAAAACACACTCCCTGTACATCCATGTATTCTTCTTTCATTCTCTCACTCACACACTATATTGCAGCCTGCTGTCCCATCGGGAGCCATCTTGGATCCTCCCGTTTTTTAACATAAGCTATTTAAATTGTGATGTGTCTTGTTGTGGGCCTTTTTGGGTTCATCTTGATTGGGGCTCTCTGTAATTAATGGACTTGTGTGACTCTTTTTCTTCCCCAAGTCAGGGAATTTTTCTGTTATTATTATTTTTTCAAAGAGGTTTTCCATTCCTTGTTCCTCTTCTCCTTATGGCACTCCTAATATGTGGCTATTGTTTTGTTGCACATTGTCCCCCAAACTCTCCTAAACTCTTCTGCTTTTTAATTTTTTTTTCAATTGCTGCTCTCATTTTTTTCTCTACCTTGTACTTGCTGATTTTGTCCTCGACTCTTCTAGTCTACTGTTGAAATCTTCCAGGTTGTTTTTTTATTGCAGCTATGTCATTCATCATTTCCTCTTGATTCTTATTCATGTTGGTGTATTTCTCATTCAGTGCCTTAGAATTCTCATTGAGTTGCTTCTAATTATCTCATTCAGATGTTTGAGCATCCTTATAACCAATACTTTGAATTCTTTATTTGACAAATTACATGCATCCATTTCATTTAGTTCCTTTTCTGGCTATGCTTCCTTTTCTTTTATTTGCAGGTTGTTTCTTTGTTCCCCATTTTTTGCTGTTCCTTTGTTTTTGTTTCTGTGTATCAGATTAAACTGCTATGTCATCAAGATTTTTTGGGGGTGATCTTATGTAGTAGGTGCTTTGTGGAATCCAGTGTTCAGTCTCTCAGATCTTCTTCTTTTTTTTTGTGATTTCAGTTACATGAGATTTATACAGTAGTTAAATTTATAGAAACATGTTGGGGTCCAACCCCAACAGGTCCAGGGGTCCCCAAAGGTGTGGACAGAGTCGGTGAAGAAGGAATGACACAGAGGCAGCGTTCAGGTTATCATCATAGCCAGGTTCTGTCCGGGTTCTCCAGCCAAGTTCTATCTACGATCTCCAGCCAGGTTCTGTAGCCATGTTCTCTGGCTAGGTTCTCCAGCCTGGTTCGGTCGCCAGGTTCTGTAGCCGGGTTCTTCAGCCAGGTTCTGTCTAGGTTCTCCAACCGAGTTCTGTAGCCAGGTTCTGTCCAGGATCTTTTGCCATGTTCTCTCGCTAGGTTCTGTCTCTAGGTTCTGTGTCTCTCAGATCTTCTTAGCTGGTGTTCTAGGAAAGCCCTCTACTTGAGTTATTTGGGTTCCCTGGTTGTAATTTTGTTATGAATGTTATTGTCCTGTTCATGGATGGAGTCTCCTCTCATGGTGTCTGACTATGTGGCTCACCCCCAGCCATATTGTGCAAACTATTGTGGAGGTGCTGACCAAACATTACAAAATACAACAAGACAAAATACAGCACAGATGAAACAAAACAAGAACATACATAAGACCCCTTTGGCAACAACAAAAGTGACCACCAGAGAAGAGATTTTAGGAAAGAGAAAACAGAGAAAGGATTATAGAAAAAAAGAAAGAAAAAATATGGGGAGAAAACACATACAAAACAAAACAAACAAGCAAATAAACAAAAAAACAACAACAAGAAAAGAGGGGGCATAATGTGTGGATGCAGAGCTTAAATAAATAAAATAAAAATGAAGAATTATAGAAATAGGAGAATGAAAATGGTTTAGAATAAATGAGGGGGAAAGAATGAAAAGACAAGAAAAAAATCATAAAGAAAAATAGAGGAGAATGCTGAAAGACCTAAATTAAGGAAGAAAAAAAGATAAGAAAGCAGGAGAAAAAGAATAGTGAAAGAAAAGGGAGGACAAAATGGAGTAGTGAAAAAAAGAAAAGAGAAAGGAAAATTGAGTAGGGGAAGGGAAGAGGAAAATTATATATATGAACAAAACCACAGAGACTACAATAATAACAAATCCATAAAGAAGATAGATAAAGAAGATAAATTTAAAAAGGTGGAAAAGGAAAGAGAAAAAAATAAAGTGGGAGGAAAGAAAGTGGGAGGAAAAAAGGAGATGAGAGGGAACAAAAAGTGAAGTGGCATTTATTTCAGCCTAGTTTAATGCCCCATGGTACCCCACTTTTCTGTTATATCTGACAATTCTGGGCTTCATGTTAGGTGCTTACGTGGTAACCTCTTTCAGGCACTATCTTTTGGCTTTTAGCAACCTGCTTAAAGCTCCAAGCGATCCACCAATCTGCTGCTTGTGTCTGTTTCCACAGGCCTTGGCTGCAAGCAGGAGGGGCTAATCTGCCCTCTAAAGTAGGATTGTTAGCCATATGGGTCCTAAGGCTGATTCTGCAAACTTCTCCTGCTTACCCAGACTCCGCCTCTTCCCACCTTTACTTGCTAGCTAGCTGTCAATCTTAATCACTCAAGAGTCTGTTTTTAACAGGGCTTTAGGTGGGGTTGGTGTTGTTTAGCTTTCAAGGAATATGGTGGGTGTGTTTTCCTGTCCCAGAGCTACTCCTCTGTGAGTGGCCCAAAATATTACTCTGCCCTTGGCTGGACAGAGATCCTTGTATGGAGACCAAGGGGGTCTGCTGAGACCCTGGAGTTTTTATCAGTCTGGTTCCCAGAATAGTGGGGTGGACAGCTGCTCCTCCAATCCAGTCCTTGAGGGCTTCTGGAGACTTTTCCTTTCATGTCTGGATGTTACATGGCCTGAGTGGTCATGCTCCAGACTCTCTGGCTGCCAGCAGCCCTGCTGCCTTTTGCGGTCCCCCTGTTTTATTTCTCCTCATATTTTTTCTTCTATCATTATTATATTATTGCTCTCTTTTCTCATTCCTAATTCACTGGTGGTTGTCTTGTTGTTGTTTTGGGGGTCTTTGTGTATGTTTTTGTTTTGTTTCTTTTCTTTAATGTTTTGTTGTGTTGTATTTTGTTCTGTTCTGTAAGAACCTCCACAAGAACTTGGACAACATGGTTGGGGGTAAGCATCATAGCCAGTCAGCCTGAGAAAAGATTCTGTCCATGAATGCGAGAATAACATTCATGACCAAATTACAACAGGAGAATCCATATAACTCAAACAAGGGACTTTTCTAGAGTACCCAGCTCAGGGGATCTAAGAGACTGCACCACTGGGTTCCACAAAACACCTACTACATAAGATCACAACACAAAGTCTCAGAGGCATATCCATTTGATCTAATACATAGAAACAAATACAAAGAGACTGAAAAAATAGGGAGACAAAGAAACAACTTCCAAATGAAAGATAAGAAGGAATAACCAGAAGAAGAACTACATGAAATGTAGGCAAGCAGTTTGTCAGGTAAAGAATTCAAAGTAATGACTATAAGGCTGCTCAAACAACTTAGTGAGAATTTCAAGCAACTTAATGAGAACTGAAGCAGCATAAAAATGTAGAAACCATCAATAATAATCAATCATAAATGAAAAATGGCATAGCTGAAATAAAAACTACCTTGGAAGGAATCAACAGTTGACTAGTAGAAGTGGAGGATTGAATCAGTGAATGAGAACACATGGTAGAAAAAAACACCCATTCAAAGCAGCAATTAGAAAAAACCAAAAAGTAGGAGGAGGGTCTCAGGGAGCTTTGCAACATGAAACGTAATAATATTTTCATCATAGGGGTACCATAAGAGAAGAATCCAAATAAGGAATAGAAAACTTGTTTGAAGAGATAATGGCAGGAAATTTCCCTAACCTGGTGAAGGAAAAAGTCACTCAAGTTCAGGAAACACAGAGAACCCCAATGACGATGAAACCCAAAAGACCCACAACTAGGCACATCATGATTGAAATGGCACATGTTAAAGACAAAGAAAGAATCTTAAAGGCTGTAAGAGAGAGACAAAGTTACCTAAAAAGGAGTTCCTATTAGATTGTCTGTGGATTTCTTATTAGAAACCCTTCAGGTCACAAGGGAGAGGCATAAAGTATACAAAGTAATGAAAAGCAAGGGGCTGGATCCAAGACTATTTTATCAAGCAAGGATATCATTAGAAATCAAGAATGAAATAAAGAGCTTTGCAGACAAAAAAGCCTAAAGGAGCTTATTACTACCAAACCATCACTGCAAAAATGCTAAAGAGACTGTTGCAAGAAGAAGGAATAAAGAGAGAGAGAAGAACACGGGCATAGAGAATACAAATTGCAACAAATAAGTACCTATCACTAATAACCTTAAATTTAAATGGCTTAAATGCTCCAATCAAAAGACAAAGGGTATCTGAATGGATAAGAAAACATGACTCATATATATATATATATATATGCTATGTACAAGAGACCCACCTCAGAACAAGACTCACACAAAATGAAAGTGAAGGGATGGAAATATTTTTTATTCAAATGGAAAAAAAAAAGCCGAGTAGCAATACTCATAAATCACAAGATAGACTTCAAAATGAAGACCATCACAAAAAAAAAAAACAAAAAAAGGGCACTACATACTACTAAAGGGATCGACCCGGCAAGAAGATATAACCCTGGTAAATATATATGCACCCAATATAGGAGCACCTAAATATATAAAAATCTTCCGGAGGACTTTAAGGAAGAGGTCAATAGCAATATTGTCATAGTAGCAGACTTTAACACCCTGCTGACTTCACTGGATAGATCATCCAGAAAAAAATTAACAAGGAAACAGTGACTCTAAATGACACACTGAATCAGATGGACTTAGTTGACATTTATAGAACATTTCACTCCAAAGCAACAGAATATATATTCTGCTCAAGTGCACAAGGATCATTCTCAAAGACAGACTACATGTTAGGACACAAAACAAGTCTCTACAAGTTCAAAAAGATTGAAATCATATCAAGTATCTTCTCAGACCACAATGGAATAAAATTAGAAATCAATTGCAGTAAAAATACTCAAAAACATTCAAACACATGGAGGCTAAATAGCATGTTATTAAACAATCAAGTGGTTACCAATGAAATCAATAAAGAAATACAAAACTTCTTGGAAACAAATAAAATGAATAAACAACAATCCCAAATCACTGGGACACAGCAAAGCAGTCCGGAGAGGGAAGTTCATAGCACTACAGGCCTACTTCAAAAAAACAAGAAAAATTAATAATAAACTATTTAACCCTTCAACTTAAAAAATTAGAAAGAGAAAAAAAAGAAAAGCCCAGAGTAAGTAGAATGAAGCAAAGAATAAATATGAGAGCATAAATAAATGACATAGAGACTAAAAAAACAATACAAACAATCAAGGAAACCAAAAGCTGATTCTTTGAAAAGATAAACAAGATTGATGAACCCCTAGCCAGATTCATTAAGAAACAAAAAGAGGACATAGATAAATAAAATCAGAAATAAAAGTGGGGAAATAACAACTGACAACACAGAACTACAAGGATTGCAAGAAAATACTATGATCAACTATATGCCAACAAACTGGACAACCTGGGTGAAATGGACAAATTCCTAGAAAACTACAATCTCCCAAAACGGAATCAGGAAGAATCAGAAAACCTGAATAGGCTAATAACAACTGATGAAATTGAAGCAGTAATTTAAAAATTGCCCAGCAAACAATTGGTCTGTATGGCTTTACAGGAGAATTTTACCACACATTCAAAGAAGAACTAACACCTATCCTCCTCAAACTATTCCAAAAAATCCAAGAGGAAGGAATACTCCCAAGCTCTTTCTATGAGGCCAGCATTATTCTAATTCCAAAAACAGATAAGGACACTACAAAGAGAGAGAATTACAGGCAAATATCCCTGTTGAACACAGATGCTAAAATCCTCAACAAGATATTTGCAAATTGGATCCAGCAATTTATTAAAAAGATATACACCATTACCAAGTAGGATTTATTTCAGGGATGCAAGGCTGGTACAATATTCACAAATTAATATATGTGATTCATCACATAAACAAATTGATAGACAAAAATCACCTGATCATATCAATAGCTGCAGAAAAAGCATTTGACAAAATCCAACACACATTTTTGATAAAAACTCCCAGCACAGTGGGAATAGAGGGATCATATCTCAACACGATAAAGGCCATATATGACAAACCTACAGCGAATATCATTCTCAATGCGCAAAAACTAAAAACATTTTCCCTAAGAACAGGAACAAGACAGGTTTCCCATTTTCACCACTATTATTCAACATAGTACTGGAAGTACTAGCCATAGAGATCAGACAAGAAGAAAAATAAAGACATCCAAATTGGAAAGGATGAAGTAAAGCTGTCATTATTCACAGATGATATGATATAGTACATAGAAAACTGTAAAGACTCCACCAAAAACTACTAGAATTAATCAATAAATTTGGCAATGTAGCAGGATACAAAATTAACACCCAGAAATCTATGGCATTGTTATACACCAAAAATGAATTCTCAGAAAAGGAAACTAAACAAATAATCAAATTTACCATTGCAACAAAAATTAAGATATATAGGAATAAACTTAACCAAGGAGGTAAAAGACATGTACTCGGAAAACTACAGGATGTTGAAAAAGAGATAGAGGAAGATATAAACAAGTGAAAGCACACACCATGTTCATGGATTGGTAGAATCAACATTATTAAAATACCATACTACCCAAAGCAATCTACAGATTAAATACAATCTCCATTGAAATACAATTAGTATATTTCACAGATTGAGAACAACCACTCCAAAAAATTTATATGGAACCAAAAAAGATCCGGAATAGCTGCAGCAATCTTGAGAAAGAAGAACAAACTTGGAGGGATCATAATACCAGATATCAAGTATACTACAAAGCCACTGCAATCCAAACAGCCTGGTACTGGCACAAGAAGAGGCATATAGGTCATTCCAAGCCTTTATGCTCAATTAATATTTGACAAAGGAGGTAAGACTATACAATGGATCAAGACAGTCTCTTCAACAAATAGTGTTGGGAAAATTGGAACGATACATGCGAAAAAATGAAAGAATAACCTCAAAATGGATAAAAGACTTAAATGTGAGTTGTGAAACCATAAAAATCCTAGAAGAAACCATAGGCAGCAAAATATCAGATATATGTTGTAGCAATATCTTTACCAATACATCTCCTAGGGCAAAGGAAACTAAGGAGAAAATAAACAAATGGGACTACTTAAAAATAAAAAGCTTGTGCACAGCAAACGAAACCATCAAAAAAATGAAAAGGGAGCCCACTTTATGAGAGAACATATTTGGCAATGATACATCTCATAAAGGGTTAATATCCAAATTATATAAGGAACTCATATAACTTAACAAAAGGAAGGCAAAGAATCCAATCAAAAAGTGGGCAAAGGACCTAAATAGACATTTCTCCAAAGGGGATATATAGATGGCCAAGAGACATGAAAAAACTAGAGGCCCAGTGCTGGGGTCCAACCCCAGCGGGTCCAGGGGTCCCCAAAGGTGTGGACGGAGTCGGCAAAGAAGGAAGGAATGACACAGAGGCAGCGTTCAGTTGATCAGCATGGTTGGGTTCTCTTGCCAGGTTCTGTAGGTTCTCCAGCCAGGTTCTGTAGCCAGGTTCTGTAGCCATGTTCCCTCGCTAGGTTCTCCAGCCAGGTTCAGTCACCAGGTTCTCCAGCCAGGTTCAGTCACCAGGTTCTAGTCAGGTTCTCTTGCCAATTTCTGTAGTCAGGTTCAGTCCAGGATTTTTTGCCATGTTCTCTCGCTAGGTTCTGTCTCTAGGTTCTTCAGCCAGGTTCTCTCGCTAGGTTCTGTCTCTAGGTTCTGTTGCCAGTTTCTGTCCAGGATCTTTTGCCATGTTCTCTCCAGTGAAGTTCTTCTGTCTCTAGGTTCTGTGTAGGCTCTGTCTTCTTGGTTCTGTCTTCTAAGTTCTGTCTCTTGCTGTCTTGTTACATCTGTATTTATACCAGTTGATTCAATCCTATCAATCTCTATTACAAAGGTTAGGGCATTTCTTATCTCCATTCCAGGGAGTAAAGATTATGTAGCTTAAGCATGATTGTTCATAGTTAAAGTGATTAATTACCCGCCTGGCACTTAGTTGAGGGGTTTTATTCCCTCCCTAACTTCAGGGGAAAATCCCTACCTGGGGAAACAACCTTTCTCAGAGAGGAGACCTTGGTTAAAACACATAGTGCCAAGAAGGTGAGCAAACATTTTAAGAATAGTATGCCATATATGCCAGGTCCTTTGAAACAGCAAGGATGGACCGGCTCCCGGCAGCCCAGTCCATGAATTCGTGCATGTGTGGAGTACGGCTGGCCTGCCCCGATGGTGGCCGATCGGGGCTGGGCTGGTGGGGGGAGGAGGGAACGCAGGAGGTTGTCTGGCCAGCCCTGCCCCTGGTCGAGCCAGTTGGCCAGCTGCAGTGGGCTTCATAGTGACCAGTTGTTCCAGTCATTTTGGTTGTTCCAACATTCCGGTCTCTGGCCTTTTATATATATAGATGCTGAAAGTTACCAATCATCAGAAAGATGCAATTAAAACAACAATGAGGTATTACCGCATACCTTTTAGAATGGCTATCATCTACAAATTAACACAGGACAAGTGCTGTGGAAGATGTGGAGAAAAGGGAACCCTAGTACACTGCTGGTGGGAATGTGGACTGGTGCAGCTATTATGGAAAACAGAATGGAGTTTTCTCAAAAAATTAAATATGGAACTGCCATTTGACCCAATGATCCCACTTCTAGGGATTCCTATATAATAAAAGCCTAATATGCTAAATGTCTGGTTGTCTGGTCAGCCATTCAACCAATCAAAGCGTAATATGCTAATGACATGCTAAGGCTGCTCAGCTGCTTGCTATGATGTGCACTGACCACCAGGGGGCAGACAGTCAACTGGTTGACGAGTCACTATGATGTGCACTTACCACCAGGGGGGCAGATGCTCCAACCGGTAGGTTAGCTTGCTACTGGGGTCCGGCTGATTGGGACTGAGCGAGATGGGCTGGACATGCCCTGGAGCCCTCCTGCAGTCCCTCCCTGGCTGGCCAAACTCTGGCTCTGATTGTGCACAAGTGGAGTCCCTCAGCCTGGTCTGCACCCTCTTTCAATCCCTGTTGCTCCAAGTGTACGAATTTCATGCACCAAGCCTCTAGTATATCATAAGAAACTCAAAACACCAATCAGAAAGAAAGAATGTATGAACCCCATGTTCATAGCAGCACAATTTACAATAGCTAAGATCTGAAAAAACAGCCCAAGAACCCATCAGTGGATAAAAAAGCTGTGGTACATTTTCACCACGGAATGCTATGCAGTTGTAAAAAAGAAGGATCTTGCCCAGCTAGTGTGGCTCAGTGGTTGAGCATCAACCTGTGAACCAGGAGGTCATGGTTTGATTCCTGGCCAGGGAAAATGCCCAGTGTGGGGAGTGCAGGAGGCAGCTGATCAATGATTCTCTCTCATCACTGATGTTTCTATCTCTGTCTCCCTTTCTCTTCCTCTCTGAAATAAATAAAAACATATTAAAAGCCGAAACCGGTTTGGCTCAGTGGATAGAGCATCGGCCTGTGGACTGAGGGGTCCCAGGTTCGATTCCGGTCAAGGGCATGTACCTGGGTTGCGGGCATATCCCCAGTAGGAGATGTGCAGGAGGCAGCTTATCGATGTTTCTCTCTCATCGATGTTTCTGACTCTCTGTCTCTCTCCCTTCCTCTCTGTGAAAAATCAATAAAATATATTTTAAAAAAAAACATATTAAAAAAAGAAAAAGAAAAAGAAAAAGAAAAAGGAAAAGGAAAAGAAGGATCTTTTACCCTTTGAGACACCAGGGAGGGACCTGGAGAGTATTATGCTAAGTGAAACAAGCCAATCAGAGAAAGACAGTATCACATTATTTCATTCATATGGGGAATCTAATGAACAAAATAAACTGATGAACAAAATGGATCCATAGACATAGAAATATTGAAGACTGAGAAATCTGAGAAAAGGCGGGAGTGGGTGGTTGGTGGGGAGAGATTAACTGTGGATATGCATAGTCTATGGACACAGACATTAGTGTGTTGAAGACATGGTAAGGGGGTGTGTAGGGAGGAGGGGGTCAATAGGGAAAAAGGGGGGGCACCTGTAATATTTTCAATGATAAAGATAAATTTAAAAAATAAGTTAAGAGAAGAAGAAAGGAAAAACTGCATGTATGCTGTCTTTTCTAATTGCATAATTACCTTTTTTTCAGGTATTTTAAAAATATATTTTATTGATTTTTTTACAGAGAGGAAGGGAGAGTGATAGAAAGGTAGAAACATAGATGAGAGAGAAACATCGATCAGCTGCCTCCTGCATACCCCCTACTGGGGATGTGCCCGCAACCAAGGTACATGCTCTTGACCGGAATCGAACCTGGGACCCTTCAGTCCGCAGGCCGACACTCTATCCACTGAGCTAAACCAGTCAGGGCCATAATTACCTTTTATTGTTGCTTTTTTTTTTCTTGTGAATTTGAATTATTGTCTGAAGTAGCCTGAATCTGTTAATTCTTTTTTTGGTGTTTTTTTACTGGTTTATTCTCCTTTGCCAACTTAGAGTTCCCTTTCTATGGAATCAGTTTTTGGCTTTCTTCACTATCCTTACCCAAAACCTTCTTTTCCCATGGCTTCAGTCTCCACACAGTTGACAAAGACCAAATGTGTGTGTTAATCTGCAGTCCCAATTTCTCTTTGACTCCTGTCTTCATTGACTCACTATACATTTCCCTTGTATATCCTTCTCCATATGGTACCTAAAACTCAAATGTCAATTTCATTGCCTTTTCTAGTTTTTGTTATAATTTCTATAAATAGTATCCTCCTTTTACCCTCTTGCCCATTCTGTCTATCTAAATACTAACTCATTTGCTGTTTCCATTCCTTGCTTCCCCCATAGCCAGTCATTATTGTCTTCTGCAACACCCCCTGTCTCCTAAAATTCCTGTTCATCCTTTATTTAAACCCATGACTTCTCATTAATCTTTATTTTTTTCCAAATTTATTGAGATATAATTGGCATAGAACACTGTGGAAGTTTAAGGTGTGCTGTGTGATGCTTTGATATACCTATATATTATGAAATGACCACCTCAATAAGGTTAGTTGACACTTTCATCACTTCACATAGTTATCTTTTTCTCTTTTTGTTTGTGATGAAAACATTTAAGATGGACTTTCTTAGCAACTTTCAGGTATACAGTACAATATTATTAACTACTAGAGGCCTGGTGCATGAAATTCATGCACAGGAGAAAGTCCCTTCAGCCCAGCCTGCACCCTCTCCAATCCAGGACCCCTCAGGGGATGTTTGACTGCCAGTTTAGGCCCGATCCTTGGGATCGGGCCTAAACTGGCAATCAGACATCCCTCTCACAATTTTGGACTATTGGCTCCTAATCGCTCACTTGCCTGCCTGCCTGGTCACCCCTAATTCCCCCCCCCCCCCCCAATGGCCTGATGGCTCCTCACTGCCTCTGCATACCGGCCTGATCACCCTTAACTGCCCCTCTTGCCAGCCTGGTTGCTCCTAACTGCACCCATCTGCCAGCCTGGTCACCCCTTACTGCCACCCTTGCCAGTCTAGTTGTCCTTCACTGCCCCCCCCCCCCCCGCCAGCCTAATAGCCCCCAACTGTCCCCTGTGCTGGCCTGGTTGCCCCCAACTGCCCCACCAGCCTAGTCGCCCTTCACTGCCCCCTGCCAGCCTAATCACCTCTAACTGCCCCCCCCCCCCCGCTAGCCTGGTCACCCCCAACTGCCCCCCTCTGCCAGCCTGATTGCCCCTAACTGCCCCCTCTGTTGGCCTGGTTGCCCCCAACTACCTCCCCTGCCAGCCTGGTCACCCCACGCAGCCTTCTGTTCAGTCGTTTGGTCATCCCTCACTAACCCCCTGCCGGCCTGGTCATAGGCAGCCATCTTGTGAGGGTGTGAAGGTTAATTTGCATATCACCTCTTTATTATATAGGATAATCACCACGCTGTACATTAGGTCCCAAGAATTTATCTTGTAACTGAAAATTTGTATTCTTTGACCAACATCTCCCCATTTCGCTTCGTCCCCCACCCTCACACTCCCAGCTCCTGGTATCCACCAATTTACTTTCTGTTTTTATGGAATTTGGCTTTTAAAAATTCCACATATAAGTGAGATCATGCAGTATTTGTCTTTCTTTGTCTAACTTATTTCCCTTAGCACAATGCCCTCAAGTTTCATTCATATTGTCAAATGGCATTATTTTTTTAATGTGGCTATGCTCCATTGTATCTGTACCATATTTATTTTATCCATTCACCCATTGATAGACACTTAGGTTATTTCTATGTCTTGGAATTGTGAATAATGCTGCATTTAACATAAGAGTGCAGACATCTTCTTGAGATACTGATTTTATTTCCATTGCAGATATACCCCAAGGTGGGATTGCTGGATCATATGGTACTTCTATTTTAATTTTTTCGAGAAGCCCCATACTTTATCCCATAGTGGCTATTCCAATTTACATTCTCACCAACGGTGCACAAGGGTTCCCGTTTTTCCTGAATCCTCATCAACACTTATCTTTTGTCTTTTTTATAATAGCCAGTCTAACAGGTGTGAGGTTTTCATTTGAGTTTCCTTGATGATTAGTACTTTTGTTTTTTTTAAATTAAATCTTTATTGTTCAGATTATTACATTTGTTCCTCTTTTTCCCCCCCATAACTCCCCTCCTCCCAGTTCCCACCCTACCCTCTGCCCTCACTCCCCACCCACTGTCCTCATCCATAGGTGCACGATTTTTGACCAGTCTCTTCCCACATCTCCCACACCCCTTTTCCCCCCAAGAATAGTCAGTCCATTCCCTTTCTATGTCCCTGATTCTATTATGATCACCAGATGTTTGTTCACTTGATTCTTAGATTCACTTGTTGATAGATGCATGTTTGTTGTTCATAATTTGTATCTTTACCTTTTTCATCTTCTTCCTCTTCTTAAAGGATACCTTTCAGCATTTCATATAATACTGGTTTGGTGGTGATTAACTCCTTTAGCTTTTCCTTATCTGTGAAGCTCTTTATCTGACCTTTGATTCTGAATGATAGCTTTGCTGGATAAAGTAGTCTTGGTTGTAGGTTCTTGGTATTTATCACTTTGAATATTTCTTGCCACTCCCTTCTGGCCTGCAAAGTTTCTGTTGAGAAATCAGCTGACAGTCGTCTGGGTATTCCCTTGTAGGTAACTGAGTTTCTTTCTCTTGCTGCTTTTAAGATTCTCTCTTTGTCTTTTGCTCTTGGCATTTTAATTATGATGTGTCTTGGTGTGGTCCTCTTTGGATTCCTTTTGTTTGGGGTTCTCTGTGCTTCCTGGACTTGTAAGTCTATTTCTTTCACCAGGTAGGGAAGTTTTCTGTCAGTATTTCTTCAAATAGGTTTTCAATATCTTGCTCTCTCTCATCTTCTGGCACCCCTATAATTCGGATGTTGGTTCACTTGAAGCTGTCCCAGAGGCTCCTTACACTATCTTCGTATTTTCGGATTCTTTTTTCATTTTGCTTTTCCAGTTGGGTTTTTTTTTCTTTTTCTTCTTTTTTAATTAAATCTTTATTGTTCAGATTATTACATTTATTCCTCTTTTTTGCCGCCATAACTCCCCTCCTCCCAGTTCCCGCCCCACCCTCCGCCCTCACTCCCCACCCACTGTCCTCATCCATAGGTGCACGATTTTTGTCTAGTCTCTTCCCGCATCTCCCACACCCCTTTCCCCCCCAAGAATAGTCAGTCAATTCCCTTTCTATGTCCCTGATTCTATTATGATCACCAGATGTTTGTTCACTTGATTCTTAGATTCACTTGTTGATAGATGCATGTTTGTTGTTCATAATTTGTATCTTTACCTTTTCATCTTCTTCCTCTTCTTAAAGGATACCTTTCAGCATTTCATATAATACTGGTTTGGTGGTGATGAACTCCTTTAGCTTTTCCTTATCTGTGAAGCTCTTTATCTGACCTTCAATTCTGAATGATAGCTTTGCTGGATAAAGTAATCTTGGTTGTAGGTTCTTGGCATTCATCACTTTGAATATTTCTTGCCATTCCCTCCGGCCTGCAAAGTTTCTGTTGAGAAATCAGCTGACAGTCATATGGGTATTCCCTTGTAGGTAACTGAGTTTCTTTCTCTTGCTGCTTTTAAGATTCTCTCTTTGTCTTTTGCTCTTGGCATTTTAATTATGATGTGTCTTGGTGTGGTCCTCTTTGGATTCCTTTTGTTTGGGGTTCTCCGCGCTTCTTGGACCTGTAAGTCCATTTCTTTCACCAGATGGGGGAAGTTTTCTGTCATTATTTCTTCAAATAGGTTTTCAATATCTTGCTCTCTCTCATCTTCTGGTACCCCTATAATTCTGATGTTGGTACACTTGAAGCTGTCCCAGAGGCTCCTTACACTATCCTCGCATTTTTGGATTCTTTTTTCATTCCGCCCCTCTGGGTGGGTGTTTTTTGCTCCCTCGCATTTCAAATCATTGACTTGATTCTTGCGCTCCTCTGGTCTGCTGTCGGGAGTCTGTATAATATTTGTTATTTCAGTCCGTGTATGCTTAATTTCTAGTTGGTTCCCCATCATAACTTCGAGGGTCTCATTAGTTTTCTTGTAGATCTCATTAAGTCTGTTGGCGGCTTCTAAACAGTTCTTGAGAGACCTTAAAATTGTAGTTCTGAACTCTATATCTTCCATTGACAATTTTGTGCTGTTTCTTTGTCTCCGCATTTTTTTATGCTTTCTTGGTGCACCCCGTAGTCTAATTTTTTTTTTCTAGAAGCTGTCCTGTTTGGGTATTTTTTCCTACCTTGTCTTCTAGCTCACTGATGCTGTCCTCTGCTTCTTCTAGTCTACTGTTGATGCTTTCTATTGAGTTCTTTATAGCAGTGATGTCATTTTTCATTTCTTCTTGGTTTCTCCTCATTTCCTCTTGGTTCTTCTTCATTTCCTGTTGGTTCCTACATATATTGTTGAATTTGTCTTTCATTTTTTTCATCCACCTTATGGCCATTCCTCTGAATTCTTTCTCTGACAGGATGGTTACCTCCATTGCCTCCATTTTGTTTACTTCCTTTTCTGATCATGCCTGTTTTTCTTTCATATGTGGGTTGGTTCTTTGTTTCACCATGATCTCTCTTCTCCCGGTGTTTGGTTATGTAGTTCTCTCTCTGCTGCGTTGATTTAAAGGCACAAAATACAACACAACAGGGCACAACATACAAGGCACTGAGCAAAATGTATTCACGATATTAATAACCCCAAATAAAGGTGACCACCCAAGCAAAGAGAACTAGAGGATAAAGAAGAAAAAAGAGAAAAAGATTAAAGAGAAAAAGAAAAAACAAAAAGGAGTGCCGAAATGAGATTGGGAAAAGGGAGAGAAGAAAAAAACAAACAGACAAAAAAATAATTAAGAGGGGAAGAGGCTATTTGTATGGGGAGAAAACTCTAAGAGAACCACAACTAATCTCAATGAATTCCAGCAGCAGATCCCTGGAGATTAATGCAAACTACAAACAACCACCAATATCAAGCAAGGCAAGGGAAAACAGAAGCACAAAAATAACCAGAGAAAGAAAAAATAAGCAAAACAGAAAAATGAAAATGAAAAACAAAACAATCTCCCAAACAAGCATAAAAAAACCTAATATACTCAAAATCAAGCAAACACTGGCAAAACGACAGAGAGAGAGAGAGAAAAAAATTGGATAGTGAAGGAAAATAAGAGAGAGGTGTATATGGATTTAGAGCAAGGGATTGGAAATTAGATATATAAGTAGGGTGAAATTTAGACAGTGGGTAAAAAGAAGGAATAGGGAAAATCTAAAGCAGGAATAGGGTAAGAGAAACAGGACAGCAAAAGGGGAAAAGTGAGGAAGAGAGTTTTGGCTTAAGGGTAAATGTGAGATAGAGAGAAATGATGCTAAAGGAACAAAGAAAATAGAGTGTAGAACACTAATCCCAAAATAAAATAAAGAAAAATAAAAAAAATAAAAAATAAAATGACACTTGAAAAAATGGTAAAATGATAGCAATAATACTGGTTAAAAAAATGTGGTAATTAAAAAGGTAAAATCAAGTGATAAAAAAACCAAAAAAATAATAAAATAGGTTCTTAATGAAATGGTGAAAAAAAGAATTAAAAAAAAATATAAAAATATGCAGTAGTGAAGGTGCTTCAGATCTTCTACTCTTCTTTTTGGCACGCCTTAGTCCTGCCAGGCATTCAGTAGAGTGTTGAATTTCCCTGCGATACACTGTCCCTCCGTGTCGTAAACCACAGTCCTGATTTTAAGGCAGGTTGTATTTGTTTACCAGACTACCTTTATTTGTGATCACAGAAGAGACAGTTCGTGGCTCTGCCTCTGGGTGGCAGTGTGTCTGGATTGACCTCCGAGTTTATAAGTCTTCTCTATCAGTAGGGTTTTTTTTTCCTCTATGGTACCTGAAACTGATTTGGGAAAGTCCACTGCCCAGAGCTGGTTCTTTTAATGGTTACTGTCCACTCTGTTTCCCAGGCTCCCCAAAAAGAACTTTCCCCTACAGGCTCTGCGAATGACCCCAACTGGGGAATCCCATGCACTGGGTTTAATAATCAAATGCACGGATCTAAGGGGAACTATAACAAGAGCCTGATACTCTGTGTGAATTCGCAAGCCTCCACCTTCCAGGTCTGCGCACAGTCTCCGCGCGCCCACTCGCCCCTGGCACCAAGCAGCCGGGACACTGGCAAAGTCCAAGGCTGCTTTTTTACATCCAGTCCAGCTATGGGCTTATTTTTAGCATTCCCTTCTGCCAGCAGCCCTGTGGGGCCCCTTCCCCACTCGCGGGTCACGCTGGTCCCAACGGCTGCGGACTCTGTGGGGCGCAGATTTCACCCGCTCGCGCGAGCTTGGTTCTCTCTGCAACCCGAACTGCAAACCGCACCTTTAGGGGAAGTCTAACCTTTCCGTGAGAAGAAGCAGTGCTCGTCTGAGTTCACACAGTCACGCTGCTTGCGATCCCCTGTTTCCAGTTTAGAAGCTGATCTCTGGACGCCGGCAACAGCTACCCAAGATGGCCCAGTCTCCGCTGCTGAGCTGGAGCACCGAGAGAGGATTCAGCTGCAGTCTCCAACCATCCTTTTGTTTCTGGGGGTTCTCGGTCTTTCCCAGCTTCAGACAGTCTCTCAGCTGAAAATCCTCTGCCTATTCGGGCTGTATGTTACCCGTTTCAGCTGCTTACCCTTATCTGCTCCAGGACAAGGCACAGAACACGTCCGTTTATACCTCCGCCATTTTCTCCCCCCCCCCCCCATGATAGTTTCTTTTGCTGTGCAGAAGCTTTTAATTTTGATGTTCCTTTTGTTTACTTTTCCTTTGTTTCTCTTGCCTTAGGAGATGTATCAGCAAAAATTCTGCTTTGTAAGATGTTTGAGATTTTGCTGCCTATGTTTTCTTCTAGGATTTTTATGGTTTCATGGCTTACATTTAAGTATTTGATCTACTTTGAGGTTATTCTTGTATATGGTGTAAGTTGGTGGTCTACTTTCATCTTTTTGCATGTGTCTGTCCAGTTTCCCAGCACATTTGTTGAAGAGACTATCTTGACTCCATTGTATGTTCTTGCCTCCTTTGTCAAATATTAATTGATGTAATGGTGTGGGTCAATTTCTGCGGTCTCTTCTGTTCCATTGGTCTGTATGTCTGTTCTTGTGCCAGTACTAAGCTGTTTTGATTATAATGGCTTTGTAGTATAGTTTGATATTTGGTATTATGATCCCTCCTATTTCATTCTTCTTTCTCAAGATTGCTGCCACTATTCAGGGTCTTTTATGGTTCCATATAAATTTTTGGAGTATTTGTTCTAGCTCTGTGAAGTATGCCATTGGTTTTTTTTTAAAAATGTATTTTATTGATTTTTTACAGAGAGGAAGGGAGAGGGACAGAGAGTTAGAAACATCGATGAGAGAGAAACATTGATCAGCTGCCTCCTGCACACCCCCCACTGGGGATGTGCCCACAACCAAAGTACATGCCTTTGACCGGAATTGAACCCAGGATCCTCCAGTCTGCAGGCCAATGCTCCATCCACTGAGCCAAGCCGATCAGGGCATGCCATTGGTTTTTTAATAGAGATTGCACTGAATCTATAGATTTCTTTTAGTACTATGGACATTTTAATGATGTTAATTATTCCAATCCATGAACATGGCATATGCTTCCATTTGTCTGTAACTTCCTCTATTTATTTTTTCAGTATCCTATAGCTTTCCAAGGACAGGATATTTGTTGAGGATTTTAGCATCTATGCTCATCAGGATAATGGCATGTAATTTTCGTTCTTTGTAGTGTCTTTATTTGGTTTTGAAATTAGGATAATTCTGTCCTCATAAAAAGAGCTTGGAAGTGTTCCTTCCTCTTTAATTTTTTGAAACAGTTTGAAGAGGGTAGGTGTTAGTTCTTTGAATGTTGGGTAAAATTGTCCTGTAAATCCATTTGGTCCAGTACCTTTGTTTGCTAGGAGTTTTTAAATTACTGCTTCAATTTCATCAGTTGTTATTGGCCTATTCAGGTTTTCTGATTCTTCCTGATTGAGTTTTGGAAGATTGTATTTTTCTAGTAATTTGTCCATTATGTCCATGTTGTCCAGTTTGTTGGCATATAGGTATTCATAGTATTTGATTATAATCCTTTGTATTTCTGTGGTGTCCGTTGTTATATTGCATCTTCCATTTTTTATTTTATTTATTTGTATCCTCTCTCTTTCTTTCTTGATGAGTCTGGCTAAGGGTTCATCAATCTTGTTTATCTTTTCAAAGAATCAGCTCTTGGATTCATTAGAGCAGTACTTCTTAAGGCACATGTGAATCATCTTGCGGGGAGGGTCTTAATCAAATGTAGAATTTGATTCTTCTAATCTGGGTGAAGGGCTGAGAGTCTGCATTTTTAATGGGCATTATGCTGTTGCTGCTGGTGCAGGGACCAGACTTCAAGACTTGAGACCTCAATAAGCAAGCAGGCAAGCTCAGCCAGTGTAGCAGCTCATCTCTGAGAGGCAGGTTTGAGTGCCCAGCCCCTGGGTGTTAGGAGGAAAAAGAAAGCTGATCCCTGGTCTCCAGACCCAGTCCCTACTGTCCATAGTGAATTTCTGTTCCTGCCTCAAAAATGTAAGAAAGGGTTAAAAAAACCTTCAGTGGTGATTTTTGTGATATATTTGAAGTCAAATAGGTGCCCTGGGGGTCCAGAGAAATTATCAATGAGCGATAGATGGGATGCTGGCAACTTGCTAATTCTTATTAGCATCCCTCAGGCCACATGCTGGAAGCAGATCATTAGAGTGGTCAGCTCAGAGTCTGCCTTCTTTGGGGACAGTCATTCTCAGTAACAAATGCCATCTGCCCAACCTCTTCTGGGGCTGAAAGCAAACTGCTCCCTCCCTCCTGCCTCACTGTGGGGCTCTGGGGTCTTCCTCTTACCTCACCCGTGGGGTTTTGAGAGATGTTTGCCTCAACTCAGTCCTGGGTCAGCAAGAAGCTTTTTTTCTCAGAAGAAAGGTGACCCTTGATGCCTCTTTTTCCTTTGTCCAAGTTTACTCCTTCTTATGTTTAGTTCTAGGACCTGTTCTCCTCACAGCAACACCCCAGGGGCCCAGCCAGAGAAAAGGCAGTGGATAGTGTGTGTCCCCAGGAATTTCTGTTTCAGGCAGTTTACAAATGGAGTCTGAGCTGGGCTGGGGATGTGGTTGACCTCCAGCGGTATTTGAAAAGTGGCTATGTTTTTATCTGGTCTTACTAATGGTTTCATTTAGAGAGATTTTCTCCTGACGTGATTTTGTGAAATGCAATCTAATCACCGAATAAAGAAGTGATTCACCAGAAGCCTCACAGCATGCTGGGGAGAGACGCCATTCCTCCCATGAAGGCCTTTGTCTGCTCAGAGCTAAATGCCTGCTTAAAAATACTGAAAACATATTTCTAATACTGCAGTTATTCTCAGGCAGTCGGTGTGTGTCCTGTGTTGCTGCTACTTCGATCACATGAGAGGAAATTTTTATTTAGCAGGCAGTTCCAGAGAACTGACCAATGCAGGACACCATCTGGGCCCCACAGAAGTGCAGAAAAGGTCGGGAAAACACAGGCTCTGCTTTCACTCAGCTGTATAGAACCCAGCTGGGGAAACAAACCAGAGGCACACAAATGTCCTGGGAGCCAAGAACAGATGTACGTTAACAAGAGGAAACAAATGCAGCCTCACCGGGTACATACAGAAGTCTAGTTTCCCCAGTGGAAGCAACCTCTCCCACGATGCAATTCGGTGGCTCCTCTGTCTTGTGTACCACTCTCATGCCACTATTGATGTTCATATTAAAAATTTGTCTTAACTCCCTAATTTGTAAGCTCTTTGGAGACTTGGTTAGATCCCATTCAACTTGGTAGCCTTTGCACATAGTAGACTCTGGTCTCTTATGAATGAATGCTTAGTGGAGGATCAGGTAGAGCCAAATCAATCTAAGAAAGCTTCCTGGAGGAGATGACTTTCTTCCTAGGTTTTGAAGAAAGGGATGCTCTTGGATTTGGTGAAATTATTCTCTCAATTTTCCCTTTCTCCTCTAGGCCTTGAAAAAAAAAATATATATATATATATATAATCTTTCTTTGATAATTTTAACTCTCATCTACATTTACATGACTCATCCCTTGCTCCCAAACCTTAATTCACACCCCAGTGATCCCTGTCTCCTGGTATTCACAACCTTGAGTACTTGCTCTAATAAATATAATGGAGACTGATGATTCACAGCTTCCTTGCAGTCTTTTGGCAGTGTTGAGAGATGTCATTTCTGTGATTAGGTTACAAAAGAGTGCGACTTTTCTACCTCATTGGCAGACTCTCTCTGTTGCCTTCTTGGCTTGCATGCTTTGATGAAGATGTCATGTTGGAGAAGCCCACATGACAAGGGACTGAGAATGGATCCTGGCCAACAGCCAGCCAGGAACTAGGGCCCTCAACTTAACAGCATATGAGGAATTGAATTTTGGCACCAACATCATGAGTCAGCTTGAAAGTGAACCCATCTCTGGTTGAGCTCTCTGATGAACACCAGTATCAGCTGACACCTTTGATCACAACTTTGTGAAAGATCCTGAGAGGAGGACTGAACTAAGCTGTGACTGATTCCCAACCCACAGAAATTGTGAGATAATAAATGCATGTTGCTTAAGTCACTAAGTTTTTAGGTAATTTGTTACATAGCAATAGATGAATATATACCCAATGACTTTTGTCACTCAAGTGCCAAGACTGAACTCATCACCTCCCTAGTATCTCCAGTCCAGCTCCTCCTGCCTTACTGTCCTCTCTGTCTCGATTTACTCAGCCTCTAGACTTAGGGGCCCTTTTTTGTTCTTCCTGTACCTATCTGTTATTTCTAAGTCTCAAGTTGTATTTATTTTCCTTTTTGATGCATTCTATTTCCTGCCTGAGCAATGTGTCCAGCCCAGAGGTCTCTGGGAGAATAAGCCTTCCTCCCCAGCCTTAGGCTCTTATGCAGGATCATCCTGCTCACATAACTGTGCTTGTTGACAATCACATAGCTGGTTCCTCACACTTTCCTTTATTAACTTGAATCTCAAGATAGGATTTCACTGACAACTGCTTCTTTTTTTAATGCCTTCATTGAACTGATGATTCACAGGTTCCTTGAAGTCTTTTGCTGAGTGTAACTTAAATCATCTGTGACTTTGATTCAATGGATTTGATTCACAGTCCTGGAAAATATGTGCTGTGGCATCAGAATGGGCAGATAATGTCCAACTCCTCTTGTTTGTAAGAACATTTCAGATCCAAATTCACCTTTGCCTGAGTCTGACTCATGAACTAATTTGTCACATTTGTTACTCAAGGGAGGCCTATAGGAACAACCTGATTCTTTCAAGAACCTTTTGGCCCTGACCATGCATGGAGCAAGAGGGTGAGTCTCCTTTTGTCTTTAAACTTACTTCCTGTGCCTGACAGGCAGGTTTCTGGGGAGCAAGAGACACCGATTAACTTCTGATCCCAGGGGCCAGTTTAGTGCTGCTCTCTTCTGGCTGTTCATGGGCAAACAAGAACAGTGAGGAGCTCTCTGGGGTCAGAACCAGAGGCAGGAGCATAAGCAGAATCAGAAGCCTTCTAGAAAATCCCAACATAATGGAAGCATCCAGGAAAGAGAAGGAGAATGTCAGATTTTAGAATGTTGTATTTATCATGCAAATAAGAGTGTGACCATTAGGTGAGTACAGTGGTAAAGAAGCCAATACTTAGTGCAGCCCAGTGTGCTCAGAGAGGGACAGTGGGGCACTAAGCAAGAAGCACTTGGGATCCCCCAAACCCACTAGCTGGATGAGGCTTTAATGAAAAACTTTTCTTCTAGAAAAGGTACAACCTTCTTTCTTCTTTTTCCTCTGCCTCTTCTCTTTAGCACCGAACCTTTTTTCATCACAGAGGGTAGCACAGGGTGTGTCCTTGCTGTGTAAATGTGAGTTGTGTAATTATTGCCTAACTCAAAGTGCTCACCTCCACCAATTATTTGATTCTCCCCAGTGCCTCTTACCTAGTGTGTGTGTGTGTGTGTGTGTGTGTGTGTGTGTGTGTGTGTGTGTGTTTTAAGTTTCTGGAAGTACAAATAAGAACAGAAACCTTTTGAAATTCTCTTGTCATTCTCTTCCAGTTAAGAGACTAGTTGTGTGTATGTGTGTGGGTACTCACGCATGCCTGAGATGGTCTTGTTAAATGTTTATGCCTTGATTATCACAAGAACTAACAGTTAAGCACCACAAACGTGGCCTCTTTCTTTGCAAACCAAAACAATAATAGTGGAGGCATTCCCTGGCAGGCTTTGAGCCCCAGGGCCGGAGCTTCTCTTTCCATCGCTGAATAACTCTTCTAACAACTAGTTTATAATGCATCATGCTTTTTAAAATTTCATTTTTAGCACATTCTGCAGTCTCTTACTACTAGTATTCGGAGAGTAAGTAACTGCTGGAATGCAGAGCACAGGGAAGATCAGTTTCAGATGCAGAATGAGGATGGTTTGGATTTGAAAATTTGTCTGCAACTGGGCTCAGTAATACAAAGCCAGGGATGTGTTGCTTATCTCACATCTCAGGAAGACATGACAGGAAAATCAGAATGCAAAGTTTACGATGTCATTTTGAGACAGGCCAGTAAGCAAAGACAAGTGGAATAGGGAAACCGATACAGATAATCAAAGAGTAGTTTGCAGCCATCTAGAAAAATTAAGATGCCAAGCACTTTCAGCCACTTAGTAAATCCTATTTTTCTTAAGCCAGGGACACAAGAGTAAATGGTTTGCACTTCTCCTCCCCAACCAGAGGATAAATAGCTTAAGTCACCCTACTCAGGGAGACAGCAGAAATCCAATTAATGCCATTTGCCAACACCCAATGATAGATGAAGTTAAGAGAATAAATCTCATTTTGGTGCATCAGCATAAAGCTGATGAATATTCTGTTGAGATCTCCTCTAAGAACTCCCTAAAAGCCCAGCCTTTAAAACCCCTCAAAGGTCTAGTGCGTATCCTCCTTCCCAGGAGCATGCCCGTACCCCATTCCCCCGCCCTCGCCCCACCTTCCTCTTTCCCCACAGGCATGCATCTCTTAAACTCCAAAGGACCCCATGAGGCTTTCAACCAGGGGAGCAATAGATGTGGCATTTCATCCCAGGGAAACCTCCTGCACCTGTCCCCAAAGCCCCTTTTGCTCTTACTTCTTAGTGAGCCAAGGTAAATCAGCCTAGGCTCATTTCTTCAGCCCTTTCTTGTTTCACAGTCCCAAGCTTTATTAAATGTCCTGTAAAATTCATCTGGACTCATTTTGTGAAATCTTTCCTGCACAAAGAACCCACACACTACTGTCTGTCCCGAGGCAGACACACCAAGCGCCAGGTCCCTTTCCGGCTAACAATTTCTCAGGTCAGTTGAGACATTAATATTTGTAAGTGAGTGTGGCAGAAAAATTGAACATTTCTCTCTGGATATTCTTTGACTCAATAAAGCAGATAAATCTAAGTTCTATGACTACATATGCACTTCTCACCGAGAGAAAAATGCAGCCCTTAAACATTTTCTGTAAGTTGGCCCTTATGCAAAACTCTTGCTCCTCTCCGCTGAGAGCCTGCTCACTTCAGAGTTTGCTTTCTAAGAACTTTCCAGAGTCCTAGATTTGAATTTCAAAGAGTTTTTTGAAAGTCCCAGAATGATATCTGTAAGTATACAGTCAGAACAGAATAGAGCATGAGTGCCAGGGTTCTTGTTCCAGCATCTAGAAGGGTTCAGCACTTGGAGAAGGGGCTCTGTGTAACTTAATAAAGAGTCCAGAGACAAAGCATAATTTTGAAAGGCATTTGGGGATCAGAGGAGCCTAGCTAAAGAAACTAAGATCCTCTGTCTCAGGACCCCATGCTTTTTATTAACACAAATTTTCTTGAGGTTGAAAGATCAGACGGAGGCCTAAAACCAGGACTACAGGCTTTATTAGAGGAGAAGCACCTGCCGGGCTGTCTCGCAAAGGGAGAACAGCAGCACGTGCAGGGGTGGTCAGAATGGGAAGGGGTGGGGGGCTTAGTGTACTCGGCGCACACTGATTGGTGGCTTACTGCATTGTCCATATAGGACAAGGCTTAGGGTATTTGGCAGGTGTGGATTGGTGGTCCAATGTATAGTCCATATAAGGTACCTGGTTAGTCACTCAGGTATTTCTGGGCTGCAGGTTATGTCATACCCTGCCCACCAGTTGGGGGAAGGGAGGATCTATTATTCCAGGCTTTTGGTAATATTAAAAATAAATTGAGAGTCCGGGCAAGGTCAGGGGGCGAAGGTCTGTCTTCCGTAGCTACTTCCTGCTGAGAGGGGATGTCGTCAGGGGCATCTACCCAGGGTCTCAAAGATTCCAGTGACATAGGTGTCTCTAGGTTCTGAATTCAAGGCCAGATAGATTTCTCCCACCTTCTGGTTGGCGAACGCCTGCATTCTGTTCTGCAAAAAAAACTAGTGAAACAGCGCATAAGACAGGGGCCAAAGAGCAAAATTAAAAGAATAAATACCAGTGGGCCTAATAGTGGGAGGAGCCATGGAGTAAGTGAGCCAAAGAAGGCATATCCCCCTTCTAGCTGGTTACGTCCTCTTTGGTCAATCCTGTCCCGGAGGGATTTAATGTGATCTTTGACAATTCCTGATTCATTTACAAAGTAGCAGCATTCTTCCCCAAGAAAGACACAGATACCTCCTTTTTCTGCAGTCAAGAGATCTAACGCACACAGGTTCTGGAGGGCTACCGCTGCTAAGTAGTCTACCTGTCTTTGAAGGGATTCAAGGGAATTGCTAATGATGGAGATATCTTCTGAAAATTCAGCAATTTGTGGTAGAAATGAACAGAGGAGGAAATGCCTCCTATGCCTGTCCCTACTGCAGTGAGGACTCCCGTACCCACTAAGAGGGGAACAAGGGCCGCCCTTTTGTGGCGAGACCTGAGATGACCAAGAGAGGATTCGAGTTCTCCCTCTGTTCTGATAGGAAGATTGGGGGTTAAGAAGACATAAAGGCAGAGTGAATGTGACAGGTCCTGGGGGACACAGGTGTAGTCTGTAGTCCCACAGAGGAGAAAAATACCTGCTGGAGGACAGGCTAAGGGAGGGGGTAAACTTATAGATTGCACACAGTAGTAAGGTGTAGGAGTAGTTGAGGTAGGGGTTTGAGAGGTATTTGTTAAACGGGTAGTGTTTTCTGTATTAAAGAGAGATGTTGTATAGGGTGCGTTGAAGTCTGGTATAGGTAAGAGTTAGGTTAGTGGTCTAATAGGTTGGGATTGGAGTGGCTATGATGAGGGTTCGAGCCAGTGACAGACAAATCCATGAGGATGTAGAGAAGGAGGGATTGATGTTAGAGAGTAGATGGAAAGTTGTGTTGATGAGGGTGGGCAAAGGAGTAGGTCCAAGGTTTGCAGGGTGAGAGAGTATGTCCTTTAGTGAGGGAGGGATAGGTCGGGATTAATAAAGACAATTATAGTAGAATTGATGACTCCCTCAACATTCCAAGTCCGTTTCATCTGAAACTATTAAAAACCTGAGCTTCTTCCAGAGTAAAAAGTCGGAGGGTCCCTTGCCAGGTAAGAGCCTGTGAGGAGTGAGGAGTCATCGGGTCCTGGATGGTGTCACCAAGTCTTCTTCGGGGATGGTGGGAGGCATTTGGTGAGCCTGAGAGAGGTAGGTATTGCAGTGAAAGTGGGAGGGAATGTTAGAATGGGCTGTATCCAAAGGAAAAGAAAATAGGAAGGAAAGGAGCAGTGGAAGCCGGAGACCTGGATGGTTGGATAAGAAGTAAGACACTGTGCTGGCTTAACTTCTAATTTTTACTGAACCTTAGTCCTTGCTGTTTTATTTTATTTTATTTTATTTTTTATTTTTTTTATTTATTGCTTAAAGTATTACAAAGGGTATTACATATGTGTCCATTTTATCCCCCCGCCCTAGACGGTCCCCTAGCCTCCCCTATCCCCCAGTGTCTTATGTCCATTGGTTATGCTTATATGCATGCATACAAGTCCTTTAGTTGATCTCTTACCCCCCTACCACATGCCCCCCAACCCTCCCCAGCCTTCCCGCTGCAGTTTGACAATCTGTTTGAGGCAGCTCTGCCTCTGTATCTATTATTGTTCAAAAGTTTATAATGGTCTCTATTATCCATGAATGAGTGAGATCATGTGGTATTTTTCCTTCATTGACTGGCTTATTTCACTTAGCATAATGCTCTCCAGTTCCATCCATGACGTTGCAAATGGTAAGAGTTCCTTCCTTTTTAGAGCAGCATAGTATTCCATCGTGTAGATGTACCACAGCTTTCTAATCCATTCATCTAATGATGGGCACATAGGCTGTTTCCAGATCTTAGCTATGGTGAATTGTGCTGCTATGAACATAGGGGTGCATATATCCTTTCTGATTGGTGTTTCTGGTTTCTTGGGATATATTCCTAGAAGTGGGATCACAGGGTCAAATGGGAGTTCCATTTTCAGTTTTTTGAGGAAACTCCATACTGTCTTCCATAGTGGCTGCACCAGTCTGCATTCCCACCAGCAGTGCACAAGTGTTCCTTTTTCCCCACATCCTCTCCAGCACTTGTCGTTTGTTGATTTGTTGATGATAGCCAGTCTGACAGGTGTGAGATGGTACCTCATTGTTGTTTTGATTTGCATCTCTCCGATGATTAGTGACTTTGAGCATGTTTTCATATGTCTCTTGGCTTTCTGAATGTCCTCTTTTAAAAGGTGTCTATTTAGGTCCTTTGCCCACTTTTTGATTGGATTGTTTATCTTCCTTTTGTTAAATTGTATGAGTTCCCTATAAATTTTGGAGATTAGGCCCTTATCAGATATGACATTGGCAAATATGTTTTCCCACACAGTGGGTTTTCTCATTGTTTTGTTGATGGTTTCTTTTGATGTGCAGAAGCTTTTTATTTTGATGTAGTCCCATTTGTTCATTGTTTCTTTAGTTGCAAGTGCCCTAGGAGCTGTATCAGTGAAGAAATTGCTACAGCATATGTCTGAGATTTTGTTGCCTTTGGATTCTTCTAGAATTTGTATGGTTTCCTGTTGTACATTTAAGTCCTTTATCCATTTTGAGTTTATTTTTGTGTATGGTGTAAGTTGGTGGTCTAGTTTCATTTTCTTGCATATATCTGTCCAATTTTCCCAACACCATTTATTGAAGAGACTATCTTGGCTCCATTGTATGTTCTTGCCTCCTTTGTCAAATATTAATTGAGCATATTGGTTCGGGCCAATTTCTGGGCTCTCTATTCTATTCCATTGATCTATATGCCTATTCTTGTGCCAGTACCAGGCAGTTTTGAGAACAGTGGCTTTGTAATACATCTTGATATCTGGTATTGAGATCCCACCTACTTTGGTCTTTTTCAGGATTGCTGCAGCTATTCGGGGTCTTTTTTTATTCCAGATGAATTTTTGGAGAGTTTATTCTAGATCTCTGAAGTATGACGTTGGTATTTTAATGGGAAGTGCATTGAATTTATAGATTGCTTTGGGTAGTATGGACATTTTAATGATGTTGATTCTACCAATCCATGAACACGGTATGTTCTTCCATCTGTTTATGTCTTCCTCTATATCTTTTTTCAACGTCCTGTAGTTTTCTGAGTAGAGGTCTTTTACCTCTTTAGTTAAGTTTATTCCTAGGTAGCTTAATTTTTTTGGTGTGATGGTAAACGGGGTTGTTTTTATAATCTCTCTTTCTGAAAGTTCACTATTGGTGTATAGAAATGCCTCAGATTTCTTGGGGTTAATTTTGTATCCTGCTACATTGCCAAATTCATGTATTAAGTCTAGGAGCTTTTTGATGGAGTCTCTAGGGTTTTGTATGTATAATATCATGTCGTCTGCAAATAAGGACAGTTTTACTTCCTCTTTTCCAATTTGGATGCCTTTTATTTGTTCTTCTTGCCGAATTGCAATGGCTAACACTTCCAGTACTATGTTGAACAAGAGTGGTGAGAGGGGGCATCCCTGTCTTGTTCCTGTTCTTAGGGGAAATGGTGTTAGTTTTTGTCCATTGAGTATGATGTTGGCTGTGGGCCTGTCATATATGGCTTTTATTATGTTGAGGTATGATCCTTGTACTCCCACCTTGCTGAGAGTTTTTATCAAAAATGGGTGTTGAATTTTGTCAAATGCTTTTTCTGCATCAATTGATATGACCATGTGGTTTTTTTCTTTCAATTTGTTTATGTGATGTATCACGTTTATTGATTTGCAGATATTGTACCATCCTTGCATCCCTGGGATAAATCCTACTTGGTCATGGTGTATGATCTTTCTGATGTACTGCTGGATCCGATTTGCTAAGATTTTGTTGAGGATTTTGGCATCTATGTTCATGAGGGATATTGGCCTGTAATTCTCTTTCATTGTGTTGTCTTTACCTGGTTTTGGTATTAGGGTGATGCTGGCTTCATAGAATGAGCTTGGAAGTGTTCCTTGTTCTTGAATCTTTTGTAGTAGTCTGAGGAGGATAGGTTTTAGTTCTTCCTTGAACGTTTGGTAAAACTCCCCTGTGAAGCCGTCTGGTCCTGGGCTTTTGTTTGATGGAAGCTTTTTGATGACTGCTTCAATTTCTTCCATAGTTATTGGCCTGTTGAGATTTTTAGATTCTTCCTGATTGAGTTTTGGAATGTTGTATTTTTCTAGGAATTTGTCCATTTCCTCCAGGTTGTCTAGTTTGTTGTAGTAGAGCTGTCCATAGTATTTTTTAACAATCATTTGTATTTCTGTGGGGTCTGTTGTTATTTCGCCTCTATCGTTTCTGATTTTTTTTATTTGGGTCCTCTCTCTTTGCTTCTTGGTGAGTCTGGCTAGAGGTTTGTCAATCTTGTTTATCCTTTCAAAGAACCAGCTCTTGGTTTCATTGATTTTCTGTATTGTTTTTTTGGTCTCTATGTCATTTATTTCTGCTCTAATCTTTATTATCTCCTTCCTTCTGCTCACTCTGGGGTGTTCTTGTTGCTCTCTTTCTAATTCTTTGAGCTGTAGAGTTAGATGATTTACTACCATTTTTTCTTGTTTTTTTGAGATAGGCCTGTAGAGCTATAAACTTCCCTCTCAGGACTGCTTTCATTGTGTCCCATAGGTTTTGGATTGTTGTGTTTTCATTGTCATTAGTTTCCAGGATGTTTTTAATTTCTTCTTTGATCTCATTGGTAACCCAATCAATATTTAATAGCATGCTATTCAGCTTCCAGGTGTTTGAGTATTTTGGGTTGTTTTTATTGTAGTTTATTTCTAATATTATGCCATCGTGGTCTGCGAAGATGCTTTTTATGATTTCAATCTTCTTGAATTTGGGGATACTTTGCTTGTGACCCAATATATGGTCTATTTTTGAATATGTCTTATGAGCATTTGAGTAGAATGTATATTCTGTGGCATTGGGGTGAAGTGTTCTGAAGATGTCTATTAAGTCCATCTGATCTAGTGAGTCATTTAGGATTGCTGTATCTTTGCTGATTGTTTGTCTAGGGGACTTATCCAGTGCTGTCAGTGGTGTATTAAAGTCCCCTACTATGATTGTATTGTTTTCGCTCTCTCCTTTGATATCTTCCTGGAGTTTTTTTTAAGAATTTGGGTGCTCCTGCATTGGGTGCATATATGTTTACCAGGGTTATTATCTTCTTGTTGTATTGATCCCTTTAGTATTATGAAGTGGCCTTCCTTATCTCTTGTTATGGCCTTCACTTTGAGGTCTATTTTGTCCGATGTAAGTATTGCTACCCCAGCTTTCTTTTCTTTTCCATTTGCCTGAAAGATATTTTTCCATCCTTTCACTTTCAGTCTGTGTGAGTCCCTTCTAATGAGGTGGGTTTCTTGTAGACAGCAGATGTATGGGTCATGTTTTGTTATCCATTCAGCCACTCGATGTCTTTTGGTTGGAGCATTTAGTCCATTTACGTTTAAAGTTATTATTGAAAGGTACTTGTTTGTAGCCATTTCTTTTTGTGTGTGGCTGTTTTCTTTCTGAGCTTTTTATTTCTTCTTTTTATACCAGTCCTTTAGCATTCCTTGCATTGCTGGCTTGGTGGTGATAAACTCCCTTAGCCTTTTTTTGTCTGTGAAACTTCTTATTTCCCCTTCAAGTTTGAATGATAGCTTTGCTGGATAGAGTATTCTTGGATTCAGTCCTTTGCTTTGCATCACTTTGTAAATTTCCGTCCATTCTTTTCTGGCCTGATGTGTTTCTGTTGAGAAATCATTTGACAATCTAATGGGAGATCCCTTGTATATAACTTTCCGTCTCTCTCTTGCAGCCTGTAAGATTCTCTCTTTGTCCTGAACATTTGCCATGGTAATTATGATGTGCCTTGGTGTGGTTCTTTTTGGGTTCACCTTGTTTGGGACTCTGGGCTTGTGTGACTTTTTTCTTCCCCACCTCAGGGAAGTTTTCTGATATTATTTCTTCTAATAGGTTTTCTAATCCTTGTTCATCCTTCTGTTGTTCTGGTACCCCTATTAGTCGTATGTTGTTTCGTTTCATGCTGTCCCAAAGCTCCCTTAGGCTCTCCTCCTGTCTTTTAATTTTTTTCTCCAATTGCAGTACATTTTGGGTGTGTTTTGCTTCCTTGTCTTCTAAATCACTAATTCGGTCCTCCGCTTCTCCTAGTCTACTGTTGATACTTTCAATGGAGTTTTTCATTGCAGCTATATCACTCTTCATTTCTTCTTGGGTCTTACTTAAGTTGTTGATTTTTTCATCTGTTTCTTCTAGCTTCTTCCATATGTTATCGATTTTTTCATCTGTTTCTTCTTGCTTCTTGGAGAGGTTGTCGATTTTTTCCTCCATCCGGTTTATGCACTCTAGGACCCTTATTCTGAATTCTTTTTCTGTCATGTTGCATGCCTCTGTATTACTTAGCTGCTTTTCTGGAGAGTCCTCCTTCTCTTTCCTTTGGGGGTTTCTTTGTCTACCCATGTTTGATCTCACTGACATATCTAGACGTTGAGTCATTCAGTGGTTGCTCCCTTGGTGGCAGTGACTCCTTGGTCTGTGGTTGCACTTCGGGCGGTTGCGGTAGCAGCTGCTCTTCAGTTGGCAGCAGCTCCTCTGGTGGGTGCTGTTCACAGCTGTGGTGGCTCTTCTGGCTGGTGGGGCGAGGTTTCACGTACAGCTGCTGTTCCTCAGCAGAGGGTGTGGTGCTCAGGAGGTTGCGTTTGCTTGGATCTGCTGCGTTGATTTAAAGGCACAAAATACAACACAACAAGGCACCACGTACCAGGCACTAAACACAAATATATTCACGATATTAATAACCTCAAATAAAGGTGACCACCCGAATTAAGAGAATTAGGGGATAAGGAAGAAGGAAGAGAAAAAAAAAAAGAAAAAAGAAAAGTAGGGACCAAAAAAAGGAGTGCAAAAATGAAATTGGGAAAAAGGAGGGGGGAAAATAAAAGCGAGAAAAGAAAAGAAAAGAAAAAAGAAAGAGCGAGAAGAGAGAATGAAGTGGAAGAGGGGAAGAGACTTTTTATATGAGGAAAATACTCCTATAGGACAGCCACTAATCCCAACAAATTCCAGCAACAGCTCCCTGGAGATGAATGCAAACTAGAAACAACCAATAATATAATGATGAAAATAGAATGCAGAACACTAATCCCAAAATAAAATAAAGAGAAAACAAAATGGCACTTTAAAAAATGGTAAAATGGTAGCAGTAATAATACTGGTTAAAAATAAGAAGGTAGTAATTAAAAGGGTAAAATCAGGTGATGGAAAAAGAAGAAAAAAAAAGAAAGGAAAAAAAGAAGAAGAAAAAAAAAAGAAAAAAATTGGTTTCTTAGTTAAAAGGTGAAAAAAGAAAAAGAAAAGAAAAAAAATTGCAGTAGTGAAGGTCCTTCGGTTCTTCTATTCTTCAGTGTGGCTCGCCTTAGACCTGCCAGGTATTCAGGAGAGTGTTGAGTTTCCCTGCGATACACTGTTCCTCTGTGTTGTAAACCACAGTCCTTATTTTGAAGCAGGCCGCATTTGTTTCCCAGATTGCCTTATTTTGTGTTTAGCAAAGAGTCAGTTTGTGGGTCAGCCTGTGGGTGGCAGTGTTCTGGGATTGGCCTCTGAGGCTATAGGGCCTCTCTGTCCAGTGGAAGTTCACTGCCCAGAGCTGGCTGCGTAATAGTTAGTTACTGGCGCTGTGTTGTTGCTGGGATTGAAAATCCCTCTATAGGCCAGACCCTGTTATCTCCCAGGGACTGATCAGGTTATTTTAATCCTTGATCTCCTACAGGGTGGCATCTGGGTGTGGCTGTGCTCCTTGCCTGGGGGCTGGAGGGAGGAGTCTCACTCTCCGGAGAGAATGGCTGCCTCAGTCCTGGGCTCAGGGGTGTCTCAGCACTCAATTCGCTGCCACCTCTCCCGGCCCCCCTTCTCTCCTCAGTCTCTCCCTAGATTCCACTCCTCCGCACACTCTCCCTCTCTTCAGCACAGGTGAGTGTCTGTATCCGAAATGTCCCATGAACAGGATTCAGTGAAAACAAACAAACAAACAAACGCCGTCCGCGGTAACGGGGAAGGCTTGGTTTCTGTAAGCTGCTTCTCTTACCGGGACTGCATGGTCTGGTCGGCTCTTCAGGCTGCCCCCTTTAGGCTCAGTCCTCTGTGATCACAGAACCCAGCTCTCAATTCCCCCGGCGGCGCCAGGAATCCCGAAGTTCTCCTTTCCCCGTCAGGGGTTGTGCCTGTCCCAAGGGACGCGGCTGTCTGCCATGTGGTCTCCCTCTGACTCTCTGGGCTCAGAGGTCTGGCAAACTTTCCTGCCCAAATCCCTGGTTTTTTTTTACCTTTCCAGGGGTGTTCTGCTCTTCCCGGCTGCAAACCGTCCCACCAGCTGAGCAATTTCGCCAATTCGGTGTGGATGTTATTAGTTTCAGCTGCTCACTCCATTTGCTCCGGGACACTGCCTGGGACGCATCTGCCTATATCGCCGCCATCTTCAACAGATTCCTTGCTGTTTTTCTGAATATTCTGGTTTAGCTTAAGAAGTATCCAGCAACCTTGTCCTGCCAGGCTTGGAGACTGAAACCTCACTTTCTTGCTCAGAGTAAAATGGCCCTTTTACAATTCTTGTAAATAGTTAATTTAGAACTTCTTTCTTTCTTTCTTTCTTTCTTTCTTTCTTTCTTTCTTTCTTTCTTTCTTTCTTTCTTTCTTTCTTTCTTTTTTAACATTTCTCTTTACCTTCTCATCACATACACAACCTTCGTAAATTTCACACTTTCAAATTAGCCTTCAAACCTTCTTTCTATGTCCTTCAAAAATGCATAACCATGCCTCAGACCTTCCATTTCTTTCAATAAAGTATACATTCTAAGAGCAGGCGAATTCATTTAACCCAGCAATGCTCCAAAGTCTTTAAGTTAATAAAGACTTTGGAAAATTATGTATAGGCATATGAGGCTGGAGAAAATGCAGGGGGAGGAGGGAGTAGGCCGTGCAGCCTGTTCCAGGCCTCTAGCCGCTTGGATTTTAAAACTGCCGCATTTTTCCTAGAGATAACGATCTCAGTTTCTGATAATAGCTGGTCTTTGGGAAGGGTGGCGTGGGCGAGGGGGACGGGGTGAGAAGGCGTTGAGGTCAGAGCAGTTTTCAGAGCATTAAAAGGGTGAGAATGTTGGCCTTGGGATCTATGGGCTTAGTGAGGGGGTCCCTTCGCCATGTCATGTCATAGAGGAGCTTTGCAAGAAGACTACAGTTGTGAATCCAGAGGGGAGAGTACCCAGTGAGCCTGAGAAAGAAGATGATTTCTTTTTCAGATGAGGGGACAGTCACAGAGGAGATAAGATAAGGCATTTACAGTCCCAGGAATGGCGCAGCCTTGTGGGGTGAGACAGTGAAACTGAGGTAGGTGACTGTGGTTTGGGACAACTGGGCTTTATGAGGGGATACATGGTAGCCCTGGCTGGGCACCGAGGTAGAATGAGAAAACAGTGAATGGGGAAATTTAGTAAGATGCAGTGTAGACGTGAGGTGGCTAATGGCTGTGAGACTAATCCGTCAACCCCCATAATAGAGACTGAGGAGTGGACAAGGGTCCCAGTGAATTTGGAGAGAGCAGAATAAGTGGCCCAGTGTCAATTAAAAAGGAGATTGGCTTACCTGTCGCCACAGTCCTTACCCGAGGCTCTGTCCTGGTGGTGTAAGTCTGTGGGGCCCTGTTGGGGCCTGGGCAGCTTCTTCAGTGGCCAGTCTCAGGAGGTCTGGGAGCTCCAGACCGGATCCAGAGGGCAGCCATGCTGGACTGGCTGAGGCCTGACCCGGAGGGCCAGACTACAGTCTGATTTCCAGTGGCCTTTCCTTCCACACCTTGGGCAGGGCCCAGGCAGGGGTCTCGGGTTTGAGCAGGACTTGGCTCAGTGTCTTTCCTTGCTGCATTTGAAGCATGGGCCCGGAGGAGGCTTAGCCCCTGACTTACCCGCAGTTGGAGGACCGGCACTTCGTTTGGGGTTTGAAAGCGGTGGCTAGGAGCTGGAAGGCTCCTAATGGGCCTCAGCCTTGGCCTGATCTCGTCTTTGATTTTGGATATGGGTTTCCTCGTCTCTATTATTAAAGACCTTAAAGGTTAACGAGGTCTTCTTGAGGGGTTTGTGGAAGTTTGCTGTGCATGTCGGGGGGGAGTAAAGGTGGTCAGGTCAGTGGAAAAAGAAACCTGAGATGTCTCTCAATCTGTGAGGCTGGACACAGAGAATGGGGCATGGACTCAGACTACGTCCTCAGTTCCTGCTGCCTCCCTCAGGGGTAGAATGGATGCAGGAATAAAAGAGGCTGTCGAGGAAGGCAATCTTTGGGTGGCCTGAGAGTGAGTGTTAGTGGGAAAAGCTGTTTTAGAGCTCACGTTCTCAGGATTTGGGCTCTCAGAGACTGGGGAGAAGGTGGCTGCTGGTTAAAGGGTCTGAAGAGAAAGAGCCGAGGTGTTTTTCGATTTGAGAAAGATCAGAGAGTGAGAGGGGAATGGCTACCCGGGTAATACCCTCCCCTGCTGCAACTTTCGAGCAAAGGGAACTGGCCAGCCACCTGAATTCGGTTGCTGACGGTCAGTGGGCCGAGATTCGGCAGAGAGCGCACAGGGGAAGGCTGGCGGTTAGAGATCTCAGAAGGTAGAGGATGCAGGTTTCTACGGCAGGGTTGTAAGAGACAGAAGACAGAGAAAGGAGCTGAGAATCAGTTTGAGAGGGCAAAGAGGACTTTGCTAGGAGGATCTGATGAATGGAACATGAGAAGTAAAGCGAGGAGCGAGAGCAGAGGGAAAAAGAAGCCTGTTTGTAGGGATTTCGAAAGCTTTCCCTGTCCGGTGGCAAGAATTATCTAGATCTCAGAGGATATTGGAATCAAAAGTGCCATTTTCGGGCCACTGAGAGAGTTTATATTGTGGTCAGGTAGAGCTTCTTTGGTTTGATGTAGCCAGAAAGATCAAGGGTCGAGAGAATGGCGAGGAGACACCCTAAGGGTGTGTTTCGAGGGGGTTTGGACTGAGAGTTCCCTATGACCGGAGGGAAGGGCGATTGGAAGTTGGAGAAGGAACAAGGAGCGTCCTCCTTTTCCCTCAGCCAACCTGTAGCTAGAGAGAGACGAGAAAACGTTCCAAGGTTGTCACCCCGAGACCTTTCCCGCAGAGTAGAAGAGAATTCCCGGCCAGGCGCCTGGGCTTTCGTAGAACGCACGAAACGTGTAGCCGAGTAGACGGGAAACTCTGTAGGCCCTAATGCCCCTCCAGGTCACAGGGAGCGAGAGAGAAAAAAAGAAAAGTAGGGGGGTTGGGAAAGTCCCTGAAGCCTACCGGTGGAAGGGAAGCGACGAGATCCCCACGTGTCCTGGTGCGGCAGGGTTTGAGAGGTGTCCGGAGCGGGCCAATCAACTCAGAACCGTACCACTGAGCAGAGCCAGAGCAGGAATCAGAAGCTCGGGCCTAGGTTCGAGGATCGTCCACGCTCCTGTTCACCTCTCCTGGGTTTTCGGCACCAAAATGAAAGATCAGACGGAGGCCTAAAACCAGGACTACAGGCTTTATTAGAGGAGAAGCACCTGCCGGGCTGTCTCGCAAAGGGAGAGCAGCAGCACGTGCAGGGGTGGGCACGCCTTTTGAGGGGCAGAATAGGAAGGGGTGGGGGGCTTAGTGTACTCCGTGCACACTGATTGGTGGCTTACTGCATTGTCCATATAGGACAAGGCTTAGGGTATTTGGCAGGTGTGGATTGGTGGTCCAATGTATAGTCCATATAAGGTACCTGGTTAGTCACTCAGGTATTTCTGGGCTGCAGGTTATGTCATACCCCGCCCACCAGTTGGGGGAAGGGAGGATCTCTCAGAGGTGAGGCAGAGATATACACTTCAAAGGGTCAGGTTTCGTATACACCAGTGATGGTGAACCTATGACACGCATGTCAGAGGTGACACGTGAACTCATTTTTGGGTTGATTTTTTCTTTCTTAAATGGAATTTAAATATATAAAATAAATATCAAAAATATAAGTCTTTGTTTTACTATGGTTGCAAATATCAAAAAATTTCTATATGTGGCATGGCACCAGAGTTAAGTTAGGGTTTTTCAAAATGCTGACACGCTGAGCTCAAAAGATTCGCCATCACTGGTATACACAGTCCATTGCCCAAATGGGGAGAATTAGCCTAAAGCTGTTCAGGTGTTTGGCCAGTAGGAGGCAATAACATGCATATTAAAATGCCCTGAGCTGTCTGGCAGCAAGCAATCATCCTTTTCAGGTTTGGGAAATGCCATCAGCCATTCCCAGATGATTCAGCCCTTGCTGACATGCTGGAATTGGCTTCTGGCACATGAGGGGGATTCTTTTTCATCATCTTTACAAATAATTCCTCTTCTCCAGTTTTATTGAGGTATGATTGGCAAGTAAAAGTTGTGTGTATTTAAGGTGTACAATGTGAATTTTGATACGTTGTGAAATATTTACCATAATCTAGTTGAACAAGCCCATCGCTCTCATATAGTTACCTTTTTATTTTTAACATTTTTTTTGTGAGAATAATTTAGATCTACTCTGTTAGCAATTCAAGTATACAATACAGTATTGTTAACTTCAGGTGAAAATAATTTTTAAAATTTCCAGTGGGTCAGAGTCATGGCCAGGTTTGAAAAGCAAATGAGTCCCTGAAACGCAAGGTTAGATTATCCCATAGGAGCACTGTGCTCATGAAGCTTCTGCTTTCAGAGTCTAGAGAGAAAGATGGGCTGGGAAGGCAACCCGAGAAATACAGTGACTCTTGTGTTTCCCCATGCTTTCATCATCAGAGCATTTATTATTGGGCAGCTTGAATGCACCAATAAAGTGCTGGGCTCCATGGAGAATAAGGGTGCGTGTAGTGACTCAATTCCTATGCCTGGATCTCAGTCTGGCTGAGAGCCAAGTGAGGACATCAAGTAGAGATTTCTGTTGAGAAACCAGAGGAAGGAGAGAGTAAGAATATTGGAGCCAGAGGAATGGCCTTATGAAAGAGAAAAAGCAACAGCCGCAGAAAGAGGAGGAAGCCTGCTCTCGGCCCTGAGGGCAAAGTTGGGAGAGAAGGAGAAGAACAGCTCTTTTTGGACCAGAAACAAATTCAGGATATTGTTGATATTTAGAGACTGCTATGAACTACAAATAAAGAAAGAGTAGAAAAGACATTCAGAATATTTTCTGAATGTAGAGGAAATCCATAAAGTTTCCCAGCATTGAGACGTGTTCCATCAGAGCGGGGACAACTGGTTGGACCCAGGGAATGGTTGCTTTCCTTTCACAAGGAGGCTAAGAGCACATGAGGCTTATTTATTACTCAGTGTTCAGTGTTTGGAGCTCAGAACTCAGGGCTCGGGGCTCAGTGTTCAGAGCTCAGTGTCAACATTCTGCATTCACATGGCTCTGTGGTGAGCAGAGGCCACCCGGAAAACAGAAGCTTCTTTGGGATGTCAATCACTCAATGGAGTTCACTGGCTTCTCAATAGATTAAAGATATTTGAAAATGCCTCATTATGACTTATGCTCTTTTTTAGGAAAATCCAAAGAAAACAATTCTTTGGGCTATCAGTGCTTTCTGCATTTTTCCAGAAAAAGAAATCCTAGAATGAAAAAAGCAGATGAGGTTTCTGACCCTATTTCCTCTCTGGCCTCAGTTTCCTCATCTGTGCTGGGAGAGGGGGTGGACAGCACAGCACGGATGTTCTATCCTGCTGGGGTATTTTCCTAGTATGAGCTTCAGGTAGACCAGAAGCTGTTTGAAATTAGTTAACCAGGTATTCAGAGGTTGTTCTCTTGCTACCATGTTTCTGCATCTGCCAAATTGAATTCATCTTGGGCCACATATGTTCTTATTTCCCATGTGATAGTGTCTCAGTTGACCACAAAAACAATTTCACTGGGAAAAGTGAAATCTTAAGAAGAGAGTTCCACAAATCAGGGAGCTCACCAATGACCTGGTCTTTGAGGGCAGTGGGGAGAGAACAGATGATTCTGCCATTTGGAGCCATGACCTGAAACACCAACCTCATTCTCTCCCTGCTCTTCTGTCCTTTGGAGCTGAGCTATGGGAGTTAAGTGTGGGAGGTTTGCTAACAGACTGAGGGCCAACTGTAATATAAAGTTTATGGTAGTGAAGGCAAAAGGATCAGGAGAATAGATATATATCCTATTTTATTTGATATATCTAAACAGCATAAAGTAAACTAGTAGTAAAAATGAAAGTTAAACAGTGTGCTTAAAACAAATTGTCTCTATTTGAAACCTTGTACACAGAATGACTAAAGAGGGAGTTTGGGTCAAGGGGTGCTACCATGAGATTGATTATCAGTCTGGGAAAAGAGTGAAGGTCTATAGACCAGAAAAAAATACTGGAACGGTAGACTAGGTGTTAGGTATTGGATGGCCTTGAATGACAGGCTGAAGTTTTTTACTACATTTTATGGCAAGTCATCTGGGGAGATTTGAACATTCAGTTTAAATGGATTTCACATCGTTTTTACTTCAGGCTGCTCCCCTCTCAGGGGAGGGAGCACAGTGTGTCATCTATCCCTGGTATACAGTGTTCTGATTTCTACTTACTTACCTCTTCTTCCACAAATGAAGTCTTGCATAAATGTGTTCCAAGAAGCTGGAATTTTTCCAGAGCCTGTGGGAACCACTAAACTTACTAAAGGCAATAATTATGGGACTGATCTGATTCAGTTAGCTAATGCACTAACTACCTACTATGTGCTGGATACTATGCTAGGTTCTGGGGCTACCCTGAGTAAATCATGGCCCCAGACTTCAAGGATCTTATAATGAATAGGGAAACACTAAAAGATACATTTATTATAATGAAATAAATTACATGGATCCATGAGATATTACAGAGGTTTAAAGAAAAGTCTTAGAGGATGAAATGTACCCTGCAGGTTAATAAATAGCTAAGAGTTAAGTAAACAAGTCAAGAGGGGTACAGGGGTATTTTAGGTAGAGGGATCAGTTTAGTGTGCACAGTTGATATTATTAGAATGGAGTGCTCCAGAGAGAGGAGAGCAAAGCCAGATTGTTAAAGTTTGGAAGTAAATGGAATGGAGGGAGTGGAGGCAGGAAGTGAACCAGCTTTCAATAACCATGCTGGTTCAAAATATGTAGAACTAAATAATCTCATATCCTTCTGCAAACACCCAGAAATTCTGGATAAAATATAGCAAATATAGCTTTGAGAGAAAGAAAGGAAACCCCTTTGTTCCAGAAGCAGTGGGAACTGAACACCAGGATGGTAAACTTTTATTTATTTCTTGCATTACAGGTGCATGCAAAGAGGGTTGTCAGTCTCTGTAGCCCGGGAACATGAATTTTAATGCCAACATGGCAACAGGACATGAGTTGATGAAAAACACAGAGCTAGAGCTGAACTAAACCCCTCCTTCAATCCACATGATAAAATGGCTACACCATCAATGGAAGAGTGGACCAGGAATATCTGTCCAATTGCAAAGAATGATAATGAGAAGCTTGCCCGTCTTTGGGTTATCCCCTTCATGATTGTAACTCAAGGCTTAGCACAGTGCCTGGACATAGTAATGCTTTCTATGGGCTGAATTTTGTCCCCTTCCCCAATTCATATGTTGAAGCCTTAACCTCCAGGGCCTTAGAATGTGACTGTATTTGACGATAGTGCCTTTGCCATAAAGAGGTGATTGCATTCAATAGGCTGTTAGGGTGGACCATAATTCAATCTGACTGGTGTCCTCATGAGAAGAGGAAATTAGGACACACAGAGAGACACCTGGGGCATGAACACATAGAGGAAAGACCAGGTGAGCACATAGCAAGATGTAATCTGTGAGCCAAGGAGAAATCAAACCTGCTGACACTTTGATCATGGACTTCTAGCAACCAGAAATGTGAGAAAATAAAGTTCTGTTGTTTAAGCCTGTCTGTGCCATTTTGTTATGGCAACCCTAGCAGAGTAATATAGTATTGCAGATAAAATTAGGTTCTGTTGTTTAAGCCTGTCTGTGTCATCATTTTGTTATGGCATCCTTAGCAGACTAATATAGTGCTGCAGAGATAGATATTTCAAGGAATACAAAGGTTATTGACCTGTGACTCAGAGGTCCAGGGAAAGCTTCTTAAGGTAGGGTTTCACCCACTTTGAACTCATACAGATCACTGGGGTCTCTTGTCAGAATGCTGATTCTGACTCTCAAGTTCTGGGATGGAGCCTGAGATTGCTCATGTCTTACAAGATCCCAAGGGGAGCAGCAGGTCCAAGGACCAGAAAGCTTTAGACTGCCTTACAGTACTGGAGTCCTGAGACTTGTCTTTAAACTAGACAATCTTTGGTGATTTTAGAGAAAAATGGGGGCAATTCTGCAACTACTTTGAGCACTTACCAGATGCAAGATCCTGTGCAAGTCTGTGGAGGGGCCCCCAGGTAGGTCAACCAGCAACAACTTCATTTGTCTAGGGAGAGCCCATGTTATTCCATTGCAGCTACAAAGGATGAAGCTTGCCTATTAGTCATTCAGAGCTGCTAGGAAGAAAAATCTTTTGTTAAAACTTAAGAAAAACAAAATTAGTTTTTTAAAAGAATGGAAGGCAGCTGAGAGTTATTTGCTCATATCAGTGCCCTAGGAAATTATAAATGAGATTCTGTTTTGCTTTCCTGCCTTTTGGTCTGGCTCCTTCTGAGGAGGCATCATTCTCCTGCTATGCCTGCCTGCAGGGACACCTGGCTCACTCACCATCCAAGGTCAAAGTCAAGTGTGGTTCCTGCCTTTTCCTCTTGTCATTTAATACACTTTTTGTCTCCACTGAAGCAATCAAAATTCCTCCATGAGCAACAGCAAGGAACAGTGTCTAGTGTTCATAGAAATAAATGAACTATTCATCAAGTGTCTCTTTTTCCAAAGCTCCAGAAAAACAATTTGTGATGGGAATTAAGAATGAGCCATTGCTGAGAATTACAAAATGGTGGAATTTTTACGATTCTTAATTAATCAACCTATAATTGGCCTCAAAAAAAGAAGTCCAGACAGAGCCCTCACCATCTTGAAGGGGAGAGCAGCCTCTTCTAGGAACTCATCGGCACCACCACCCAGACTGGCCTTGGACACTGCCCATGACCCTGCAGCCACTCCAGCCAGAATCCTGCTGCCCCGCCCACAGACCTGCAGACCCTAGGACTTCCAACTCCAAGAGTGCATGGCTCCCACAGCAGTAACTGTGACTTCCCCCACCCTGGCTGCTTACATCCGGACACCACAGTTGCACTTTTCCAGCATGCAAGCCTCCTGAGCCCACCACCCCAAAGTTGGCTCTTGGGTGCTGGTATGAGCTCCTGCTGTGTGTGCTCATATCCAAACAAGGCACAAGCCCCAGCAGTAGAAATTGGGACTACCCCCTTCTCAGCTGCCTGCCCACAGACACTGTGGTTTGTGCAGCTTCAGTGCGAGGCCCCTCTGAGTGCTCTGCCCTGGCAAACGGCCCCCAGGTACCTCTGTGAGCTGCCGGTGGGCACACACGAATCCAACCAAGGGAGCAAGGTCCGAGCAGCAAAAACTGAGTCTTCCTAATCTATAGCTGCCAACCGCTGGACACCAGTTTCACCTTTCCAGCGTACAGGCCTCCTGAGCCCACTGCCCAAAGTCATCTCTTGGGTGCCACTGTGATCCTCTGCTGGGCGCGCTTATAAACAAACAAGGAAGCATGCTCCAACAGTAAAAATTTGGACTACTCCCTTCCTGGCTGCCTACCCACGGACATTGTGGGTCACTCAGCTTCAGTGTGAGGGCCCCTCTGAGTGCTCCGCCATGGCAAATGGGCCCTGGGTGCCTCTGTGTGCTGCCGTGGGTGTGCATGAATCCAACCAAGGGTACAAGGTTCTGGCAGCAAAAACTGAGTCTTCCCACAGCTGTCAATGACCGGACACCACAGTTGTGCCTTTCCAGCACACAGGCCTCCTGAGACCACTGCCCCAAAAGGCAGCACTGAGTACCAGTGACTTGACTCTTGACATGCACACACTGGGACTATTTCTCATTGCACATGCATGGGTTCCCTGATTCTCAGTGCATGCACACTGAGCACCAGTGACTCCAATTCTTGGTGCATGTGCACTCTGATTCTTGGCGCAAGGCTGCACCAAGTGACAGAGACTCATCAGATTCTAAGTGCATACACACGGGGACTCTGACCCCTGGTGTACACTAAGGGACTCTGATTTTTGGTGCACACCGGTGGGGACTTTTTTTCAGCATGGTGCAGGTGGGGTCCCTGATTCTAGGTGTGTGCATGAGGCCACACTGAGTGCTGGTGACTCTGATTCTTGGTGCATGTGGCACCCACTGACCCACAAGATATAACTCTGGTAAACATATGCACCCATTGCAGGAGCACCCAAATACATAAAAAAAACTTCTGGATGGGGATTTCAATCAGTGGCATTGTTATTGATGCCATATTGGGGCCAGTGGTGGGTGGAAGAGTTGTACCATGGAAGGGGAAGTGACTGGATGTGTTTGCTGGAGCTCCTGATGCTGCTGCTGTTTTTGCAATCTCTCCTTATCAACCACCAGTCTCAAGCTTTTGACCTCTACTTGGTCATTTTAGGAGGAGCCACGTTCCAGCCTCACATCTCCCAGGGCTGGTATTGACTGTCGAAGGGAGCCGGTTTCAGAGCAGGAGCACCTCAGGCATGGTGCAAAGCTCGAGCGAACAGTGGGGGTGCCTGGAGCCTCTCTCGGGGGATCCGTGCCTGAGGAGGCAAAAGAGCACCCCTGACACGGCTGGCATGAGCTGGCAACATCGCCCCTCCAACTCTCACCATGCCAGCTCCTGCCCCTGCCCCCGGTGCAGAGGTGGTAGCCTCTCCTCACACCGGCTATTCCCCACATGCCTTTTTGCTCTTGAGCCTGTGGATCAGCCACTCTTCGAATCCCTGCTCTCCCCTGTCCCTTGCCCTCCCATCCCATCACTCCTCTCAGCAGCCCCATGAGCAGCCTGCCTCATCCGAGGAGCAGCAGCCTCGTGAGCACCCCACCCCTGTCTGAGAAGCAGCAGCTGTGCAAGCAGACTGCCCCCGCCATCCAGAGGAGCCACCACTGCTGTAAACAGTGCCCACCATAGGAGCCACCACCAACTGAGGAGCAGCTGCTGCCATGACTGTCTGAGGAGCAGCCACTGCCAGAGGAGCTACTGCCATCGAAGGTGCAGCCCCTGCAAGACTCAACACCTAGATCCTTCGGTGAGAGCAAAAATGGGTAGACAAAGAAACCCCTAAAGGAAAGAAAAGGAGGATTGCCAGGAAAGCAGTTAAGTGAAATGGAGGAATAAAATATGTCAAAAAAGAATTCAGAATAAGGGTCATATAGTTCATAAACCAAATGGAGAGAAAAAAATCAACAACTTATGTAAGAATCAAGAAGAAAAAAAGAGTGATATAGCTGCAATAAAAAACACCATGAAAAGTTTTAGTGGTAGACTAGGAGAAGTGGAGGACCGAATTAGCAAATTAGAAGACAGGGAAGCAAAACACACCCAAACTGAACTGCAATTGGGGAAGAAAAAAGACAGGAGGAGAGCCTAAAGAAGCTTTGGTACAACATGAAATGAAGCAACATACGAATAATAAGGGTGCCAGAACAACAGGAAGAGGAACAAGGGTTAGAAAACCTATTTGAAAAAATAATGTCAGTAAACTTCCCAGATGTGGGGAAGAAAAAAGTCACACAAGCACAGAGTCCCAAACAAGATGAACCCAAAATAACCACACCAAGACACATAACTACAATGGCAAAAGTTCAGGACAAAGAGAGAATCTTAAAGGCTACAAGAGAGACATAAAGTTACTTACAAGGGATCTCTGATTAGACTATCAAATGATTTCTCAACAGAAGCACATCAGGACAGAAATGAATGGAAGGAAATTTAGAAAATAATGCAAAGCAAGGGACTGAATCCAACAATACTCTATCCAGCAAGGCTATCATTTAAAATTGAAGGGGAAATAAGAAGCTTCACAGACAAAAAAAGGCTAAGAGAGTTTATCACTATCAAGCCAGCAATGCAAGAAATGCTAAAGGGACTGGTGTAAAAAGAAGAAATAAAAAGGGAAGAAGGAAAACAGGCACAAAAAATAAAAATGGTGACAAACAAGTACCTATCAATAATAACATTAAATGTAAATGGACTAAATGCTCCCATCAAAAGACATCGAGTGGCTGAATGGATAAAAAACATTACGCATATATATTCTGTCTACAAGAGACCCACCTCAGAACAAGGGACTCACACAGACTGAAAGTGAAGGGATGGAAAAATATCTTTCAGGCAAATGGAAATGAAAAAAAAAGCTGGGGTAGCAATACTTATGTCTGACAAAATAGACCTCAAAGTGAAGGCTATAACAAGAGATAAAGAAGGACACTTCATAATACTAAAGGGATCGATACAACAGAGGATATAACCCTGATAATCATATATGCTCCCAATGCAAGAGCACCCAAATACATTAAAAAAAAAACTCCTGGAAGATATCAAGGGAGAGATGGACAACAATACAATCATAGTAGGGGACTTTAATACCCCACTGACATCACTGGATAAATCCTCTAGACAAAAAATCAGCAAAGAGACAGTCATCCTAAATGACTCACTAGATCAGATGGACTTAATTGACATCTTCAGAACATTTCACCCCAAAGCAACGGAATATATGTTTTTCTCAAGTGCAATGGGACATTTTCAAAGATAGATCACCTATTGGGTCTCAGGCAAAGTCTCTCCAAATTCAATAAGATTGAAATCATATCAAGCATCTTCTCAGACCACAATGGCATAATATTAGAAATAAACTAAAATAAAAACAATAAAAGAATTCAAACACTTGGAAGCTGAATAGCATGCTATTAGACAATGATTGGATAACCAAACAGATCAATGAAGAAATTAAAAACGACAATGAAAACACAACAGCCCTGACTGGTTTGGCTCAGTGGATAGAGCGTCGGCCTGCGGACTCAAGGGTCCCAGGTTCGATTTCGGTCAGGGCATGTACCTTGGTTGCGGGCACATCCCCAGTGGGAGGTGTGCAGGAGGCAGCTGATCAATGTTTCTCTCTCATTGATGTTTCTGACTCTCTATCCCTCTCCCTTCCTCTCTGTAAAAAGTCAATAAAATATTAAAAAAAAAGAAAACACAACAATCCAAAAACTATGGGACACAGTGAATGCAGTCCTGAGAGGGAAGTTTATGGCATTACAGGCCTATCTCAAAAAACAAGAAAAACTGGTAATAAACCATCTAATTCTGCAATTTGAAGAATTAGAAAGAGAGCAACGAGAAAATCCCAGAGTGAGCAGAAGGAAGGAAATAATAAAGATCAGAGTGGAAAGAAATGACATAGAGACCAAAAAACAATACAAAAGATCAATGAAACCCAGAGCTGGTTCTTTGAAAGGATAAAAAATATTGACGAACTGCTAGCCAGGCTCACCAAGAAGCAAAGAGAGAGGACCCAAACACACAAAATAAGAAACGAAAGAGGTGAAATAATAACAGACTCCACAGAAATACGAAGAATCATAAAAAAATAAGTTGAGCTACTCTATTCCAACAAACTGGTCAACCTAGAAGAAATTGACATATTACTAGAAAAATATGACCTTCCAAAACTCAACCAGGAGGAATAAAAAAATCTGAATAGGCCGATAACTGTGGAGGAAATTGAAGCAGTAATTAAAAAAACTTCTAACAAACAAAAGCCCTGAACCAGACAGCTTCACGGGGGAGTTTTATCAAACATTCAAAGAAAAAATAAAATCTATCTTCCTCAGACTATTCCAAAAAATTAAAGAGGAAGGCACACTTTCAAGCTCTTTTTTAACAAAGCCAGCATCACCCTAATCCCAGAACCAGATAAAGACAACACAGTGAAAGAGAATTACAGGCCAATATTCCTCATGAACATAGACACCAAAATTCTCAACAAAATTCTAGCACATCAAATCCAACATTACATTAAAAAGATCATACACCATGACCAAGTGATATTTAGTCAAGGGATGCAAGGATGACACAATAGCTGCAAATCAATAAATGTGATACACAACATAAACAAACTGAAAGATTAAAACCATATAATCATATCCATTGATGCAGTAAAAGCATTTGACAAAATCCAACACCCTTTCTTTATAAAAACTCTCAGCAAGGTGGGAATAGAGGGATCATACCTCAACATAATAAAAGCTATGTATGACAAACCCACAGCCAATATCATACTCAATGGGCAAAAACTAAAACCATTTCCCCTAAGAACGGGAACAAGATAGGGATGCCCCCTCTCACCACTGGAAGTACTAGCCATTGTGATCAGACAAGAAAAAGAAATAAAAGGTATCCAAATTGGAAAAGAAGAGGAAAAACTGTCCTGTTTTGCAGATAGCATGATAGTGTACATGGAAAACCCCAAAGACTCTATAAAAAAACCTACTAAATAGATGAATTCGGCAATATAGCAGGATACAAAATTAATGCCATGAAATCTATGGCTTTTCTATACACCAATAATAAACTCATAGGAAGAGAAACTAAAAAAGCAATCCCATTTACCATTGCAAAAAAAAAATTAAGATACCTAGGAATAAATTTAACCAAGAAGATAACGGACCTGTACTCAGAAAATTTCAGGACACTGAAAAAAGAGAGAGGGAAAGACTTGAACAAATGAAAGAATATACCATGTTTATGCATTGGTAGAATCAACATCATTAAAATGACCATACTACCCAAAGCAATATACAAATTCAGTGCAGTCCCCATTAAAATACCAATGGCATACTTCAAAGACCTAGAACAAACTCTCCAAAAATTCATCTGGAACAAAAAAAGACCCCAGATATCTGCAGCAATCCTGAGAAAGAAGAACAAAGTAGGAGGGATCTGAATACAGCGGGGCCTTGACTTAATGAGTTTAATTCGTTCTGTGACGGAGCTTGTAACTCAAATTACTCGTATGTCAAATCTTAAAGTGAACAAGTGAGACAAGTGATGCTGAGCTGATGTTGTGGCATTCACTGTGACGTTCGCTGCACCAAGTGGTGGTGGGGTATCTGAAGCTGGCTCATAACCCGAATTTTAGCTCACAACTCAAAGCAAAAAATCGGCTGAGAGATGGCTTGTATCTCGAAAAACTCTTTAGTCGGGACACTTGTAAGTCAAGGCCCCACTGTACCAGGTATCAAGCTGTATTACAAAGCCACTATTCTCAAAACTACCTGGTACTGGCACAAGAACAGACATAGACCAGTGGAACAGAACAGAGAACCCAGAAATTGACACAAACCATTATGCTCAATTAATATTTGACAAAGGAGGTAAGAGCATACAATGGAGTCAAGATAGTCTCTTCAAAATATGGTGTTGGGAAAATTGGACAGATACTTGCAAAAAAATGAAACTAGACCACCAACCTACACCATACACAAAAATAAACTCAAAATGGATAAAGGACTTAAACGTAAGATTGGAAATCATAAAAATCATAGAAGAAGCCATAGGCACCAAAATAACAGACATATGTTAGCAATATCTTTACCGATACAGCTCCTAGGGCAATGGAAACTAAGGAGAAAATAAACAAATGGGACTACATCAAAATAAAAGGCTTCTGCACAGCAAAAGAAACCATCAACAAAACAACAAGAAAGCCCACTGCATGGGAGAACATATTTGCCATTGTTATCTCCGATAAGGGTTTAATCTCCAAAATTTACAGGGAACTCATACAACTTAACAAAAGGAAGATAAACAATCCAATCAAAAAATGGGCAATGGACCTAAATAGACACTTTTCGAAAGAGGACATTCAGAAATCCATGAGACATATGGAAACATGCTCAGAATCACTAATCATCGGAGAGATGCAAATAAAAATAACAATGACGTACCATCTCAAACCTGCCAGGATGGCTATCATCAACAAATCAACAAATGACAAGTGCTGGTGAGGATTCGGAGAAAAAGGAACCCTCTTGCACTGCTGGTGGGAATGCAGACTGGTGCAACCACTGTGGAAAACAGTATGGAATTTCCTCAAAACATGGAACTTCCATTTGTCCCAGTAATCCCACTTCTAGGAATGTATCCCAAGAAAACAGAAACACCAGTCAGAAAGGATATATGCACCCCTATATTCATAGCAGCACAATTTACAATAGCTAAGATTTAGAAACAGCCTAAATGCCCATCAGCAGATGAGTGGATTAAAAGACAGTGGTACATCTACACAATGAAATAGTATGCTACTGTAAAAAGGAAGGAATTCTTACCATTTGCAACAGCATGGATGTAACTGGACAGCATTATGCTAAGTGAAATAAGCCAGTCAGTGAAAGATAAATACCACATGATCTCACTCATTTGTGGAATATAAAGAGCATTATAAACTGATGAACAAAAATAGATACAGAGGCAAAGAAGCATGGAACAGACTGTCAAACTACAGCAGGAAGGCAGGGAAGGGTTGGGGGGGGGTCGAGATCAACTGAAGGACTTGTATGCATGCATATAAGCATAACCAATGGACACAAGTCACTGGGGTGTGAGTGAGGGCATGTGCTGGGGGTAGGGGAGGCTGGGGGAGGTCAATGGGGAAAAAAAGAAGACATATGTAGTACTATTTGTAATGCTTTAAACAATAAAATAAAAATTTAAAAACGTGTAAATGAATAATCCATGACAAAAAATAAAAAAGAAGAAGAAGTCCCGGTGACTCAGTCTGTGAGGGATGGCACTGGCCTCCATTTGATCTCTTCATTGAGCCCATCTGCAGAGCAAGGAGCCCTGATTGGTGCAGGGCAGGCCTGGGAGAGGGGCCTGTGGCGATCCTGTGGGGAAGAGGGCTCTGTGTGGAAACAAGATTTCTATAAGAAATTATTTATAGAGGGTAGTGGGCCATTGAGCTTTTGTTTCCTTCCTTCAATAGAAAGAACCAATTCCCATGATTTTTGCTGTTCCCCTGTTTCTTCCAATGGCAGGATGACATTTTCACAAGAGTTGAGCTAGTGGAAGGCTGGTTTCTCATCTCACTCATTCCAGAAGGCACATATGTGGGGGAGGAGGTGGCTGCCCTCCTCCACCCCGACTCGTTGAAGGAGCATCTCAGGAGCAGAGCCAACTGCCCCTGGGCGTGTGCCAGGTTGCTCTCCCTGGAGGCTGAGGGCCCCTAGAAGGGCACCTCTGGCATCACAGGGTGTGGTGCCTTTGTTGCCTCTGCTTTATTTTATTTTATTTTCTAGCTTTATTGGGATTTAATTGACATGTAACATTGTGTAAGTTTAAGGTGTTTGACCTATGAATTTGATACATTTATATATTGGAAAATGATTATCACCATAGCACTAGCTAACACCTTCATCCTACCATTTCTTTTTTGGACGAACATTTAAGATTTACTCACAGCAACTTTAGTATTATTAGTTGTAATCACCATGATGTACATTAGATCCCTAGAACTTGTTCATCTTTTTTTTTTTAAATCTTTATTGTTCAGATTATTACATTTGTTCCTCTTTTTTCCCCCCATAACTCCCCTCCTCCCAGTTCCCACCCCACCCTTCGCCCTCACACCCCACCCACTGTCCTCATCCATAGGTGCACGATTTTTGTCCAGTCTCTTCCCACATCTCCCACACCCCTTTTACCCCCAAGAATAGTCAGTCCATTCCCTTTCTATGTCCCTGATTCTATTATAATCACCAGTTCATTCTGTTCATCAGATTATTTATTCACTTGATGCTTAGATTCACTTGTTGATAGATGCATATTTGTTGTTCATAATTTGTATCTTTACCTTTTTCTTCCTCTTCCTCTTCTTAAAGGATACCTTTCAGCATTTCATATAATACTGGTTTGGTGGTGATGGACTCCTTTAGCTTTTCCTTATCTGTGAAGCTCTTTATCTGACCTTCAATTCTGAATGATAGCTTTGCTGGATAAAGTAATCTTGGTTGTAGGTTCTTGGCATTCATCACTTTGAATATTTCTTGCCACTCCCTTCTGGCCTGCAAAGTTTCTGTTGAAAAATCAGCTGACAGTCGTATGGGTATTCCCTTGTAGGTAACTGAGTTTCTTTTCTTGATGCTTTTAAGATTCTCTCTTTGTCTTTTGCTCTTGGCATTTTAATTATGATGTGTCTTGGTGTGGTCCTCTTTGGATTCCTTTTGTTTGGGGTTCTCTGCGCTTCTTGGACCTGTAAGTCTATTTCTTTCACCAGATGGGGGAAGTTTTCTGTCATTATTTCTTCAAATAGGTTTTCAATATCTTGCTCTCTCTCTTCTTCTGGCATCCCTATAATTCTGATGTTGGTACGCTTGAAGCTGTCCCAGAGGCTCCTTACACTATCTTTGTATTTTCGGATTCTTTTTTCATTTTGCTTTTCCGGTTGGGTGTTTTTTGCTTCTTCACATTTCAATTCTTTGACTTGATTCTTGTGCTCCTCTGATCTGCTGTTGGGAGTCTGTATAATATTCTTTATTTCATTCAGTGTATGCTTAATTTCTAGTTGGTTGTTTATCACAACATCGAGCGTCTCATTAGATTTCTTGAGGATCTCACTACATTTATCGGCAGTTTTTAGAAAATTATTGAAGGACCTTAAAAGTGTGGTTTTGAGCTCTATATCTTCCATTTCTGACATCTGCATCCTGTTTCTTTGTCTCCGCATTTTTTATGCTTTCTTGGTGCAACCCCTAGTGGTCTTTATGCACAGTCTTGTTGTAGTTAAGCCTAGATTGTTGTAGGTAATACTGGCGGGGATTTGACCTCCAGGCCAACTGGCTGTGAGAATCAGCTGTGTCTGCAGTGAGAGAACTTCTGTCCTCTAGGGAGGTGCTAATCTAGCCTTTGCCTGAGGCTATCTGGCAAATGCCTCTGCCCAGGGCTTGGGTGGGGCGGGTCTCACAGGATCAACGGGGTGGGCCAGAGCGAGCAGTTATGTCTGCTCTCAGTCCCGTCCCCAGGGGCTCTGCCTCTCTGAGTCCCAGCAACCGCTGCAAACCTCGGAGAGAAAGCTGCCTTTGAGTTCCGACTGAAGCCAGACAGTCCTGCTTCTCCCGTTTGAGTCTGGGTTCCTAAAGACTCACCCGGATCTGGAGCTCAGAGTCTGCGACTCCCTCCCGATTGAAAACGCCAACCGCGCCCTCAGCCACCAGCCTGCTCTGCATGCACTCCGCACCTTAGTATTTGACTTCAGCACTGCGCCTCCTCTGACTCTCGGTATGTGTTTCTCTTTCCTCCTACTTGTAAGACTTCCACTCAGCCAGCGTTCCTGTGGTTCTGGGTGATGTCCGTTCCGTCTTTTAGTTGTTTTTTTTTTTTTTTTTTTTTTTTTGAAGTGGTTGTTCGAGGCAGCAAACTCTGGCGTTAACCTATGCCGCCATCTTCTGTTCATCTTATCACTGTAATTTTGTACCCTTTCACCGACATCTCCCCATTTTCCCAAACGCAGGCTCTGGTAACCACCACTCTCACTTTTCTCTAAGTTTGACTTTTTTAGATTGCATATATAAGTGAGATCATACAGTATTTATCTTTCTATTACTTATTTCACTTAGTATAATGCTCTCAAGGTTCATCCAAGTTGTCCCAAATGGCAGGGTTTCCTTTTTGTCTCATGGCTGAATATTATTTCATTACATAAACATATACATATACATATACATATACATATACATATACATATACATATACATATACATATACATATACATATACATAGGATATCTTTCTATTTGTTTATGTCTTCTTTAATTTCTCTCATCCAAGTCTTGTAGTTTTCAGTATATAAATATTTCACCTCCTTGGTTAAATTTGTTTCTAAATATTTTACTGCTTCTGATTATTTTCTTTTTATTTCTCTTTCTTTCTTTCTTTCTTTCTTTCTTTCTTTCTTTCTTTCTTTCTTTCTTTCTGAGAGGGTAGAAGGGTGGGGGAAGGGGAGCAAGAGAGAGGGAAACATCGATGTGAGAGAGACACATCGAATAGTTGCCTCCCACACACACCCCAACTGGGGCCAGGGATCGAACCTTTAACCAGGCAAGTGCCCTTGACTGGGAATCAAACTAGCAGTCCTCTGGTGTGCAGGCAGACACTCTATCATTGAGAAACACTGTCCAGGGATTGTTTTCTTTATCTGTTTTTCAGACATTTTGTTATGAGAAACACAACAATTTTCTGTATATTAATTTTGTATCTTGAAACTTTACTAAATTTGTTGGTTAGTTCTAGCAGATTTTTTTGTGTGAAGTCTTTAGGATTTTTTTTTCCTCTTTTTATTGTGTAATTGCTTTGGTTAGAATTATATTGAATGGGAGTGGTGAGTACCTTTGTCTTGCTCCTGGTCTTAGAGGATAAGCTTTCAACCATTCACCATGAAGTATGTTAGCTGTGGGTTGTTCTATATGGACTTTATTGTGTTAAGATACGTTTATTTTCTACCCAATTTGTTGAATGCTTTTTTTTTTAATTATGAAAGGATGTTGTATTTTGTCAAATGCTTTTTCTACATCTATTGATTTGCATATGTTGAACTATCCTTGCTTCCCAGGGATAAATCCTATTTGATCATGGTAAATGATCCTTTTTTTTTTGTAATCAATCCAATCATTTTTCTTTACAATTTTGGTGGGTTTAAGATAAAGAACATAGATGAATTAGGAGAGTTATACTGTGGAGGAAGCTAGAACTTCATTCTAAAGTATATTACTTATGACTTTGACTAAAAGAAACATTTCAGGCATAAAATCCCTGAAGATTCTAATATTTGCTTCTTTTAAAAAACATGTAAGCCCTGCTGGTGTGGCTCAGTGGTTGAGCATTGACCTATGTATCAGGAAGTCATGGTTCGATTCCTGGGCAAGCCCAGGTTGTGGGGCATACAGAAGGCAGCCCATCAGTGATTCTCTCTCATCATTGATGTTTCTATCTCTCCTCCCTTTCACTTCCTTTCTGAAAAAATATATCAATAAAAAATATATTTAAAAAACATTAAAAAAAACCCCCAACTAATTATTTAGTTTAGATAATTGCCTAAAATAATTCCCAAATAGTTTAAATATTTTTTCCCTTTATTGATTAAGGTATTATAAATGTGTCCTTATCCCCTATTGCCCCCCCCCACTCCCCCAGTCCTGTCGTCACCCTCACCCCCTGTTGTCTGCGTCGTCTGCGTCCATTGGTTATGCTTATATGCCTGCATACAAGTCCTTTGGTTGATCTCTCCCCCTTACCCCCACCCTCCCCTACCTTCCCTCTGAGGTTTGAGCATCTGATCAACCCTTCTTGGTCTCTGGATCTGTTTTTGTTCACTGGCTTATGTTGTTCATTATAATCCACAAATAAGTGAGATCATGTGATATTTATCTTTCTCTGACTGACTTATTTCACTTAGCATAATGCTCTCCAGCTCCATCCATGCTGTTGTAAATGGTAGGAGTTCCTTCCATTTTACAGCAATGTAGTATTCCATTGTGTAGGGTTTAATCTCCAAAATTTACAGGGAACTCATACAACTTAAGAAAAGGAAGATAAACAACCCAATAAAAAAATGGGCAACAGACCTAAATAGATACTTTTCAAAAGAAGACATAAGGAAGGCCAAGAGACATATGAAAACATTTTCAAAGTCACTAGTCATCTGAGAGATGCAAATCAAAACCACAATGAGGTACCATCTCACACCTGTCAGAATGGCCATCATCAACAAATCAACAAATAACAAATGCTGGCTAGGATGCGGAGAAAAAGGAACCCTTGTGCACTGCTGGTGGGAATGCAGACTGATGCAGCCACTGTGGAGAACAGTATGGAGTTTCTTCAAAAAACTAAATATGGAATTTCCATTTGACCCAGTGATCCCACTTCTAGGAATATATCCCAAGAAACTAGAAACACCAATCAGAAAGGATATGTGCACCCCTATGTTCATAGCAGCACAATTTACAATAGCTAAAATTTGGAATCAGCCTAAGTGCCTATCAGCAGATGAATGGAGTAAATGATCCTTTTATTGTGCTGTTGAATTCAGTTTGCTAAGATATTGTTGAAATTTTTTGTATCATCTGGGATATTGGTCTTTAATTTCTTTTCTTATAATGTCCTTATATGGCTTTAGTATCAGGGTAATGCTGGCCTCTTAAAATGAGTTTGGGAGTTTTCCCTCTTGTTCAGTTTTTTTGAAAGAGTTTGAGAAGAATTGGCATTAATTCTTCTTTAAATGGTAAAATTCACCAGTGAAATCATCTGGTCCTGGGCTTTCCTATGTTGGGAGGTTTTGGATGACTGACTCAATCTCCTTACTTGTTATTGGTTTATTCAGATTTTCTGTTTCTTCATGATTCAATATTGGTAGGTTGTATGTTTCTAGAATTATTTTTTTAGGTTATCTGCTTTGTTGGCATATAATTGTCACAATCTGTATTTTTGTGGTATTAATTGTAATGCTTCCTTTCATTTCTGACTTTACTTATTTGAGTTATCTCTTCTTTTTTCTGAGTTAGTTTAGCTGAAGGTTTTCCAATCTTGCTCATCTTTAAAAAAAACAGCTTAGTTTTATTGATCCTTTTTATTGTGTTTCTGGACTTTATTTCATTCTTTTTGCTCTGATTTTTGTTATTTCTGTTAATATTTGCTTTGTATATTTAGGTGCTCTGAAGTTAGGTCCAAGTAGATATATGATTATTGTATAAATCTTGATAAACTGACCCTCTTATCATTGTTTAATGACCATCATTGTCTCTTGTTACCATTTTTGGCTTAAAGTTTATTTTTTCTGATATAAGTATAGCTCCCCTTTTCACCATTACTTCCAGCAGTCCACTTAGAATTTGTGCCTCTAGCCCCTGTAACTTTGGCTCAGCTGGATTTGAGGTTCTGGTTCCAGGGAGGGCTGTTCTACCAATGGATGCAATAAGATTTCTACTAAATCTAAAGTTATGGCTGCTACCCAATGTGTTAAGTTTCTCATGTAATTTTATCAGCAGGCAAAGAAAAAAGTTGCCATATTGACAGAGATAATTGACCCTGGTTATCTTGAAGAGATAGAGTTGTTGCTCCATAATAGAGGCAGGGAAGATATACTTCTATTACCAGAAATAACTATAAATGGGTAAATAAAGAAGCTATAGCTTGACAAGGGCATGATGACCAGGGACTTAGACATGTTAAAGATAAAAATCTGGGTGTGTTACCTTATTAGGTAAGCAACCTAACTTGGCAAGCTAGGCTAGCAACCTAGACCAGTAGAATTGTCTGACAGTGGGGAGAATCTAGAATGGATTCTAAACATGGAGGTGATAAATATCATTTACATTTTTTGGTCCTTGGAACCAACAGTAACAATAAGGATGATCAGTAGCAATAGAGGTGATAGCTTCCTGTTGTAAGCCTTTTCTATGAGAAGTTGTGATCAGTCATCATTTTTTAAAAATTCTTTATTGTTTAAAGTATTAGAAGAGTCTCCTTTTTCCCCCCATTGACCTCTCCCCTGACACTCCCTACCCCCAGCACATGCCCTCACTCACATCCCAGTGACTGTGTCCATTGGTTTTGCTCATATGCATGCATGTAAGTCCTTTGGTTGATCTTTTACCCCTTCATCCCCCACCTTCCCTCATAGGTTGTACAGTCTGTTTGATGTTCTAGGTCTCTGGTTCTATTTTGGTTAATCAGTTTACGTTGTTCATTATATTCCACAAATGAGTGAGATCATGTGATATTTATCTTTCTCTGACTGGCTTATTTCACTTAGCATAATGCTCTCCAGTTCCATCCATGCTATTGCAAATGTAAGAATTCCTTCTGTTTTACAGCAACGTAGAATTCCATTGTTAGATGTACCACAGTTTTCTAATCCACTCGTCTGCTAATGGGCACTTAGGCTGTTTCCAAATCTTAGCTATTGTAAATTGTGCTGCTGTGAACATAGGGGTGCATATATCCTCTCTGACTGGTGTTTCTGTTTTCTTGAGATACATTCCTAAAAGTGGGATTACTGGGTCAAATGGAAGTTCCATTTTTAACTTTTTGAGGTAACACCATACTGTTCTCCACAATGGCTGCACCAGTCTGCTTTCCCACCAGCAGTGCAAGGGGTTCCTTTTTGTCTGCATCCTCACCAGCAGTTTGTTGATTTGTTGATGATAGCCATTCTGACAGGTGTGAGGTGATACCTCATTGTTGTTTTGATTTGCATCTCTCGGATGATTAGTGACTTTGGGCATGTTTTCATATGTCTCTTGGATTTCTGAATATCTTCTTTCGAAAAGTGTCCTTTTAGATCCGTTGCCCCTTTTTTGATTGGGTTGTTTATCTTCCTTTTGTTAAGTTGTATGAGTTCTCTGTAAATGTTGGAGATTAAACCCTTGTCAGAGATAACAATGGCAAATATGTTCTCCCATGCAGTGGGCTTTCTTGTTGTTTTGTTGATGGTTTCTTTTGCTGTGCAGAAGCTTTTTATTTTGATGTAGTCCCATTTGTTTATTTTCTCCTTAATTTCCATTGCCCCAGGAGCTGTGTCAGTAAAGATATTGCTATGACATATGTCTGCTATTTTGCTGCCTATGGAGTCGTCTAAGATTTTTATGATTTCCAATCTTATGTTTAAGTCCTTTATCCATTTTGAATTTATTTTTGTGTATGGTGTAAGTTGGTGGTCTAATTTCATTTTTTTGCAAGTATCTGTCTAATTTTCACAATACCATTTATTGAAGAGACTGTCTTGACTCCATAGTTTGATCTTGCCTCCTTTGTCAAATTTTAATTGAGCATAATGGCTTGTGTCAATTTCTGGGTTCTCTATTGTGTTCCATTGGTCTATATGTCTGTTCTTGTGCCAGTACCAGGCAGTTTTGAGAATAGTGGCTTTGTAGTATAGCCTGATACCTGGTATTGTGATCCCTTCAACATTGTTCTTCTTTCTCAAGATTGCTGCAGGTAATCGGGGTCTTTTACTCCAGATGAATTCTTGGAGAGTTTGTTCTAGGTTTTTGAAATATGTCGTTGGTATTTCAATGGGGATGACATTGAATCTATCAGTCATCATCTTGAAGAAGCATTGACCAGATAGAATGAACTTAAAAAGTAGTAAAGTGCATCTGAGTGGTACAAGGACAAGTAGTAAGACAGACTCTAGCAGTGCCCTCCTCACATACCTGAGACCCTACTGTTTTAGTGTGTTCTAGATGACTTTTGACTCCCAGTATCAGTACTGGAGAACAATATTTTTTTGTAAGTGCAGAAGGCTCCCTGCTTGCTGAGTAAACTGGAAGCACTGAAAAATTAACAGCCCTTTGGGAGCCACCCTCAGCTAATGACAGACAGAAAATGGTGTATAAATCACCCAGTTCCCTCACCTGTTGGGCAGGATAGTTTTGATGTATGTATTTTATAGTTTCTTAGTTTTCCTGTGGGATTAAGCTTTAGCTACCTACTGTTTCAGATGGTTTAATATTCATACTTTATTTTCTGCCTTTATATCATTTTCATACTTCTATGCAGTTGTTGCTTGTGACTTCTAAATACTTATATTCAAGTCCTTATGTTGATGTCTGCCTCTGGGAGAACCCAAGCTAAGACACTTTCTTTCAATGTTTCTACCTTTATTTCTGTTTTGAATAGAAATCTTATACTTTTCACTTGGGCTCAGATGTCTCCATTTGAACTATGTTTCTAGGGGCAACAGACTTCTGCAGCTCCTTCTCCTTCATTAAAGGCAATCCAGTCCATGTACCGTTAGACTCCAGGACAAGTGGACAAACATCATCTAGAGATAACTGATAAAACAAACCTTAAGTAACTAAGGCAGCTTAACAAATGCCACATGGCATTAGTAGTAGAACTGGAAACAGAGCGGTTTTCTCAGTAGATTGTGTTCCAGTAGTAGAACTGGAAACAGAGCGGTTTTCTCAGTAGAAAGATAACAGGGTTGGTGTCACTCTCACCAGACTGGAAGTACAAATGGCACTCTTAGTGCTGCATTTTGTCAGTAGGAACTTACCATCTCTTAAAGAATGTGCCAATTATGAGTAACTCCAAGTTGGCATTCCAGAATTTGCTCAGAAATCATCTCTCAGGCTCTTCTCTCTCTCTCTCTCTCTCTCTCTCTCTCTCTCTCTCTCTCTCTCTCTCTCTCTCTCTCTCTCTTCTCTGGTCAATGTCCACAGCCCTGGAACTGGCCAAAGTGTTCCTGATGAGAATGCCAATGTCTGCCAAGGGCAATTGTCTCCCATGGTTCTGACTGTCCTGATCAATTATACAGCTTAGGAATCTTCCACAACTCACAGCCATCATAATGATGTACCTGGTGAGAATATCTATGTCCTCATCAGGGAGCTGTTCCCCCCTGCTTTCAGAACTGCCACTCCAGGGCTGCAGGGACAGTCCCAACACAAATGTAGAGCATTGTTCTTTTCCAGATATGCGAAGCTATGTTTCAGGTGCTCTGATTTTCCTTCTATTCCTCTTGAGAGCATCTCCTCAGCTTTTGACCCTCATTCCCAAATTCCCTGACAGTCCTTATGAAACAAAATATGCACAACCTCCCAAGTACAGACAGCAGTTTTCTTGCACAAAGGTGTCTCAAACCACTTTTAAAATGAAAGCAAATCTCTCTAAAGGCAAGTAAATATATAGAATAAAAAGTATACTTTACTTGTAGACAATATTTTTCATGATCACACAGAGCATTCTAGTCCCAAGAACTACAGGAGTGTTTCAAAAACCTCTTTCTCCAATTATGGTCTGAGCTTTATATTTATACACCCGAATGGCCCACTTCAGTGGTTTTCCTCGAACAAGGGTCTTCTGAAGGTGTATCTAAGTCTTCATCGCTTTGCTGCCTAAATTACTTTGAAATGGCAGTGCTTTCCCTCCACCGCACTCAAAGTTCTTCCATTCCTATCATGTGTTCAGAGATCTTAGGACAGGTTACAAGCAAAAGTGGGAAGTGCTATCTGCAAGAGAATGTTTCTCAAGCAAGTGGCCTAGGAGTGGAGCATCTTCCCTGTAGTGATAGTAGTGGAAAGTTCTGCAGCTGTCTTGAACATACACAAACAAGAATGCTGACCACCCCAGAGCCACAGGTCTGGGCTTGTCTTTATCGCTTTGGCATCAACTTGTAGTCAACTTTTAAGCTCAGTTTCATGTTAGCCTCTGGGCCCAGGCTTTCTGGCTACAAGTGCCAGACTGTTCCCTGATGCCTCTGAGAAAGGAGGTTGGGATTTTGAGAATGCAGGGCCACTTCCAAGAAGGGCCTCAAGGAGCTAGCTCTGAGCAGCACTTCCCAACCACCCCAACAGGAAAGTGATCACCACAATCTCTTTTTAACAGACCTGCTAATTACTAGAAAGCCAGACTATATGAGAATAACTAGGTAAATCCTCATTTTCATTGTATTGAAGCCTTCTCAGAGTCCTCTTCCAATCCAGACTCAGCTAATAAGAGGGAGTCTAGGGAAAGCTGACTCATCCTGCTTAGCAAGACTTTGCTCTGCCTCCTACTCAGTCATAAATTGCTGCACAGGCTGTGCTGGATAAGTTGACATTAAGAATTATTAAAAGAACAAGTGAACAGTTTAGAAAATGTGCGCTCATGGCAAGCATCAGTTCTCTGGAAGAGCTGGGGCAGGGCAGAGTGAAGTGAGGAGTCATGGAACCCTGGCCTCACAGCTCAGAAAGTTGAAAGAAGTCCCAGTGCTCACGGAGGCCCAGCATGTCCCCTTAAAGCAGTGGTTCTCAACCTTCTGGCCCTTTAAATACAGTTCCTCATGTTGTGACCCAACCATAAAATTATTTTCGTTGCTACTTCATAACTGTAATGTTGCTACTGTTATGAATCATAATGTAAATATCTGTTATGCAGGATGGTCTTAGGCGACCCCTGTGAAAGGGTCGTTTGACCGCCAAAGGGGTTGCGACCCACAGGTTGAGAACCGCTTCCTTGAAAAGACAGACATAAAGGAACCCAGTGGTGACCCAATGTAGCCTTGCCTGTGGTCTGGGGTTTATATAATTACTATTTGGGTTTTACATAGAGATTTGAGTATTTATGTGTTGCTTTAAAATTCATTATTTTTGTTAGTCTAGTGGTAATGAATCTTGGTGGAGCATGGGATCCCTCCTATCTGTATGTGGGAAGCCCTGGTTTCCTGTTTACAGTGGCCCGCAGAAACCCCCACACCCAGAAGAAGTACTTGCTCCTCTATATTTCCCAGTTAAATCAGATCATGGCCAGTCTTGTGCTTCTTTTGCACTTACTTCTTTAACTCTTGTGCTACTTAAGTATTCGTATATGGTTTATGTTCTCTCTCAGACTGTGACCTTTTGGTGTAGGTAAACACTGGCCTCCCCTTCTGTGCTGGGAGACAGTAGGTGCTCCATGAAAATAGTTTGCATGAATGATTTTGGAGCTACTTCAGGGGCTGGCATATGGAGGAAGGCATTTACCTGTGGCTTGTAATTTGCTGTACAGGGGAAGCAGATATTCTTGTTAGAATTTAGTGTAAAATAAGCTTACACTTGTCTGTAACTTAAGTGTCTAGGTTGTAGAGCCCAGGTTTTGTAGAAGGCTTACTTGGGCATTTTCCCAGATAACTGTGGCAGTCAGGCAGTTGAGTCAAGTTCTCTTATTAGGCCTGTATTACAGATGAGGAAACTGAAGAATATAATAGACATTAAGTAACTTGCCTAGGATCACACAGTTTGCAATTTAAGAGCTGGGATTTGAACTCAGACATTCATGATCCAGAGACTGTGCCTCTCAGAAATTTTAAACACAACCGAAATACCTACCCACCTACCCACTCACCCATCCAATAAAAATTTAAGTACCTTTTGAAAGAAATAGGTTATATATAATGACTACTAGTATGTCTTTAATAAATCTGTTAAATCTATCCCTCCCCTCTTTCCAAGCTCCTTATTGGCAATCAGACATGATAGAGAGTGTCTATAGTGAATAAAACCTCTACCTAGAATTTTGAAAGCAATAGCAAACATTGGAAATGGTGACAGTGATTTGGAATCCACTGAGTTTTTCCTGGAAAAATCAGATAGAAATTGGCTGGAAAGCATATGACATGTATGAAAAATTCTAGGAACTCTTTTGTTTTGTGGCATTCATGTTGAGTAATGTTCAAGGTGAGCCTTCACATGTTTTCTTCATTATGTTCTAAATATTGACTCATACTCTATTCCACTAAAGCTCTGAAAGATTTTTTTTTTGTCCATCAGGTTTTAATATGGTGTCTGCCTTTCCTATGGAACTGTGGTGATTTGACTATGTACTTTTGGTCTAACTTTACCATCAATGCGATGACCTGGGATAATCCCTGGTAACACTGGACAGCCACTAACCTCTTTGGGACTCAGTTTCATCATCTATAACATGAATGGAAGGAATGAGATGACCTCCAAGGCCTGCCCATGATTCTTAATACTTTCAGCCACATTTCTGGAAGGCTAAACTTTCTACATGTGTTTTTTACATGTGCATCAAACCTTTTCATCTTTGGCACTTGGTTTTTCGCATACAAGCATCTTCAGACAAGATTTAATATCTTAGAAAATAAAATTCAGAAAAAGTGATGGCTTCATTTTTTACATTAGACAAGCTAAAACATGTTTCCTTTCTGTCTAACAAGTCATTTTTTCTTTACTCCTTTTTCATAACTATTGAGTGGGCAAGATGTCCTGGTAGTCAAACAACTTTTAAAGGTAGAACACCAACCTACAGCTGCTTCCAGAGGCTGCTCACAGGAATCACTTTGCAAATTAGCAGGTCTTTTAACAGGGATAAAATGTTGGTACTACCTGCTGATCTGTTGACACATGTCCTGGAATTCACTAATGTTGCATTCGTAGTCTGGATTTGGGCCTTTTGTCTTTATTATCTCAACACCTCTTTGCTGTTAAAAAATCAATATCGCCCTGGCTGGTGTGAGTCAGTAGGTTTGGCATTGTCCCATGTACTGAAGGGTGGCCTGTTTGATTCCCAGTCAGAGCACATGCTGAGGATTGACGCCCAGTAGGGGGCATGCAGGAGGCAGCCGATAGATGTTTTGTTCTCACATCAATGTTTCCCTCTCTCTCTCTCTAAAAATTGATAATAATATATATTTTAAAAATCAATGTCAGTGGAAGACAAATACAACTAGTTGTCAAAAACAGTAACAAGTTAGTGCCTTGAATAGAAATAATATGTGCTAATGTCTATTGAAGATTTAGTGTTTGTCAGGCACTGTTTCAAATGCTTTATATAGGTGGTTTCTTTTGAAGTAGATATTATTATTTTATAGTTCCTCAACTAAAGTACAGAGAAGTTAAGTGACTTGACAAAAATCACCCAGCTGGTAGTAATTTTATGAATTTTGGCTTCTAATGCTGGGTGTGGGGTAGAGGTAGGTAGGATCCTGCTTACAATGTAGCTCAATAGATTGGGAAGATTGCATTTGTGGGGAAATTTGCCAACTGTATTCTAATAGCTTTAATGTATGGAAAATATTTGTGGGGAGAAAAGCATGAAAAGTATTTCTAATCCTGGATGCTTCCAAATGAAAATGATATATGATACTTTTGTTCATTCATTTGTTATAAAAATATCCACCCAATACAATGTACTGGATGCTTTGGAAGACAGAAGCCTGAAGACAGAGAAGGTGCCTGTGCTTCCAGTTATAGAAAATAAGAGCCAAATAGTAGGGAAAAATGTTTTGGCCTTAAATGATTTTATACAAATGCATAGAACATGAATAATAATAAAACCTTGCAGATTTGGAAGCAATGAGAAAAATGTTATTTTATCAATATGACCAGGATGGAGCAGGCTTGGACTGACAAGTAGAATGGTAGATTAAAAAACACACAACATCTGGTAGATCTGACATTTTTTCAGAATATCAAGAGAATGATTATGTTAGCGACTGGAGAAAACTGGTTATATTGTGTATGGTAGTTAGCTGTTAGGAAACCATCTTTTACATGCTTTTAGAAGTTCATTTTATTGAAGGGAACACACACACAAAAAAATCACAGAATTCATAATGGGATCCCAGGGCCAGAAAAGTCAAAGGGAATAGGAGACAATGGTGGGAAACCTCTAACACATGTGGACAATCAGACCCCAATAATTCAAGAAGAAAAGTTTGGGAGACAGGGAACAAAATTGTGGGGGAAGCACAGGGAGCTTAGCTTATTTCCAAAGATCTTGGCTGGGTTTTATAAAAAGGCAGGTGGGTTATATAACCTAATCTGCATACCCCAAAGCTAAAGCCCAGAATAGCTGAGTGAAAATAGATTGCAAAATACATATAGGGTGTCCCCAAAAATGTATGCACACACTTTGAATAATTATAAAGGCAGTGTTTATTAAAATACATTTCACTTTCAAAATTGAGCTGTCAAAAATATAAATATATATATTTAACTATAATTGTAGTAAGAAGAATGGACATGTGCTCTCCACAGTTTTAATAGGTGGTAAAATAGAAACATCCCAGTTAGTTAGGTGGAGTCCTACCTCTTTGATTACTCGTACTCAAGCAATATTGATGAACAGATAGAAAGATAGAGGGAGGGCTTAAAATACATCCATTGTGGCTCTATTCTTGGCTTTGCCTTATTCAACATTTAAAATTTTAAATTCAAAATGTAAAATATACATAAAAAGAAAAAAGAACATGAAAACCAGAAGATACAAATCTCATGAAAAAGCATCAGCATCTGCTTCAGTAAGTAGGTAGTAATTTGAAGAAGACCATACTAAAAATGATGGTTTAACACCTGTAGTGGCAGTATCATGACTTTTTGTTTAGATCAAACAACTATTATTCTAAGTTAATTTTGCTCTTTTTCAACCCCCAAGTTCCTTATTTATTTCTGAAAAGTGAAATGATGACTATTAATATCTTCATATCACTTTCAGAAGAACCTTGTGAATAGGTAAGTGATGATAGATTCATATCAATGTCATCAGGAGTCATCAAATAGAAGTCTATTAATCCCCATAGTGCTTGTGTTTTATCATCTGCTTCATGGAATCATAATGACGCTTTTAGAAGTTCATTTTATTGAAGGGAACATTATTGTAAATGCTTACAAATTCAGATTAATTTAACATTAGAGATAAAATTATTTGTTTTTATGGTGATAATGACAAATACTAATTTTGTTGGGGCCAAGTATTGTAAAAACAATGATTTTACTAAATTAAGAAATTTATGAAGCATAGATTGTGATTGATTAAGATATTCACATAATTTATAATTTTATCCAAACAAGCTGTAATATTTTACTAATCAAAGCATATGTAGTTGTTAAAATTTACAAATATTTATCCATCATTAGAGTTGTTGCCATTGAGCTACAGTATTTTTGTATTTATCAAAAGATTAGATAAATATGAAAAAATATTTTAGATGGTAGAACACGCTTTCTCTCTTTGTTGCCAGTGATGGGCCAGAGTTTCAGTATGCTGACCCTTTGAAGAATGACTATCAATCAACCTAGGTGTTCCTTTTTAAAAAAATACGTTTCTTTATTGATTTCAGAGAGAAATGGAGAAGGAGAGAGAGATAGAAACATCAATGATGAGAGAGAATCATTGATCGGCTGCCTCCTTCACACCCCCCACTGGGGATCGAGCCTGAAACCCAGGCATGTGCCCTTGGCCAGAATCGAACCGGGACCCCTCAGTCCGAAGGCTGACGCTTTATCCACTGAGCCAAGCTGGCTAGGGCTACCTAGATGTTCTTAATGGCATTGAACTTTCTATAAATAGTTCTGATAAATTTCGTTTGTATTTTGTTCAAAATCAGTTGGAAGTTTTAAATTGGTATATACAAAGGCTGAAACATAAAAACCTTCAATTTTTGAAGCTTTTTTGAATAGAAAGGCATTAACCATCTATAGTAATAAAAGTGGAATATGCTAATTAGACCAGACAGCCGAACAACCTTCTGAGATGACGTCCTTCCAGACAAAGCCACGGCTATAGGGCCTGAGATAGAGGCAGTTAGGGGTGATCGGGCAGGCAGACAAGTGGTTAGGGGAGATCAGGCAGGCAGGCAGAGTGGTTAGGGGTGATCAGGCAGGCAGGTGAGCAGTTAGAGGTGATCAGGCAGGAAGGCAAGCAGTTAGAGGTGGTCAGGCAGGCATGCAGAGTGGTTAGGGGTGATCAGGCAGGCAGGCAGAGGCAGTTAGGGGTTATCAGGCAGGCAGGCAGAGTGGTTAGGGGTGATCAGGCAGGCAGGCAGAGTGGTTAGGGGTGATCAGGCAGGCATGCAGAGTGGTTAGGGGTGATCAGGCAGGCAGGCAAGCAGTTAGGAGCCAGCGGTCCCGATTGCGAGCAGGACATCCTACTGCTGGTTTAGGCTCTATCCGCAGGGATCCCTGCAGGATCAGGCCTAAATTGGCAGTTGGACTGGCAGTCGGACATCCCCCGAGGGGTCCCGGATTGTGAGAGGGTGCAGGCTGGGCTGAGGGACCCCCCCACCCCCCCGCTCCCTGTGCATGAATTTCATGCACCAGGCTTCTAGTTGTCTCTACAAAAAGCAAGGGGAAAAAACAGAACAGGTTAAACAATGAGAACTCAAATGATATTTAACTTTTAACTTTGAAGGATTATAATAACTGAACCTTCCAATTTACAATGGAATGTTGCTGTGCATGTCCAATTTGATGGATTTAATTCATGATGGATAATTACTACCTGATGGGCCATTGGATTGTACAGTCAAGTTGGTATTGCTTGGTAAGGTGTAAAGCCTCTACCAGAGGCCAATAGCCATCCATCGGGGAGTAGTTGTCATCAGAGGAGGACACTGGGGCTTGTTATGGGGCTAACATTACTAGGCTCCAGTGACATTTTCCATACCTTTGGGTCTGTTGGTAATGAGGTTTAAGTGGCAGGGCAGCTTGCACCACAGCCTGAACTTACTGCAGAACCCTTTTTTGAATTCTGCCCCACTCAAACCTAGCAGCCTATGGGGTACTTGATAAATAAACTATAGCAGCATATACCTATATATGGTATCTATTGCTTCCAAAAATAAAAGATCATGACCACTAAACATCATGTTTCTTTCTTTGGGGTAGGTGGGACACGGTGCAGTGATTTGGTTCTTACTTTAGAGAAACCCCCCCATACACTCAGCTCCAACGAACTCCTGGGAAGTCAATATTGCAGGCCCACATGAACTTTTACAATATCATCACCTGACCTTTGGCATGCAGATGTCCTGCTTAGCATCTAGGGAGCCTGGTACAACCTGCTCACAAGACCAATTAGCATAAATTAGCATACTGTCATCAATATAATGAACAAAAGTGATGTTCTGTGAGATATCAAGATGACATCATTTTTAAAATATCTTTTGGATTCTTCTTTTTTAAAAAATCATGATGAGATTCCATTTTTCTTTTATTTTTGAAAATATGCTTTATTGATTTTTTTTAGAGAGAGGAAGGAGAGGGATAGAGAGATAGAAACATTGATGAGAGAGGAACACCATCCATCAGCTGCCTCCTGCACCCCCGCTACTGGGGATCGAGCCTGCAACCTGGGCATGTGCTCTGAGCAGGAATCAAACCTCAAACAGTTGAGCCACACAGCAGGGCATTGATTCTTCTTGAATATATATATATATATATAATTAGAGGCCCAATGTATGAAATTCATGCAAGGGGCTTGGCCCTCGCAGCTGCAGCTTCGTCCGGAAGGTCGTCCGTCTAATTAGCATATTACGCTTTTATTACACACACACACACACACACACACATATATATATATATATATATATATATATATATATATATATATATATAGTCTTGGGGGTAAAGGGTGGAGTAAACCTAAGTATTGTCCCTGCCAGCAAAGATAATACAAAGGGAACTACAGCGGTGATTGTCATATCATCCATTATCATCACCCGACTGTGCCTGCAATAATCTATAGTTATTCTTCATGACCCATTTGAACTTTACTCAGAAGTCTGAGTAATTTGGGATGTGATAGGAGTCACCAATCCTTTGCCTCTCAAGTCTTTGACAGTAGCACTAGTCTTGGCAATCCCTCTAGAGACTAGTGCTACTATAGTTTGCTTTTGCTTCACTCTCTTGACTAAGAGGGGGATGGGAGTATAGTTCCTGGGGTTTCCACTGGCTCTTTTTTTTTTTTTTTAATTAAATCTTTATTGTTCAGATTATTACATTTGTTCCTCTTTTTTCCCCCCATAACTCCCCTCCTCCCAGTTCCCGCCCCACCCTCCGCCCTCACTCCCCACCCTCTGTCCTCGGCCATAGGTGCACGATTTTTGTCCAGTCTCTTCCCACATCTCCCACACCCCTTTCCCCCCCAAGAATAGTCAGTCCATTCCCTTTCTATGTCCCTGATTCTATTATAATCACCAGTTCATTCTGTTCATCAGATTATTTATTCACTTGATTCTTAGATTCACTTGATAGATGCATATTTGTTGTTCATAATTTGTATCTTTACCTTTTTCTTCCTCTTCCTCTTCTTAAAGGATACCTTTCATCATTTCATATAATCCTGGTTTGGTGGTGATGAACTCCTTTAGCTTTTCCTTATCTGTGAAGCTCTTTATCTGACCTTCAATTCTGAATGATAACTTTGCTGGATAAAGTAATCTTGGTTGTAGGTTCTTGGTATTCATCACTTTGAATATTTCTTTTTTTTTTTTATTGCTTAAAGTATTACAAAGGGTATTACATATGTGTCCATTTTATCCCCCCGCCCTAGACAGTCCCCTAGCCTCCCCTATCCCCCAATGTCTTATGTCCATTGGTTATGCTTATATGCATGCATACAAGTCCTTCGGTTAATCTCTTACCCCCCTACCTCCTGCCCCCCAACCCTCCCCGGCCTTCCTGCTGCAGTTTGACAATCTGTTTGAGGCAGCTCTGCCTCTGTATCTATTATTGTTCAAAAGTTTATAATGGTCTCTATTATCCATGAATGAGTGAGATCATGTGGTATTTTTCCTTCATTGACTGGCTTATTTCACTTAGCATAATGCTCTCCAGTTCCATCCATGACGTTGCAAATGGTAAGAGTTCCTTCCTTTTTAGAGCAGCATAGTATTCCATCGTGTAGATGTACCACAGTTTTCTAATCCATTCATCTACTGATGGGCACTTAGGCTGTTTCCAGATCTTAGCTATGGTGAATTGTGCTGCTATGAACATAGGGGTGCATATATCCTTTCTGATTGGTGTTTCTGGTTTCTTGGGATATATTCCTAGAAGTGGGATCACAGGGTCAAATGGGAGTTCCATTTTCAGTTTTTTAAGGAAACTCCATACTGTCTTCCATAGTGGCTGCACCAGTCTGCATTCCCACCAGCAGTGCACAAGTGTTCCTTTTTCTCCACATCCTCTCCAGCACTTGTCGTTTGTGGATTTGTTGATGATAGCCAGTCTGACAGGTGTGAGATGGTACCTCATTGTTGTTTTGATTTGCATCTCTCGGATGATTAGTGACTTTGAGCATGTTTTCATATGTCTCTTGGCTTTCTGAATGTCCTCTTTTGAAAGGTGTCTATTTAGGTCCTTTGCCCATTTTTTGATTGGATTGTTTATCTTCCTTTTGTTAAGTTGTATGAGTTCCCTATAAATTTTGGAGATTAGGCCCTTATCAGATATGACATTGGCAAATATGTTTTCCCACACAGTGGGTTTTCTCGTTGTTTTGTTGATGGTTTCTTTTGCTGTGCAGAAGCTTTTTATTTTGATGTAGTCCCATTTGTTCATTTTCTCTTTCGTTTCAAGTGCCCTAGGAGCTGTATCAGTGAAGAAATTGCTTCGGCATATGTCTGAGATTTTGTTGCCTTTGGATTCTTCTAGAATTTTTATGGTTTCCTGTCGTACATTTAAGTCCTTTATCCATTTTGAGTTTATTTTTGTGTATGGTGTAAGTTGGTGGTCTAGTTTCATTTTCTTGCATATATCTGTCCAATTTTCCCAACACCATTTATTGAAGAGACTATCTTGGCTCCATTGTATGTTCTTGCCTCCTTTGTCAAATATTAATTGAGCATATTGGTTCGGGCTGATTTCTGGGCTCTGTATTCTATTCCATTGATCTATATGCCTATTCTTGTGCCAGTACCAGGCAGTTTTGAGAACAGTGGCTTTGTAATACATCTTGATATCTGGTATTGAGATCCCACCTACTTTGTTCTTTTTCAGGATTGCTGCAGCTATTCGGGGTCTTTTTTTTATTCCAGATGAATTTTTGGAGAGTTCGTTCTAGATCTCTGAAGTATGCCGTTGGTATTTTAATGGAAAGTGCGTTGAATTTATAGATTGCTTTGGGTAGTATGGACATTTTAATGATGCTGATTCTACCAATCCATGAACACGGTATGTTCTTCCATCTGTTTATGTCTTCCTCTATATCTTTTTTCAACGTCTTGTAGTTTTCTGAGTAGAGGTCTTTTACCTCTTTAGTTAAGTTTATTCCTAGGTAGCTTAATTTTTTTGGTGCGATGGTAAACGGGATTGTTTTTATAATCTCTCTTTCTGAAAGTTCACTATTGGTGTATAGAAATGCCTCAGATTTCTTGGGGTTAATTTTGTATCCTGCTACATTGCCAAATTCATGTATTAAGTCCAGTAGCTTTTTGATGGAGTCTCTAGGGTTTTGTATGTATAATATCATGTCGTCTGCAAATAAGGACAGTTTTACTTCCTCTTTTCCAATTTGGATGCCTTTTATTTGTTCTTCTTGCCGAATTGCAATGGCTAACACTTCCAGTACTATGTTGAACAGGAGTGGTGAGAGGGGGCATCCCTGTCTTGTTCCTGTTCTTAGGGGAAATGGTGTTAGTTTTTGTCCATTGAGTATGATGTTGGCTGTGGGCCTGTCATATATGGCTTTTATTATGTTGAGGTATGATCCTTGTACTCCCACCTTGCTGAGAGTTTTTATCAAAAATGGGTGTTGAATTTTGTCAAATGCTTTTTCTGCATCAATTGATATGACCATGTGGTTTTTTTCTTTCAATTTGTTTATGTGATGTATCACGTTTATTGATTTGCGGATATTGTACCATCCTTGCATCCCTGGGATAAATCCTACTTGGTCATGGTGTATGATCTTTCTGATGTACTGCTGGATCCGATTTGCTAAGATTTTGTTGAGGATTTTGGCATCTATGTTCATGAGGGATATTGGCCTGTAATTCTCTTTCATTGTGTTGTCTTTACCTGGTTTTGGTATTAGGGTGATGCTGGCTTCATAGAATGAGCTTGGAAGTGTTCCTTCCTCTTGAATTTTTTGTAGTAGTCTGAGGAGGATAGGTTTTAGTTCTTCCTTGAATGTTTGGTAAAACTCCCTGTGAAGCCGTCTGGTCCTGGGCTTTTGTTTGCTGGAAGCTTTTTGATGACTGCTTCAATTTCTTCCATAGTTATTGGCCTGTTGAGATTTTTAGATTCTTCCTGATTGAGTTTTGGAATGTTGTATTTTTCTAGGAATTTGTCCATTTCCTGCAGGTTGTCTAGTTTGTTGGAGTAGAGCTGTCCATAGTATTTTTTAACAATCATTTGTATTTCTGTGGGGTCTGTTGTTATTTCGCCTCTATCGTTTCTGATTTTTTTTATTTGGGTCCTCTCTCTTTGCTTCTTGGTGAGTCTGGCTAGAGGTTTGTCAATCTTGTTTATCCTTTCAAAGAACCAGCTCTTGGTTTCATTGATTTTCTGTATTGTTTTTTTGGTCTCTATGTCATTTATTTCTGCTCTAATCTTTATTATCTCCTTCCTTCTGCTCACTCTGGGGTGTTCTTGTTGCTCTCTTTCTAATTCTTTCAGTTGTAGAGTTAGATGATTTACTACCATTTTTTCTTGTTTTTTGAGGTAGGCCTGTAGAGCTATAAACTTCCCTCTCAGGACTGCTTTCATTGTGTCCCATAGGTTTTGGATTGTTGTGTTTTCATTGTCATTAGTTTCCAGGATGTTTCGAATTTCTTCTTTGATTTCATTGGTAACCCAATCAATATTTAATAGCATGCTATTCAGCTTCCAGGTGTTTGAGTATTTTGGGTTGTTTTTATTGTAGTTTATTTCTAATATTATGCCATCGTGGTCTGCGAAGACGCTTTTTTATGATTTCAATCTTCTTGAATTTGGGGATACTTTGCTTGTGACCCAATATATGGTCTATTTTTGAATATGTCTTATGAGCACTTAAGTAGAATGTATATTCCTTGGCATTGGGGTGAAGTGTTCTGAAGATGTCTATTAAGTCCATCTGATCTAGTGAGTCATTTTGGATTGCTGTATCTTTGCTGATTATTTGTCTAGAAGACTTATCCAGTGTTGTCAGTGGTGTATTAAAGTCCCCTACAATGATTGTATTGTTGTCGATCTCTCCTTTGATATCTTCCAGGAGTTTTTTTATGAATTTGGGTGCTCCTGCATTGGGTGCATATATGTTTACCAGGGTTATATCTTCTTGTTGTATTGATCCCTTTAGTATTTTGAAGTGGCCTTCCTTATCTCTTGTTATGGCCTTCACTTTGAGGTCTATTTTGTCCAATTAAGTATTGCTACCCCAGCTTTCTTTTCCTTTCCATTTGCCTGAAAGATATTTTTCCATCCTTTCACTTTCAGTCTGTGTGAGTCCCTTCTAATGAGGTGGGTTTCTTGTAGACAGCAGATGTATGGGTCATGTTTTTTTTATCCATTCAGCCACTCGATGTCTTATGTTTGGAGCATTTAGTCCGTTTACGTTTAAAGTTATTATTGAAAGGTACTTGTTTTTAGGCATTTCTTTTTGTGTGTGGCTGTTTTCTTTCTGAGCTTTTTATTTCTTCTTTTTATACCAGTCCCTTTAGCATTCCTTGCATTGCTGGCTTGGTGGTGATAAACTCCCTTAGCCTTTTTTTGTCTGTGAAACTTCTTATTTCCCCTTCAAGTTTGAATGATAGCCTTGCTGGATAGAGTATTCTCGGATTTAGTCCTTTGCTTTGCATCACTTTGTAAATTTCTGTCCATTCTTTTCTGGCCTGATGTGTTTCTGTTGAGAAATCATTTGATAATCTAATGGGAGATCCCTTGTATGTAACTTTCCGTCTCTCTCCTGCAGCCTGTAAGATTCTCTCTTTGTCCTGAACATTTGCCATGGTAATTATGATGTGTCTTGGTGTGGGTCTTTTCGGGTTCACCTTGTTTGGGACTCTCTGGGCTTGTGTGACTTTTTTCTTCCCCACCTCAGGGAAGTTTTCTGATATTATTTCTTCTAATAGGTTTTCTAATCCTTGTTCATCCTTCTGTTGTTCTGGTACCCCTATTATTCGTATGTTGTTTCGTTTCATGTTGTCCCAAAGCTCCCTTAGGCTCTCCTCCTGTCTTTTCATTTTTTTCTCCAATTGCAGTACGTTTTGGGTGTGTTTTGCTTCCTTGTCTTCTAAATCACTAATTCGGTCCTCCGCTTCTCCTAGTCTACTGTTGATACTTTCAATGGAGTTTTTCATTGCAGCTATATCGCTCTTCATTTCTTCTTGGGTCTTACTTAAGTTGTTGATTTTTTCATCTGTTTCTTCTAGCTTCTTCCATATGTTATCGATTTTTTCATCTGTTTCTTCTTGCTTCTTGGAGAGGTTGTCGATTTTTTCCTCCATCTGGTTTATGCACTCTAGGACCCTTATTCTGAATTCTTTTTCTGTCATGTTGCATGCCTCTGTATTACTTAGCTGCTTTTCTGGAGAGTCCTCCTTCTCTTTCCTTTGGGGGTTTCTTTGTCTACCCATGTTTGATCTCGCTTACCTATCTAGACGTTGAGTCGTTCAGTGGCTGCTCCCTTGGTGGCAGTGACTCCTTGGTCTGTGGTTGCTCTTCGGGCGGTTGCGGTAGCAGCTGCTCTTCAGTTGGCAGCAGCTCCTCTGGTGGGTGCTGTTAACAGCTGTGGTGGCTCTTCTGGCTGGTGGGGCAAGGTTTCACGTACAGCTGCTATTCCTCAGCAGAGGGTGTGGTGCTCAGGAGGTTGCTGTTGCTTGGAACTGCTGCGTTGATTTAAAGGCACAAAATACAACACAACAAGGCACCACGTACCAGGCACTATACACAAATATATTCACGATATGAATAACCCCAAATAAAGGTGACCACCTGAATTAAGAGAATTAGGGGATAAGGAAGAAGGAAGAGAAAAAGAGAAAAGAGAAAAAAGAAAAGAAAATTAGGGACCAAAAAAAGGAGTGCAAAAATGAAATTGGGAAAAAGGAGGGGGGAAAATAAAAGCGAGAAAAGAAAAGAAAAGAAAAAAAAAAGAGCGAAAAGAGAGAATGAAGTGGAAGAGGGGAAGAGACTTTTTTATATGAGGAGAATACTCCTATAGAACAGCCATTAATCCCAACAAATTTCAGCAACAGCTCCCTGGAGATGAATGCAAACTAGAAACAACCAATAATATAACGATGAAAATAGAATGGAGAACACTAATCCCAAAATAAAATAAAGAGAAAATAAAATGGCACTTTAAAAAAAAATGGTAAAATGGTAGCAGTAATAATACTGGTTAAAAATAAGAAGGTCGTAATTAAAAGGGTAAAATCAGGTGATGGAAAAAAGAAGGAAAAAAAAAGAAAAAAAAAGAAGAAGAGAAGAAAAAAAAGAAAAAAAAATTGGTTTATTAGTTAAAAGGTGAAAAAAGAAAAAAAAAATATTGCAGTAGTGAAGGTCCTTCGGTTCTTCTATTCTTCAGTGTGGCTCGCCTTAGACCTGCCAGGTATTCAGGAGAGTGTTGAGTTTCCCTGCGATACACTGTTCCTCTGTGTTGTAAACCACAGTCCTTATTTTAAAGCAAGCCGCATTTGTTTCCCAGACTGCCTTATTTTGTGTTTAGCAAAGAGTCAGTTTGTGGGTCAGCCTCTGGGTGGCAGTGTTCTGGGGTTGGCCTCTGAGGCTATAGGGCCTCTCTGTCCAGTGGAAGTTCACTGCCCAGAGCTGGCTGCGTAAGAGTTACCAGTGCTGTGTTGTTGCTGGGATTGAAAATCCCTCTATAGGCCAGACCCTGTTAACTCCTAGGGACTGATCAGGTTATTTTAATCCTTGATCTCCTACAGGGTGGCATCTGGGTGTGGCTGTGCTCCTTGCCTGGGGGCTGGGGGGAGGAGTCTCACTCTCCGGAAAGAATGGCTGCCTCAGCCCTGGGCTCAGGGGTGTCTCAGCACTCAATTCGCTGCCACCTCTCCCTGCCCCCCTTCTCTCCTCAGTCTCTCCCCAGATTCCACTCCTCCGCACACTCTCCCTCTCTTCAGCACAGGTGAGTGTCTGTATCCGAAATGTCCCATGAACAGGATTCAGTGAAAACAAACAAACAAACGCCGGCAGCGGAAATGGGGAAGGCTTGGTTTCTGTAAGCTTCTTCTCTTACCGGGACTGCATGGTCTGGTCAGCTCTTCAGGCTGCCCCCTTTAGGCTCAGTCCTCCGTGATCACAGAACCCAGCTCTCAATTCCCCCGGCAGCGCCAGGAATCCTGCGGTTCTCCTTTCCCCCGTCAGGGGCTGTGCCTGTCCCAAGGGACGCGGCTGTCTGCCATGTGGTCTCCCTCCGACTCTCTGAGCTCAGAGGTCTGGCAAACTTTCCTGCCCAAATCCCTGGTTTTTTTTTACCTTTCCAGGGGAGTTCTGCTCTTCCTGGCTGCAAGCCGTCTCGCCAGCTGAGGAATTTCGCCAATTCGGGGTGGATGTTACTAGTTTCAGCTGCTCACTCCATTTGCTCAGGGACACGACCTGGGACGCGTCTGCCTATACCGCCGCCATCTTCTTCTTCTGAATATTTCTTGCCACTCCCTTCTGGCCTGCAAAGTTTCTGTTGAGAAATCAGCTGACAGTCGTATGGGTATTCCCTTGTAGGTAACTGAGTTTCTTTCTCTTGCTGTTTTTAAGATTCTCTCTTTATCTTTTGCTCTTGGCATTTTAATTATGATGTGTCTTGGTGTGGTCCTCTTTGGATTCCTTTTGTTTGGGGTTCTCCGCGCTTCTTGGACCTGTAAGTCCATTTCTTTCACCAGGTGGGGGAAGTTTTCTGTCATTATTTCTTCAAATAGGTTTTCAATATCTTGCTCTCTCTCATCTTCTGGCACCCCTATAATTCTGATGTTAGTACGCTTGAAGCTGTCCCAGAGGCTCCTTACACTATCCTCGCATTTTTGGATTCTTTTTTCATTTTGCTTTTCCGGTTGGGTGTTTTTTGCTTCCTCCCATTTCAAATCATTGACTTGATTCTTGCGCTCCTCTGGTCTGCTGTCGGGAGTCTGTAGAATATTCTTTATTTCAGTCAGTGTATGCTTAATTTCTAGTTGGTTCCCCAATATAACATCGAGGGTCTCATTAGTTTTCTTGTAGATCTCATTAAGTTTATCAGCAGCTTCTAAACAGTTCTTGAGAGACCTTAAAAGTGTGGTTCTGAACTCTATATCTTCCATTGACAATTTTGTCCTGTTTCTTTGTCTCCGCATTTTGTTATGCTTCCTTGGTGCACCCCCTAGTGGTCTTTGTGCGCAGTCTTATAGTTAAACCTTGATTGTTGTAGCTAATACCAGGGAGGGTTTGACCTCCAGGCCAAGTGGCTATGAGAATCAGCTGTGTCTGCAGTGAGAGAACTTCTGTCCTCTAGGGAGGTGCTAATCTAGCCTTTGCCTGACGCTATCCGGCAAATGCCTGTGTGCAGGGCTTGGGCAGGGCGGGTCGCACAGGATCAACAGGGTGAGCCGGAGAGAGCAGTTATGGCGGCTCTCAGTCCTGTCCCCAGGGGCTCTGCCTCTCTGAGTCCCAGCACCCACTGCAAACCTTGGAGAGAAAGCTGCACTCGCTCTGACCGAAGCCAGACAGTCCCGCTTCTCCTGTTTGAGTCCGGGTCCCTAAAGACTCGCCCGTATCTGGAGCTTAGAGTCTGCGACTCCCTCCCGCTTGAAAACGCCAACCGCGCCCTCCGTTGCCAGCCCGCTCTGCGCACTCCGCACCTCAGAATTTGACTTCAGCACTGCACCTCCTCTGAGTGTCCGTATGCATTTCTCTTTCCTTCTAGATGTAGGACTTCCACTCAGCCAGCGTTCCTGTGGTTCTGGGTGATGTCCGTTCCGTTTTTTAGTTTCACTTTTGAAGTAGTTGTTCAAGGCAGCAAACTCTGGCGTTAACCTATGCCGCCATCTTGCTTCCATCTCCACTGGCTCTTCTACCAAAACAGTCTTCACTCCACAGATGAGGAAACAAGTGAAGAGCTTTTGCCAGTTACTCTGTATATCTATTTCCACTGCACACTGCACACTGCATCTGGATCTAGGAAAGAACTACCAAATGGGTTCACGGTTCAATTAGCTCTACTGTTAGGTGGACTCAGGCTACGATTTCTCTAATACTGATACATAATGCCATACTCTAACTGAAGGCTCACAGTGGAATTTTGGATTTCTGTGTTGTCAGTGAACAGTAACTGTTGAAATATGAATGAGGTCTATGTACCAAGATCAAATTGGTACCAAGATGAATTTCCTGATTGTGCTAAAGTTGTTTAAGATGATAACATTAGGTTTTTGGAACTTCCCTGTTCATTTCTCTGTAACCCATAAATCTATAATTATTATTTAAAAATTAAAATTTTTATATTGTTTTAAAAATTCTTACTTTGCTAGGCTGTTAAAAGGATTAGAGAATAATGCATCCAATACAATGTGTAGCAGAGTAGGTTTTTAATCTGTTAACTTCACACAAATACAGACATATATACACACCTGCATTTACAATATTCCTAGTGTCTTACTCAGTGAGACACAGGCTTTGAGTTGTTTGTCTATCAGATGTAATATGTTTGTCTCACTCTGTATTCTTATTTCTGTTTTGTTCCAGGGCACTGCCGATAAGACAGCTGTTGAGGATGAAAGTCCAACCTTGGCCCCAAATCAAAGAAACTATCTGTTCACCATTTTAATGTGAAGGTGGCAATAGACCTATTCCATAGTCCCTGGGATATGTGAGTTCCAGTGAGGAATCCATAGTAGTGGTGGTGGAATATGATGATGGTGGTGGTGACAGTGGAAAGAGTAGGATTGAGAAGTAGAGGAACCCGAGATGGCCAAGGGGAGTGATCAAAGACTTTACTCTGGGTCATACATCAAAGAACTATGGCTCTGGCCTACTCATGAACAGGTCGCCATGAAAGACGAGGTTAATGTTTATTTTCCTACTAATGCTTTCTTTAGACCTAGGCATAATGTCTAAACACAGAATTTTTAAAAATACATTTTTTCATTGTTGATAGTATTACAGATATTTCCAATCTCAACTCCCCCACACACACTTTTCCCCCTTCCTCCCAGTCCTACCCCTGCCATCCCCTCAGGTCTTCACTACGCTATTGCCCGTGTCCATGGGCTATGCATACAAGTATATAAGTTCTTTGGTTTATCTCTTCTCATGCCCCCAACCCCACATTGAGGTATGTCAGGCTGTTCCATACCTCCATGCTTTGGGTCTTATTTTCTTGGTCAATTCATTTTGTTCATTAGATTTCACAAATAAGTGATATCATATGATATTTGTCTTTCTCAGATTGTTTTATTTCACTTAGCATAATAGTCTCCAGGTCCATCCATACTGACCCAAAGGGTAAGAGATCCCTCTTTTTTTTTTACATCTGCATAGTATTCCATAGTGTAAATGTCCACAGCTTTTTAATCCATTCATCTACTGATGGGAACTTGGGCTGCTTCCAAATCTTAGCTATTGTAAAAAAATGCTACTATGAGCATAGAAGTGCATATATTCTTTCTGATTAATGTTTTGGGGTTTTTAGGATATAGTCCCAGAAGTAGAATCACTGGGTCAAACTGAAGTTCCATTTTTAAATTTTTGGGGCAACTCCATAGTGGCTGTTTTCCATAGTGGCTGCATCAATTTGCATTCCCACTAGCAGTGAACTAGTGTTCTCCATTCTCCACATTCTCACCAGAACTGATTTGTTGATTTTTATGACAGCCATTCTGACAGGTATGAGGTGATATCTCATTGTGGTTTTAATTTGTATTTCTCTGGTGATTAGTGACTTTGAGCATTTTTTCATATGTCTCTTGGCCATTTGTATGTACTTTTTGGAGAAATGTCTCTTCAGGTCTTCTGTCCATTTTATTACTGGATTGTTTGTCTCCCTTTTGTTGAGTTGTATGAATATATATATATATATATATATATATATATATATATATATATTTAATTTATATATATGTTTACATATTTAATTTATATATATATATATACTTTAAATTCTTTATTCTTTAAAGTATTACATAGACTTCTTTTCCCCCCATTGACCTCTCCCCGGCTGCTCCCACCCCCCAGCACATGCCCTCACCCCCCTACTATCTGTGTCCATTGGTTATGCTCATATGCATGCATACAAGTCCTTTGGTTGATCTTTTACCCCTTCACCCCCCGCCTTCCCTCATAGGTTGTACAGTCTGTTCGATGCGTCTATGTCTCTGGTTCTATTTTTGTTCATCAGTTTATGTTGTTCATTATATTCCACAAATGAGTGAGATTATGTGATAGTTATCTTTCTCTGACTGGCTTATTTCACTTAGCATAATGCTCTCCAGCTCCATCCATGCTGTTGAAAATGGTAAGAATTCCTTCTTTTTCACAGCAACATAGTATTCCATTGTGTAGATGTACCATTTTGGAAATTAACCCCTTAGCAGATTTTCTACCAAACAGTGGGTTCCCTTTTCATTTTGGTGGTGGCTTCTGTTGCTGTGCAGAAGCTTTTTATTTTTATGTAGTCTCATATATTTATTTTCTCCTTAGTTTCATTTTCCATAGGAAATGTATCTGTAAACATATTGTTACATGAGATGTCTGAGATTTTACTGCCTATGTTCTCCTCTAAGATTTTTATGGTTTCATGCCTGACATTTAAATCTTTTATGCATCCTGAGTTTATTCTTGTGTATGGTGTAATGTGTATGGTCTAGTTTCATCTTTTTGCATATGTCTGTCAGTTTTCCCAGCATCCTTTGTTGAAGAGACTGTCTTGACTCCATTGTATGTTCTTGCCTCCTTTGTCAAATATTAATTAACTGCAATGGTGTGGCTCAATTTCTGGGGTCTCTGTTCTGATCCATTGATCTGTAAGTCTGTTCTTGTGCTAGTACCAGGCTGTTTTGGTTACAATGGCTTTGTAGTATAGTTTGATATCTGGTGTTATGATCCCTCCTACTTCATTCTTCTTTCTCAAGATTGCTGCCACTATTCAGGGTCTTTTATGGTTCCATATAAATTTTTGGAGTATTTGTTCTAGCTCTGTGAAGTATGCCATTGATATTTTAATAAGGATTCCATTGAATCTATAGATTGCTTTGGGTAGTATAGACATTGTAACAATGTTAATTTTTCCAATCCATGAACATGGTCTATGCTTCCAATTGTTTGTATCTTCCTCTATTTCTTCTTTAAAATGTCCTATAGTTTTCCAAGTACAGGTCTTGGTTAACTTTCTTCCCAGATATCTTATTTTGTTGTTGTTGTTATTGCCATGGTAAATGGTATTGCCTTTTTAGTTTCTCTTTCTGAGCATTCATTATTGGTGTATTAAAATTATTTTGTAACCTGGTACCTTACTGTATTCATTGATTAAGTGTAGTAATATCCTGGTAGAGTCTTTAGGGTTTTCTATATACAATATCATGTCATCTGTGATTAATGACAGTTTTACTTCTTCTTTTTTAATTTGGATGCTTTTTACCTCTTATTCTTGTCTGATCGCTATGGCTAGGACTTCCAGTACTATGTTGAATAAGTATGGTGAAAGCAGATATCCTTGTCTTGTTCCTGTTCTGAAGGGAATAGCTTTTAGTTTTTGCCCATTGTTGGCTGTAGATTTGTCATATATAGCCTTTATAATGTTGTGGTATGATCCCTCTATTCCTACTTTGCTGAGAGTTTTTATTAAAAAAGGATGCTGGATTTTGTTGAATGCTTTTTCTGCATCTATTGATATGACCATGTGGTTTATACCTTTTAATTTTTTAAAATATATTTTATTGATTTTTTACAGAGAGGAAGGGAGGTGGATAGAGAGTTAGAAACATCAATGAGAGAGAAACATCGATCAGCTGCCTCCTGTATGCCTCCTACTGGGGATGTGCCCGCAACCAAGGTACATGCCCTTGACCGGAATCGAACCTGGAACTCTTCAGTCTGCAGGCAGATGCTCTATCCACTGAGCCAAACCAGTTAGGACTTTACCTTTTAATTTTTTATGTGATTTATCATTTTTTATTGATTTGCAAATATTATACTAGCCTTGCATCCCTGGAATCAAATCCTACTTGATCATGGTGTATGGTCTTCTTAATATATATTGCTGGATCTGATTTGCTAATATTTTGTTGAGGATTTTAGCATCTGTCTTCATCAGAGACATTGGCCTGTAATTTTATTTCTTTGTAGTGTCTTTATCTAGTTTTGGAATTAGGATAATGAACTCTTCTTTAAAAGAGCTTGGGTGTCTTCCTTTCTCTTGAATTTTTTGGAATAGTTTGAGGAGGATAGATGTTAGTTCTTTGAATGTGTGTTAAAACTCCCCTGTAAATCCATCTGGTCCAGGACTTTTGCTTACTAAGAGATTTTAAATTACTGTTTTAATTTCATCAGTTGTTATTGGCCTACTCAGGTTTTCTGATTCTTCCTGATTGAGTTTTAGTAAGATTGTACATTTCTAGGAATTTGTCCATTATGCCCATGTTGTCCAGTTTGTTGGCATGTAATTGTTCATAGTATTTGCTTGCAATCCTTTGTATTTGTACAAATCCATTGTTATAGTGCCTCTTTCCTTTCTGATTTTATTTGTGTCCTCTCTCTTTGATTATTGATGAGTCTGGGTAGGGGTTCATCAATCTTGTTTATCTTTTCAAAGAATCAGCTCTTGGATTTATTGATTTTTGTACTATTTTTTAGTCTCTATGTCCTTTATTTCCCCTTGATCTCTATTTATTTTAAATACATAATTAAAGTTAGTTCTGTTGCTATGACCTTATTCATTAATAGATTAGTACTTTAATGGATTATTGCAAGACTAATTTTGAATTAAATATGTATTCTCACTTTATTGCATCTTAATTTTTCAGATTCGTATGTTTTTCATTTGCTAAGTAATATGCCTATAATGTGTAATCACAGCGATTCTATCTGAATATAAAGGAGCATAAAGACAGAGCACATGATATGTGCCTAGCTTACCTCAGGTCTCCTTCACAAGTTTATCACTGCCTTTAGTATCTCCAGATGGAGCACACACTCACTAGGAACTCTCTAAAATTTGAAAAATCCAGAGGATCCCCAAGAGGAATTTTTGTTGTTGTTGTTAATCCTCCCTAAGGATATTTTTCCATTTATTTTTAAAGGGAGTGGAAGATGAGAGAGAGAGAGAGAGAGAGAGAGAGAGAGGAGAGAGAGAGAGAGAGAGAGAGAGAGAGAGAAGAGAAACATCAATGTGAGAGAGACACATTGATTGCACATGCCCTGACCAGGGCTGGGGATTGAGCCTGCAACTGAGGTACATGCCCTTGATTGGAATAGAACCTGGGACCCTTCAGTCCCAAGCCCGATGCTCTTTCCACTGAGCCAAACTGGGTAGGGCCATAAGAGGAGATTTTTAAAAAGGAATATTTTCCTCTAGTGACTTGAAAATTGCATTTATTATAACAAACAAGCATGATATGGAAGTGAGGAAGTTCTATCATGGCAGAAACATGAGCAGAGCTGAAATATGGAAGTACCATAACTGTCTCAACCAAGAGGAACACTTGTTGGGAGACCGATCAGCATGGCTGCACGTGACCCTCTCAGATGTTGTTGTCTTCTGCCTTTTACATGAGGGTCCTGGAAAGTTGTTCAGGAGCTTATAAACATGATAATCTGAGCTGAGGACCAACAAAATAAAGGCTGTGCATCTGAGCCCCCAAATATAGGCCAGGTTGTTATTGTTCCCATGACCATCTTATATAGGCCATGATCTACGTTGGTGTGTATAAACAGCACAAGACACATTCAGGTCTCTCCTATTAAGAAGAAATGTCCCCTTTAACCTTTACTTCTTTTTTGTTGACTGACCAATTTCCTTCTTTTATTGCCAAACTTCTAGAGAGACCACTGCTACTCTCACTGTCTACATTCTCACCCCTCTGTAGCTGGACATTTGTAAACAAGGATCTGAAGTCCTGCCAAAAAGAAGTAGATATTCCATAAGGAGCACCGCATGACTTGCAAGCGAGTCACGCTGGGTCAAGATTCCACACAATCTTGAGTTCCCGGAACATTTACCTCCCTGAGAAAGGATAAGATAGTTGTGGGTGTAGAGCAGAAAGGGAGGGCACAACTGCAAGTTGTCTTCAATAAGCTATTGTTATAATATACAACAGAACGAGATTTAGTTGATTAACTGCTGATGCACTAACCTCGTGCCAAACCCCAATAAAAGCAATGGTTAAGAGTACAGAGTTTTCTACATGCCTGAGCGAGCTGTAGCCCTCTGTCTGGCATCAATTGCTTGTGTGCTCATCTTACCTCTGCATCTTCGGTTCATTAAACATCCCTCAACACCCCTCATTCTTTCTTCACCCCAATCTGGATCTTCAACTTCCTCCCCAATTAACCACAAAACTTACCATCCTAAGGTAAACCATGACATCCTAAATGCCACATCCCCTTTCCTATTTTTAGTCCTTAACTTGAAGCATATCCTAGCTGTGTCCTATGTTTGACATGGGACACTGTGTTCTTCCTGAAACTTGTTTCACCAAAGAGATTCACCCTTGGTTCCTTTCTCTTGGTCTGTCAACCCCATCTCCTAATTCTTTGATTTCTCCCCTTGTTTCTTCTTAGTCCCATTTGCTTTCCACTCTATATTTGTTAGTGGTCTGCCAGATTTATTCTTTAGCCTTTTCTTCTTTTACCTTTTTCTTGGCCATCTCTTCCCCTCTCCCCTAAATCTAGAGCCATCTTATCCATTCTACTTTGTGCCAGGCACTGTGCCAGTGCTGGAAATACAGAGATGAATGTGCTATACACACTAGAGTTTAGAGGTGGCAACAGGCGAGTTAATGTCAGTGTACCAGGGTACAAGTTTGGACAGAGTGTGAAGGGGCAAAAGTCAATTCTACATGATGGAGAGGGATAGGCAGGACAGTGAATCATTGAGTACTTACCATGTTGCATAATTATTAGAAGCAAAGGGCCGTCAAGCCCAAGTCATGGCTTTTTAGAAGAAAGCATGTGGTGTGGGTGTGTACGTGTGTGCACTATACACACATATGGTCAGAAGGCTTGAGCAATGGAAGTTCTGTTTGAATAGGACCTAGGACCTGAATCCTTTCTAAGAAGGGGACCTTACATCATGCAGGCAGTACTTCAAATATCAGGTACCAGAAGACCAGTTGGGGGAAGCTGGCTTTGTCCCAATCTGCAGATGGGTCATTAATTCTTCTTTGTATGCTTCTTTTGAAGTTTATACTCAAGGTACCAAAGTATTTTTGTGTCTACAAGGGTTATTTTAGAAATATTTAACAGAGACATCAACACAGGTCAATCAGAATGATTACACATGATTCCAGTGGTCCCTTTCTATGTTGTAAGGTAAATCCTGTAATTCTTGATCAGGGATATATATGTGAGTGTGTGTGGGGGGGTTTCCTGATGGAGGCCTGGGGCAACTGTGGCAGATAGGAAATATTTGGGATTTTGGGCAGTGCAATATCCCAACTATATAAAAATATTTCAATACTGTATTTTAATATGCTGTATGGCCATTCAGAGGCATTGCTGCCTTCTTCCTGAGGTTGCAAATTCTCTGAGAACAGACGCCTTTCACTATTTCTGTGACCATTGCTCTTAGTAGTATAGGTTTCTGCTTATAGTGAGTGATTAATAAATGCTTGATGACTGGAGTGAAATTAATGGTTTAGTAAAACTCTTTAACTCTATTCAGAAAAACAAAGGGATATTTTGGTGAATTAGTTATATATCCTAGGTCTTGATGTGATGAAAAACTCCAGATCTTAGTGGCTTATTTTTTTTAATATATTTTTTATTGATTAAGATATTACATATGTGTCCTTGTCCCCACTTTACCCTCTACCCCCCCCCCCGCTCATGCCCTCACCCCCCCGTTGTCCATGTCCATTGATTAGGCCTATATGCTTGCATATAAGTCCTTTGGTTGATATTTACCCCTTACCCCCACCCTCCCCTACCTTCCCTCCAAGTCCCGACAGTCCAATCAATGCCTCTCCGTCTCTGGATCAGTCCTTGTTCATCAGCTTATGTTGTTCATTATATTCCACAAATGAGTGAGATCATGTGGTATTTATCCGCTCTCCAGTTCCATCCATGCTGTGGCAAATGGTAAGAGTTCCTTTTTCTTCTTCCTCTTCTTAAAGAATACCTTTCAGCATTTCATATAATGCTGGTTTGGTGGTGATGAACTCCTTTAGCTTTTTCTTATCCGTGAAGCTCTTTATCTGACCTTCTATTCTGAATGATAGCTTTGCTGGATAAAGTAATCTTGGTTGCAGGTTCTTGCTATTCATCACTTTGAATATTTCTTGCCACTCTCTTCTGGCCTGCATGGTTTCTGTTGAGAAATCAGCTGACAGTCGTATGGGTACTCCCTTGTAGGTAACTGACTGTCTTTCTCTTGCTGCTTTTAAGATTCTCTCTTTATCTTTTGCTCTTGGCATTTTAATTATGATGTGTCTTGGTGTGGTCCTCCTTGGATTCCTTTTGTTTGGGGTTCTCTGCGCTTCCTGGACTTGTAAGTCCATTTCTTTCACCAGGTAGGGGAAGTTTTCTGTCATTATTTCTTCAAAAAGGTTTTCAATATCTTGCCCTCTCTCTCCTTCTGGTACTCCTATAATTCTGATGTTGGTACGCTTGAAGTTGTCCCAGAGGTTCCTTACACTATCTTCATATTTTTGGAATCTCTTTTCTTTTTTCTTTTTCGGTTGGGTATTTTTTGTTTCTTTGTATTTCAAATCTTTGACTTGATTCTTGGGATCCTCTTGTCTGCTGCTGGATCTCTGTAAATTATTCTTTATTTCAGTCAGTGTATGCTTAATTTCTAGTTGGTCCTTTTTCATGTCCTCCATGGTCTCACTATACTTATTGAGGGATTCATTAAATTTATCGGCGGCTTCCATAAAATTCTTGAAAAACCTTATAAACGTGGCTTTGAACTCTATATCCAATCGTTTGCTTTCCTCCATTTCTGCCATTTGTGACCTGTTTCTTTGTCTCCGCATTTTGGCAGCTTCCCTGTGTTGATAGAGTGGCCCTGTGCGCCAGGTGTCCTGTAGGGCCCAGTAGCTCAGCCTCCCCAGTTACCTGGGGTGGACACTCTTGGTGCACTCTTGGTGCCTTGGTTGTTGTAGAATCACTGGGAGGAATTGACCTCCAGGCCAATTGGCTGTGAGAATCAGCTGTGTCTAAAGTGGGAGAACTTCTGTGCTGAAGACACCCTTCTGGGGCAAGACTTGCTTCAGTGGGGCTTTGGTGCTCACTGAGTCTGCTCCCTGAGTGTGTCCCTTATGGATCTGAGGAGTTGCAGTCTGGATGGCCCCCCTCTGACCACTGGGTACAGTGGTTCCTGGATCTAAGGAGGTGCTAATTCAGCCTCTGCCTGAGGCCACACAGCAGGAGCCACGAAGAGGCTCAGCTGTGAAGCAATGCAAGCCGCTGCGGGGCCTTGGGCCTTTTCTTGGAAGTTCCGGGTCTGCCTGGCTCGGCTGCAGTTAGGTACATTCACATGCAAAAGCCTCTGCTGCAGCCTGGGTGGGGCGGGGTCTCAGGGAGTCAAAGGGCGGAGAAAGCAGCTATGGCCGATTCTCCGCCCGGAGTCGCGCGTCTCAGTGTCCCGGTAACGGCTGCAAGCACCTCTGAGGGAAAGCCGCCCTCAAGTTCGCCCGCTGCCGGACAGACCAGCCTCTCCCCGTATGAGTCCTGGGTCCCCAGAGACTTCCCGGAACCGGAGTTCAGAGCAGTTGGGAGCTTGTGATTCAAAAAGACAGCTGCGTCCTCAGGCGCCACCCCCTTTCCTCGCGCGCGCGCGCGAGCCGCCGTACCTCTGCACTTCACCTCCGCAGCGCCTCTGGCTCTCAGCGTGCTTTTCTTTCCTTCTAGTTGTAGAATTTACACTCAGCCAGCCTTCCTGTTGTTCTGGATGATGTTTGCTCAGTCCTTTGCGGTAATTTTCAATTGTTGTGTGAGGCGACAATTTCCCGGTGTTTACCTATGCCGCCATCTTAGTTGCCTCCTTAGTGGCTTATTACACAAAGTTTAATTTCTTATGTATATGACTTGTCCATTCCAGGTAATCTGTTCTATGCTTCTTTCTTCTGGGACCCAGGCTCATGGGCTGACTATTGTTGGAAATAAGTGGTTACTGTGGCAGAGAGGAAAAAGAGAAAGTGACAAGTTGTGTACTGACTCTTAAAGCTTCTGCCAGAAAATGACACATTATTTTTGCTTAGATTTCATTGGCCAAAGCAAGCCCCATTTGATGCCAACTATTTTCTTTTATGAAAGGCAGTCTTCATAGGTGTAACACGATGTTAATTCTGGGTCACATGCTGTGCTAGGATATGTCCGGGGAACAGATAAATAAGGTAGTGTCCCTGCTTTGGAGAGGTTCACCTTCTATTAGGAAAATAGGTGTGTAAACAGATATACTGCAATAGGCCTCAGAAGAGCTTTTAATGGACTGAGAAGAGGGGGCCTCTTCTATTAACTCCTTGAGGGGTTCAAGTTCACTGCCAGTTCCTCATGTTAATAGAACACAGGCTTGAGGCTTGTGAACTTCTATATTCAACACATATCTTTCCATATGCAATAATGAAGCTTTGCTGGGCTTATTTGTTTTGCTTCTGTGTCTCTTCCCACCCTCCAACTACAGAACAAAGACTTCAAGACAGACACAATTCTGTTAGGCAGGAATTAGTCTTATTGATCTTTGTATTCAGCATTAGGCATTGCTTGCACAAAATGAGCAAATAGAAGATGACAGGATGAGTGAATGGCTGGATAACCTAATATTAAGTACCACTTGCGAGCCTCTCATGTCTGGTCTTCCTCAGGAGTCTTATCCTTCAGCTCTAGCGTCCACTGGTCCTGGTTTGGACATCTATTTCATTGACTGTTGTTCCACTCTTCCTCTGCTACTCTTCTTAGCATGTGGCTCCTGATGAATGGCAATATTGTTGCATTTTTGCAATCATTGTTGCAATCTTTGTCTGTGTTCCATGGTTTCTCTAACTCTCCTTCTATCTTGCCCCCTCTTGGTTGGGGCTTGATTCACATTGTGGCATTTATTCTAAGGACCATGTGGCAGCTGGAAATCTATCAGTTTTTGTGTGTTTCTTTGTTATTTGTACTGGGTTGAACAGTGTTCCCCTCCCACCCCCAAATTCCTATCTACCCCAAATCTCACAATGTGATCTTATTTGGAAATTGGGTCTTTAAAGATGTAATTAGTTAAATTAAGATGAAGTCATACTGAATAAGTGTAGGCTCTAATCCAGTGACTGATACCTTATAGGAAGAGAAAACAGATACACACACACACACACACACACACACACACACACACACACACGGAGAATGCAATGTGATGGCAAGGCACCACTGTAAGCTATGAAGAGGCAAGGAAGTATTCTTTGCTAGAGCTGTCAGGGAGGGCATGGCCCTGCCAACACTCTGAATTTGGACTTCTGTCTTTTAGAACTGTGGGACAATATATTTCTCTTGAATGTTACTAACAGAAATTAGCATCTATTTATTTGCTGCCCATAGCACTCATCCCATCTAATGAACGTAAACCTTACCAGAGAGTACCTTGTCTGCCAGTCTTTCTCAACACTCCCCTACCCACTTTGAGCCTCCCTAAGATATCCCAAAATAGCACCAGCCCTCAGAAGAAACTAGGGATGGATTTTACCGACATATTTTCCAAAAAAACTATTTCAGAATCTCTTGACTACTTACAGACTTTGTCATGCTTTCTCCACAAAAGAATTAAAAATAAATTAAAATAGATATAATTTAGGTGTTGAGAGCTCCTGATGCTAGAAGCACTCAAGAATCAGCATTGTTCCTCAGAGCTGTGTTGTTAAACTTTATAAAGTAAATGCATTTGCATGGTCAATACCCCCAGTCACTGCTCACCCTGTGAGAAATGAGTGTTGAGGATTTTCCCTTGGTATAAAGTCTACATAATGATGAAGAGATAAAGACTCTGGGACAGCCGTGGGCAAACTATGGCCCGCAGGCCGGATCCGGCCCTTTTGAAATGAATAAAACTAAAAAAAAAAGACCTTACCCTTTTATGTAATGATGTTTACTTTGAATTTATATTAGTTCACACAAACACTCCATCCATGCTTTTGTTCCGGCCCTGTGGTCCAGTTTAAGAACCCATTGTGGCCCTCGAGTCAAAAAGTTTGCTCACCCCTGCTCTGGGAGGATAAGGGACATGCTCAAGGTCTTACAGCCAGTTACAGAAGGAGCTAGGGTTTAAAACTAGTCTTCTGATCCTGATGGAGAGGTTTCTCAGGAAGACTCACTGTCCTCACTGTCTCTTCTCATTTGAGTTGAGTAACTTTTATCAAATAACCAGACTCCAATCAGGAGTCCAACGCAGCTGGTGTCAAAGCCACCCCTTGCCACCAAAGGGAACAGGAATGTAAAAGTTTCAGTGTCTGCAGTGTATATACATGCTCCTTGTCAAGTTGTTGAGTGGAGGCTGGCCTGAATTTTAGGCTTGTAATCAGGGCCCAGAGGACCTTGATCCCTTTGGTAGCTGTGAGCATGAGGTTAAGGCAAGAAAACCTGAACATAATGAAGAAAGGACCACACTGAATCAGGATCATCCATTCACGTAATTAGCAGGGTTTACTAGGAACTCAGGAAGTTTCATTTGAGATACCCAATGAAACATGAGGTCCCTGCTCAAGATCTGCCTCAATTAATTCTCACTATTTCTTTTGAAAACTGACACACAACTAATGTACTCATTAGAGAATAAACTTTTAAAAATTCATAAGTACATAAAAGGAGGGCAGGTTGCATTCAGTATCAATTTGTTTTTAGGAAAGTACCAATGAGATGTCACCTCATACCTGTCATAATGGTTAGTATCAATAAATCAGCAAATAACAAGTATTGATGAGGATGTGGAGAAAAGAGAACCCTCATGCACTGCTGGTGTGAATGCAGATTGGTGCAGCCACTGTGGACAGCAGTATGGAGTTACCTCAAAAAATTAAAAATGGAACTGCCTTATGACCTCTTCTGGGAATTTATCCAAAGAAACCTAAAACACTAATTCAAAAAAAATATATGTACCCAATGTTCATTGCAGTGTTATTTAGAATAGCCAAGATTTGGAAGCAGTTCAAATGTCCATCAGTAGATGAGTGGATAAAACATTTACTTAATGGAATAGTACTCAGTTGTAAAATTGAAGAAAATTTTACGCTTTGAGACAGCATGGATGGACCTGGAGAATATTTTGCTAAGTGAAGAAAGCCAGTCAGAGAAAGACCAGTATCATATGATTTTACTCATATGTGGAATTTAATGAACAAACTGAACTATCAAGCAAAATGGAGACAGACTCATAGGTAGAGAGCAGGCAGACAGCTTTTGGGGGTGGGGATTGAACAAAAAATAAAAAAATAAGAGAGAGAACTCATGGACATGGACATGGACAACAGTGTGGTGATTGTGGGCATGGTGGTAGATGGGTAGAAGTGGAAGAAGGTGTAGAGGGGATAAATGGTGATGGAAAAAATAAAATAAAATAAATTTTATATATATGAAAAAAGAAAAGTAAAACCTACAAAAGATGTCTTCTTCATGAGCACTCTTCTCATTCAAAATGCACAGTGAGAAAGGAGTTAAGTATGGATTTAATCCAAAGCTTAGATAGTGCCTCTCAGCTTTGGGATGACAGCACAGCCAAAGTGTCTAAAGGTAAACAAGGACTGGATTTTGAAAAGCTTCCTACGGACATTTGCAGTCAAGTTTTGTCATATGAAATTCCTGATGCCCCAGCAGATTCCACTGTGCAAACACCAGGAAAACTGAAGCATTTCTGAGCCTGGAAAGAACTGGGCTTTGAGGTTCCCTTTCTCCCCCTTGCACTTCTCTGCACATCTGGGGAAGCAGAGTTCCACTGCTGGACAATAACTAATCCTGGCTGTTTGGGCCTCGGATATAACTTCTGAGCAACCCACTTACTGCTGATCATACCCTACACTCATTTACTTCCTACCAAGGATTTCCATGGTCACCCCATTGGGAGCATATATATGAGAAAAAATGGCAAAAGAAGTGGTAGGAGGATGCGTTAGCCTCTTTGAGCTGTTCCAATAGAATAGCATAGACTGGGTGGTTTATAATCTACAAACATTTATTTCTCACTGTCTGGAGGCTGAGAAGTCCAAGATCAAGATGCTGGCAGGTTGATCTTTGATGAGGGCCCACTTCCTGGTTCGTAGATAGCCTTCTTCTTGCTGTATTTTCACATGGTAGAAAAGGTGAGAGAACTCTCTTTAAGGTTTCTTTTATAAGGGCACTAACCACATTCATGAGGACTAACCAACCCCTCATGATCTAATTACCCCCCAAAGTCCCCACCTGCAAATCCTATCACATTGGGGTTAGTTTTCAACATATGCATTTGGAGGGGATACAAGCATCCAGTCCACAGCAGAGGGGGAGAAGTGTAAGAGAAGCACATTTAGTGGATATTGGGGAGAGTGTCTTGGGAGTGAATGAAAAGGGGGTGTTCCACAGTGAGGTTGTTTATTAAGCTGGGTTGCATGACTCTGCTTGAACTCTTGTACCTTAGCTATTGCCATGAAAAGAACACTCTTCAGTGACCTGCTCATCTTACTAGGAGGAGGAGAGATAAGGAACAGAGCCTCAATCAGTCCAGAAATCCCAATGTTCTAGTTACTTGAACAAATTTGGCTGAGGTAATCAGAACCACTCAACTGAGCCCAGCTGGATCAACTGAATTCCAGATAATTGAGAAACAACAAAAGATTGATGTTTTAAGCTTCTGAGTCTCAAAGGACGTATGTTGCACATTAACAGTTAACTGATATACCTACCTAACAGCCACCCCTTTTCTTCTTTTTTATAGAATCCATTTTGTTAATAATGACAATGTACCATCATTGGTTTAAGCCAGTCTTGTCACTTCTTTTATAATTTACTGGATATTTTCTTTCCCAGACTTTTTAGCAGCTGATAGTGACCATGTGATCTAGTTCTGGCCAGAGAGACATTTCTGACAAGATTTTCTTCCATGATGAAAACAGAGCCCTTTTCTGTCCATTCCATTCTTTACTATTTGGCACTGCTATGACTGTGTGATGCCTGGAGCTCTAAAACCATCTTGTCACCATAAGGTCACAAGTTCAAGGATGAGAGGTCCACCTGCTATGGATGCTTAAACAGAAAGATGAGGAAAGCCCGAGTTTTTTATTACATTGTTGAGCTTCAGAACATACCACCTACCTCCAGCCCTTAACCAAGTAAATTACGATTGTCTTCATGTTTTTCTGTCAGTCAGATTTTCTGTTAATGGCAGCCCAAAGTTCTTGAGTTGTATGGGATGCCATGAAAGTGGAGGAGAGGGGTGTGGATGATAAATGGGGATGGTATTTGTCATAGTGCTGTGAAAAACATACACACACACACACACACACACACACACACACACACACACACACCAAGAACTCAAGTGTAAATTGGAATAATTCACTCACCTCTCTGGGCTGTAATTTCCTCTCCTGAGAGAAGAAGGCATTTTTGTAGTTTGAACATTGACTCTGAACATACAATCAAGTCTCTGGGTGCCAGAGCTGGCAAATATTCACAGAGGATTTTAGAGAACTATTAATTAGGCACAAGGAAAATATTGAGAATAGCTTGTCTAAAGCAAATGCTTGGCTCTAAGACTTGTACATAATGAGTCTATTTTTCATTTCTGAGTTTGTGTCTAATATGTTTTACCTGCTGTAGGGGACTTTCATTGAATGCTAATTAGATGCCTTGTTTATAAAAAATAATTTGCATGCAAGGAGCAAATGCTTTTCTTTCAGTAGCAGGTGTTGTGGGATAGAGAGAAACATGCTGGCTAATGCCTTGTTACCAAATTCACAGGAATTTCTGGTATCCTAGGCAGGTTTGACACCATTCTCAGGGAGAACTAAGGTGACACATCTTCTGAATTAATTTGTCTATTTATTTAGTTTCTGGTTCTGCAGAACAGAGCTTTGGCAGAACCCCAAGGAAACATCAGCAGGGGAGAAAATCACCTTATTTTCTGCTTTAGCCAACAGCACTTTCCTGCCAGACTTTGCAAAACAGACTTGCTTAGCTTTGCAAGCTCCTCTAGCTGCCACTATTCCTTTCTGGCCTTCTGGTTGCATATGCCCAGATCAGTCTGATTTCTTCAGTTATAGTATTTTTTTTCCCTAAACCATTTTTATTTCTCCTTGCTTTTCACCGTTCCCTTTTCTTCCAATTTCTCCCACCTTCAACTATTTCTCTATATTACTATCTCCTCTTTTCTTCAACTACTGCTATGTCCTGAAAAGCTTCCTTGACTTTTGAGTAGTGATATTCTTAAAATCTAATGAGAACTCTGGGAGTCATGATTGTTTGGCATAATCATACAGAAGTATTTTACTAGCTAATATTTGCTGTTGAAGGAGGATTTCACAGGTATGGTCCTGCTCTATTTTCTTTATAGTATTTTATAGCATAATTTTTAGCTCTATAAACATGTTGGATAGAAGTGGATGGAGTATGGGAAGAAAGGCAAATTCTAGGGCATAACTGAGCAGAGCAGTGAAGACCACCTGAGCATGTGAATGTCTTTGATTTATAAACTAGTACACATTTTACAAATCTTTATTAAAGACAACTGTGTTATTTTAAAGCACTGAGCTAAGGACTATAAGGGGAGATGCATTACCTTACAGATATGTGTGTCATATATGGAGCTTTGATAGAGGAGGAGCAGGTGAGAATTGTAGAAGGAAATTTTTCCACTCAGGAGAAATCAAGATAAAATACTGTGTTCCATTATGACTGATTCTAACAAGCTGAAGTGGACCCAAACACCAAACCACGATTGGACCCAACTACAGACTCTTCCCTGACAATGAACAATTGAATTTGTTTGAACCCTGGATTGATTTCTGGAGTATTAGTTGTCAAGCCTTAATCACCTTTTCTAGATTAAACATCCTGACTTTCCCCCCTCAGCTAACCATTAAGTGAATTTCTTCGCTTGTGTGTGTTTCCTTGCCTGGCAGGTCAGTAAATTGGCTTTGTGGATTTTATTTATTTTATAGCTCTAGTAGTCTTTGCTTTATTATTTTTCAGAATATAGCTTGTAGGAGAGCTAACTGATATTTAAAATCTGGCAGCAGCACATTGAAAAATCCAAACATTAAGAACAACTAAAAGAAAACCAAATGAAGCCAAATCAAACCAAACCAAACAACAAACCAATAAATGCAGCAGTAACATAGTAATAGCAAATCTTACTCATGACACAGAGACTGGCTAGGAAATGAGACCTGCAGTAACTTCCCAGTTCAGGTCATTTCTAAGTAAGAGCTTGTTTCAACTGGACTTAGCTAAATGCAGCGGTGGTCCAATCTGGATCTGACTATTGCTTCTAGATGTTTGCATGGTCTCTCTGTTAGTTTAACATTCCTAGTGACCTGATAAGGAACAAAAGCCATAATTTTAACAAAAACTACTTGCTTGTAACTTTTTAAATACTGCTGCAAAATTTGGTTAACTTATAGGTAAGATTATGCTTCTTTAACTCTTGGACTGATAACCTGGATTTTCTCAGAAGAATCCTCCCAGAACTGAAGTTCATCTTGTTTTGTGGTTTTACCAAAGAAACTTGGAAGGCAGGGGTGGGTGGGTAGGAAGAGATCAACCAAAGAACTTGTATGCATATATGCATAAGCAGTGGACACAGAGTGTAGGGTGGTAAGGGCCTGGGGGGTGGGAGCAGGGCAGCAGAGAGGGACTGGAAGAGGTCAATGGGGGTAGAGGGGGAAGAGGACATACATAACACTTTCAACAATAAAGATTTTTAAAAAAGAAAAAAAATGCAACTTTCAGAGATATTAAAATGTGAAAGTTAAAATTAAAAACAAAACTAAATAAAACAAAAAATTCAGGAGATTTTCAGTTCCAAGCAGTGTTTCTGCAGCACTTATCAGACTCCTAGTCATCATTCCTCACTGGAAGAAATATCCGGCACTTTCCCCACAAGTGTGCTTTCCTCCTACATGAAGATGCTGTTATGATTTGTTTTCCCCTCTTGGTGATTACTAATGTACTACATATATGTGAAAGGATTTATTGAAAATGTACCAGAATTTAGTTGATATACTCCTTGCTGTAACTTTAGAGCAGGGGTGGGGAACCTTTTTTCTGCCAAGGGCCATTTGGATACTTATAACATCATTCACTTAACATAAACCACTTAATGTAAATTTATGTTGCTATATAAAAAGCTCCTAGATTTATTGAATTTTGAGTCCTGCCTCTGGTTGTTTTGGCAGGGCAAGACCAAATGATTTCTCGGGTCCTGAACAGTCTGCAGGCCGGACATTCCCTATCCCTGCTTTTAGAGTATTACAACCCAATCTTGTTTTCGCTTCTGGCTGTCCCTGTCTTTTAGGGGTTTTTGCCCATAGAGTATATACTACTTTGCTTGTCCTAAATAAGATTGGGACCTAATGTCTTTCATGGTGACCTTCTCCGCTCCTCCTTATCTTTTAGTAAATAGTTACTCAGTGCCTACCCCAAGGGATTTATGTTGGGTATATACAAAATGGTATTTGAATATATTCCCTCTGCCTATTTGAGCTCAAGTTAAATCATCTTCCTCCCTCTTTCCTTTCAAACATTTGTTAACAAGCAGAAGAATGAACATAAGAGGAATCCTTTGATAATTCAAGAGACAAGCCAGAGCAAAGTCCCCACCCAAGAGTAAATTTTTAATACCATGTTTCCAGACTGTAGAGAGGGCAGAACAGTATAAGCCTGGGGGTGGGAGTAAATCAATAGAAGGAGGGAAAATCATGGTTATTTCTCTTTCTTTTGTAGAAAGTTTCCCAGAAAACATGTGTGTGGTTTTTTTTTTGTTGTTGTTGTTGTTGTTTTTTTTCCTTTGGAGGATGTATCAGTTATCAATTGTTTTAGAAACCATTCCAAAACTTAGTGGCCTAAAACAGCAATGATTTATTATCTTTCACAATTCTTAGGCTTGGAAATCTCAGTGGTTCTGTTGCTTGTCTTGCAAAAAGACTTGCAAGAGTTTGGTGCTGGGAAGTCTAAGATGGCTCCACTTACCATCAGCAGCTGCTGCTCGCTGTTGGCTGGGGCATCTCAATCCCTTTCACATGACCTCTTGTCCTCCAATAGAGTACAATGGGCTTTTTAACAGCAGGGTGGTCTTAGAAGCTTAACATCTAAGCTCCAGAACTTGTTTAATGCTACTTTTACCACATTCTAATGATCCAAACAGTTCCTCCCTATTGAATAAATTGATTCAAGGGTGGAGAAACAGACCCCACCCACCATTTAATGGGAAGATCAAAAGGACATAGAGCCAGGGAGATGTGATTCATTGGAAACTATTATTCTAACAATGTATCACAGTAGAAGTGGGGTCAGGAGAGGAGGATAAATTAAGTTGCATTGTGACATTCTTTTGAGTTAATAATGCTATTGTAATAATCATAACCTGTGTGTGTTTTTCCATGTGAACAACTGTAAACCTACTTTTGCCCACCCCTGTAAGTGTCAGCAAAGGGTCTTTTGTCCTCAGTAATTGATTCTTAGGGAACAGACTCCAGGGAATATATTGTTTAAGGAAAAAGGATAGATGGCTGCAATTTTATTAAACTTTAGTATTAAGAGGATAATAATTAAACCAGGAAAGCAGAAAAATTAGAATACCAAAGAAATAATGGGAAACAGAAGATTTTAGCAGGAAATTACACATATATTCCAGATTATGTGTTCATACTTGAGCACACATCTGAAATACATTTTGCTGTGAGATTCCTTTAATTTTATAGTTGAAACTTTTAAAGATGATTTTCCGCAATTCAGGTATTCTGTCACCAAGTGACAGGTGCATGCTTTAACTAAAAATCATGTGGGTCCTTTTATTCAAGTCTCTTAGACTCTTAATCATGAACTTCCTATGTATAATTATGAAACATAACTCTTTACTAAATAAATTTCACCCAAAAGGCCATTTTCAATTGATTTTTTAAAGTTGAATTTTAGAAATAATTCTCATAGCACAGGTTTGTACCTTCATCATCTTCATTTTTTCTTTTTCATTTCTTCTGAATCTAAAAATCATTGTTTTTTTCCAAGAAGTCCTTCTTCATTTTTTCTTTATTGATTAAGGTATTACATATGTGTCCTTATTCCCCAAATGCCCCCCCCCCCCAATGCCCTAATCCTGCCTCACCCTCACCCCCTGCTGTCTGCATCCATTGGTTAGGCTTATATGCATGCATACATATAAGTCCTTTGGTTGATCTCCCCCCCTTACCCCCACCCTTCCCTACCTTCCTTCTGAGTTTTGAGCATCTGATCAATGCTTCTCTGTCTCTACATCTGTTTTTGTTCATTGGTTTATGTTGTTCATTATAATCCACAAATGATTGAGAGCATGTGATATTTATCTTTCTCTGACTGACTTATTTCACTTAGCATAATGCTCTCTAGCTCCATCCATGCTGTTGCAAATGGTAGGAGTTCCTTCCTTTTTACAGCAGCATAGTATTCCATTGTGTAGATGTACCAAATCTTTTAATCTGCTCATCTGCTGACAGGCACTTAGACTAATTCCAAATCTTAGCTATTGTAAATTGTGCTGCTATGAACATAGGGGTGCATATATACTTTCTAATTGGTGTTTCTAGTTTCTTGGGTATATTCCTAGAAGTGGGATAACTGGATCAAATGGAAGTTCCATTTTTAGTTTTTTGAGGAAACTCCATACTGTTCTTCACAGTGGCTGCACCAGTCTGCATTCCCACCAGCAGTGCACGAGTATTCCTTTTCCTCCACATACTCTCCAGCACTTGTCGTTTGTTGATTTGTTGATGATAGCCAGTCTGACAGGTGTGAGATGGTACTTTGTTGTGTTGATTTGCATCTCTTGGATGATTAGTGACTTTGAGCATGTTTTCAGGTCTCTTGGCTTTCTAAATGTCCTCTTTTGAAAGGTGTCTATTTAGATCCTTTGCTCATTTTTTGATTGGATTGTTTATCTTCATTTTGTTAAGTGGTATGAGTTCCCTATAAATTTTGGAGATTAGGCCCTTATCAGATATGATGTTGGCAAATATGTTTTCCCATGCAGTGGGCTTTCTTGTTGTTTTGTTGATGGTTTCTTTTGCTGTGCAGAAGCTTTTTATTTTGATGTAGTCCCATTTGTTCATTTTCTCTTTAGTTTCAAGTGCCCTAGGAGCTGTATCAGTGAAGAAATTGCTCCAGCATATGTATGGGATTTTGTTGCCTTTGGATTCTTCTAGAATTTGTATGGTTTCCCGTTGTATATTTAAGTCCTTTATCCATTTTGAGTTTATTCTTGTGTATGGTGTAAGTTGGTGGTATAGTTTCATTTTCTTGCATATATCCGTCCAATTTTCCCAACACCATTTCTTGAAGAGACTATCTTGGCTCCATTGTATGTTCTTGCCTCCTTTGTCAAATATTAATTGAGCATATTGGTTTGGGCCGATTTCTGGGCTCTCTATTCTATTCCATTGATCTATATGTCTATTCTTGTGCCAGTACCAGGCAGTTTTGAGAACAGTGGCTTTGTAATACAGCTTGATATCTGGTATTGAGATCCCACCTACTTTGTTCTTTCTCAGGATCGTTGCAGCTATTCGGGGTCTTTTTTTATTCCAGATGAATTTTTGGAGAGTTCGTTCTAGATCTCTGAAGTATGCCGTTGGTATTTTAATGGGAAGTGCATTGAATTTATAGATTGCTTTGGGTAGTATGGACATTTTAATGATGCTGATTCTACCAATCCATGAACACGGTATGTTCTTCCATCTGTTTATGTCTTCCGCTATCTCTTTTTTCAACGTCCTGTAATTTTCTGAGTAGAGGTCTTTTACCTCTTTAGTTAAGTTTATTCCTAGGTAGCTTAATTTTTTTGGTGTGATGATAAATGGGATTGTTTTTATAATCTCTCTTTCTGAAAGTTCACTATTGGTGTATAGAAATGCCTCAGATTTCTTGGGGTTAATTTTGTATCCTGCTACATTGCCAAGTTTATGTATTAAGTCTAGTAGTTTTTTGATGGAGTCTCTAGGGTTTTGTATGTATAATATCATGTCGCCTGCAAATAAGGACAATTTTACTTCCTCTTTTCCAATTTGGATGCCTTTTATTTCTTCATCTTGTCTAATTGCAATGGCTAATACTTCCAGGACTATGTTGAACAAGAGTGGTGAGAGTGGGCATCCCTGTCTTGTTCCTGTTCTTAGGGGAAATGGTGTTAGTTTTTGTCCATTGAGTATGATGTTGGCTGTGGGCCTGTCATATATGACTTTTATTATGTTGAGGTATGATCCCTCTACTCCCACCTTGCTGAGAGTTTTTATCAAAAATGGGTGTTGGATTTTGTCAAATGCTTTTTCTGCATCAATTGATATGACTATGTGGTTTTTTTCTTTCAATTGGTTTATGTGATGTATCACGTTTATTGATTTGCGGATATTGTACCATCTGGGATTGTTTTCTTAATCTCTCTTTCTATAAGTTCACTATTGGTGTATAAAAATGCCACAGTTTTCTTGGCATTGATTTTGTATCCTGCTACAGCGCCGAAATCATTTATTAAGTCTAATAATTTTTTGTGGAGTCTTCAGGGTTTTCTTTGTACAGTATCATGTCATGTGCAAATAATGACAACTTTACTTCTTCTTTTCCAATTTGGTTGCCTTTTATTTCTTCTTCTTATCTAATTGCTTTGGCTAGCACTTCTAGTACTATGTTGAACAGGAGTGGTGATAGTGGACATCCCTGTTTTGTTTCTGTTCTTAAGGGAAATGGTTTTAGTTTTTTCCCATTGAGTATGATGTTGGCTGTGGGTTTGTCATATAAGGCTTTTATTATGTTGAGGTATGATCCTTCTATTTCCACTTTGCTGAGCGTTTTTATCTGAAAAGGGTGTTGGACTTTGTCAAATGCCTTTTCTTCATCAATTGATATGATTATGTGATTTTTGTCTCTCAATTTTTTATGTGATGCATCACTTTTATTGATGTGTGGTTATTGTACCAGCCTTTCATGCCTGAAATAAATCCCACTTGGTCATGGGGTATGATCTTTCTAATGTAATGGTGGATCAAGTTTGCTAGAATTTTGTTGAGGATTTTAGCATTTATGTTCATCAGGGATATTGGCCTGTAATTCTTTCTTTGTAGTGCCTTTATCTAGTTTTGGGATTAGGGTAATGCTGGCTTCATAGAATGAGCTTGGAAGTGTGTCTTCCTCTTGAATTTTTTGGAATAGTCTGAGAAGGATCAGTTTTAGTTCTTCTTTGAATGTTTGATAAAATTCATCTGTGAAGCCATCTGGTCCAGGACTTCTTTTTGTTGTGAGTTTCTTAATAGTAACCTGAGGATATATTTTTTACTGATTTGGGAGAGAAAGGGGATAGGGTGGGGAAGACAGAGAGGGGTATGATAGAAATATTAATTGGCTGCCTCCCATATCTGCCCGCTTTGTGGATCAAACCTGCAACCTAGATATGCACCCTTAATGACAATGGACCTGTCCACCTTTTGGTACACAGGATGATGCTCCAACCAATTGAAACATGCTGCTCAGGGTTGTTGGGAGTATTTTGATTACTGCTGCAATTTCATTAGTTGTAATCTGTCTATTCAGATGTTCTGATTCTTGCTGATTCAATCCTGTAACAGCGTATATTTTTAGGGATTTATCCATTCCTCCCAAATTGTTAAATTTTTGTTGGCATCTAGGTTTTTGTAATATTTTCTTAAAAGCATTTTTATTTCTTTGGTGTCAGTTGTTACTTCGCTTTCATTTATGATTTTATTTATTTGGGTTCTCACCCTTTTTATTTTCTTCATAAGTCTAGCCAAAAATTTGTCAAACTTGTTTCATTGATTTTTTTTTCTAATTAAGCAAGTTTATTCTATATCTTTTTTTAATTAAATCTTTATTGTTCAGATTATTACATTTGTTCCTCTTTTTTCCCCCCATAACTCCCCTCCTCCCAGTTCCCACCCCACCCTACGCCCTCACTCCCCACCCACTGTCCTCTTCCATAGGTACACGATTTTTGTCCAGTCTCTTTCCGCATCTCCCACACCCCTTTTCCCCCCAAGAATAGTCAGTCCATTCCCTTTCTATGTCCCTGATTCTATTATGATCACCAGATTATTTATTCACTTGATTCTTAGATTCACTTGTTGATAGATGCATATTTGTTGTTCATAATTTGTATCTTTACCTTTTTCTTCCTCTTCCTCTTCTTAAAGGATACCTTTCAGCATTTCATATAATCCTGGTTTGGTGGTGATGAACTCCTTTAGCTTTTCCTTATCTGTGAAGCTCTTTATCTGACCATCCGTTCTGAATGATAGCTTTGCTGGATAAAGTAATCTTGGGTGTAGGTTCTTGGTATTCATCACTTTGAATATTTCTTGCCACTCCATTCTGGCCTGCATAGTTTCTGTTGAGAAATCAGCTGACAGTCATATGGGTATTCCCTTGTAGGTAACTGAGTTTCTTTCTCTTGCTGCTTTTAAGATACTCTCTTTGTCTTTTGCTCTTGGTATTTTAATTATGATGTGTCTTGTTGTGGTCCTCTTTGGATTCCTTTTGTTTGGGGTTCTCTGTGCTTCTTGGACCTGTAAGTCTATTTCTTTCACCAGGTGGGGGAAGTTTTCTGTCATTATTTCTTCAAATAGGTTTTCAATATCTTGCTCTCTCTCATCTTCTGGCACCCCTATAATTTTGATGTTGGTACGCTTGAAGCTGTCCCAGAGGCTCCTTACACTATCTTCGTATTTTTGGATTCTTTTTTCATTTTGCTTTTCTGGTTGGGTGTTTTTTGCTTCTTCGCATTTCAAATCTTTGCCTTGATTCTTGCGCTCCTCTGGTCTGTTGTTGGGAATCTGTATAGTATTCTTTATTTCAGTCTGTGTATGCTTAATTTCTAGTTGGTTCATTATCATAATATTGAGGGTCTCATTAGATTTCTTGAGGATCTCACTACATTTGTCGACGGCTTCTAGACAGTTCTTAAGAGACCTTAAAAGTGTGGTTCTGAACTCTATATCTTCCATTGACAATTTTGTCCTGTTTCTTTGTCTCCGCATTTTGTTATGCTTTCTTGGTGCACCCCCTAGTGGTCTTTGTGCGAAGTCTTGTAGTTAAGCCTTGATTGTTGTAGCTAATACTAGGGGGGATTTGACCTCCAGGTGGAGAATCAGCTGTGTCTGCAGTGAGAGAACTTCCGTCCTCTAGGGAGGTGCTAATCTAGCCTTTGCCTGAGGCTATCTGGCAAATGCCTCTGCCCAGGGCTTGGGCGGGGTGGGTGAGTCGCACGGGATCAACAGGGTGGGCCAGAGAGAGCAGTTATGGCTGCTCTCAGTCCTGTCCCCAGGGGCTCTGCCTCTCTGAGTCCCAGCAACCACTGCAAACCTCGGAGAGAAAGCTGCACTCGCTCCGACCGAAGCCAGACAGTCCCGCTTCTCCCGTTTGAGTCAGGGTCCTTAAAGACTCGCCCGGATCTGGAGATCAGAGTCTGCGACTCTCTCCCGATTGAAAACGCCCACCGCACCCTCAGCCACCAGCCTGCTCTGCATGCACTCCCCACCTCAGTATTTGACTTCAGCACTGCGCCTCCTCTGAGTGTCGGTATGCGATTCTCTTTCCTCCTAGTTGTAGGACTTCCACTAAGCCAGCATTCCTGTAGTTCTGGATGATGTCCGTTCTGTCTTTTAGTTTCACTTTTGAAGTGGTTGTTCGAGGCAGCAAACTCCGGCGTTAACCTATGCCGCCATTTTGGGTCTCCGATTTGTGGATATTGTACCATCCTTGCATCCCTGGGATAAATCCTACTTGGTCATGGTGTATGATCTTTTTGATGTACTGCTGGATCTGATTTGCTCAGATTTTGTTGAGGATTTTGGCATCTATGTTCATGAGGGATGTTGGCTTGTAATTCTCTTTCATTGTATTGTCTTTATCTGGTTTTGGGATTAGGGTGATGTTGGCTTCATAGAATGAGCTGGGAAGTGTTCCTTCCTCTTGGATCTTTTGACATAGTCTCAGGAGGATAGGTTTTAGGTCTTCCTTGAATGTTTGGTAAAACTCCCCTGTGAAGCCATCTGGCCCCGGGCTTTTGTTTGCTGGAAGCTTTTTGATTACTGCTTCAATTTCCTCCATAGTTATTGGTCTGTTGAGATTTTTAGATTCTTCCTGATTAAGTTTTGGAATGTTGTATTTTTCTAGGAATTTGTCCATTTCCTCCAGGTTGTCTAGTGTGTTCGAATAGAGTTGTTCATAGTATTTTCTAACAATCTTTTGTATTTCTATGGGGTCTGTTGTTATTTCTCCTCTTTCATTTCTGATTTTGTTTATTTGGGTCCTCTCTCTTTGTTTCCTGGTGAGCCTGGCTAGAGGTGTATCAATCTTGTTTATCCTTTCAAAGAACCAGCTCTTGGTTTTGTTGATCTTATGTATTGTTTGTTTTGGCCTCTATGTCGTTTATCTCTGCTCTGATCTTTGTTATTTCCTTCCTTCTGCTTACTGTGGGCTTTGTCTTTTGCTCTCTTTCTAACTCTTTGAGTTGTAGAGTTAGGTCATTTATTCTCATTGTTTCTTGTTTCTTGCAGTAGGCTTGTAGAGCTATGAACTTCCCTCTCAAGACTGCTTTTGCTGTGTCCCATAGGTTTTGGATTGTTGTGTTTTCATTGTCGTTTGTTGCCATGATGTTTTTTATTTCTCCTTTGATCTCACTGGTAACCCAGTCATTGTTTAATAGCATGCTATTTAGTCTCCATGTGTTTGATTTTTCTGGATTGTTTTTGTTGGAGTTGATTTCCAGTTTTATGCCTTTGTGATCTGAGAAAATGCTTGATATGATTTCAATTTTCTTGAATTTGAAGAGACTTTGTCTGTGACCCAATATATGGTCTATCTTTGAAGATGACAAATGTGCACTTGAGGAGAATGTATATTCTGTGGCTTTGGGGTGAAATGTTCTGAAGATGTCAATTAATTCCATCTGATCTAGTGAGTCATTTAGGATTGATGTTTCTTTGCTGAGTTTCTGTTTAGAGGATTTGTCCAGTGGTGATAATGGGGTGTTAAGGTCCCCTACTATGATTGTATTTCTGTCAATCTCTCCCTTGATCTCCTCCAGAAGATTTCTTATGTATTTGGGTGCTCCTATATTGGGTGCATATATATTTACCAGAGTTATTTCTTCTTGTTGGACTGCTCCCTTTAGTATTATGAAGTGGCCTTCTTTATCACTTTTTATGTCCTTCACTTTGAGATATAATTTGTCAGATATAAGTATTGCTACCCCAGCTTTATTTTCACTTCCATTGGCTTAAAAAACCTTTTTCCATCCCTTCACCATCAGTCTGTGTGCGTCTTTTTTTCTGAGGTGGGTTTCCTGTAGACAGCAGATATATGGGTCATGTTTTCTTATCCACTCAGTTACCCTATGCCTTTTGACTGGGGCATTTAATCCATTTACATTTAAAGTTATTATTGATAGAAACTTGTTAGTCACCATTTTTGTTCTTTACTGCTGCGTTCCTTCTTTGTTTACTATTCTTTCCATTTACAGCAGACCCTTTAGCATTTCTTGCATTGCTGGCTTGGTTGTAATAAACTCCCATAGACCGTTTTTGTCTGTGAAGCTCCTGATTTGACCCTCAATTTTGATTGATAGCCTCGCTGGGTACAGTATTCTTGGATTCAGACCCTTCCTTTGCATGACTTTGTATATTTCATTCCATTCCCTTCTTGCCTGATGTGTTTCTGTTGAGAAATCGGTCGCTAGTCTGATGGGGATCCTTTGTAGGTAACTTTCTGTCTCTCTCTGGCTGCTTTTAAGATTCTTGCTTTGTCATTGGTGTTTGCCAGTTTAATTATTATGTGCCTTGGCATCAGTCTTTTCGGGTTCATTTTGCTTGGGACTCTGTGAAGTTCTTGGATTTGTGTGAGTTTTTTCTTCCCTATATCAGGGAAATTTTCTGTTACTATTTTTTCAAACAGGTTTTCTATTCCTTGCTCAGTTTCCTCTCCTTCTGGCACCCCTATTATTCGGATATTGTTTCGTTTAGTGCTGTCCCAGAGTTCTCTTAGGCTCTCCTCCTGCTTTTTAATTTTTTTTTCTAGAAGCTCTTCTGTTTGGGTGTTTTTTCCTACCTTGTCTTCTAGCTCGCTGATGCCATCCTCTGCTTCTTCTAGTCTACTGTTGATGCTTTCTATTGAGTTCTTTATAGCAGTGATGTCATTTTTCATTTCTTCTTGGTTTTTCTTCATTTCCTCTTGGTTCCTACACATATTGTTGAATTTGTCTTCCATTCTTTTCATCCACCTTATGACCATTTCTCTGAATTCTTTCTCTGACAGGTTGGTTGCCTCCATTGCCTCCATTTCGTTTACTTCCTTTTCTGATGATGCCTGTTTTTCTTTCATATGTGGGTTGGTTCTTTGTTTCATCATGATCGCTCTTCTCCAGGTGTATGTTATGTAGTTCTCTCTCTGCTGCATTGATTTAAAGGCACAAAATACAACACAACAAGGCACAATGTACAAGGCACTGAACATAAATGTATTCACAATATTCATAACCCCAAATAAAGGTGACCACCTGAGCGAAGAGAATTAGGGGATAAAGAAGAAAAAAGAGAAAAAGAAAAAACAAAAAGGAGTGCCGAAATGAGATTGGGAAAAGGGAGAGAAGAAAAAAGAAAAAAAAAAGTAAGAGAGAGAATGAAATAGAGGTGGGGAAGAGGCTATTTGTATGGGGAGAAAACTCTAATGGAACCGCCACTAATCCCAACGAATTCCAGCAGCTGATCCCTGGAGATTAATGCAAACTACAAACAACCACTAATATCAGGCGAGGCAAGGGAAAACAGAAGCACAAAAATAACCAGAGAAAGAAAAAATAAGCAAAACAGAAATATGAAAATGAAAAACAAAACAATCTCCCAAACAAGCATGAAAAACCCCCAATATACTCAAAATCAAGCAAACACTAGCAAAACGACAGCGAGAGAGAGAAAAAAAAATTGGATAGTGAAGAAAGATTAGAGAGAGTTGTATATGGATTTAGAGCAAGGGATTGGAAATTAGATATATAAGTAGGGTGAAATTTAGACAGTGGGTAAAAAGAAGGAGTAGGGAAAATCTAAAGCAGGAATAGGGTAAGAGAAACAGGATAACAAAAGGGCAAAAGTGAGGAAGAGAGTTTTGGCTTAAGGGTAAAGGTAAGATAGAGAGAAATAATGCTAAAGGAACGATGGAAATAGAATGTAGAACACTAATCCCAAAATAAAATAAGGAAAAATAAGAAAAAAAAACATAAAATGACACTTGAAAAAATGGTAAAATGATAGCAATAATACTGGTTAAAAAATGTAGTAATTAAAAAGGTAAAATCAGGTGATGAAAAAAATAAAAAAATAATAAAATAGGTTCTTAATGAAATGGTGAATAACGAATTAAAAAAAATGTGCAGTAGTGAGGGTGCTTTGGATCTTCTACTCTTCTTTTTGTCATGCCTTAGTCCTGCCAGGCATTCAGGAGAGTGTTGAATTTCCCTGCGATACACTGTCTCTCTGTGCTGTAAACCACAGTCCTGATTTTAAGGCAGGTTGTATTTGTTTACCAGACTGCCTTTATTTGTATTTACAGTAGAGACAGTTCGTGGCTCTGCCTCTGGGTGGCAGTGTGTCTGGAATGACCTCCGAGGCTATAAGTCCTCTCTATCCCTAGGGGTTATTTCCTCTATGGTATTTGAACCTGGTTTGGGAAAGGCCACTGCCCGGAGCCTGTTCTTTAATAGTTACTGCCCTCTCTGTTTCCCAGGCTCCCCAAAAAGAACTTTCCCCTACAGGCTCTGCGAATGACCCCAACTGGGGAATCCCATGCACTGGGTTTAATAGTCAAACACACGGATCTAAGGGGAACTGTAACAACAAGAGCCTGATACGCTGTGCGAATTCGCAAGCCTCCACCTTCCAGGTCTGCGCGCAGTCTCCGCGCATCCACTCGCCCCTGGCACCAAGTAGCCGGCACACTGGCAAAATCCAAGGCTGCTTTTTTACATCCAGCCCAGCTATGGGCTTATTTTTAGCATTCCCTTCTGCCAGCAGCCCTGTGGGGCCCCTTCCCCACTCGCGGGTCACGCTGGTCCCAATGGCTGCGGACTTGTGGGGCCCAGATTTCGCCCCGTGAGAAGAAGCAGTGCTCGTCTGAGTTCACGCAGTCACACTGCTTGAGATCCCTTGTTTCCAGGTTAGAAGCTGATCTCTGGATGCTGGTAACAGCCACTCAAAATGGCGCGGTCTCTGCTGCTGCGCTAGCGCACCGGGAGAGGTTTCAGCCGCAGTCTCCAACCATCCTTTTTTTTCCTGGGAGTTCTCTGTCTTTCCCGACTGCAGACTGTCTCGCAGCTGAATATCCTCTGCCTATTCGGCTGTATGTTACCCGTTTCAGCTGCTCACCCTTATCTGCTCCAGGACAAGGCACAGGACACGTCCGTTTATACCTCCGCCATTTTCCTTCTTTCTGTAATTGAGTCTTGATTGCTATTGGCCTAATCATGTGCAGGGTTGACCCTCAGGATAACTGACTGTGAGGATTAATCCAGACTACAATGTTCAAGCTGCTGTGCAGGTGCTGACCACACAAAGCAGAATATGCCTCAGCAGGGTCTGGTGCTTACAAGATCTCCCTTTGGATATGCTGTTTCTGAAGCTAATTGGATTCTGCTCTGATGTTGTCTGAAGCTGGCCACTGGCTATGTTGGTTCTGGGGCAGGTCAATGTTGGATGATGCCTGTGACTGGCCATGGGCAACCTATTTGTAGCTATAAAGTGATTCAAAGTTTGTGGCTGTCTCTAATGTGCCTGATTGTGTGTTGGAAGGACTAAGCAGCACACTAAGGCTGGTTTTTACCAGCACCAGGCCCTGGGAGCCAGGTCAGCAAAATTCCTAAGGTACCCTGAAATCTGCCTCTGCTTGCATCCACCCTGCTGGCTGCCTGTTAGACTCAGTCACTGAAAGAACCTCTGGCTATATTTGAGTTACATGAGGTAGGTTCTCAGTGAGTCACCAGTTAGGAGTGAGTGTTGTTCACCAGATTGATATAGGTTCAAACTTGGTGCTAATGCAGAGTCTGAGATCAATAAATGTCCCAGGGTATACCAAGTCTAATTGTCTACCACTGAGTGCTCCCACACCTTTGTGGTAAGGCAGGATCTCAGGGAGTCATCAGGGTGAGGCCAGCAGATTTTATCAGGTGAAAACAGACCAAAATATGGCCGTGTGCATGGAGGTCTCTGCCCCAATCAGGTGTGCAAGGGGGAAACAACCTCCATTCTAGAGCCACACAGCTCATTCTGTCCTAGATCCTGCCTGGAACCTGATCTCAGTAGGGCAGGACACTGAGTATTGGGAGGAGGGGCTAGTGTATCTCGTGTGAGAGGGAGGTGCTGGTCAAGCATGGGGGAAGGTGAGGGAAGTGTCCCTCATCCCAGAGTCATTCAGTTGAGCCTGGCCTTGGTAGGACAGTGCCACCAGGAATAGGCAGGGTGTGCTGCTGGGAATCTGGAGAGTGGGGCTAGTGGATCTCCCATGTAGAGGCGGTGCCAGTCAGGTTCATGGGGAAGTGTGGGGAATGACTCCTGCCCCAAAGCCACATAAGTTAGTAACTGACAATCCTTGAGTCTTTCTAGACCTCTACATCCTGGCTCAGGCAGTTGACTCCTCTGCAGGGCACAAGCTCTGCAGGGTGGGGTGACAAGAAGTCCAGAGGTTGGGGCTATTGCATCCCCCAAGGCTGATGCCATGTGGAGGGGAGTGCTCCACCCAGGAAAACTGGTGTCTGCAGTGTGGAAGAGGAACTCAGCTCAGAGATCCTGGCAGCTGTCCATTAGCTCTCTTTCCAGAGCTACAAACCACAGTCTCTCCTCACACAACTCTAGTCAGCTTCACTCTCCCTCCCACAGAGCCCAGGGTGAGTGGTTGCCAATGAAATTTTTTGCATTGGCCCTTTAAGAGGGTGCTTTTGTCTCTAGTGGACTTCCATCTCTCCCTGGTGGACAGAATCTTCACAGATTTTCACAGCCAGATGTTATATAAGAGTCTCTTCCCAGCTCTGGTGCTCTAGGCTGGGGAGCCCAGATTGGGATTTAGGTCCCATGCTTCTTAGGGTGAATCTTTACAGCTGAGCTATTCCTCCGGAATCTCAGCCACTGCCCATGGGAGTCAACCAGCCCTTTTCACATCTCTGCCCTTCTTACCAGTCTTGATGTGGCTTCTTTATTAAATCCTTGGTTATAAGACTTCTGATCAACTAATCTTCAGTTGGTTATTCAGGTTGATTGCTCTATGTTTTAGTTGTAATTCCAGTTTGGTCCTGGGAGGAGTTATGTAACATTTACCTACTCCACCATCATCTTGGATCTCCAGAATTTATTTTTCTATTTATTCAAATGTCATGTGTCCTCGGTAGAATTTTATTGTTTTCTTCACATAGGCCCCATGCACGTCTTGTTCAATTTTGTTCATAGGAATAAGATATTTATTTGATTGCCATTGTTAAAGGATATCCCCCACCCCTCATTATAGCTGTCTATCCTGTTCCACTGAAGTAGGACAATCCACTTTCAGTCTTCCCTCAATATTGGTGTGTGATTGATTCCAGGACTCCAGTGGATATCAAAATCCTAGATACTTAAGTCCCTTATATAAAATGGCATAGTATTTGTATATAACAAAAGCATATACTATGGAAGGATGTGCTTTTTTTTTCAGAGAGGAAGGGAGAGGGAGAGAGAGAAAAACACCAAGGGTGAGAGAGAATCACTGATTGGCTGCCTCCTGCATACCCCCCTCCTGAGGATTGAGCCCACAACTGGGGAATGTGCCCTGACTGGGAATCGAGCTGTGACCTACTGGTTCATAGGTCAATTCTCAACCACTGAGCCCATCCCAGCCGAGACTTCCATATACTTTAAGTCATCTGTAGATCACTTAGCTCAGGGTGTCCCAATAAAATGTATATGCACTTTTACAGCTGATAGTTTCATTTTGAAAATAAAATGTATTTTAATAAACACTGCCATTATAATTATTCAGTGTGTGTATACATTTTGGGGGGACACCCTATATTTATACTGTACTATTTTGGGAATAATGATTTAAAAAAAAGTCTAAACATCTATACTAATAAAAGGGTAATATGCCAATTAGACTGGGTTGACCGGACATCTTCTGGACGTCTGACTTCCTTCTGGACAAAGCCATGGTGGTGGGGGCCAAGGCAGAGGTGGTTGGGGCCATCAGGCCAGCAGGGGAGCAAGCAGTTAGGGGCAGCCAGGCCAGCAGGGGGGCAGTTAGGGGCGATCAGGCAGGCAGGTAGAGTGGTTAGGTGTGATCAGGCAGGCCAGCAGGGGAGAAGTTAGGGGGTGACCAGGCAGAAAGGGGGCCAGTTAGGGTGCAGCCAGGTCAGCAGGGGAGCAGTTAGAGGGTGACCAGGCCAGCAGGGGGGCACTTAGGGAGTGACCAGGTCAGCATGGGGGAAGTTAGAGGGCAACCAGGCTGACGGGAGGGAAGTTAGGGGGCGATCAGGCCAGCAAGGACAGTTAGGGGAGATCAGGCAGGCAGGTAGAGTGGTTAGGGGCGATCAGGCAGGCCGGCAGGAGAGCAGTTAGAGTGTGGCCAGGCCAGCAGGGGGGCAGTTAGGGGGCGACCAGGCTGGCAAGCAGAGGCAGTTAGGGGCAATCAGGCAGGCAGGTAGAGTGGTTAGGGGTAATAAGGCAGGCAGGCAGGCGAGCGGTTAGGAGTCAGAGGTCCCGAATTGCAAGAGGGATATCTGACTGTTGGACAACCCCTGAGGGGTTCCGGATTCGAGAGGGTTCAGGCCGGGCTGAGGGACCCCCTCCTTCTGCTGTGCATGAATTTTGTGCACTGAGCCTCTAGTGTTCAATAAAGACACAATTATCATAGTTGGTTGCTACCTAACTATATAGGACACATCAGCAACAATGTAACTTTTTTTTAAATATAGAAACCATGGATACAGAGGGGGGGCCAACTGTGGCTCCTAAATGCACAGTTATCTGGAAGCTCCAGTTCCCACCGATACCTGCAAAGAGCAGAAGAGTGAAGCCTGGGTCAGGACCCCTGCCTTCTCCTTCTTCCCTTGGCTCCAGTGTGCAGGTGCAGACTCAGTTATTATAGTAAACAAGGGAGAATCAACCAACCTTGCAAAGCTCCCCAGAAGTGACCAATAACGAAAATATGGACTTATTTCCAAGTGCCCTGTATCCTGAGCCTTAGGTCAACTTCCACAGGCTGTGGGTGAGGGTTAGCAGTTGGGGTTGGGAGCAATCATGGCCATGATCTTTCTGAGGCCAGGAGCCCAGGAAGTCAGTCTGGCATGTTCTGTGGGAAGCGTCTAGGCCCTTTCATGGAATACTCTTCTGCCCAGGGTCTGCCAAGGGAGAACTAAGGAGGTGAGAAAGGCAGCTCTCACTTTTCAGAGAAGCTAGGAAATCTTCCCAGGGCTCTGGCCCTCAGAAAGAACAATCTCTATTTTATCTCAGTCCTTAAAACCCAAGCTTTAAAAACCAGATCATACCCATTATGTAGGTCTTATTATCCTATATAATAAAGAGGTAATATACAAATTAACCCTCACACCCTCACAAGATGGCTGCCTACAACCAGGCTGGCAGGGGGTTAGTGAGGGATGACCAAACAACTGAACAGCAGACTGCATGAGGCGACCAGGCCAGCAGGGGGGCTGTGAGGGGCAACCAGGCTGGCAGGGGGGCAGTTGGGGTGACCAGGCCAGCAGGGGGGGCTTACGTAAGAGGCGACCAGGCTGATGAGGGGAGGCAGTTAGGGGCGACCAGGATGGTGGTGGGGGGGGTGCAATTGGGAGCAACCAGGCCAGTGGGGGGGGGGTGTAGTTGGGGGTGATTAGGCTGTCAGGGGGGGCAGTGAAGTGTTACTAGGCCAGCAGTGGGGGCAGTAAGGGGTGACCAGGCTGGCAGGGAGGGGACAGTTGGGGGCAACCTGGCTGGCAGTAGGGGGCAGTTAGGGATGACCAGGCTGGGAGGGGGGGTGCAGTTAGGGGCAATCAGGTCAGCATGCAGAGGCAGTGAGGGGCCATCAGGTCGGCAGGTGGGGGGGCAGTTAGGGGCAACCAGGCAGGTAGGCAGGTGAGCAATTAGGAGCCAGCAGTCCAGGATTGTGAGAGTGATGTTGGACATCCCCTGAGGGGTCCTGGATTGGAGAGAGTGTAGGCTGGGCCGAGGAGACCCCCCTCCCGTGCACAAATTTCATGCATCAGGCCTCTAGTTGTGTAATAATCATCACTGGGGCTTCAAGTGATTAATAATGGAAGGTTTTGTTTAAATATTAAACATTAGTGGTTTTGTTCTGCTCTTGAGAACTGGAGTCAGACAGATGGAAATGAACTCTTAACATGCTCTGCCCCTGGGGTTTGGGCCCATTAGAAAGGTGAGAGATGGCACCTGTAATCAGAGGTCACTTTTGTCTACTCCACAGCCCTGAGCTGCAACCTCACTGGGAAGCATGGGACATCCTTTTGCATTTTTATTTTCCCAGATAACAAAAGGATCTGATAGAGAAGAATTTATTGCTTCTTTCCTTTGAGGCCATATGACTAACTCCAAGGCTCAGAAAGCCAAATTCCTCATCTTAATAATGGGCTCTGGTACTGAGCTGACACTTTATATGCATTATTCCATTTAAAGTTTATATGTACCCTGAGGAACATGGAATATTATTCCCATTTTAAATATGAGAATATTGAGGCTTGGAAATGTTAAGTTAGTTTCCAAATGTATCCACCTTGTAGGTGGGAGAAGTAAGATTTGGAATTATTACCTGATTCCAAGTAACGTGCTCTTGCTATCGCCCTATCTCACCAACCTAAAGGACAACAAAAGAACCTGTGCAGTGTGCTAGAGATAGGACCATCGCCTAGATCCTAAAGTGAATGGTGCATCTGGATGATTTCAGAGCGAGAACCACTGGGAGCAGTGGCACATAGTGAAAAACACTCACACTGGGCTTTACCACATGTCAGACACTGTTTTAAGAACTTTGTAAATATTATATCATTGGGTCCTCTCAATATCCCCATTGTGTCTGTCAGTGGTTCTCAACCTTGGCAGCACATTAGAATCACCTGGGAATCTTTTTAAAATCCTGATTTCTGGGCCTCATCCTCCGGAAATTATGTTTCTTTGTTACTAATGTTGTGGCCGTACCTCATAACAAAGAAACAGAATTTCCAGAGGATGAGGCCCAGAAATCAGGAGTTTAAAGATTCCCAGGTGATTCTAATGTGCAGACAAGGTTGAGAACCACTGGTGTAGGTGATTATCTTCCCTCCATTCTACACTAAATCACAGAGACTTTAAGAAACTTATTTAATATCACATAACCAGCAAGTGGCTGAGCAGGAACCCGGGCAAGCTGACTCCAGAGTCCTGTACTCTTAACCATTCATATAGAGAAGGCTGGGGGCAGAGCTTTCAGGGTTGGGGAGGCCGGTTTAAACAACAGTTCTATTTGAGCATGCTGTATCTGAGGAAGATTATTACATATCCCAGAGTACCTAGCAAAAAAGCATTTGGATATCAGTTAGCATTATTAACATATAGGTGGTGTGTAAAGCCCGAGAAAAGATTAAGTCACCTCTAGAAAATGTATAAGTGAAGAAGAGGAGAGGGCCATGCAGGGCCTTTTCCACATCCTGAGGTTTGACAGAAGAGGGAGGGCTGGCAAAGAACCCAAGTGATTCCTTCCTTTCTTTTACACTCCACATCCCAACCCTCAGCAGGACCTGTGAAATCCTACTACCCTTTTCTACTGCCCTAGAATAAGTCATCAGCATGGCTCACTCCTATGACCTAGAGTTCCCTCTGACAGTCCCTCTATGATATAGAGTCCCCTGTGGTCATCCTAACCTCTTCACTAAGCTCCTTTCACACAGCCTTCTTGACTGCAATTCTCTTCCTTTTCAGAGGTTCTCAACCTGTGGGTCGCAACCCCTTTGGCGGTCGAATGACCCTTTCACAGGGATCGCCTAAGACCATCCTGCATATCAGATATTTACATTACGATTCATAACAGTAGCAACATTACAGTTATGAAGTAGCAACAAAAATAATTTTATGGTTGGGTCACAACATGAGGAACTGTATTTAAAGGGCCCGAAGGTTGAGAACCACTGCTTTAGATAGTCCCAAGGCTCCATCCTTTGCTTTATTCAGATCCCTACCTAAATGCCACCTCCTTTTAGGGACATTTCCTAACCACTCTATCAAAAAGAGCACCCCCAATGCTCCCTTTCACTGTACTAGTAACTTCCTTTAGTTTTCTTCATAGCCCTTATCACTCACTCTAAATGCTAAATGTTGTTATGAATCAGCCAATTGAGTGAGTGGAAATTGCAAAGTTCTCTCCTGGATTATTAAATATTGTATTTGTCAAATTTAAAAAAAAGTACTAAAACCACCCCAAGGGAGAGCCTTGGTATTCCTTCTTTCTCATGAGTAATGTCTTATGGGGAATAACAAATAAGAAAAGAAGCCAGACGTCATGGTGATGGGGAGAGGGGTGGAGGAGTTGTCTCTCCTGCTCTAATTCCCACTTTTGGTATGTTTAGGTAAGTGTCTTCAAAGAGAATGTGCATAAATGGTTAGTACCCAAAAGCAGTTCCTGTGAAAGGAAGAGAATTTATTTATGTGTAGCAACATTACTTCCAAGGGGTGATGAGCAAATCAAAAGTCATTTTGGATGTTTACCCCTGTATTTCTCTTGCAGGGAGAAGGAATGCCAACTTCAACATCATTTCTCAACATCTTAGTAATACTCTGAGGGTGTAACAAGGGTGGACAAACTTTTTGACTCGAGGGCCACAATGGGTTCTTAAACTGGACCGGAGGGCCGGAACAAAAGCATGGATGGAGTGTTTGTGTGAACTAATATAAATTCAAAATAAACATCATTACACAAAAGGGTACGGTCTTTTTTTTTTTTTTTAGTTTTATTCATTTCAAACGGGCTGGATCCGGCCCGTGGGCTGTAGTTTGCCCACGGCTGGTAGGAGGTCCTTCACTTTGTCCTCTAGTCAAGTCAGGAAATGCTGTCAGACCCCTGGCTCCCCCACAACAGGTACTTCACAGATCACAAATAATTAACTAATTCATTCCATGGCCAGAGGAGTGAGGCAATGCCAAATGCCAATTAGCTTGGCATATAAATATATAGCTTCCCAAAGCCAGGTCCAATGTTAATACAAAGACTAAAAATGACAGGCAGGCTGGGGAAGAAGAGCCCTTTATAAGAATACTAGAGGCCCAGCGCATGGATTCGTGTACTGGTGGGGTCCCTCAGCCTGGCCTGTACCCTCTCACAATCCAGGATCCCTCAGGGGATGTCAGACTGCTGGTTTTGGCCCCATCCCTGCAGGCCAGGCCGAGGGACCCCACAGGTGCAGGAATCCACGCACCAGGACTCTAGATCTTTGATTAATCTCTTCCCACCCTCCCCCATGCCCCTTTCCCTCTGAGATTCATCAGTCTGTTTCATGTTTCCATGCCTGGGTGTTGAGCGTCTGCCCCCTGGTGGTCAGTACACATCATAGGCACCAATCGAACGGTCGCTTAGGCTTTTATATATATATATATAGATATGTTGTATGTGTGTATGTGTGTTATCATATTCTTAAGATAATTACATATCTTGATAAGCCCCTTCTCTAACAACAGCTCCCTGGCCAACATGGGAATTACCCCTTAGTATCTGCTTTCAAAGACTATCAAATGGGAGAAAAGCAATTCTCTCCCGATTAGAGCAGCACACAAGAAATTAAAACTGGAATAGGCACCTGAGAATTTTATTCAATTTATATTTAATTTTAAAACTTGAGAAATATTTTGGAAAAACACTTTCGGTATATTGAATTGGGAAGACCTGGTAGGTCCTTGGGCCTGGTATTATGAGTATGCTTTGGGATGTGTCTACTGACATATGAAGTGGGTTGAGGGCTGGGGCCATCAGATCCTAATTAATTCCAAGAGACTTCCCAACCCTTTGTATCCAACCCAGGGCTAAATACGTGTACATTTTCAGATTCTATCTTTATGACTACATTCCAGAACATGTTGAGTAGACCACCCTTCCTAACAAATACTGTACGTTCAAAGAAACAACAATAATGAACTGAAGCTCAATGAAGCACTATGGGAAAATGTCAGGCCTTCAGAATGTTTAGTAGCCTTTATGATTGGTAGCCTCACAGCATTGCTAATTTATTAACCTTCTATATTTGTCAACTCTGGTTAACTGGCCCCAAATTCATAACCTGTCCAACAGTTATTGTTCACAGATGCCTCTCAAACACACAGCATATCAGGGAAAAGCTGCAGGCTGAGCTGTCAGCCTATGTACTGTGCTTCAGCTAGCTCAGCTGAGTCCTAGCTGGTTTGGCTCAATAGATAGAGCGTCAGCCTGTGGACTGAAGGGTCCTGAGTTTGATTCCAGTCAAGGGCACATGCCTGGGCTGTGGGCTCAATCCCCAGTAAGGGGCGTGCAGGAGGCAGCCAATCAATGATTCTCTCTCATCATTGATGTTTCTATCTCTCTATCCCTCTCCCTTCCTCTCTGAAATCAATAAAAAAATATTTAAAAAATAAGCTTCTGATATTGTATTTCAACCAATGAGACTGAGAGCTTCCCCATCCAATTAGAGCTGCAAAGCTATATCCCCATTTGCATCTTTACCGACCAATCAGAGCGGCTCCATAATGATCAATCAGAATGCAGAAAGCTGACCAATCAGGAGAGTGCTATATGAACAATCAAACTATTGGAATTTGGATTCTTTGTTTGCATGAATGGGACTAATGAGGAACTACAGTGGGAACTTCTCTCTCTATAAGCCAGCTACCCTCTTTGTCTTTGTGGAGTGCACTTTTGGCTCCATTTCCCTGATGTAAGCTGCTTCACTGGAATTGTAACACTTCAGTTGTTTCCATCTAGCTCTTTCACTGAATAAAGCCTCCTTTCACCACAACCCCAAACTGGGGCCTCCTTTTGGCATTGGATTAGTAGCAGTGAATTTCAGTTGACACATTCTATGAGCACAATCCTAGAAGGCTGGCCCCAAAATGTAATCTGTCCTCATGTTTTAAAGAGCAATTCTTTGCTCTGAAAAAGTTATGGACCTCTTAGTTTCTTAGATATTCCATCCAAAATTATACTGGTTTACTTATTGATCAGCTTCAAGATCCTCAGGATAATATTTTACATGGTAAGTAAGATGGTTGGACATGGCTATTATATGCATAAGCGCATAGTTTGAATAACCTTTTAATAAATATGTTAGGAATTGTTTATACTTGTGGTAGTTTTGGATTCTTAGATTCTATGGGTAGGAATTGGTTATGAGCTGGGCTGCAGAACTAAATAGAAGCCCCTGGTGACTGAATATATTGAACACATATTGAATATATTTCTATAGAACTTGTTCCTAGGTACTGATGGGTTAGTGGGGCTGACAGGTCAGGTAACAATTTACTGTGATAGGATGGAGATGTATTCTTGCTCCTCTCCTTTAAAATTAGTTTAATGACTTGAACACACACACACACACACACACACACACGTATATGTATATCAGGGATGGCAAATGGGTGTCACTGTGAAAATGCCAATTGACCATTCTAAGCACAGTATTGAGAAAAATTTGAAGCTGCCAATGGAAAAACATATAGTAGTTGATTAGAGACATCTTCTAAGGGGATGGGACTGGTGGGAGTTGAGGGTAGTTTGCTGTGTAGATACAAGGGTTCTTTTTTTAAAAAAGTAGAATGGACAAATCAAATATCACATCAACGTAGGTTTCAAATCTGTCTCATGTATATTTGTGTTGACCTTGTTATAATAATCACAACAGGCATTCATTATATGGAAATAGCCACATGTAAACATCAAAAATTCAACTAGAATTTGTATAGTGAGTATAACACAAGTTACTCAGTTTCAGCAGCAAATGGGAAAAAATTATGTTTATTTTAGGCTATTTATGTATGAAACAATTAAGTTAAACTTATATATCATCCTAAACCTATATTAGCCATATGTCATGATTTCTTATTTAAACACATTTCACAAAACTTAACCTTCATAAACACGGAAAGATACATTTTAATTGGGCAAATATATGCTTTATAGTAAAATAATTTTATAAGAGGGCCTTTATCTCTGCATTTTTAAAAAATATATATTTTATTGATTTTTTTTTTTAAAGAGAGGAAGGGAGAGAGATAGTTAGAAACATCGATGAGAGAGAAACATCAATCAGCTGCCTCCTGCACATCTCCTACTGGGGATGTGCCTGCAACCCAGGTACATGCCCTTGACTGGAATCGAACCTGGGACCTTTCAGTCTGCAGGCCGACACTCTATCCACTGAGCCAAACCGGTTTCAGCTATCTCTTTGCATTTTTTAAAAAAATACATTTTTGTTGATTTCAGAGAGGAAGGGAGAGGGAGAGAGAGATAGAAACATCAATGCTGAGAATCATTGATTGGCTGCCTCCTGCATGCCCCACATTGGGGATCAAGCGAACTGTGATCTCCTGGTTCATAGGTTGACACTTAACCACTGAGCCCTGCCTGCCAGGTTCTCTTTGCATTTGAAAGAGATCTGTGACTAGTGAAGGAAAACAGAAAAGAGTAAAATTTATATTTCCTGAGACTTTTTCCTCAATCTGATTAGTTAGTAAATAGGTTTATAAAAAATTGCTTACTTCACTAAGCCATAAATTCAGCTTCCTCATCAGCAGCATAGAGCAAGGCATTTTATAGCACAGCATCTGGAATAAACAAAAGCACTTTAAGCCCAAGTGATTTTCATAGTTTTCCTTTAATTAAGGTTGACTCTCTTTTTAAATAGAAGCTTATGTTTCTGATTTTGTATTTCCCTTTCTTAGAGAAGGGCTTGCATTATTTTACTTGTCCATACTAATAACAGGATTTTTTTCAGACAGTGATTGTATCATTTAGAAATTTCATTTGGATCTATCAACAAGTGAATCTAAGAATCAAGTAAATAAAAAATCTGATGGGAGAACCAAGATGGCGGCATAGGTAAATACCCGAGATTGCTGCCTCGCACATCCACTTCAAAAATACAACTAAAAGACGGAACGGACATCACCAAGAACCACAGGAAAGCTGGCTGAGGGGAAATTCTTCAACTAGAAGGAAAGAGAACAGCATACTGAGATTCAGAGGAGGCGCAGTGCGGAAAATACAAAGGTGCGGAGGTGCGCGCGGAGCGGGCTGGTGGCTGAGGGCGCGGTTGTCGTTTTCAATCAGGAGGGAGGCTCAGGCCCTGAGCTCCAGTTCTGGGAGAGTCTCTAGGGACCCAGACTCAAATGGGAGAAGCGGGACTGTCTGGCATCAATCGGAATGCGAGGGCAGCTTTCTCTCTGAGGTTTGCAGCGGTTGCTGGGACTCTGAGAGGCAGAGCCTCTGGAGACAGGACTGAGAGCAGCCATAACTGATCGCTCTGCCCGCCCTGTTGATCCACTGGGACCCGCCCTGCCCAAGCCCTGCACAGAGCCATTTGCTGGATAGCCTCAGGCAAAGGCTAGATTAACACCTCCCCAGAGGACAGAAGTTTTCCCACTGCAGACACAGCTGACTCTCACAGCCAGTTGGCCTGGAGGTCAAATCCACCCAGTATTAACTACAACAATCAAGGCTTAACTACAACAAGACTGCTCACAAAGACCACTAGGGGGTGCACCAAGAAAGCATAAAAAAATGCGGAGACAAAGAAACAGGACAAAATTGTCAATGGAAGATATAGAGTTCAGAACCACACTTTTAAGGTCTCTCAAGAACTGTCTAGAAGCCGTCGATAAACTTAATGAGATCTACAAGAAATCTAATGAGACCCTCGATGTTATGATAAAGAACCAACTATAAATTAAGCATACCCTGACTGAAATAAAGAATACTATACAGATTCCCAACAGCAGACCAGAGGAGCGCAAGAATCAAGGCAAAGATTTGAAATGCGAAGAAGCAAAAAACACCCAACCAGAAAAGCAAAATGAAAAAAGAATCCAAAAATACGAAGATAGTGTAAGGAGCCTCTGGGACAGCTTCAAGCGTACCAACATTCGAATTATAGGGGTGCCAGAAGATGAGAGAGAGCAAGATATTGAAAACCTATTTAAAGAAATACTGACAGAAAACTTCCCCCACCTGGTGAAAGAAATGGACTTACAGGTCCAGGAAGCACAGAGAACCCCAAACAAAAGGAATCCAAAGAGGACCACAACAAGACACATCATCATTAAAATGCCAAGAGCAAAAGACAAAGAGAGAACCTTAAAAGCAGCAAGAGAAAGAAATTCAGTTACCTACAAGGGAGTACCCATAAGATTGTCAGCTGATTTCTCAACAGAAACTATGCAGGCCAGAAGGGAGTGGCAAGAAATATTCAAAGTGATGAATGCCAAGAACCTACAACCAAGATTACTTTATCCAGCAAAGCTATCATTCAGAACTGAAGGTCAGATAAAGAGCTTCACAGATAAGGAAAAGCTAAAGGAGTTCATCACCACCAAACCAGTATTATATGAAATGCTGAAAGGTATCCTTTAAGAAGAGGAAGAAGAAGAAAAAGGTAAAGATACAAATTATGAACAACAAATACGCACCTATCAACAAGTGACTCTAAGAATCAAATGAATAAATAATCTGTTGAACAGAATGAACTGGTGATTGTAATAGAATCAGGGACATAGAAAGGGAATGGACTGACTATTCTTGGAGGGGAAAAGGGTGTGGGGGAGGGAAGAGACTGGACAAAAATCGTGCACCTATGGATGAGGACAGTGGGTGGGGAGTGAGGGCCGAAGGTGGGTTGGGAACTGGAAGGAGGGGAGTTATGGGGGGGGAAAAAAAGAGGAACAACTGTAATAATCTGAACAATAAAGATTTAATCAAAAAAAAAGAATCTGATGAACAGAAAAAAAAAGAAAAGAAATTTCATTTGGCTGCCAGTCACAGAAACCTGATTGTAGTGACTTAAGCAAATTAGGTTGTTTTCTCTGTCATAAAGATGAACATTGGCACGTTTGCAGTGGCTCTGTACATCATCAAGGACCCAGGCTCCTAATGACTTCGTGCTCTTTCCGTCTTTGTTACGTGGCTTTTATCCTCAAACTTGCCTGATGTTGCAAGACAGAAGGAGCTTTGGATGAAGAGGATCTGGGTATCTTTTAAGAAATCTTCCCAGAAGTCACACCCATGGACTAACCACATTCAAGATAACTCTCAGCCTCACCTCTCTCCATGGCCCTCAGGTACTGGATCAACTCTGCATAGACTTTGACATAGTGTGACAGTGTCTGCCTCCAAGCTGCATGCTACAGCTCTTGTCTCAAGGCTCCACATGGCTACCCAGGCCCAAGGAGTCTTGGAGGCCACCTGACACTCATGTATGAGTAATCCTGTGCATGCAAGTTATGCCATCACAAATGAGGTGTTGGCTAAGGGAAGATGAGAGCTGTCAGATCAATTCTTCTCCCTTCCTGCTCCCACCCCCAGGATTGATATCATGAAATGCACAGTTCATCTGAACTCTGGAACTAGGACTCTCTGAAACTGGTCCATCAGTTGAGCTCAGTGCCCAGAGATGTCCAGCTTGGTAACACACACGCATCTTGGCTCTCTCTCCTTCTCTGCCTTATTTCCCTTTTTCTCAAATCCTACTTCCCTGGGATATCTTAGTACATTAATGGTACAAACATTTTTGTGTCAAGCTGTGCTTTCCTGGGAACCCAGGCTAAGATGGCAGAATTTGGTGACATGGCCATATCCAGTTGCTAGGGAAATTGAACAATGTGGTTTTTAGCTCATCATCTTGACTTGTCAAATAAGGTCAAAATTCTGTGGCTAAGAAAGGGTAGGAGAAATTTCTGCCACAGTGACCTACAGTGTAAACAAAACCAGACATTGTGATGTTAGAGTTATTAGGGGCAGGGACACATCTACAAATTCTGTCTGCAACTGGCTTGGTCTTCTCAATGGTATGCAAAGCTGGCACTGAAAAAAAATTCACCGGCTGCATTTAGCTAAACTGCAGATACTGGTGTCTTTGGGACGATGGCACAGGAACAAAATCAAGATGAGGCACACTGCACCAGCTTGAATTATTTTCCCTTGAGCCTAATAGAGGCAGGTTGTCTAGATGCAGCCTGCAGCCACAGTCCCCCACAGTTCCCCACAGTATAGTATAATTTAAGCTAAGCTGCTTCTAGATAAAGTTTTAGATCTTGGCCTCTGCTATTGTGAAGTGACTCAAGAGGCTGCAGAGCTGCTTCAGAAGGTCTATTACTGTTTATCAGGACTGTGGAAGGTGAAAGGTGGGAGATGGTGGGTGCTGATGGAAGTGAAATAAGGTGTGAGGTTGGATGAAAATGGAAGTCAAGCCCTGCAGTGGTGCCTCAGTGGTTGAGCACTGACCTATGAACAAGGATGTCATCGTTTAATTCCCAGTCAGGGCACATGCCCAGGTTGCGTGCTCAATCCCAGTAGTGAGCGTACAGGAAGCAGCTGATCAATGATTCTCTCTCATCAGTGATGTTTCTATCTCTCTCTCCCTCTTTTCCTCTCTGAAATCAATACAAATATATATATATATATATATATATATATATATATATATATATATATATATATATATTTTTTTTTTTTTTTCTTTTTTTAAAGAAGTCAAGAATGCAGTGCGATCCAAGATTGAAACAGATGCTTCCCTCATGGGGCAGGTCTGTCAGCAGCAAAAAACAAAACAAAACAAAAAACTGCTAGTGAAGAAACCAAAATAGTTGAAGTTGAAGAAACTAAATGGGGTTATCCAGAGGGCTTCAGATATGGAAGATGAGAATAGGCATTGGGAGTATGATCTGTGTGGAAGCTTTCCTTGGTTACTCACACAGGGGTGGCACCTTAGAGGACCCCAACTATAAGTTTGATTTGGGGGGGTTCAGCCATTTCCCCCCTCATTTTGGACATAACATTCAAAATAAAAATATCTTTAGGAAGTTTCACACCTTAAACATATTACTGATAAGTTAATATCTAAACAGCGATCTCCTGAAAGCAATAGGACAGCGGGTGGTGGGGTGTAGGGGCTCTGGGGGTGGAGTGTGAACGGTGCTTGCAGTAAGAAATGGATGGAAATCACAGCAAAGGCTAGCTAAGGTCCACAGGGTTTGATTCTCTTCCCTAAAGCAGCTCAGCAAAACCCCAGAATGTTAGAAACACCAGGAAAAGTACAAACTATGCCAATTATGCCACAAACCATTAGTTCAAAATCCCTGTGCAACCCAGGTATTCAAAGCATAATATTATCAGTGCTTCTTAAAGTGCAACAGTAAAGGACAAAACCAGATAGGATGCTTTTGGCTGCAAGTAAAAGAAAAATCCAGATTCAGTCCTCTTGAATAATATGACAAGTTATAGGGCTGGTTATTCAGAAGCTCAGCAGTACCTTCAGGATCCAGTTGTTTTCTTTTCATCCTTCTACACTGCCCTGCCATCTTCAGTTTGCCAAATGGTCTCCCTTCTGATCCAATAATGGCTGCTATGGATCCAGACATGGAATGAAGGCACAACAATGTCCAGTGGAAGAAGTGTTACTTCTCAAACTCTGATTGTGTCAGCAAGAAAACTTTTTTCCAGAAGCCCTTCAGCCAGCTTCCTCTCATGTCTCATTGACTAGAACTTCTCCCACCCAGGCCACACAGGAGGAGGCAAGGAGCTACCAGGATTGGCTTCAACCCATCATGATGTCAATCCTTAAGGCTGGGACAGAGGCCCTTTTCCCCTTAAGCAGTTGGCCACGTAGAGGATCCTGGGTACCTGGTGAAACTTACCCTTTTTGAACCTCAGTTCATCTGTAAATTTCACAGATTGGTTGTAAGGAATAAATGAGATAATGAATGTAAAGCATGAACCACACAGCAAACACTCAGTAAGTGATAACTCCGATTTAGGTGTTTTCCATTCCAAAGCTTCAATTCTAGACTGTGAATCTCTCTTGGCATGAGAGGGAGGATGAAATAAGGGAGAGAAGCACAGTTGCAGCGCCTCTCTGGCTCTCAGGGAAGATGTTCCTTCAGTGTCAAAGTCCTGGCTCTTGTGTCAAAGCTGTAGTTTATTTCTCTACAAGAATTCAGGGATATTTCGTGGTGTTGGCATTATAATTTTCTCCTTGTCAGCTTCTTTACAACAAATGGGATGCACAGGCGGCAGAATTTGGACAGTAAATTAGTGGAGGATTAAGTACATAGATTCTGGGATCTCAATTACAATGACTGTGAGGCTTGATGAGCTAGCCTGGCAGACAAAAGACTTTTCATGTTCTGACTGCATTCAGGGTAGGCCCTGGGTGACAGGACTGTAGCTACCCAATGCCTGCTCTGTTGCCACTGTGGCTTCCCCACATCAGGGCAGATGGTGGTCTAGCAGGTGGAGGAAGGGCTTTAGAGTCAGACAGACCCATCTTCATTGGAACACTGGTTCAGCCACTTATTAGCTGTGCGAGTGTGTGGAAGTCACTGAATATCTCTGCAGCTCAGTTTATTTATTTTAATCTGGAAAGTATGTGCTATGATGGAATGTTTGTGTAGCCTCCCAATTCATAAATTGAAATCTCAGTCCCCAACATAGTGATGTTTGGAGATGGGGCCTGCTATAGACTGAATGTTTTTCCCCTGGAAAACACTAGCAAGTCAATTCTGCTCCACCTCATTCTTGTATTTATTTATTTATTTATTTATTTATTTATTTATTTATTTATTTCCAAGGAAAATTTTAACTTTTTAAAAATTTTTATTTTATTTTATTTTATTCATTTTTAAATTAAATCTTTATTGTTCAGATTATTACAGTTGTTCCTCTTTTTTCCCCTCATAGCTCCCCTCCACTCCGTTCCCACCTCACCCTCTGCCCTTACCCGCCTCCCCCCACTGTCCTCATCCGTAGGTGTACGATTTTTGTCCAGTCTCTTCCTGAACCCCCCACACCCCTTTCCCCCTGAGAATTGTCAGTCCACTCCCTTTCTATGCCCCTGATTCTTTTATATTCACAGGTTTATTCTGTTCATCAGATTTGTTATTCACTTGATTTTTAGATTCACTTGTTGATAGATATGTACTTGTTGTTCATAATTTTTATCTTTACCTTTTTCTTCTTCTAACTCTTCTTAAAGAATACCTTTCAGCATTTCATATAATACTGGTTTGGTGGTGATGAACTCCTTTAGCTTTTCCTTATCTGTGAAGCTCTTTATCTGACCTTCAGTTCTGAATGATAGCTTTGCTGGATAAAGTAATCTTGGTTGTAGGTTTTTGGCATTCATCACTTTGAATATTTCTTGCCACTCCATTCTGGCCTGCATAGTTTCTGTTGAGAAATCAGCTGACAATCTTATGGGTATTCCCTTGTAGGTAACTGACTTTCTTTCTCTTGCTGCTTTTAAGATTCTCTCTTTGTCTTTTGCTCTTGGCATTTTAATGATGATGTGTCTTGTTGTGGTCCTCTTTGGATTCCTTTTGTTTGAGGTTCTCTGCACTTCCTGGACCTGTAAGTCTATTTCTTTCACCAGGTAGGGGAAGTTTTCTGTCAGTATTTCTTCAAATAGGTTTTCAATATCTTGCTCTCTCTCATCTTCTGGCACCCCTATAATTCGGATGTTGGTTCGCTTGAAGTTGTCTCGGAGGCTCCTTACACTATCTTCATATTTTTGGATTCTTTTCGCTTATTGCTTTTCCAGTTGGGTGTTTTTTGCTTCTTCATATTTCAAGTCTTTGACTTGATTCTTGCGATCCTGTAATCTGCTGTTGGATCTCTGTATAATATTCTTTTTTTCAGTCAGTGTATGCTTAATTTCTAGTTGGTCCTTTTTCATATCCTCGAGGGTTTCACTAGATTTTTTGAGGGTCTCACTAGATTTATTGAGGATCTCACTAGATTTATCTGCGGTTTCTAGAAAATTCTTGAAAAACCTTATATATCCAGGAGTTTGCTTTCCTCCATTTCTGTCATTTGTGACTTGTTTTTTTGTCTCCGCATTTTGGCTGCATCCCTGTGTTGATAGGATGGCTTTCTGTGCTAGGTGTCTTATAGGGCCCAGTGGCTCAGTCTCCCCAATTACCTGAGGTTGACACTCTTGGTGCACCCCTTTGTGGGCTGTGTGCACAGTCTTGTTGTAGTTAAGCCTTGATTGTAGTTGGTATCACTGGGAGGAATTGACCTCCAGGCCAATTGGCTGTGAGAATCAGCTGTGTCTATGGTGGGAGAACTTCTGTGCTGGAGACACCCTTATGGGGCAGGTCTTGCTTGAGTGGGGCTTTGGTGCTCACTGAGTCTGCGCCCTGAGTCTGTCTCTTATGGATCTGAGGAGTTGTAATCTGGATGGTCCCACTCTGTCCAATGGGTACACTGGCACTTGGATCTCTAAGGAGGTGCTAATTTAGCCTCTTCCTGAGGCTACCCAGCAGGAGCTATGGAGAGATCTGCAGATTCCTCTTCTTTGTTTGGGATTTGGAGGTGCCCAGATGAGGCCCAGCTGTGAAGCAATGCAAGCTGCTGTGGGGCCTTGGGCTTTCTTTTCGATGTTCTGGGTCTCTCTGGCCCAGCTGCAGTTTGTTAGGTAATTTTAGATTGCAAAGGGCCAGGTCATTCATATGCAAAAGCCTCTGCACACAGTTTGGGTGGGGCGGGATCTCAGGGAATCAACAGGGTGGGGCAAACAGCTATGGCTGATCCTCAGTTCTACCCTAAGAGGCCCTGGTGGGTCTCAGTGTCCCGTGGTAATCGCTGCAAGCACCTCTGAGAGAAAGCTGCCCTTGAGTTCCGACCGATGCCAGTTTCTCCCCTTATGAGACTGGGTTTCCAGAGACTAGCCCGGAACTGGAGTTCAGAGTGGGAGCATGTGTCTCCCTCCCAATTGAAAAAGACAACCACGTCCTCAATTGCCAGCCCTTTCCACGTGCACCTCTGTACCACTGCACTTTACTTCCGCACCTCCTCTGAGTCTCAGTGTGCTTTTCTCTTTCCATCTAGTTGTAGAATTTCCACTCAGCCACCCTTCCTGTGGTTCTGGATGATGTCCGTTTTGTCTTTTAGTTGTATTTTTGAAGTGGTTGTGTGAGGCAGCAATTTCCAGTGTTTACCTATGCCGCCATCTTGGTTTCTCCGGAAATTTTTAACTTTTGCATCTGTTCTATTACTCATAAAAGTATCTTGAATCACCTGGTATATGTACCAGTGGAAAAAGAAAATGTGAAGTCCTGAGCAACTCATTAGATTGGATCTGTTGCATTTAATCACCAAGGCCCTCTCATTATATATTTCTTTAAAAGGTTTGTTGCAATATAGTTGTTATGAACTGGAAGGTTGTCTTATTTTGGGAAATTTCAATATTTCATCTTGTTATTGTTTAAACCATTCAGTTTATGGTATTTTTATATAGCAACCCAAACAAACTAAGATGGTAGGTTTAATACTTACCCTGCAAAGTTGTAAGGTTACAGATAAACTACCTAGCCCAGATTGTACATTGAATAAATGATAATTAGTATTATAAGTAGACTGGGTTTATTTTAGTGTGTGTGTTCCATACATATGGAATTCATCCATTTTAACTGTAAGGTTTGGGGAGATTTGGCAGATGTATATCTATATAATTATCACCCCAAAGAAAATACAAAACATTTCTATCGATATCCGCCAAACTTTATTTTTGCTTCTTTGCCCCATTTCTCACATCAGGCAATCACTGATTTTATTTCTGTCATTATAAATTTTGCCTTTTCTAGAATTACATATAAATGAAATACACTGTACTCTTTTGTATCTCTTGGCATATCAATTCTGATATTTATCCATTTTGTGTGTATATTAGTAGTTTTCTTTTTATTGCTAAATAGAATTTTGTTTACCAGTTGATGGACATTTTGGATATTTCTAGTTTAGGGCTATAATTAATAATGCTGCTATGAACATTCATATGAAATTTGTGCACATATGCTTTATTTTCTCTTGAGTAATCCTAGGACTGGAATTGCTAGATCATAAGGCATGTTTATTTTATTTTTTTTTTATTTTTTTATTGCTTAAAGTAATACAAAGGGTATTACATATGTGTCCATTCCCCCCCCTCCCGCCCTAGACAGTCTCCTAGCCTCCCCTATCCCTCAGTGTCTTATGTCCATTGGTTATGCTTATATGCATGCATACAAGTCCTTTGGTTGATCTCTTACCCCCCTACCTCCTGTCCCCCAACCCTCCCCGGCCTTCCTGCTGCAGTTTGACAATCTGTTTGAGGCAGCTCTGCCTCTGTATCTATTATTGTTCAAAAGTTTATAATGGTCTCTATTATCCATGAATGAGTGAGATCATGTGGTATTTTTCCTTCATTGACTGGCTTATTTCACTTAGCATAATGCTCTCCAGTTCCATCCATGACGTTGCAAATGGTAAGAGTTCCTTCCTTTTTAGAGCAGCATAGTATTCCATCGTGTAGATGTACCACAGTTTTCTAATCCATTCATCTACTGATGGGCACATAGGCTGTTTCCAGATCTTAGCTATGGTGAATTGTGCTGCTATGAACATAGGGGTGCATATATCCTTTCTGATTGGTGTTTCTGGTTTCTTGGGATATATTCCTAGAAGTGGGATCACAGGGTCAAATGGGAGTTCCATTTTCAGTTTTTTGAGGAAACTCCATACTGTCTTCCATAGTGGCTGCACCAGTCTGCATTCCCACCAGCAGTGCACAAGTATTCCTTTTTCTCCACAACCTCTCCAGCACTTGTCGTTTGTTGATTTGTTGATGATAGCCAGTCTGACAGGTGTGAGATGGTACCTCACTGTTGTTTTGATTTGCATCTCTCAGATGATTAGTGACTTTGAGCATGTTTTCATATGTCTCTTGGCTTTCTGAATGTCCTCTTTTGAAAGGTGTCTATTTAGGTCCTTTGCCCATTTTTTGATTGGATTGTTTATCTTCCTTTTGTTAAGTTGTATGAGTTCCCTATAAATTTTGGAGATTAGGCCCTTATCAGATATGACATTGGCAAATATGTTTTCCCATACAGTGGGTTTTCTCGTTGTTTTGTTGATGGTTTCTTTTGCTGTGCAGAAGCTTTTTATTTTGATGTAGTCCCATTTCTTCATTTTCTCTTTAGTTTCAAGTGCCCTAGGAGCTGTATCAGTGAAGAAGTTGCTTCGGCATATGTCTGAGATTTTGTTGCCTTTGGATTCTTCTAGAATTTTTATGGTTTCCTGTCGTACATTTAAGTCCTTTATCCATTTTGAGTTTATTTTTGTGTATGGTGTAAGTTGGTGGTCTAGCTTCATTTTCTTGCATATATCTGCCCAATTTTCCCAACACCATTTATTGAAGAGACTATCTTGGCTCCATTGTATGTTCTTGCCTCCTTTGTCAAATACTAATTGAGCATATTGGTTCGGGCCGATTTCTGGGCTCTCTATTCTATTCCATTGATCTATATGCCTATTCTTGTGCCAGTACCATGCAGTTTTGAGAACAGTGGCTTTGTAATACAACTTGATATCTGGTATTGAGATCCCACCTATGTTGGTCTTTTTCAGGATTGCTGCAGCTATTCGGGGTCTTTTTTTATTCCAGATGAATTTTTGGAGAGTTCATTCTAGATCTCTGAAGTATGCCGTTGGTATTTTAATGGGAAGTGCGTTGAATTTATAGATTGCTTTGGGTAGTATGGACATTTTAATGATGTTGATTCTACCAATCCATGAACACGGTATGTTCTTCCATCTGTTTATGTCTTCCTCTATATATTTTTTCAACGTCCTGTAGTTTTCTGAGTAGAGGTCTTTTACCTCTTTAGTTAAGTTTATTCCTAGGTAGCTTAATTTTTTTGGTGTGATGGTAAACGGGGTTGTTTTTATAATCTCTCTTTCTGAAAGTTCACTATTGGTGTATAGAAATGCCTCAGATTTCTTGGGGTTAATTTTGTATCCTGCTACATTGCCAAATTCATGTATTAAGTCTAGTAGCTTTTTGATGGAGTCTCTAGGGTTTTGTATGTATAATATCATGTCGTCTTCAAATAAGGACAGTTTTACTTCCTCTTTTCCAATTTGGATGCCTTTTACTTGTTCTTCTTGCCGAATTGCAATGGCTAACACTTCCAGTACTATGTTGAACAGGAGTGGTGAGAGGGGGCATCCCTGTCTTGTTCCTGTTCTTAGGGGAAATGGTGTTAGTTTTTGTCCATTGAGTATGATGTTGGCTGTGGGCATGTCATATATGGCTTTTATTAAGTTGAGGTATGATCCTTGTACTCCCACCTTGCTGAGAGTTTTTATCAAAAATGGGTGTTGAATTTTGTCAAATGCTTTTTCTGCATCAATTGATATGACCATGTGGTTTTTTTCTTTCAATTTGTTTATGTGATGTATCACGTTTATTGATTTGCGGATATTGTACCATCCTTGCATCCCTGGGATAAATCCTACTTGGTCATGGTGTATGATCTTTCTGATGTACTGCTGGATCCGATTTGCTAAGATTTTGTTGAGGATTTTGGCATCTATGTTCATGAGGGATATTGGCCTGTAATTCTCTTTCATTGTGTTGTCTTTACCTGGTTTTGGTATTAGGGTGATGCTGGCTTCATAGAATGAGCTTGGAAGTGTTCCTTCCTCTTGAATCTTTTGTAGTAGTCTGAGGAAGATAGGTTTTAGTTCTTCCTTGAACATTTGGTAAAACTCCCCTGTGAAGCCGTCTGGTCCTGGGCTTTTGTTTGATGGAAGCTTTTTGATGACTGCTTCAATTTCTTCCATAGTTATTGGCCTGTTGAGATTTTTAGATTCTTCCTGATTGAGTTTTGGAATGTTGTATTTTTCTAGGAATTTGTCCATTTCCTGCAGGTTGTCTAGTTTGTTGGAGTAGAGCTGTCCATAGTATTTTTTAACAATCATTTGTATTTCTGTGGGGTCTGTTGTTATTTCGCCTCTATCGTTTCTGATTTTGTTTCTGTGGGTCCTCTCTCTTTGCTTCTTGGTGAGTCTGGCTAGAGGTTTGTCAATCTTGTTTATCCTTTCAAAGAACCAGCTCTTGGTTTCATTGATTTTCTGTATTGATTTTTTGGTCTCTATGTCATTTATTTCTGCTCTAATCTTTTTCTCCTTCCTTCTGCTCACTCTGGGGTTTTCTTGTTGCTCTTTTTTAATTCTTTGAGTTGTAGAGTTAGATGATTTACTACCACTTTTTCTTGTTTTTTGAGATAGGCCTGTAGAGCTATAAACTTCCCTCTCAGGACTGCTTTTGTTGTGTCCCATAGGTTTTGGATTGTTGTGTTTTCATTGTCATTAGTTTCCAGGATGTTTTTAATTTCTTCTTTGATCTCATTGGTAACCCAATCAATATTTAATAGCATGCTATTCAGCTTCCAGGTGTTTGAGTATTTTGGGTTGTTTTTATTGTAGTTTATTTCTAATATTATGCCATCGTGGTCTGAGAAGATGCTTTTATGATTTCAAGCTTCTTGAATTTGGGGATACTTTGCTTGTGACCCAATATATGGTCTATTTTTGAATATGACTTATGAGCACATGAGTAGAATGTATATTCCCTCTCTTTGGGGTGAAGTATTCTGAAGATGTCAATTAAGTCCATCTGATCTAGTGAGTCATTTAGGATTGCTGTATCTTTGCTGATTGTTTGTCTAGAGGACTTATCCAGTGCTGTCAGTGGTGTATTAAAGTCCCCTACTATGATTGTATTGTTGTCTATCTCTCCTTTGATATCTTCCAGGAGTTTTTTTTATGAATTTGGGTGCTCCTGCATTGGGTGCATATATGTTTACCAGGGTTATATCTTCTTGTTGTATTGATCCCTTTAGTATTATGAAGTGGCCTTCCTTATCTCTTGTTATGGCCTTCACTTTGAGGTCTATTTTGTCCGATATAAGTATTGCTACCCCAGCTTTCTTTTCCTTTCCATTTGCCTGAAAGATATTTTTCCATCCTTTCACTTTCAGTCTGTGTGAGTCCCTTCTAATGAGGTGGGTTTCTTGTAGACAGCAGATGTATGAGTCATGTTTTTTTATCCATTCAGCCACTCAATGTCTTTTGTTTGGAGCATTTAGTCCGTTTACGTTTAAAGTTATTATTGAAAGGTACTTGTTTGTAGCCATTTCTTTTTTTGTGTGGCTGTTTTCTTTCCGAGATTTTTATTTCTTCTTCTTATACCAGTCCCTTTAGCATTCCTTGTAATGCTGGCTTGGTGGTGATAAACTCCCTTAGTCGTTTTTTGTCTGTGAAGCTTCTTATTTCCCCTTCAAGTTTGAATGATAGCCTTGCTGGATAGAGTATTCTTGGATTCAGTTCTTTGCTTTGCATCACTTTGTAAATTTCCGTCCATTCTTTTCTGGCCTGATGTGTTTCTGTTGAGAAATCATTTGATAATCTAATGGGAGATCCCTTGTATGTAACTTTCCTTCTCTCTCTTGTTGCCTGTAAGATTCTCTCTTTGTCCTGAACATTTGCCATGGTAATTATGATGTGTCTTGGTGTGGGTCTTTTCTGGTTCACCTTGTTTGGTACGCTCTGGGCTTGTGTGACTTTTTTCTTCCCCACCTCAGGGAAGTTTTCTGATATTATTTCTTCGAATAGGTTTTCTAATCCTTGTTCATCGTTCTGTTGTTCTGGCACCCCTATTATTCATATGTTGTTTCATTTCATGTTGTCCCAAAGCTCCCTTAGGCTCTCCTCCTGTCTTTTAATTTTTTTCTCCAATTGCAGTATATTTTGGGTGTGTTTTGCTTCCTTGTCTTCTAATTCACTAATTCGGTCCTCCGCTTCTCCTAGTCTACTGTTGATACTTTCAATGGTGTTTTTTATTGCAGCTATATCACTCTTCATTTCTTCTTGGGTCTTACTTAAGTTGTTGATTTTTTCATCTGTTTCTTCTTGCTTCTTGCATAGGCAGTTGACTTTTTCATCTGTTTCTTCTTGCTTCTTGTAGAAGTTGTTATTTTTTTCCTCCATCTGGTTTATGCTCTCTAGGACCCTTATTCTGAATTCTTTTTCTGTCATGTTGCATGCCTCTGTATTACTTAGCTGCTTTTCTGGAGAGTCCTCCTTCCCTTTCTTTTGGGGGTTTCTTTGTCTACCCATGTTTGATCTCACTTACATACCTAGACGTTGAGTCGTTCAGTGGCTGCTTCCTGGGTGGCAGTGACTCCTTGCTCTGTCGTTGTTCTTCGGGCGGTTGCGGTAGCAGCTGCTCTTCAGTTGGCAGCAGCTCCTCTGGTGGGTGCTGTTCACAGCTGTGGTGGCTCTTCTGGCTGGTGGGGGGAGGCTTCACGTACAGCTGCTGTTCCTCAGCAGAGGGTGTGTTGCTCAGGAGGCTGCTGTTGCTTGGATCTGCTGTGTTAATTTAAAGGCACAAAATACAACACAACAAGGCACCACATACAAGGCACTAAACACAAATATATTCACGATATTAATAACCCCAAATAAAGGTGACCACCTGAATTAGAGAATTAGGGGATAAGGAAGAAGGAAGAGAATAAGATAAAATAGAAAAAAGAAAAGAAAAGTAGGAACCAAAAAAAGGAGTGCAAAAATGAAATTGGGAAAAGGAGGGGGGAAATAAAAGCGAGAAAAGAAAAGAAAAAAAAAAGAGCGAAAAGAGAGAATGAAGTGGAAGAGGGGAAGCGACTTTTTATATGCGGAGAATACTCCTATAGAACCGCCACTAATCCCAACAAATTCCAGCAACAGCTCCCTGGAGAAGGATGCAAACTAGAAACAACTAATAATATAACGATGAAAATAGAATGGAGGACACTAATCCAAAAATAAAATAAAGAAAAAATAAAATGGCACTTTAAAAAATGGTAAAATGGTAGCAGTAATAATACTGGTTAAAAATAAGAAGGTAGTAATTAAAAGGGTAAAATTGGGTGATGGAAAAAGAAGAAAAAAAAAGAAAAAAAAAGAAAGAAAGGAAAATATTGGTTTCTTTGTTAAAAGGTGAAAAAATAAAAAAAAATTTGCAGTAGTGAAGGTCCTTCGGTTCTTCTATTCTTCAGTCTGGCTCGCCTTTAGTCCTGCCAGGTATTCAGGAGAGTGTTGAGTTTCCCTGCGATACACTGTTCCTCTGTGTTGTAAACCACAGTCCTTATTTTAAAGCAGGCCGTATTTGTTTCCCAGACTGCCTTATTTTGTGTTTAGCAAAGAGTCAGTTTGTGGCTCAGCCTCTGGGTGGCAGTGTTCTGGGGTTGGCCTCTGACGCTATACGGATTCTTATCGCATTTAAAACTGATTTGGAGAGGTCAACTATCCAGAGCTGGTTCCCTAATAGTTACCCGCTTTGTGTTGTTGCTGGGATTGAAAATCCCTCTATAGGCCAGACCCTGTTAACTCCCAGGGACTGATCAGATTATTTTAATTCTTGATCTCGTTCAGGGTGGAATCTGGGTGTTGCTGTGATCCTTGCCTGGGGGCTGGGGGAGGAGTCTCACTCTCCTGAGAGAATGGCTGCCCCAGTCCTGGGCTCAGGGGTGTCTCAGCACTCAATTCGCTGCCACCTCTCCCGGCCCCCCTTCTCTCCTCAGTCTCTCCCCAGATTCCACTCCTCCGCACCCTCTCCTTCTCTTCAGCACAGGTGAATGTCTGTATCCGAAATATCTCATGAACAGGATTCAGTGAAAACAAACAAACAAACGCCGGCCGCGGAAACGGGGAAGGCTTGGTTTCTGTAAGCTCTTCTCTTACAGGCACTGCATGGTCTGGTCAGCTCTCCAGGCTGCCCCCTTTAGGCTCAGTCCTCCGTGATCACAGAACCCAGCTCTCAAATCCCCTGGCGGAGCGAGGATTCCCGCAGATCTCCTTTCCCCAGTCAGGGGCTGTGCGGTCTGCCTTCGACCCTCTGGGCTCAGAGGTCTGGCAAACTTTCCTGCCCAAATCCCTGTTTTTTTTTTTTTTTTTTTTACCTTTCCAGGGGAGTTCTGCCCTTCCTGGCGCAAACGTCTCACCAGCTGAGCATTTCGCCAATTCGGGGTGGGTGTTATTAGTTTCAGCTGCTCACTCCATTTGGTCTGGGACATGACCTGGGATGAGTCTGCCTATATCGCCACCATCTCTCTTCTCCCCAAGGCATTTTTATTATATAAGAAACTACCATCTTCTAAAGTGAATGCACCATTTTGCATTTCCACCAACAGTAAATGAGATTTATAGTTGCTTTAATTCCTCACCAGTACTTTGCTTTTAATTTAAGCTGTTTTAATGTGTGGATGGAGAGGTCTCATTATGGTTTTAATTTTTAATATTTCTGTTAACTAGTGATGCTGAGCATCTTTTCATGTACTTCCTGGCCATTAGTATGCCTTCTGTTATGAAATACCCAACCTTTTGCCCATTCTTAACTTGGATTGTTTGTTTTCTTATTGTCATGCTGTAGAGTTCTTGAGATATTCTGGATTCAAGTCCTTTGTCAGGTAAATGTTTTACAAAAATTCCCTCCCATTTTGTGACTTGCATTGTCATTTTTTTCAACAATATCATTAAAAAAGCCTACATTGTTGTTGTTTTTTACAAAGTCTGTGTATCAAATTTTTTTTTATGATTTGTATTCCTGTATGTTTGTGTTTTATCTAGTTAATCTTTGTTTATCTCAAGCTAACAAGATTTTTCTCTTATTTTAGTTTTCACATTCAGGTTTATGATTCAGTTCAAATTAATTTTGTAAGGGTCAAGATTCTCCTCCTCCCCCTCCCCCCAAATTGGATATCCAATTGCTCAAGCACCATATGTGAAAAGAAACTATCCTTTCCCTATTGATTTAAAAAAATCAACTGACCATAGAACGTTAATATTCCATTTAGTGCTGGCCCTAAGGATTCCAACACTCATCTTTTACTTACCACAGTTTACTGAATATAATCCACACGTTTGTATTAGATATTGAATATGAGGAAAAGAGAGGACTCAAAGATAACTCCTAGGGTTTTGGATTGATCAAATAGAAAGTGATACCATTTTTTTCCTCCAAGATGGTTAAGGATCAAGGGGGGTGGGGGTGGGGGTGTAGAAATGTGACAAGCTGGGTATTTAGGGAAAGAAAATTAATAGTCTCATTTTGATCATGCTAATTTTGAGATGCCTGTTGGACATACAAATCAAGAAGTTAATAGGCAGTTGGATATGCAATTCTGGATCTGATAGAAGAGTTCTGGGCTAGAAACACATATTTGAGAATCAATCGAGTATAGATGATCTTTCAAGCTGTGGGACTTAATAAGATTACTTGGGACGAGAATATAGATGAAGAAGAAGGCCAAGATCAGAGACCTAGGGGTCACATCAACATTTAGAGGTTTGACATAAATGGCTGAGATAGCAGAAGAGATGGTGCCCTGGCCATTGCTCAGTAGTTAGAGCATCAGCCCATGGACCAAGGGGTTTCAGGTTCAATTCCTGGTCAAGGGCATGTGCCTGGGTTTCAGGTTTCAATCTGAGGCCCCAGTTGGGGTGGATGCAGGAGGCAACCAATTGATGTGGCTCTTTCACATTGATGTTTCTCTTTCCCTCTCTCCCTCTTTCCCACCGCCCCTGTCTCCCTGCCCCTCCCTCTCTCTCTAAAAAACAAAAAACAAAAACAATGGAAAAAATGTCCTCAGGTGAGGATGAGAGAGAGAGAGAGAGAGAGAGAGAGAGAGAGAGAGAGAGAATGGGTGTGCTGTGAGGTGTGGGAGAACCAGGTGAGTGTGTGTTATGGGAGTCTAAGAGAAGGCTGGTTCAAAGAGGGGTAGTCAGTATTGTTGATTGTTGCTGAGAGAATAAGTAAAAATGGACAGAAAATTGACCTATGACTTTGGCAAGATGTAAATTTTAAGTGTCCCCCCCGGGAGTTGTTTTAGTGGTAGGGACAAAACATAACTGCAATAGGATAAAAAGATAATCTTTTGTCCTCATTTCTATAAGGACAACTACTCTCCCTCACCCTAAGATTATTCAGCTTGCAAAACTGCAACTCTGTCCCCATTAAATCACAGCTTCCTACCCCATAAACCCAGCCCCTGGCAACCACCATTCCACTTTCTGTATCTATGAATTTGACCTCATTAGATACTTATATAATTGGAATCATATAGTAGTTGTCTCTTTGTGACTGGCTTATTTCACTTAGCATTAAGGCCTTAAGGTTCATCCATGTTGTAGCATGTGTTGGAATTTCCTTCCTTTCAAGGTTGAAGACATTTTTCAGACTTTCAATGTATATATTCTGTCCCTTCTCTACACCCCCCCCCGCCCCCACTACAACTTCATACAGTTGTACCCTTAGTTATTCCTGCCTGTCTCAGGAATTTTTGCAGGACAAAAGGAACCAGTTAAAAATATTGCTTTTGCATTCTTTTGCAATTTAAGCTATGGAGGACATAGGTCAAGATTGGTGGGGGTAGAGCATAGAGGGAGCAGTCAAAGTTGTAGTGTGAACCTCAAAGGTCATGGTTGGTAGAGACTTGAGGCCTCTGGATTCTAGACAAAGATTTCATGCCTCACCTTTGGGATGGAAGAATAAGCTTCAAAGTACCACATGAACTTGGTTTTGAGAATATCACAGAAACTACCACTGATTGGAGGTAAAGTGCCTTCACTCCATTTTCTAGGCACTTCCTAGACCTCCTGGATTCTTGGCTGTAGTGGCTGATATTAAATTACTTTCAATTCATTGGGGTGGGTATCAGTTTAGGATTATCTTGACCTAAATAAAGTGGTATTTCCTTTGTACCTGAGTTTGTGGATAGCAATTCATTCCCACTTCACTCTGGTTTTCTTCAATCTCTTTTCATCTTAACTGAAAAGCCATGTTATTAACTTACATGCTTCCAGAGTATAATGATTTATTTAGCAGTGAGATAATAGATATAATAACAGTTTGAAAAACTATAAACAACAAATAAATGGAAAGGGAGAAGTAGAAATGCCCTGTTCAGGATGAAAACCACCATCTCATGATTCCAGAAAATTCCAATAAACCTGAGACCTGGCAAAACTAGGGTGAGTAGATCCATTTAATAGTGTGTGATCAACAATATTAGCTTGAAAAGAAACAGCAATCCTAAATGAGTCACTAGATCAGATGGACTTAATTGACATCTTTTTTTAAAAAAATATATTTTATTGATTTTTTTACAGAGAGGAAGGGGGAGAGATAGAGAGTTAGAAACATTGATGAGAGAGAGAAACATCGATCAGCTGCCTCCTGCACATCTCCTACTGGGGATGTGCCTGCAACCAAGGTACATGCCCTTGACTGGAATCAAACCTGGGACCTTTCAGTCTGCAGGCTGACGCTCTATCCACTGAGCCAAACCGGCTTCGGCAACTTAATTGACATCTTCAGAACATTTCACCCAAAGCTACAGAATAGACATTCTTCTCAAGAGCACATGGGACATTTTCAAAGATAGACCATATATTGGGTCAGGCAAAGTCTCTCCAAATTCAAGAAGATTGAAACCATATCAAGCATCTGCTCAGACCACAATGGCATAATATTAGAAATCAACTACAATAAAAACAATAAAAAAATCCAAACACTTGGAGGATGAATAGCATGCTATGAAACAATGATTGGGTTACCAAAGAAATCAAAGAAGAAATTAAAAACATCCTGGAAATGAATGACAATGAAAACACAACAATCCAAAACCTATGGGAAACAGTGAAAGCAGTCCTAAGAGGGAAGTTCATAGCATTACAGGCCTACCTCAAACACACACGCGCGCACACACACACACAACATCAAAAAACAAAACAAAACAAGAAAAAATGGTAATAAAGTATCTACAACTTAAAGAATTAGAAAGAGAGCAACAAGAAAAATAAAGAGTGAACAGAGGAAGGAGAAAATAAAGACCGCAGAAATAAATGAAATAGAGACCAAAATAATAATAATTATAAAAATACAAAAGATCAATGAAACCAAGAGCTGGTTCTTTGAAAGTATAAACAAGATGGATGAACCTCTAGCCAGGTTCACTAAGAAGCAAAGAGAGAGGACCCAAATAAACAAAATCAGAAATGAGAGAGGCAAAAGAACAACAGACCCTACAGAAATATAAAATATTGTAAAAAAAAAAATACTATGAACAACTGTATTCTAACAAACTAAAAAACCTAGAGGAAATGAACATATTTCTAGAAAAATACAACCTTGCAAAACTCACTCAAAAAACCAAGATGGCAGCATAGGTAAACACCCAAGATTGCTGCCTCGCACAACCACTTCAAAAATACAACTAAAAGACCGAATGGACATCATCCAGAACCACAGGAAGGCTGGCTGAGTGGAAATTCTACAACTAGAAGGAAAGAGAAAAGCATACCGAGACTCAGAGGAGGTATGGTGCGTAAGTAAAATACAAAGGTGCGGAGGTGCATGCGGAGAGGGCTGGCGGCTGAGGTCATGATTGTCTTTTTCAATCGGGAGGGAGACTCAGGCTCTGAGCTCAAGTTCCAGGAGAGTCTCTGGGGACCCAGATTCATATGGGAAAAACTGGATTGTCTGGCATCGGTCAGAACTCAAGGGCAGCTTTCTCTTGGAGCCACTGGCAGCGATTGCCGGGGCCTCTGAGGGCAGGACTGAGAGCAGCCATACTGCTCGCTCTGCCCGCCCTGTTGATCCCCTGGGACTCCGCCCTGCGCAAGCCATGCACGGAAACTTTTGCATATGAAAGGCCCGGCCCTTTGTAATCTAAAATTACTTAACAAACTGCAGCTGCCCCAAGGCCCCAGGGCAACTTGCATTGCTTTACAGCTGGCTTCTGCTGGGTAGCCTCAGGCAGAGGCTAGATTAGCACCTCCTTAGATCCAAGAGCCAGTGTACCCACTGGTCAGAGTGGGACCATCCAATTACAACTCAGATCCATAAGGGACACACTCAGGGGGCAGAGTCAGTGAGCACCAAAGCCCCACTGAAGCAAGTCTTGCCCCATAAGGGTGTCTTCAGCACAGAAGTTCTCCCACCGTAGATACAGCTGATTCTCACAGCCAATTGGCCTGAAGGTCAAATCCTCCCAGTGTTACCTACAACAATCAAGGCTTAACTACAACAAGACTGTGCACAAAGCCCACAAGGGGGTGCACCAAGAGTGTCTACCTCAGGTAATTGGGGAGGCTGAGCCACTGGGCCCTATAGGACACTTTGCAAAGAAAGCCACTCTATAGACACAGTGAAGCATAAAAAAATGCCAAGACAAAGAAACAGGACACAAATGACAGAAATCGAGGAAAGAAAACTACTGGATATAGAATTCAAAACCACACTTTTAAGGTTTTTCAAGAATTTTCTAGAAACCTCCAATAAACTCAATGAAACCCTCAAGAAATCTAGTGAGTCCCTTGATGTTGTGATAAAGGACAAACCAGACATTAAGCATACACTTACTGAAATAAAGATTATTATACAGACTCCCAACAGCAGACCAGAGGAGCACAAGAATCAAGTCAAAGATTTGAAATACGAAGAAGCAAAAAACACCCAACCAGAAAAGCAAAATGAAAAAAGAATCCAAAAATACGAAGATGGTGTAAGGAGCCTCTGGGACAGCTTCAAGAGTACCAACATCCGAATTATAGGGGTGCCAGAAGAAGAGAGAGAGCAAGATATTGAAAACCTATTTGAAGAAATAATGACAGAAAACTTCCCCTACCTGGTGAAAGAAATAGACTTACAGGTCCAGGAAGCGCAGAGAACCCCAAACAAAAGGAATCCAAAGAGGACCACACCAAGACACATCATCATTAAAATGCCAAGAGCAAAAGACAAAGAGAGAATCTTAAAAGCAGCAAGAGAAAGAAAGTCAGTTACCTACAAGGGAGTACCCATATGACTGTCAGCTGATTTCTAAACAGAAACTTTGCAGGCCAGAAGGGAGTGGCAAGAAATATTCAAAGTGATGAATGTCAGGAACCTACAACCAAGATTACTTTATCCAGCAAAGCTATCATTCAGAATTGAAGGTCAGATAAAGAGCTTCACAGGTAAGGAAAAGCTAAAGGAGTTCATCACCACCAAACCAGTATTATATGAAATGCTGAAAGGTATCCTTTAAGAAGAGGAGGAAGAAGAAAAAGGTAAAGATACAAATTATGAATAACAAATACGCATCTATCAACAAGTGAATCTAAGAATCAAATGAATAAATAACCTGATGAACAGAATGAACTGGTGATTATAATAGAATCAGGGGTATAGAAAGGCAATGGACTGACTATTCTTGGGGGGGAAAAGGGGTGTGTGGGATGCGGGAAGAGACTGGACAAAAATCGTACACCTTTGGATGAGGACAGTGGGTGGGGAGTGAGGGCAGAGTGTGGGGTGGGAACTGGGTGGAGGGGAGTTTTGGGGAGAAAAAAGAGGAACAACTGTAATAATCTGAACAATAAAGATTTAATAAAGAAAAAACTCACTCAAGAAGAATCAAAATGTCTCAACAGGCCAATAACTAATGAGGAAATAGAAGCAGTCATCAAAAAGCTTCTTGCAAACAAAAGCCTGGGGCCAGATGGCTTCACAGGAGAGTTTTACCAAACATTTAAAGAAGAACTAAAACTTGTCCTTCTCAGACTAGTTAAAAAAATTCAAGTGGAAGGCACACTTCCAAGCTCTTTCTATGAAGCCAGCATTACCCTAATCCCAAAGCCAGATACAGACACTACAAAGAAAGAGAATTACAGACCAATATCCCTGATGAACATGGATGCTAAAAATCCTCAACAAAATTCTAGCAAATTGGATCCAGCATTACATTAGAAAGATCATACACCATGACAAAGTGGGACTTATTCCAGGGATGCAAGGCTGGTACAATATCTGTAAATCAATAAAAGTGATGCATCACATAAACAAATTGAGAGACAAAAATGACATAATCATATCAATTGATGCAGAAAAGGCATTTGACAAAATCCAGCACCCTTTCCTGATTAAAAAACGCTCAGCAAAGTGGAATGGAAGGATCATACCTCAACATAATAAAAGCCTTATATAACAAATCTACAGCCAACATCATACTCAATGGGCAAAAACTAAAACCATTTCCCCTAAGAACAGGAAAAAGTCAGGGATGCTCACTTTCACCACTTCTGTTTGACATATTTCTGGAAGTGCTATCCATAGCCACCAGATAAGAAGAAGAAATAAAAGGCATCCAAATTGGAAAAGAAGAAGTAAAATTGTCATTATTCACAGATGGCATGATATTGTACATAGAAAACCCTAAAGACTCCATGAAAAACCTACTAGAACTAATAGATTGATTTGGTAATGTAGTAGGAATAGCAGCAATCTTGATAAAGAAGAACAAAGTTGGAGGGATCACAATACCAGATATCAAGATATACTACAAAGCCACTGTTCTCAAAACTGCCTGCTACTGGCACAGAACAGACATATAGACCAATGTAACAGAACAGAGAACCCAGGCATCGACCCAAGCCATTATGCTCAATTAATATTTGATAAAGGAGGCAAGAGCATACAATGGAGTCAAGACAGTCCCTTTAATAAATGATGTTGGGAAAATTGGACAGATACATGCAAAAAAATGAAACTAGACCACCAACTTATACCATACACAAAAATAAACTCAAAATGGATAAAGGACTTAAAGGTAAGGAAGGAAACCATAAAAATGCCAGAGGAAGCCATGGCAGCAAAATATCAGACATATGACATAGCAATATCTTTACCGATACAGATCCTAGGGCAGTGGTTCTCAACCTTGGCTGCACATTAGAATCACTTGGGAATCTTTTTAAAATCCTGATTTCTGGGCCTCATCCTCTGGAAATTCTGTTTCTTTGTTACTAATGTTGTGGCCCCACCTCATAACAAAGAAACATAATTTCCGGAGGATGAGGCCCAGAAATCAGGATTTTAAAAAGATTCCCAGGTGATTCTAATGTGCAGCCAAGGTTGAGAACCACTGTCCTAGGGCAATGGAAACTAAGGAGAAAATAAACAAATGGGACCACATCAAAATAAAAAGCTTCTGCACATTAACAAAACAACAACAAGAAAGCTCACTGCATGGGCGAACATATTTGTCAATATTATCTCCAATAAGGGTTTAATCTCCAAAATTTATAGTGAACTCATACAACTTAACAAAAGGAAGATAAACAATCCAATCAAAAAATGGGCAAGGACCTAAATAGACACTTTTTGAAGGAAGACATACAGTAGGCCAAGAGACATATGAAAACATGCTCATAGTTACTAATCATCTGAGAGATGCAAATCGAAACAACAATGAGGTTCCATCTCACACCTGTCAGAATGGCTATCATGAACAAATCAACAAAGGACAAGTGCTGGTGAGGATGCGGAGAAAAAGGAACCCTTTTGCACTTCTGGTGGGAATGCAGACTGGTGCAGCCACTTTGGAAAACAGTATGGCATTACCTCAAAAAATTAAAAATGGAACTTCCACTTGACCCAGTGATCCCACTTCTAGGAATATATCCCAAGAAACAAGCAACACCAATCAGAAAGGATATATGCTCCCCTATGTTCATAGCAGCACTATTTACAGTAGCTAAGATTTGGAAACAACCTAAATTACCCATCAGCAGATGAAAACTGGAATACTCTGCTGCTATAAAAAAGAAGGAATTCTTACCATTTGCAACAGCATGGATGGAATTGGAGAGAATTATGCTAAGTTTAATAAGCCAGTCAGAGAAATATAAATATCACATGATCGCACTCATTTGTGGAAGATAATGAACAATATAAACTGATGAACAAAAATAGAACCAGAGACATAGAAGCATGCCAGCCATGGGCAAACTACGGTCCGCGGGCCGGATCCGGCCCGTTTGAAATGAATAAAACTAAAAAAAAAAAAAAAAGAAGAACGTACCCTTTTATGTAATGATGTTTACTTTGAATTTATATTAGTTCACACAAACACTCCATCCATGCTTTTGTTCCGGCCCTCCGGTCCAGTTTAAGAACCCATTGTGGCCCTCGAGTCAAAAAGTTTGCCCACCCCTGGGACTGTCCAACGTATGAGGGAAGGCAGGGGGTGAGGGGGTCAGAGATCAACCAAAGGACTTGTATGCATGCATATGAGCATAACCAATGGACACAGACAGGGAGGGATTAGGGCATGTGCTGGGGCGGCAGTGGGGCAGCAGGGGCGCTGTGGCTGGGGAGATGTCAATGAGGGAAAAAGGAGACTTATGTAATACTTTAAATAATAAAGAATTTAAATTAAAAAACAATATTAGCTTGAATATTTGAATATCATTAATCTTCAGAAGTTACTGGAGAGCAGAAACTAGTATGGAGCCCAACTAAACAGGAGACCACTTTTGTGTTATGATTTTGTTAAACAGAAAGGAAAAGAGGAACAAAAGGAGGACAAAAATTTGATTTTTCTACCTCCTCCTGAAACCAACTTGTATCCTAGTGAGGGCTAGGTAGGCAGTCAGGAATGGGAACCTTGTGGAGGCAGGGGGAAGGGAAGTCAGACATGGAGGCAAACGATGGACCTAGAACTAGTTATGCAGGAACCCGGTTGGGCAGGGAAAACTTGACTCTTGACTGGGCAGGTGGGTTTCATTTTTCATATTTTGGGTTTCACTAGTAATATAAACACTCCCGGAAGAGTAGGCTAAGATAAGAGTAAGCTGGTATCAATATATATATTTCCACTGACTCCTTTACAAGACCTAAGAAGATTTGTTAGCAAGCACAAACCCTATGAACAGTTAGAAGAAGCACTTCTCCTTACCCCAAATAATATGGGGTGAGAAATAAGCTTGGGCCACTTTGCAGTTTGGCTCAGGGCATTCCAACCAGTACTAGACCAATGTGCCTTTGTTGCAGATGGCAATGTGGTCATTTCTATAAGAAATGGCTCCCATTCTCTCCCTGCACTCCAAAATTCAGGTTTCAGTCTCCACACAGTTGAATTTTTTGAGGAATTGTGGGGTTTTTTTGTTTTTGCTGGGAGGCATTATTTAGGTTGGTGGCCAGGCTCATTTGAGCAGAGTTGCAGTGCTCTAATCAAATGAAAAAATCCCAGAGGAAACATTAATCAGATGTGAGCCTTACAGATGAAAATATAGTGAGGGGCTGCAGGGTAGCAGAGGAACCAAATCTGTCTAGTATTTGCAGGATCATCAAGCCCACGAGGTCAAGTTGCCTAGCAGCTCCCCATCACTTAAGGCCAGTGCTAAGCAACAAAATGCAATCTGTCAGCCCCCGCTCATCTGCATTTTCTCCTGGTTTTTCAGACATGTAGGTATTTCAGAAGCATCTCATTAGCTTCAATCTCATTCACTTCATCACCTGCATGCTTCAGGTGTTCTAGCTCAGTCTCCCCTCTTTCCTCCTCCTTCCCTCCTTCTCCCTGACATTCAAATGCTCTTCTCACATAGGAGGGGAACTATTACAGGAAAATTTTATGCATTTTAGAGGACAGAAAAAATGATAATTTATCCCTTTGGTTACATTAAGCACTTTCCACTTTTCATTAAGCCAGCTCTCAAAGGTTATTTTTATGGCTTCTTATTGACATACAAATTGTTAGATGTACAAAGAGAAATTTACTGATGAATGCTCTAAGGCAGGGGTCCTCAAACTATGGCCTGCGGGCCACATGCAAATACAAATATTGTATTTGTTCCTGTTTTGTCTTTTTACTTCAAAATAAGATATGTGCAGCGTGCATAGGAATTTGTTCATAGTTTTTTTTTTTTTAAAACTATAGTCCCGCCCTCCAAAGGTCTGAGGGACAGTGAACTGGCCCCCTGTTTAAAAAGTTTGAGGACCCCTGCTCTAAGGAAACCAGGACCCCAATTTTATTATAAGAGCAGTGTTAACGTAAGAAACATTCAAACCTGTAAAAAATTTTTATTTGAGCCAAACTGTTGACAATTGCCTGGAAGTAAAAACTCAACAGATTGAGATAATGCAGAGAATGACAGTTTTGCACATTGTTTTGTACATTACAATCAAAAGAGGAGATGTAAATAGGTTACATGAAATCCATTCATGATAGATTAAGGAGGCAGGAGAAAACAAAGCGAGCACACCTCTGGGACTGGATACAAAGTAAAATGATAGACACACACTTCTTTTATTTAGGTGGGTACAGGATAGTTAACAGTCAACAATTAACTCAATAACAGTGAGGGGATTTGTGGTCTCCACAGAGCAGTGTCTGTGCTTTGAGGGGTCTGGGAAAAGAAAAATTTGAATGTTATCACTGATGCTCAGTTAAGATAAAGATTGACCTTTGTCAGGGAAGATACTGGCCTAGGACATGACTACCCACCATAAACTGCTTCTTAGTTTATAAAGTTTTAATTTTAGGCCAACCTTTGTGCTTAGTTTAGGTCTCTGAGTTTGCAAGGCCACCAGGCAGACCTTCCCTGAACTAGTCAGGTTAGCATGTGGCCCCTTCTCGCCCACACAGCCATTTTGCTACTTTCTTACTTCCCCAATGAAAGGGGAGAGAACAGGGTGTGATAATTAAGGGCTCATCTGATTTCTTCAGTCAAGCAATCAATAGTCTTTTCTGTGCACTTCTTATGTGTTAGTCCTTATTTGGTTTTTAATTCTCATGATAACCCTATTTTTTTGTTTGTTTGTTTCATGGTTGAGAAACAGAGGCTCACAAATCCAAGTCTCCAAAACATATAGTTTTTAGTGGCTCTAAATGGTATCTGGTGCTTCCCCAAAGGCTTTGGACTTATTTGGAAACTCTAATAGCAGTTGAGAAATTTGTAATGACTCTGAAAGAGTGTTGTTTTAAAATCCAAGACAATATAACATTTATAGGAATTCAAAAAAGGGAAGTCTGTGGTTGGGCATCTTACAAGGAAGGGATAATGCTGGAAAAGGGCTGAAAGGATTGAGGTTGCATGCACTCCTGAATTTCTCTCCAGTGAGACCACTGAAAAGCAGTGACATCAGTTGGTTCTGCAGGCCAGTCTTTAATTTTCAGATGTCAGTGCAAAAACTGGAAGCAAAGGTGAACTTAGATTGTACTCTGCCCACTGATTTTTGTTGAACTTTAGAAGTCACAGTTCACCAGCCCTGGTGCGCATGCATCTACACCCACACCCACCTCTGCACATAGGTCCTGTCTGCTGAGCAAACAACAATCTATCCAGAAACTGGATTGAAAATGAGATAAATATTAATCCTTCCTGGCATTGTGGTGCCAGGTTCCCCAAGTAGGAACTAGAAAACAAACTGGGGAAATAAAATGACCAAGAGAACAGAAAGAGACAAAAACAAAAAACTCAAGAGGCTTGGTTCAAGGTCAAAAGGAGTAAGGTGAGCACTTACGAATGTACATGCTATTGCTTCATTTTTGGAAAGCCCCCTCAAAAGTTCATTGTTTTTGGAAAGGAGTTTTGTGACATTTCAAAGTTCTGCCTCCCCCCCCCCCCCCCCCCCGCTACATACACACACACTCACACATCACACCACATGAAGGCTTTGTTAAAGCTATGAATTCTCAGACTACCTATGAAGGATGTTGTTTAGGGCAATGATTCTTAAACTTTAATATGCATATAAATCATCTTGTTAAAATTCAGACTCTTGGGTGGCCCTGGGTAGATTGAAGGTGAAGCCCAAGGTGCTGCATTTCTAACAAACTCCCAGATGATTCTCATGCTGCTGGTTCAAGAACCTTCCATAATTTGAGTCGCAGGCTTCCTAATTAGAGTAAGAAATTGAGCCAGAAGACCCAACAGGTCTTCCCTAGATTTAAGATTTTATTTTGGGATCAGAGTGTGATTTAAATTAAAACCATCAAAGGTATAAACATTATCAGACTCATAAAATTTTACTCTTTTTATTCTCTGAAAAACTTTCTATCAACATAACCTATTTTTCCCTAGCAGCAGTGAGATTTGAAGTGATGCTTGACACCTGGTATAAAATCTCTGTGATTTCCAGTTCTTTGAAGTAGCTATTATTCCTCTCATTTTCAAGGTGAGAGAATTGATAGTAAGTGCCGAAGTCAGGGCTAGAACCCAGATCTGGCCTGCAAGTCCTAGATGGCACCTCTAACCACATATAAACACCTCATAGCTCCCAGAGAAAGAGGTAGCAAGTGTTTATAAATTCAGATCTTGCCGGGGTCCTGCCCCAGCAGGTCCAGGGGTCCCCAAAGGTGTGGACGGAGTCGGCGAAGAAGGAAGGCCACGGAGACAGCGTTCAGTTGATCAGCAGCCTAGCCAGGATCTCTAGCCAGGTTCTGGTCAGGATCTCCAGCGATGTTCTGGTTAGGATCTCCAGCCAGGTTCTGTGTCCATGTTGTCTTACTAGGTTCTCCAGCCAGGTTCTGTCCAGGTTCTCCAGCCAGGTTCAGTTACCAGGTTCTAGTCAGGTTCTCTTGCCAATTTCTGTAGTCAGGTTCAGTCCAGGATCTTTTGCCATGTTCTCTCCAGCGAAGTTCTTCTGTCTCTAGAGAACGTTCTGTGTAGGTTCTGTGCCTAGGTTCTGTCTCTCTTGGTTCTGTGTTCTAAGTTCTGTGTTCTAAGTTCTGTGTCTTGCTGTCTTGTTACATCTGTATTTATACCAGTTGATTCAATCCTATCAATCTCTATTACAAAGGTTAGGGCATTTCTTATCTCCATTCCAGGGAGTAAAGATTATGTAGCTTAAGCATGATTGTTCATAGTTAAAGTGATTAATTACCCGCCTGGCACTTAGTTAAGAGGTTTTATTTCCTCCCTAACTTCAGGGGAAAATCCCTACCTGGGGAAACAACCTTTCTCGGAGACCTTGGTTAAAACACATAGTGCCAAGAAGGTGAGCAAACATATTAAGAACAGTATGCCATATATACCAGGTCCCTTGAAACAGCAAGCATGGACCGGCTCCCGGCAAGATCTGATCAATCTGCTGGGGTTTTGACAGATTTTAGGAGGCTGGGAATGAGGCAGTTATATGGAGAAGCAGGGTTAGATCAGCCAACTCTGGGGGAAAATGAAAGAGGTGAGATTGTATTTAGTGTGACCATTTCCAACCCCCCCCCCCCTTTTTTTTTGCCTGCCTTTCATTTCTACTCTCTACACAACATGCTGCTCTCAACCTTGCCACAGTGGCCTGGCTTGGCTGTCCCAGAGGAACTGGCCTAGAATTCATGGAAAATGAGATCTATTTTACTATTAATTTCCTTGTTCCAGAAATAATTTAAAGATGTTAATAACAATTTGCAGTTACTGTATCACTCTTTCCAGGATAGCAGGATTGTTTAACTTCAAGGACTGAATTTCCAACAGTGGAATTTGAGAGATTTTCTTTTGTGTGTGTGGGAATGGGGGTCTGTGACGGAGGAAAAGTGTTACAGAGGGAACATCACTGCTCACAGATGCTCAAATGCATCCCCAGTAGTGCCAGGCCAGGCTGAGGGCAGAGGCCAAGGCCCCCATCAGCAGCACTACATTCCATGACTTTTAAAAGAAGTTTGACATTATTCAAACATAGAGTCATATTAGGTGAGTTTATTCAAATGGGTTTGGAAATAGCCATGAAGTATGACCACAGGCTCTGCAGAAGTAAACAGTGATTAATAGCAATGTCTGCTGGGCTGCTCTAGGGATTTTTATTACATTTTATCCAGCAGCCTCATTAATGGTCTAGAAGAGATAGACGCTAACTGAACTTTAATTAAATTAATGGTGGATATTAAATTGAAAGTGATTGTAAATCTCAGGGAGGACAGAAAGACAACCTGAGAGTAGGTGAGAAATAGAAGATAAAATTTAGCATTAATGGGTAAAGAGAAATGCCTGGGAAATGACTTGCATGGAAATAATAAAGGTTTCACCCTCGTGCACTGTTGGTGGGAATGCAGATTGGTGCAGCTACTGTGGAAAGCAGTATGGAGTTTCCTCAAAAAAAAAAAAAAAAAAAATGGAACTTACTTATGACCCAGCAATTCCACTTCTGGGAATATATCCAAAGAAAACTGAAATACTGACTCAAAAGAATATACGCATTCCTCTGTTCATTGCAGCATTATTTACAATAGCCAAGATTTGGAAGCAGCCCAAGCGCCCATTTGTAGTTGAGTGGATAAAAAAGCTGAGGTAACATTTTCACAATGGAATACTGCTCAGCTGTAAAAAAGAAGGGAGTCTTACCTTTTGTGATGGCATGAATGGGACCTGGAGAATATTATGCTAAGTGAAGTAAGCCAGTCAGAGAAAGACAAGTACCATATGATTTCACTTATATATAGAGTCTAATGAACAAAATAAACTAACAAACAAAATAGAAATAGGCTCATAGGTACAGAGAACAACAGGCTCTCAGCTCTCAGAGGGGAAGGGGTTTGGGCTTGGTGAAAAAAGGTGAAGGGATTAAGCAAAGAAAAAAACTCATAGACATGGACAAGAGTATTGTGACTGATAGAGGGAAAGGGGTGGGGGAAATAGGATAGAGTAAAGGGAGGATAAATGGTGATGGAAGGAGACTTGACTTGGGGTGGTAAACACACAATACAATATACAGATGATGTATTATAGAATCATGAACCTGAAACCTATATAATGTTATTAACCAATGTCAACCCAATAAATTAAAAAAAAAAAAGAAAGAAAAAGGAAATAACAAAGGTTTCAGGGAATGCTTTATTGTGAGCCAGACTTATACTAGGTACTTTAGGTTAGTTCATGTGTTCTTTTCAATAACACAATGGGGTAGATTATGTTCTAATTCTTATTTTGCAGGTAAGGAAATGTAAGCAGAAAGATGAAGTGACTTGCACAGACACACAGGTGACAAGTGGTCTACAAAATTTTTTTTAATCCCCTTGAGTCTTTCTGTCTTGTACTCCTTTTCCTCTATGGTTCCAAGGCAGTAGTACATTTATGCTGTTAAAATGTTCATGGTTATTTGGTTTTAGTAGAAATGCATATTTGGTGTATTAGCCTAAGGATAACATATTTAAGTAAATGCTTTCAAAAAAAAATGTTCCTAGTGCCCATATCATCACCAACTGCTTGGGCAGCCAGTGAGGCTGCTCTGCAGCCACCAGGACTCCATCCTTTCTGAAGGCATACTGTGTGAGTGGGCATCTCATCTGCCTTGTTCACTGCTGCATCACCCACTTATAGAATAGTGCCTGAAACACAAGGGACATTCAAAAAATGATTAGTAAATGTGCTTCTACTGGGCTATATTGATTCACATCAGACTTTTGAGCAATTAAGATTGACAGTTGGCTGGCAGGTGAAGGCGGGTGGAGGCGGAGCCCAGGGAACCATGGGAAGTTTGCTGACCACCCCTGGGCTCATGCTGCTAACAAACCAGCCTTAGAGTCCTGCTTGGCCCCTCCCATGTGCAGCCAAGTACTACGGAGACATAAAAACTGTGGTTTGTTTGAAGCTTCAAACAAGGAGGACAGTTTCTGACTGGTTAGCACCTAAGTACCTCCTTAGAATTGACAGACAACACAGTCAGCTGCAGTCATCAGAAGAGCAGCATTCAAAGGGAGCTCCCAGGAAGTACTAAATTCTGCAAAGATGAACATCACTTCACTATTTTTTCCTTATTTTCTCTTTATCGTCTTTATCTTTCTGCTTTATTGATTTGTTATTTTTCAGTCTCTATTTTTTTGTTTCATATACCTAATTTTTCTCTTCCTCTTTCTAACTCTATTTTTTTTCTTCTTCTGCTTTCTCATCTTTTTTTCCTTTTCCTACTTTTGGTCTATCTGCATTCTCCTCTATTTTCCTTTTGAAATTTTTTTCTTTTTTTTTATACCATTTCTTTCCCCTATTCTTTATTCCTATTTTTCTCATTTCATCTCTGCCCTTTCATATTCCTTTTTTATCCCCCTTTGTTTCTCCTTATACTTTTTTCTTTCTTTTATTCTAAAATTTTTGCATTCTTTTCTCTTTCTTAATTCTCTCTTTTTTGTGGTTGCTCTTGTTGCTGTTGTCAGGGTCTTGTGTATGTTTTTGTTTTGTTTCTTTTCTTTTGTGTTTTGTTGTGCTGTGTTTAATTCTGCTTTGTCAGCACTTCCACAAGAGCTCCTTTGACATGGTTGGGAGTGAGCCTCACTGTCAGCCAGCCTGAGAGGAGACTCCATCCACGAGTGGGACAACATTGGAGACCCAATTACACCAGGAGAGCCCAGATAATTCACAGCAGGGACAATTCTAGAGCTGAGGAGATCTAAGAGACTGCATCACTGGGTCCCAGAAAACATTATATAAGGCCATCTTAGAAGACTGGGAAGCATAGCAGTTTGATCTAATACATTGAAAAAAATACAAAGAGACAGCAAAAATGAGGAGACAAAAAAACAGCCCCCAAATTAAAGAAAAGGAGGAATCACCAGAAAAAGGAACTAAGTGAAATTGAGGCAATTTATTTGTCAGATAAAGAATTCAAATTAATGGTTCCAAGAGTGCTCAAAAACTTAGTGTGAACTACAAACAACTTAATGCAACTAAATACAACTTAATGAAAACTACACCACCATGAGAAAAGTGGTAGAAACCATGAATAAGAATCAAAAGGAAATGATGAATGACATAGCTGAAATGAAGCTGGAAGGAAGCAACAGTAGATTAATACAAGCAGGGAACTGAAGCAGTGAATTAGAAGACAAGGTAGGAAAAAACTCCCATTCAGAGCAGCAATTGGAAAAAAAATTAAAAAGCAGGAGGAGGGGCTAAAGGATCTTTGGGACAACATGAAATCTAACAACATTTGCACAAAGGGAAACCAGAAGAATCCAAGCAAGGAATAGAGAACCTGTTTGAATAAACAATGGAAGAAAATTTCCCTAACCTGATGAAGGGGAAAGTCACTCAAGTTCAGGAAACACAGAGAGTCCCAATTAAGATGAACCCAAAAAGACCCAAATAGATACATCATAATGAAAGTGGCAAACATTAAAGACAAAGAATCTTAAAGGATGTCAGAGAGAGACAGAAAATTACCTACAAGGGAGCTCACATTAGACTGCCAGCTTATTTCTCAATAGAAACACTTCAGGCCAAAAACACTTAAGGCATGAAGTATACAAAGTAACGAAAATCCAGGGACTGAATCCAAGACTACTCTATCAAGCAAGACTATCATTCAAAACCAAAAGTAAAATATAGAGCTTTTCAGACAAAAAAAAGAGGCTAAAACAGTTTATTACCACCAAGCCAGCACTATAAGAAATGCTAAAGGGACTGTTGTAAGAAGAAGAAATAGAAAAAAGAAAGAAGTAAATAGACATAACGAATAAAAGTGGCAACAAATAAGTACCTAACAATAATAACCTTAAATGCAAATGGCTTAAATGCTCCAATCAAAAGACATAGAGTTGCTGAATAGAAAAAAAAATTGACCCATATGTATGTTATCTATAAGAAACCCACTTCAGAAAAAAAGACTCACACAGGATGTAAGTGATGAAAGAATGGGGAAAAATGTTCCATGCAAATGGAAATGAGTAAAAAAGCTAGGGTGGCAATATTCATATCTGACAAAATAGTCTTCAAAATTAAAGCTATAACAAGAGACAATGAAGGCCACTACATAATACTAAAGGGGTCAATTCAATAAGCAGATATAACACTGGTAAACTTATAGGCACTCAATATAGGAGCACATAAATATATAAAAATTCCCTTGGAGGACTTCAAGGGAGAGGTTGACAACAGTACAATCATAGTAGGGGACTTTAACACCCCACTGACATCACTGCATAGATACTCCAGACAAAAAATTAGAAAGGAAACAGCAAACCTAAATGCCAAAATAGATCAAATGGGTTTAAATGACATTTACAGACCATTTCACGCCAAAGTTGCAGAACATACATTCTTCTCAAATTTACATGGGGCATTCTCAAAAATAGACCACAAGTTAGGATACAAATGAAGCCTCTACAAATTAAAGAAGATTGAAGTCATATCAAGTATCTTCTCAGACCACAATGGCATGAAACTAGAAATCAACTAGCATAAAAACACCACAAAACATTCAAACACATGGAGGCTAAATAGCATGTTCCTAAACAAAGAATGAGTTAACAATGAGATCAAATAAGAAATAAAAAACTACCTGGAAACAAATGAAAAAAAAATACACTACAACCAAAAATCTATGGGACACACTGAAAACAGTCCTAAAAGGGATCTTTATAGCACTATAGTCATGCCTAAAAAATTAGGAAAATTTCTAATAAACTATCTAACAACATAAAGAATTAGAAAAAGAACAACAGGAAAAGCACAGAGTAAGTAGAAGGAAAGAAATAATAAAGATCAGAGTGGAAATAAATGACATAGAGACTAAAAAAATATATATAAAAGATATAAAAGATCTATGAAACCAAGAGAAGATTCCTTGAAAAGATAAAGAAGATTGATGAACCTTTATCTATACTCATCAAGAAACAAAGAGAGAAGACCCAAATAAATAGAATCAGAAATGAAAGAAATGAAGTAATAACGGACACCACAAAAATACAAATGATTGTAAGAAAATATTACAAACAACTATATTCCAACAAGCTGTACAATCTGGATGAAATGGATAAATTTGTAGAAAAATACAATCTTTCAACACTCAATCAGGAAGAATCAGAAAATCCTGACTAGGCTAATAACAGTTGATGAAATTGAAATAGTAATAATAAAAAAAAACTCCTAGCAAACAAAAGCCCTGGCCTGGACAGCTTCATAGGGTAGATTTACCAAACATTCAAAGAAGAACTAAACCTATCCTTCTCAAACTATTCCAAAAAATCCAAGAGGAAGGAACACTTCCAAGTTTTTTTCTATGAGGCCAGCATTACCCTAATTCCAAAATCAGATAAAGACACTACAAAGAAAGAAAATTACAGACCATTATTCCTGATGAACATAGATGCCAAGCTTCTCAACAAAATATTAGCAAATTGGATCCAGCGATATATTAAAAAGAACATACACCATGACCAAATGGGATTTATTCCAGGGATGCATGACTGGTACAATATTTGCAAAACAATAAATATGATGTATCACATAAACAAATTGAAGGACAAAAATTACATGATCATATTAATAGTTGCAGTAAAAGCATTCGACAAATCGAACACCCATTTTTTATAAAAACTCTCAGCAAAGTAGGAATAGAGGGATCAAACCTTAAAATAATAAAGGCCATATATGACAAATCTACAGCCAACATCATACTCAATGCGCAAAAGCTAAAACCTTTTGCAGTAAGAACAGGAACAAGACATGGTTGTCCGCTTTCACCACATTTAGTAAACATAGTACTGGAAGTTCTAGCCACAGTGATCAGACAAGAGAAAACATAAAAAGCATCTGAATTGGAAAGGAGGATTTAAAACTGTCATTACTTACAGGTTACATGATATTGCACATAGAAAACACTAAAACTCCAACAAAAAAACCTACTGGATTTACTAAATGAATTTGGCAATGTAGCAGGATACAAAATTAACGCCCAGAAATCGATAGCATTTTTATACACCAATAATGAACTCTTAGAAAGAGAAACTAAAATACCAATATCATTTGCCATTGTAACAATATATAGGGATACTTAGAAATAAACTTATCCAAGGAGGTAAAAGGCCTTTATTTGGAAAACTAAAGAATGTTGAAAAAAGAGATAGAAGAAGATATAAACAAGTGGAAAAATATACCATGTTCATGGATTGGTAGAATTAACATCATTAAAATATCCATACTACTCAAAGCAATCTATAGATTCAGTGCAATCCCTATATGATAAAATACAATCAGCATATTTCACAGATCTAGAACAAATACTCCAAAAATATATATGGAGCCAAAAAAGACCTCTGAATAGCTGTAACAATCTTGAGAAAGACGAACAAAGTTAGAGGGATCACAATACCAGATATCAAGCTATAGTACAAAGCCACTGAAATCAAAACAGCCTGGTACTGGCACAACAACAGATATATAGATTAATGGAACAGAACAAAGATCCCAGGAATTGCCCCAAGCCATTATGCTCAATTGATATTTGACAAAGGAGGCAATAGAATACAACTGAGTAAAGATAGTCTCTTTGATAAACAGTGCTGAGAAAATTGGACAGGTACATGCAAAAATAAATGCAATTAAATCACCAACTTACACCATACACAAGAATAAACTAAAAATGGAAAAAGACTTAAATGACTTAAATTAAAGTCGTGAAACCATAAAATTCCAAGAGGGAAACTTAGGCAGCAAAGTATCAGAATTTTCACTGGTATATGTTCTAGGTCAAGAGAAACAAAGAACCAAATAAACAAAATGGAACTATATCAAACTAAAAAGCGCAGCACAGCAAAAGAAACCAGCATCAAAATGAAAAAGGAACCCACTATATGGGAGAACATATTTGCCAATGATACATCTGAAAAGGGATTAATTTCCAAGATATATGAAGTATTCATACAACTCAACAAAAGGAAGATGAACAATCAAATAAAAAAATGGGCTGAGGCCCTAAATAAACACTTCTCCAAAGAGGACATACAAATGGCCAAGAGACATGAAAAAATGCTCATCATTACGAATCATCAGAGAAATGCAAATTAAAATGACAATTAGGTACCACCTCACACCTGCCACAATGGCTACCATTAATAAATCAACAAAAAAGAAGTGTTGTGGAGGATGTGGGGAAAAAAGAACCCTAGTTCACTGCTGGTGGGAATGTAGACTGGTACAACTACTATGGAAAACAGTGTGCTGTTTCCTCAAAAAATTAAATATGGAATTGCCATTTGACTCCGTGATCCCACTTCTAGGAATATAGCCTCAGAAGCCTGAAATAGCAATCAGAAAGAAAATATGCACCCCTATGTTTGTAGCAGCATTATTTACAATAGCTAAGATCTGGAAACCATCCAAGTGCTCATCAGTAGTTGACTGGATAAAAAAAGATGTGGTCCATTTATACAATGGAATACTATGCAGCTGGAAAAAGGGAGGATGTCTCACCCTTTGAAACACCATGGAGGGACCTGAAGAATATTATGGTAAACAAAATAAGCCAGTCAGAGAATGACAAATATCACATGATCTTACTTATATGTGGAATCTAATGAACAAAAGAAACTGACAAACAAAATAGATCCAGAGACATGGAAGCATGCAACAGAGTGTTCTGGATGGAGAAAGAAACTATGATTCTCAGAGGGAGGAGGAGGTGGGAAGAGATTAACCAAAGAACTTATATGCATAGATGCATAACCCATGGATATAGACAATAGTCTGGTGAAGGCCTGGGGAGAGGGAGGAGTGGAGAGAGGGGAGTGAATGGAGGGGAAAAAGGGACAATATTTTCAACAATAAAGACAAATGTAACAAAAAATAAAAAAGAACAAATGGCAACAGACTATGCTTTCTTTCCAGGTGAACTTCAAAATCTTTGTGAGCTTCAGGAATATTGTTATTAAAATGATTTCATGTGACTGTGATGTTCTGACAAGCTTAAGAATAGCTTCCTTCAAGAGAAAAGCTTCCTCTTATGGGGATAGTAGAAGGAGATAGGACTTGGACTACAAATGGTCAGAAGGCTGGGAAGTGGCCAAAGGATGCCAAAGCTTGGGGAATTCTGAGGAACCGTGATTGTTAGTGGGGAAGAGGTCATAGGAAATGGTGTCAAAGTCAAGGTCAGAGACTATGCCTTACAGGATGAAAGCAGAACCTCCTATTGACCAGCTGAGGGCCATTGCCCAGTTGTATTGTTTTAGTGTCTGTACTGGGAAAGAAAGCAGAATCAGTAATTACTAATTCCTGTCATGGAAGATAATTCTTGCAAATAGAGACAGCTGTTTCTATGGTTAGCATTCATGCCACTGACTGAGCACCCTCCTAGACCTAGAGTTGTTTATTTGTTCTTTTCACTGTACTTTGTGACCCATCCATTTTCCCCAAGACCTGCAGTGGGTATAAATTGTGGTCACTCATTGACTCAAAAATTGCTGGTTGTGCACCTGCTATGTGCCAAGCTATCTGTGAGGACCTGGGGGCAAAACAGACATGGTCCCTGCCCTCTTAGAGCTCATGATGAAGTGGGGGACATGAATGAAATAATCAAATAAATGCATATACAGTTTTTAAAAGTCTATAAATGCCATAAAGAGCATGTCTGGGGTCTGTGAAAGCTTATGGAAGGGTCTGCTGTAGTGAAAATGTCTGGGATAGTATTCCTAAACAAATGATGTGTGAACTGGTATGGAAGGGCTACTGGAAACTGACTAGATTAGGAGAAAACACAAGAGTGTTCTGGATGGAGAAAGAACCTACTCAAAAGTGCTCATGAGTCAGGGATATGTCACTGGAAGACCAGTGACTAGGGAACAGAGATGAAGTGTGTATATGGGGCAGGAATGTAGTCCTGGTGGGGGCCCCACATGCAGGGCCTCATAGGCTGCGTTCAGCGTTTTGGCCTTTGTCCTAAGTGAAATGGGAGACCTTGGAGGTTTTAAGGAAGGGTGACAGTGAGGGTGGAGTGTGTGTGTGTGTGTGTGTGTGTGTGTGTGTGTGTGTGAGTGTGTGTGAGAGAGAGAGAGAGAGAGAGAGAGAGAGGCTATGTTAGTCTATTAGGGCTATCATAGCAAAATACCACAGACTGGGTGACTTACAAACAGGAATTTATTTTCTCACAATTCTAGAAGCTACAAGCTACAAGTCAGGGTTGGTTTCCTCTCAGGCCTCTCTCCTTGACTTGTAGATGGCTGTCTTCTCCTTATGTCCTCACATAGCTTATTCTCTGTGTGTATCTGTTCTCATGTCCTTTTTTTTTTTTTTAAATATATTTTATTGATTTTTTACAGAGAGGAAGGGAGAGAGATAGAGAGTTAGAAACATTGATGAGAGAGAAACATCGATCAGCCGCCTCCTGCACATCTCCCACTGGGGATGTGCCTGCAACCCAGGTACATGCCCTTGACCGGAATCGAACCTGGGACCCCCCAGTCCGCAGGCCGACGCTCTATCCACTGAGCCAAACCGGTTTTGGCAAATGTCCTTTTTTTATAAGCACACCAGTCATATTGGATTAAGGCCCACCCTAATCACTTCATGTTAAATTAATTACCTCTTTAAAGACCTTATCTCCAAATAAAGTTCACATTCTGAGGTTATGTGGATTAGGACTTCAGCATAGAAATTTGGGGCAGACGACACAATTCAGCCTATAACAGACATGTAAGCAGATTCATTTCTTAAAAGGCTTCTCTGGCTACTGGGTTAAGAATGAATGGAAGTGACAATATTGACAGCCAGAGGCCCAGTTGAAGCTCTTGTCATAGCTCATGCTTGGCTTCTGCCACACACTATGATATGTAATACCTGTCCCAGGCAAGGTTTCTTTTTTTTTAAATTAAATCTTTATTGTTCAGATTATTACATTTGTTCCTCTTTTTCCCCCCCATATCTCTCCTCCACCCAGTTCCCACCCCACCCTCCGCCCTCACTCCCCACCCACTGTCCTCATCCATAGGTGCACGATTTTGTCCAGTCTCTTCCTGCATCCCCCACACCCTTTTCCTCTCCAAGAATAGTCAGTCCATTCCCTTTCTATGTCCCTGATTCTATTATAATCACCAGTTCATTCTGTTCATCAGATTATTTATTCACTTGATTCTTAGATTCACTTGTTGATAGATGCATATTTGTTGTTCATAATTTGTATCTTTACCTTTTTCTTCTTCTTCCTCTTCTTAAAGGATATCTTTCAGCATTTCATATAATCCTGGTTTGATGATGATGAACTCCTTTAGCTTTTCCTTATCTGTGAAGCTCTTTATCTGAACTTCAATTCTGAATGATAGCTTTGCTGGATAAAGTAATCTTGGTTGTAGGTTCTTGGCATTCATCACTTTGAATATTTCTTGCCACTCCCTTCTGGCCTGCAAAGTTTCTGTTGAGAAATCAGCTGACAGTCGTATGGGTACTCCCTTGTAGGTAACTGAGTTTCTTTCTCTTGCTGCTTTTAAGATTCTCTCTTTGTCTTTTGCTCTGGCATTTTAATGATGATGTGTCTTGGTGTGGTCCTCTTTGGATTCCTTTTGTTTGGGGTTCTCTGCGCTTCCTGGACTTGTAAGTCTATTTCTTTCACCAGGTAGGGGAAGTTTTCTGTCAGTATTTCTTCAAATAGGTTTTCAATATCTTGCTCTCTCTCATCTTCTGGCACCCCTATAATTCGAATGTTGGTACGCTTGAAGCTGTCCCAGAGGCGCCTTACACTATCTTCGTATTTTTGGATTCTTTTTTCATTTTGCTTTTCTGTTTGGGTGTTTTTTGCTTCTTCGCATTTCAAATCTTTGACTTGATTCTTGCGCTCCTCTGGTCTGCTGTTGGGAGTCTGTATAATATTCTTTATTTCAGTCAGTGTATGCTTAATTTCTAGTTTGTCCTTTATCACAACATTGAGGGTCTCATCAGATTTCTCGAGGATCTCACTATATTTATCGGCGGTCTCACCAGTCTTTTCGAGGGCCTTACTAAATTTATTGGCAGCTTCTAGACAGTTCTTGAGAGACTTTAAAAGTGTGGTTTTGAACTCTATATCCAGCATTTTGCTTTCCTCCATTTCTGTCATTTGTGTCTTGTTTCTTTGTCTCTGCATTTTTTATCCTTTCTTGGTGCACCCCCTAATGGTCTTTGTGCGCAGTCTTGTTGTAGTTAAGCCTTGATTGTTGTAGGTAACACTGGGGGGGATTTGACCTCCAGGCCAGCTGGCTGTGAGAATCAGCTGTGTCTGCAGTGGGAGAACTTCTGTCCTCTAGGGAGGTGCTAATCTAGCCTCTGCCTGAGGCTATCCAGCAAATGCCTCTGTGCTAGGCTTGGGCAGGGCGGGTCCCAGTGGATCAACAGGGAGGGCAAAGTGAGCAGTTATGGCTGCTCTCAGTCCCATCCCCAGAGGCTCTGCCTCTCAGTGTCCCAGCAACCTCTGCAAGTGCCTCGGAGAGAAAGCTGCCCTCGTGTTCTGACTGATGCCAGACAGTCCTGCTTCTCCTGTTTGAGTCTGGGTCCCCAGAGACTCGCCTGGAACTGGAGCTCAGAGCCTGAGACTCCCTCTTGATTGAAAACGACAACTGCACCCTCAGCCACCAGCCTGCTCTGTACGCACCTCTGCACCTTTGTATTTTACTTCTGCACCACACCTCCTCTCAGTATGCTTTTCTCTTTCCTTCTAGTTGTAGAATTTCCCCTCAGCCAGCCTTCCTGTGGTCCTGGGTAATGTCTGTTCCGTCTTTTAGTTGTATTTTTGAAGTGGTTGTGCGAGGCAGCAATCTCCAGTATTTACCTATGCCGCCATCTTGGTTTTCCAGGCAAGGTTTCAACACTGTTCTGTCTTCTATTATAAATTTATTGCATTTTCATGAAGAACATTCTAATGCTATGAAAATCTAAACACTGTGTTACAAGTTATACTTTTTAAAATAGTCAAATGAAACACTACAAAATTTTGAAGTGGAGCAGGACTTCCAAGTTAGAGTTTAAAACAAACACTCAAAGAAATAAAAATCTCCCAGTCAGCTAAAGGCAAAAGAGAATGAAAACACCAGATAAGTAAAATAATTTTAGATATTGCATTTTTATGAAATGCTGCTTGAAAAAAATAAATGAACAGATACTAGCTGTCTTTTAAAATATGCTTCTCTGACTTGTCAGTGTTTCAGAGAATGAGAGCTAAAAGAAAAGGATTATTTAGCTATTGAAATTTTATTTAATTTTCTAGTGTGTGATAATATAAGAAAATCTGAATCAGAACAAATCAGAATCATCTCTCAATTCTAATTATAATAATTATATTCATCATAAGGAAATGCTCTGTAAAGTTTTAAAATGCAGTAGTATTGAAGAAGCACATCCAGGAAATAAGTTGTGCCTAGAATAGAGGCAATGATGGATACCAGAACCATTAGTCATTCACCAGTGTGGATTTATGCCCACTATGCACAATAGCAGATCTCAACTATGGTTAATGGGAATCACCTGGGAAACTTGATCATTAATGCAAAGCTGGGGTTTATTGATCCAAGATCACATCCAAATATATGAACAAAAGGTCAAAGAATCAATAACTCTTAGCACTAGAAATGACTGTAGTTGAGTCTTGAGCCCAACAGTTTAAAGACTGCTGTCAAAGCCAAATGTATGCTGTACTACGTACACAGAGAGAAGGGAAATCTATTTATTCCATGTGTCTGCCCTGAGGGCTTATTGGGTGGGGAAGCCTAAATGAAAATATGAAATCATGAGGAAACACCATAGCATAGGATTTCTCCACTTCCAGAGACCATTGCTGTCATTTAGCCTAAACCTTTCATTTTGCAATGAGCAACTAACACAGAGAAGGCTGACTAGCCCTGGTCACAGGCTTAGGGGACATGCTGGTATTTGAATCTGGGTCTCTGGTTCAGCATTTGGTCCATTCTGTGGGGACATGTTGACTCCTACCCTTGCATTGCCTCAAATATGTTCAGGTAGATACATAACACATGGCCCTGGCAAAGAGTGGGCTGGGGGGGGGGGGAGTTGCTTTCTATTTAAGGTACTTGGTTTTGTTTTGTAATAGGACACATAATTCTTGCTCTTGTGCAAGTTTCAAATCATAGATTCTGCCAGCATTCTGCAAAGCATGGCCATGGAAAAAATCTCACCATCTATGCTGGTTGTTGACTAGAACATTGACTAGAAAAACACAAGGTCACCTGGGCAGTAAATGTGGCCTTCTGAGCTTCACTGATTCCTGGAATTTTTAAGTAGTCTCCCGGAATTAATTTTTAACTTTTCTAGGTATGTTTCTTGAAATAAAATTTGATCTTGCTGAAGAAAAAAATGAAAGCATTAAAGATTCTATTGCCTTAAAAGGTTGAAAGGGAATTAATATAATCAAGAATACAAAGTGTTTTATATAAGTTAGAACTAGGGGAAAAAATGATTATTCTACATCATGAAGAATTTTAGGCTCTAAGAAGGGAACAGCTGCCAAGAGCAAAGTGTTACCATTGACTTGTCCACTGGATCTTGAAAATGGACTATCACCTCTTGCAGTTTTTTTGGCTTTTCTCATTAAAGGTCATTGATTCAAGCATGCTCTATATTCTAAAGTCCTCCAAATTCTGATGCTCAATCCCCACCACATTGAGAAGGCAACAGTGATCCTCTTCTTGCCTGCTGGTTCCTTGGCATAGAGCCGTGGTCGGCAAACTGCAGCTCTCAAGCCACATGCAGCTCTTTGGCCCCTTGAGTGTGGCTCTTCCTAAGCCTTAGGAGTACCCTAATTAAGTTAATAACAATGTACCTACCTATATAGTTAAGTTTAAAAAATTTGGCTCTCAAAAGAAATTTCAATCGTTGTACTGTTGATATTTGGCTCTGTTGACTAATGAGTTTGCCGACCACTGGATAGAGTATCCAAAGTGCGCTGGTGGCAGATAAAACTGAAAGTTCAAAGTTCCTGTGTCCACCATTAGTTGTATCCCCCATTTAAGATTCAGAACTTAACCTACAGAGATCAGAGATGCAGGGATGAAAAACAAAACCCTCCCATGTGGTGATAAGTGGGGCCAATCCTGCTCCCACTTCTTGGTTCTTGAACTTATGTATTTTTCCTACCGTGCTCATAGAACTGTACACTGATCACTGAACTTATATTGTGTCCTGCAGTATGTTCTCCTACCATCCAGGGTATTTTATCTCCTCAGCTGTACTTCTGCAGATAATTCTGTTCTTTCGTTAGGCCAGCAGCTTCCAGGTGATGTGTATGTAAGAGACAAGTGGGTCCTCTGATCATGTGCCTGCTGCCATATCTCCTGTGCTATAAAATTGGGCTCTCGATGTTACGTGAAATGCAGTGTTATGTGGACTGTGAGAATATGGATCAAACACTCTGGAACAAGCATGTCAAACTCGTGGTCCGCGGGCCGCATGCAGCCCACAATGATTATTTTTTGCAGCCCAGCCAATATAACAGCATGTAGGAAACATTTTAATAAAAATTTCATAACTTAAGTTTTACAATATCCTGTTACACATAATATTAATAATGAACTATAACTTTCTCTAATGACTGATTACTATAATCATGTTGCATTCATTTCCCTTATGCACCTTATGCGCAGGCACACCATTTCTCTCCACTAATACTAGCAGCAAATATTTTAGCAGCCGATTGCCACGTCATCAGTCTTGTACTGACTTGTTTAGTGGTGTGCGCAACAGGAAATATTTTGCTTTTGGAGAACAAGGAAAATAGTTTATTTGCATTACTCTTATTAAATTGTGCAGTTATTCAGTGTCTGGTAAGTTAATGTTCAAGAAAAAATATTAATTTTATTAAAATGTTCTATTATTTTATATTAACAATCATTCATTTATTTCAGCTCTTTGTTTTCAGCATGTCTCTATCAAAATAAACCTACGTTTCTATGAAAATTGAAGCTTTTGTTTTTTGAGGCCCACATAAACTTAAATCTTGTTTATTTGGCTCATGTTAGCTTTTGAGGTTTTTTTTTTTTTAAAAAAAATTTTTATTGATTTTTTACAGAGAGGAAGGGAGAGGGATAGAGAGTTAGAAATATTGATGAGAGAGAAACATCGATCAGCTGCCTCCTGCACACTCCCCACTGGGGATGTGCCCGCAACAAAGGTACATGCCCTAGACTGGAATCGAACCTGGGACCCTTTAGTCTGCAGGCCGACGCTCTATCCACTGAGCCAAACCGGTTAGGGCTAGCTTTTGCCCTGTGATGTAAGCAAGAAGGCAAACCTATATCAGGATATTGTCAACTCTATCAAGAGGACTCACATCCCTTTCAGGGTGGAAGGGGTCCAATATAGTCATTTTCCCACCTAGTGGCTGGTTGGTCTTCTTGAGAGAATGTGCCCATTGTTGGTTTGTTTTGTCGACAGGGTTTCATTCAGCAATAGCTTGGTGAAAGGAAATCGTGCTTTTGGACCCACACATGGCCTCCGTCCCTGCCGCATGGTGACTCCATTCATGTGACCATTAGGTCAGCACAATCAATGCTTAAATATTTTTAAATCTCTTCTATTTAAACTTCAAAAATGATGAAAATTTATAAATATAACAAAATAAAAATCTAGTGGGATCTTCCATAACTTTTAAGAATGTAAAGGTATCTTGAGACCAAAATGTTTGTTAAGCACTGTGTCTCTGATGGGTCAAAACCACTGGGTCATGTGCCTGCCCCTACCAATGGGCTGGGGATCAGGCATTAAAACTTTGTAGACTGACCAGAGTAGGAGAGCTAAAATGGCGACAGTATAGATGGACGTGTCCCATGCCTTCTCCCGGAGCAGATAGGGTGAGCAGCTGAAACGAGTAACATCCAGCCCGAATAGGCAGAGTAGATTCAGCTGGGAGACAGTTTGCAGCCGGGAAAGGCAGAGGACTCCTGGAAATAGGGGACTGTTGGAGACTGCCAGATCGGGCTCCCCTAACAGGGCAGCCTCCACTGCTGTTGAAATCTCTACTGGAGCGCCGGCTCAGCCACGGAGACTGCACCATCTTGAGTGGCTGTTATCGGAAGCGTATACATCCAGAAATCCTGCAACCAAGGCATCCAGGGATTAGCTACTATCCCAGAAACACTGGATCTCAAGCAGTGCGAATACGTGGACTAAGAGGAGCCCTGCTCCTCCTCACAGAAAGGTCATATTTTGCCTAGATAAAGGTGCAGTTTGCAATTCAGTTTGGAGAGAGGAACGCATGCGGGGGTAGTTTGCGCCCCACAAAGTCTGCGGGCCATAGGGGCCAGCATGATCCGTGAGTGTGGAAGGGGTCCCACAGGGCTGCTAGCAGAAGGGAACTCTAAAAATAAGCCCATAGCTGGACTGGAAGCACAAAGGCAGCCTCGGATTTTGCCAGTGTGCCAGCTGCTTAGTGCCAGGGGAGAGAGGACGTGTGGAAGAGACTGCTCACAGAGCTGGACGGTGGAGGGTTGCTAATTCGTGCACCTTCTCAGGCTCTTTGTTTTTTTCTTCTCTCTCCCCCTTAAATCTTTTCATTTGATTATTAAACCCAATACATAGGATTGTCCAATTGGGGTCACACACAGAGACTGCAGGGGAAAGTTGTTTTTGTGGAACCTGGGAAACAGAGCAGGGAATAATGATCACAGAACCAGCTCTGGGCAGCTGACTCTCCCAAACCAGTATGAAGTGCTATAGGGAAAACAAAAACCTAACTAATGGCTAGAGAGGACTTATAGCCTCGGAGGTCAACACAGAAACACTGCCACCCAGGGGCTGAACCACAAACTGTCTCTTCTGTAAATACAAATAAAGGCAGTCTGGGAAACAAATACGGCCTGCTTTAAAATCAGGACTGTGGTTTACAACACGGAGGAACAGTGTATCGCAGAAAACTTCAACACTCTCCTGAATACTTGACAGGACTAAGGAGTGCCAGACAGAAGAGTAGAAGAAGTAAAAGGACCTTCATTACTGCACATTTTTATTTTTTTATTTTTTTTCCACCTTTTAATTAAGAAACTATTTTTTTTTCTTTTTTCATCAACTGATTTTATCTTTTTAACTACTACATCTTTATTTTTAACCAGTATTATTACTACTACCATTTTACCTTTTTTTAAAGTGTCATTTTAAACTCTTTATTTTATTTTGGAATTAGTGTTCTACATTCTATTTTCATTTTTCTTTAGCATTATTTTTCTCTACCTAAACTTTACCTCTATGCCTAAACTCTCTCCCTCACTTTTCCCCTTTTGTTGTCCTGTTTCTCTTACCCTATTCCTGCTTTAGATTTTACCTATTCCTTCTTTTTACCCCCTGTTAAAATTTCACCCTACTTATATATCTAATTTCCAATCCCCTGCTCTAAATCCATATACACCTCTCTCTTATCATTCTTCATTATCCAATTTTTTTTCTCTCTGTCGTTTTGTTGTTGTTTGCTTAAGTGTTGAGTTTATTGGGTTTTTCTATGCTTGTTTGTGAGATTGTTTTGCTTTTTCTTTTGATTTTTCGGTTGTTTTTTTTTTTCCGGTTATTTTTTTGCTTCTGTTTTCCCTTGCCTCACTTGATATTAGTTGTTGTTTGTAGATTGCATTCATCTCCAGGGATCTGTTGCTAGAATTTGTTGGGATAAGTGGCTGTTCTATTGGAATTTTTTCCTCATATAAATAATTTCTTCCCCTCTTCTATTTCTTTCCCTTTCTTTTCTCTCTTACTTTTCTTTCCTTTTCCCAATTTCATTTTTGCACTCCTTTTTTTTCTTTTTCTCTTTTTCCTTTTTCTCTTATTTCTTCCTTATCCCCTAGTTCTCTTTGTTCTGGTGGCCACCTTTATTTAGGGTTATTAGTATTGTGAATACATTTGTGTTCAGTGCCTTGTGCATTGTGCTTTGTTGTATTGTACTTTGTACCTTTAAATCAACACAGCAGAGAGAGAACTACATAACCAAACACCTGGAGAAGAGAGATCATGGGGAGACAAAGAAAGAGCCCACATATAAAAGAAAAACAGGCATCACCAGAAAAGGAAGTAAACAAAATGGAGGCAATGGAGGCAAGCAACCTGTCAGAGAAAGAATTCAGAGAAATGGTCATAAGGTGGATGAAAAGAATGGAAGACAAATTCAACAATATGTGTAAGAATCAAGAGGAAATTAAGAAGAACCAAGAAGAAATAAAAAATGACATCACTGCTATAAAGAACTCAATAGAAAGCATCAACAGTAGACTAGAAGAAGCAGAGTACTGCATCAGTGCTAGAAGACAAGGTAGGAAAAAATACCCAAGCAGAGCAGATTCTAGAAAAAAAATTAAAAAGCAGGAGGAGAGCTAAGAGAACTTTGGGACAACACGAAACAAAACAACATCCACGTAATAAGGGTGCCAGAAGGGGAGGAAACTGCGCAAGGAATAGAAAACCTGTTTGAAGAAATAATGACAGAAAACTTCCCTGATAGAAGGAAGGAAAAACTCACAAAAATTCAAGAAGCTCACAGAGTCCCAAACAAAATGAACGCCAAAAGTCCGACGCCAAGGCACATTATAATTAAACTGGCAAACACCAAAGACAAAGCAAGAATCTGAAAAGCAGCCAGAGAGAGACAGAAAGTTACCTAAAAAGGATCCCCCATCAGACTAGTGACTGATTTCTCAACAGAAACACATCAGGAAAGAAGGGAATGGAATGAAATATACAAAGTCATGCAAAGGAAGGGTCTGAATCCAAGAATACTGTACCCAGGAAGGCTATCAAGCAAAATTGAGGGTGAAATCATGAGATTCACAGAAAAAGAGGACTATGGGAGTTTATTACCATCAAACCAGCAATTCAAGAAATGCTAAAGGGTCTGCTGTAAAAAGAAAAAATGGGAAGCAAAGAAGGAATACAGGGGTAAAGAATAAAAATGGCGACAAACAAGTATCTATCAATAATAACTTTAAATGTAAACGGATTAAATGCCCCAATCAAAAGACATAGGGTAACTGAGTGGATAAGAAAACATGACCCATATATCTGCTGTCTACAAGAAACCCACCTCAAAAAAAAAAAAAAAAGATGCACACAGACTGACGGTGAAGGGATGGACAAAGGTTTTTCAGACGAATGGAAATGAAAATAAAAGCTGGGGTAGCAATACTTATATCTGACAAATTAGATCTCAAAGTGAAGTACATAACAAGAGATAAGGAAGGCCACTTCATAATACTAAAGGGAGCAATCCAAGAAGAAGAAATAACTCTGGTAAACATATACACACCCAATACAGAAGCACCCAAATACGTAAGAAAACTTCTGGAGGATATCAAGGGAGAGATTGACAGCAATACAATTATAGTAGGGGACTTTACCACTCCACTATCACCATTGGACAAATCCTCAAAAATAAAAATTAGCAAAGAAACATCAATCCTAAACGACTCACTAGATCAGATGGAATTAATTGACATCTTCAGAACATTTCACCCTAAAGCCACAGAATATACATTCTTCTCAATTGCACATGGGTAATTTTCAAAGATAGACCATATATTGGGTCACAGGCAAAGTCTTTTTAAATTCAAGAAGATAGAAATCATATCAAGCATCTTCTTAAATCACAATGGCATAAAACTAGAACTCAACTACAATAAAAACAATCCAAAAAAATCAAACACATGGAGACTAAATAGCATGCTATTAAGCAATGACTGGGTTACCAGAGAGATCAAAGAAGAAATAAAAAAACATCATGGCAACAAAACACAACAATCCAAAACCTATGGGACACAGCGAAAGCAGTCTTGAGAGGGAAGTTCATAGCTTTAAAAGCCTACTGCAAAAAAACACAAGAAACAACGATAATAAATTACCTAACCCTATAACTCAAAGAGCTAGAAAGAGAGCAACAGGAAAAGCCCAGTGTAAGCAGAAGGAAGGAAATAATAAAGATCAGAGCAGAGATAAACAACATAGAGACCAAAAAAATAATACAAAAGATCAACAAAACCTTATCCTATCTTTGAAAGGATAAAGTAGATTGATGAACATCTAGTCAGGCTCGCCAAGAAACAAAGAGAGAGGACCCAAATAAACAAATCAGAAATGAAAGAGGAGAAATAACAACAGACCCCACAAAAATACAAAGGATTGTTAGAAAATACTATGAACAACTCTACTCCAACAAACTAGACAACCTGGAGGAAATGAACATATTCCTAGAAAAATACAACCTTCCAAAACTTAATCAGGAAGAATCCAAAAATCTCAATAGGCCAATAACTAGGGAAGAAATTTAAGCAGTAATCAAAAAGCTTCCAGCAAACAAAACCCCAGGGCCAGATGGCTTCACACTGGAGTTTTACCAAACATTCAAGGAAGAACTAAAACTTATCCTCCTCAGACTATTCCAAAAAATTCACGAGGAAGGAACACTTCCAAGCTCATTCTATGAAGCCAGCATCACCAAAACCAGATAAAGACAACACAATGAAAGAGAATTACAGGGCAATATCCCTCATGAACATAGATGTCAAATCCTCAACAAAATCCTAGCAAATCGGATCCAGCAGTACATCAGAAAGATCATACACCATGACCAAGTAGATTTTATCCCAGGGATGCAAGGATGGTACAATATCTGCAAATCAATAAATGTAATACATAACATAAACAACTTGAAAGATAAAAACCACATAGTCATATCAATTGATGCGGAAAAAGCGTTTGACAAAATCCAAAACCCTTTCTTGATAAAAACTCTCAGCAAGGTAGGAATAGAAGGATCCTACCTCAACATAATAAAAGCCATATATGACAAACCCACAGCCAACATCATAATCAATGGGCAAAAACTAAAACCATTTCCCCTAAGAACAGGAACAAGACAGCAATGCCCCCTTTCAACACTCCTGTTCAACATAGTATTGGAAGTACTAGCCATTGTGATCAGACAAGATGAAGAAATAAAAGGCATCCAAATTGGAAAAGAAAAGTAAAACTGTCCTTATTTGCAGATGACATGACACTGTACATAGAGAACCCAAAGACTCCATCAAAAAATTATTAGACTTAATAAATGAATTCGGTAATGTAGCAGGATACAAAATTAATGCCAAGAAATCTATGGAATTTCTTTACACCAATAGTGAACTTACAGGAAGTGAGACTAAAAAAGCAATCCCATTTACCATCGCACCAAAAAAATTAAGATACCTAAGAATAAACTTAACTAAGGAGGTAAAAGACTTACATGCGAAAAACTACAGGACACTGAAAAAAGAGATAGAGGAAGACATAAACAGATGGAAGAACATACGTTGCTCATGGATTGGTAGAATAAACATCATCAAAATGTCCATACTACCCAAAGCAATCTATAGATTCAATGCAATCCCTATCAAATTACCAACGGCATATTTCACAGATCTAGAATGAATATTCCAAAAATTCCTCTGGAATAAAAAAAGACCTCGAATAGCTGCAGCAATCCTGAGAAAGAAGAACAAAGTAGGTGGGATCTCAATACCAGATATCAAGCTGTATTACAAAGCCACTGTTCTTAAAACAGCTTGGTACTGGCACAAGAACAGACATATAGATCAATGGAATAGAATAGAGAACCCAGAAATTGACCCAAACCACTATGCCCAATTAATAGTCAACAAAGGAGGCAAGAGCATACAATGGAGTCAAGACAGTCTCTTCAAAAAATGGTGTTGGGAAAATTGGACAGATACATGCAAAAAGATGAAACTAGACCACCAACTCATACCATACACAAAAATAAACTCAAAATTGATAAAAGACTTAAACATAAGATGGGAAACCATAAAAATACTAGAGGAATCCACAGGCAGCGAAATCACAAACATATGCCAAAGGAATTTCTTCTCATATTTAAAAATGATATCACACCATGCCCTGTGACCACTGGAGCACTCATTCTAAGCTAGACTTTCCCCTCAACCCCCTCCATGAATAAATTTAGCTATTACCGATGCTAGTCAGTGTCATAGTAAAAGCAATTAAAAGTTTGGATAGACGAGTGCAATGGTCTGAATACATGTGTCCCCTCCAAATTTATATGTTGAAATCCTAACCCCCAAATCCTAATAGGAGGTGGGGCCTTGGTGGGTGATTAGGTCATGAAGGTCGATTCTTCTTGAGTGGAATTGGTGCCCTTAAAACAGAGACTCCACAGAGCTCCCCTGACCCTTCCATTATGTAAGGACACAGTGACTAGCTATGGACTGGCTATGAACCAGAAAGAGAGCCCTCACTAGAATGTGATCAAGGTGGTGTCCTGATCTTCGACTTCCCAGCCTCCAGAACTGTGAGAAATAAATTTCTGCTGTTTATAAGCTTTAAAAAATGACATGGCAAGTCCATGGGACAGTGAGATACAGTTATGCATGTAGGAATTGCCTTTTGGAACTGATTAGATATGTTGTCTGCATATTTGCATATAAGAGATACATATTTGGGAATGAATTTACAGGGACTCAGAAAAGAGTGCAACTAATAGAGCCCTTTAGGATCTGGGTGGATTCCAAATAGTTATGGTGTGTGTGTGTGTGTGTGTGTGTGTGTGTGTGTGTGTGTGTGTGTGTGTAGGATGATAGAAATACTTTTAATAAGTAATTGCACTGTGGATGCCCAGGGCTGCAAGACAGCTGGTGTCAGAACCAGGCCAAGAAGGTTTACATGAGTCTGCTGATCACATCTCAACTCAAAGCTTGCCTCACTGGTGCTCCTGTTGACACCTGAGCAAGTCAGCACCACATGGAAATGGATTTCCTCTCCTTTCTGTGAGAGATGGCCTAAAATAAAAATGTGTGAAATTGGCAAATTTACTGAAACTCAGCCAAGTGTTTTAAAATTCTAGTAAGGACTTTGTCACCCACTAGAGATAGGCGGCTCTGACAGAGATGGCTCACATCACAGAACCCAGGAGGAGACGGTGAAGGTATCATGGATTGGGCTCTTAGGGAACATGATGTCTGCAGCTGTGTGGCCTCACAATCTGAAAGGACTGGAGCTTGATATTGAAATGAGCAATGATATGAAAATGGCAAGATGAGATTTCTCACCTTGATCTGTCCTCAAAGAGGAATTGTTTACCACTTGAGATGAGGAGGAAATATATACAAATATATAGGTTCATAAAGTGAAAGTCACCTGGGGGACCTGTATCTCATTAGAAAATAACTGCCTGGAGGACAAGCTCTTTGAACTGGAATTTAGACTTGAAATCTAGGAATACCCTATATTCTCAAATTACCTGTCACTGCCCCCCCATAAGACCTTTTCTTTAAAATGATGGGTAGACACCTTTCTGTATGTTTATATATGTGTATATATTTATTTATTTAAAAATCTAAATTCAATTTATTTCAACTAAAACAAAACAAACCACTTCACTCATTTATCTCATCCCACCCCCTCCCTGAATCTGACAACCACTAATATATTCTCTGTATCTATGGGCTTGGGTTTCTTTCTTTATTTTATTATTTATTCTTAAAAATGATATGGCATTTGGCTTTCTCTGTCTGATTTATCTCACTTAGTATAATGTCCTCGAGGTCCATCCATGTTGTTATAAATGGCAAGATTTAACTCTTTTTTAAATGGCTGAACAATATTCCATATATATACAACCTGGGTATGTCCCTGACCAGGAAGCAAACCCATGATCCTTCAGTGTACATGACAATGATGTTCCAACCAACTGAGCCATACCAACTAGGGCAAACCACATTTTCTTTATTCATTCATTCATTCATTCATCAATGGACACAGGTTTTCTCCACATCTTTGCTATTATAATAATGCTGCAGTAAACATGGTGGTATATATAATTTTTAAAATTTGTGTTTTCATTTTTCGTTTGTTTATTTGTTTGTTTTTGATAAATACCCAGAAGTGGAATAGCTGGGTCATACAGTAGTTCTACTTTTAATTTTTTGAGGAACTTCCATACTGTTTTCCATAATGGTGCACCAATTTATATTTTCATCAATAGTCTATAAGAGTTCCCTTTTCTCCTCATTTTCACCAATAGATGTTCTCTCTTATCTTATTGATAATAGTCATTCTAAGAGGTGTGAGCTGATATCTTATTGTGGTTTAAATTTGTATTTCCCTGATGACTAATAACGTAGAACATCTTTTCATGTACCATTGGCCATTTGTATGTCTTCTTTGGAAAAATATCTATTATGATCTTATGCCTATTCCTTAATTGACTTTTTTTTTGTTATTGAGTTGTATGAGTTCTTTGTATGTTTGGGATATTAGCCTTTTTTAAAATTTTATTTTATTGTTCAAAGTATTACAAGTAGTAGTACATATGTCTCCTTTTTTATCCCCTCCATTGACTTCCCTTGGCCTCCCCTACCCCCCAGCGCATGCCCTCACCCCCCCCCAGGGTCTTGTTTGCATTGGTTATGCTTATATGCATGCATACAAGTCCTTAGGTTGATCTGTTACCTCCCCCGCAACACTCCCCAGCCTTCCTGCTGTAATTTGACAGTCTGTTCGATGCTTCTCTGCCTTTGTATCTATCTTTTTATTCATTAGGTTATAATGTTCTTTATTATCCATAAATGAGTGAGATCATGTGGTATTTTTCTTTCACTGCCTGGCTTATTTCACTTAGCATAATGCTCTCCAGTTCCATCCATGCTGCTGCAAATGGTAAGAATTCCTTCTTTTTTATAGCAGCGTAGTATTCCATTGTGTAGATGTACAACAGTTTTCTAATCCACTCATCTGCTGATGGACATTTAGGCTGTTTTCAAATCTTAGCTATGGTAAATTGTGCTGCTATGAACATAGGGGTGCATATATCCTTTCTAACTGGTGTTTCTGTTTTCTTGGGATATATTTCTAGAAGTGGTATTACTGAGTCAATAGGCAGTTCCATTTTTAAAGTTTTGAGGAAACACCATACTGTTTTTCACAATGGCTGCATTCCCACCAGGAGTGAAGGAGGGTTCCTTTTTCTCTGCATCTTTTCCAGCACTTGTCATTTGTTGATTTGTTGATGATAGCCATTTGGCAGGTGTGAGGTGGTATCTCATTGTTGTTTTCATTTGCATCTCTTGGATGACTAGTGACTTTGAGCATGTTTTCATGTGTCTCTTGGCTTTTTGAATGCCCTCTTTCGAAAAGTGTCTATTTAGGTCCATTGCCCATTTTTTGATTGGATTGTTTATCTTGCTTTTGTTAAGTTGTATGGGTTCCCTGTAAATTTTGGAGATTAAACCCTTATTGGAGATAACATTGGCAAATATGCTCTCCCATGCAGTGAGCTTTCTTGTTGTTTTGTTGATGGTTTCTTTTGCTGTGCAGAAGCTTTTTATATTGATGTAGTCCCATTTGTTTATTTTCTCCTTAGTCTCTCTTGCCCTAGGATCTGTGTCTGTAAAGTTATTGCTACGACATATGTCTGCAATTTTGCTGCCTATGGAGTCTTGTAGGATTTTTATGGTTTCCTGTCTTACATTCAAGTCCTTTATCCATTTTGAGTTTGTTGTTGTGTATGGTGTAAGTTGGTGATCTAGTTTCTTTTTTTTTTTTTTTTTTGCATGTATCTGACCAAATTTCCCAGCACCATTTATTAAAGAGGCTGTTTTGGCTCCATTATATGCTCTTGCCTCCTTTGTCAAATATTAATTGAGTATAATGGCTTGGGTCAATTTCTGGGTCCTCTATTCTGTCCCATTGATCTATATGTGTGTTCTTGTGCCAGTACCAGGCAGTTTTGAGAACCATGGCTTGGTAATATAGTATGATGTCTGGTATTGTGATCCCCTCAACTTTGTTCTTTCTCAAGATAGCTGTGGCAATTCAGGGTCTTTTTTCATTCCAAATGAATTTTTGGAGAGTTTGTTCTAGATCTTTGAAATATGCCATTGGTATTTAAATAGGTATTGCATTGAATCTATAGATTGCTTTGGGTAGTATGGACATTTTAATGATGTGGTTTCTACCAGTCCATGGACATGGTATGTTCTTCCATTTGTTTATGTCTTTCTCTATTTCTTTTTTCAATGTCCTGTAGTTTTCCGAGTACAGGTCTTTTGCATCCTTGGTTTAGTTTACCCCTAGATATCTTATTTTTTTGGTGCAATGGTAAATGGGATTGTGTTTTTTTTTCATTTCTATTTCTGTGAGTTCATTATTGGTGTATAAAAAGGCCATAGATTTCTGGGTGTTAATTTTGTATCCTGCTACGTTGCTGAATTCATTTATTAGGTCTAGTAGTTTTTTATGGAGTCTTTGGGGTTTTCTATGTATAGTATCATGTCATCTGCAAATAAGGACAGTTTTACTTCTTCTTTTCCAACTTGGATGCCTTTTATTTTTTCTTCTTGTCTAATTGCTATGGCTAATACTTCTAATACTATGTTGAAAAGGAGTGTTGAAAGTGGGCATTCTTCTTGTATTCCTTTTCTTAGGGGAAATGGGTTTAGTTTTTGCCCATTGAGTATAATGTTGGCTGTAGGTTTGACATATAGGGCTTTTATTATGTTGAGGTATGATTTCTCTATTCCTATTTTGTTGAGAGATTTTATCAAGAAAGGGTGCTGGATTTTATAAAATGCTTTTTCTGCATCAATTGATATGATTATGTGATTTTTGTCTCTCAGTTTGTTTATGTGATGTATCACATTTCTTGATTTGCAGATATTGTACCATCCTTGCATCTCTGGAATAAATCCCACTTGGTCATGGTGTATGATCTTTCTAATGTATTGCTGAATCAGATTTGCTAGAATTTTTGTTGAGGATTTTAGCATCTATGTTTATCAAGGATATTGGCCTGTAGTTCTCTTTTGTTGTGGTATCTTTATCTAGTTTTGGGATTAGGGTAATGCTGGCTTCATAGAAAGAGCTTAGAAGTGTGCCTTCCTCTTGAATTTTTTGGTATAGTCTGAGGAGAATAGGTTTTAGTTCTTCTTCGAATGCTTGGTAGAACTCTCCTGTAAAGCCATCCAGACCAGAGCTTCTGTTTGCTGGAAGATTTATCATTGCTGTTTCAATTTCTTTGGTAGTTATTGGCCTATTCATGTTTTTTGATTCTTCTTGGTTGAGTTTTGGGAGCTTGTATTTTTCTAGGAATATGTCCATTTCATCTAGGTTGTCCATTTTGTTGAAATAGAATTGCTCATAGTATTTTTTCATAATTGTTTATATTTCTGTGAGATCAGTTGTTAGTTCATCTCTTTCATTTCTGACTTTGTTTATTTGGATCCTCTGTCTTAGCTTCTTGGTGAGCCTGCCTAGAGGTTCATCAATCTTGTTTATCCTTTCAAAGAACCGGCTCTTTGTTTTGTTGATCTTTTCTATTGTTGTTGTTGTTTTTTTTTGTTTTTTTTTTTTTTTTTTTTTTGTCTCTATGTCATTTATCTCCTCTCTGATCTTTATTATTTTCTACCTTCTGCTTACACTGGGCTTTTCTTGTTGCTCTCTTTCTAACTCTTTAAGTTCTAGGGTTAGATAATTTATTACCATTGTTTCTTGTTTTTTGAGGTAGGCTTGTAGAGCTATGAACTTCCCTCTCAAGACTGCTTTCACTGTGTCTCAAGGATTTTGGATTGTTGTGTTTTCATTGTTGTTTGTTGTCATGATGCTTTTAATTTCCTTTTTGATCTCTCTGGTAACCCAGTCATTGTTTAATATCATGCTATTTAGCTTCCAGGTGTTTGATTTTTCTTATTGTTTTAATAGGAGTTGATTTCTAGTTTTATGCCATTGTGATCTAAGAAGATGCTTGATATGATTTCTATCTTCTTGAATTTGAAGAGACTTTGCCAGTGACCCAATATATGGTCTACCTTTGAAAATGTTCCATGTGCACTTGAGAAGAATGTATATTTTGTGACTTTGGGGTGAAATGTTCTGAAGATGTCAATTAATTCCATCTGATCTAGCGAGTCATTTAGGATTGATGTGCCTATGCTAATTTTTATTTTAGAGGATTTGTCCAATGGTGATAGTGGGGTATTAAAGTCCCCTACTATGACTGTATTGCTGTCAATCTCTCCCTTGATATCCTCCAGAAGTATTTTTAATGTATTCAGGTGCTTCTATATTGGGTGCGTATATGTTTACCAGAGTTATAGCTTCTTGTTGGATTGCTCCCTTTAGTATTATGAAGTGGCCTTCCTTATCTCTTGTTATGTCCTTCACTTTGAGATCTAATTTGTCAGATATAAGTATTGCTACCCCAGATTTTTTTTTTCATTTCCATTCGTCTGAAAAACCTTTGTCCATCCCTTCACCATCAGTCTGTGTGCATCTTTTTTTTTTTTTTAGGTGGATTTCTTGTAGACAGCAGATATATGGGTCATGTTTTCTTATCCACTCAGTTACTCTATGTCTTTTGATTGGGGCATTTAATCCATTTACATTTAAAGTTATTATTGATAGATACTTGTTTGTCGCCATTTTTATTGTTTACACCTTTGTTCCTTTTTTGCTTTCTATTTCTTTTTTTTACAGCAGACCCTTTAGCATTTCTTGCATTGCTGGTTTGGTGATAATAAACTCCCTTAGTCCTTTTTTTGTCTGTGGAGCTCCTTTTTTCACCCTCAATTTTGCTGGATAGCCTTGCTGGGTACAGTATTCTTGGATTCAGACCCTTGCTTTGCATGACTTTGTATATTTCATTTCATTCCCTTCTGGCCTGATGTGTTTCTGTTGAGAAATCAGTCACTAGTCTGATGGGGGATCCTTTTTAGGTAACTTTCTGTCTCACTCTGGCAACCTTTAAGATTCTTACTTTGTCATTGGTGTTTCCCAATTTAATTATAATGTGCATTTGGATTGGTCTTTTGGGATTCATTTTGTTTGGGACTCTGTGAGCTTCTTGGATTTGTGTGAGTTTTTTCTTCCCTATATCAGGGAAATTTTCTGTCATTATTTCTTCAAACAGGTTTTCTATTCCTTTCTCAGTATCCTCTCCTCTGGAACCCTATAATGTGGATGTTGTTTCATTTTGTGATGTCCCAAAGTTCCCTTAGTCTCTCCTCCTGCTGTTAAGTTATTTTTCTAGATGCTGCTCTGCTTGGGTATTATTACCTATCTTTTCTTCTAGCTCACTGATGCAATCCTCTTCTTCATCTAGTCTCCTGTTGATGCTTTCTTTTGAGTTCTTTATAGCAGCAATGTCATTTTTCATTTCCTCTTGGTTCTTACACATATTGTTGAATATGTCTTCTTTTTATTTATTTGTTTATTTATTTATTTTTTAATTTTTTATTTTATTGCTTAAAGTATTACAAAGGGTATTACATATGTGTCCATTCCCCCCCCCCCCCCGCCCCGGCCCTAGACAGTCCCCTAGCCTCCCCTATCCCCCAGTGTCTTATGTCCATTGGTTATGCTTATATGCATGCATACAAGTTCTTTGGTTGATCTCTTTCCCCCCTACCTCCTGCCCCCCCACCCTCCCCAGCCTTCCCGCTGCAGTTTGACAATCTGTTTGAGGCAGCTCTGCCTCTGTATCTATTATTGTTCAAAAGTTTATAATGGCCTCTATTATCCATAAATGAGTGAGATCATGTGGTATTTTTCCTTCATTGACTGGCTTATTAAACTTAGCATAATGCTCTCCAGTTCCATCCATGACGTTGCAAATGGTAAGAGTTCCTTCCTTTTTAGAGCAGCATAGTATTCCATCGTGTAGATGTACCACAGTTTTCTAATCCATTCATCTACTGATGGGCACTTAGGCTGTTTCCAGATCTTAGCTATGGTGAACTGTGCTGCTATGAACATAGAGGTGCATATATCCTTTCTGATTGGTGTTTCTGGTTTCTTGGGATATACTCCTAGAAGTGGGATCACAGGGTCAAATGGGAGTTCCATTTTTAGTTTTTTGAGGAAACTCCATACTGTCTTCCATAGTGGCTGCACCAGTCTGCATTCCCACCAGCAGTGCACAAGTGTTCCTTTTTCTCCACATCCTCTCCAGCACTTGTCGTTTGTGGATTTGTTGATGATAGCCAGTCTGACAGGTGTGAGATGGTACCTCATTGTTGTTTGGATTTGCATCTCTCAGATGATTAGTGACTTTGAGCATGTTTTCATATGTCTCTTGGCTTTCTGAATGTCCTCTTTTGAAAGGTGTCTATTTAGGTCCTTTGCCCATTTTTTTGATTGGATTGTTTATCTTCCTTTTGTTAAGTTGTATGAGTTCCCTATAAATTTTGGAGATTAGGCCCTTATCAGATATGACATTGGCAAATATATTTTCCCACACAGTGGGTTTTCTCATTGTTTTATTGATGGTTTCTTTTGCTGTGCAGAAGCTTTTTATTTTGATGTAGTCCCATTTGTTCATTTTCTCTTTAGTTTCAAGTGCCCTAGGAGCTGTATCAGTGAAGAAATTGCTTCAGCATATGTCTGAGATTTTGTTGCCTTTGGATTCTTCTAGAATTTTTATGGTTTCCTGTCGTACATTTAAGTCCTTTATCCATTTTGAGTTTATTTTTGTGTATGGTGTAAGTTGGTGGTATAGTTTCATTTTCTTGTATATATCCGTCCAATTTTCCCAACACCGTTTATTGAAGAGACTATGTTGGCTCCATTGTATGTTCTTGCCTCCTTTGTCAAAAATTAATTGAGCATATTGGTTCGGGCCAATTTCTGAGCTCTCTATTCTATTCCATTGATCTATATGCCTATTCTTGTGCCAGTATCAGGCAGTTTTGAGAACAGTGGCTTTGTAATACATCTTGATATCTGGTATTGAGATCCCACCTACTTTGTTCTTTTTCAGGATTGCTGCAGGTATTCGGGGTCTTTTTTATTCCAGATGAATTTTTGGAGAGTTAGTTCAAGATCTATGAAGTATGCCATTGGTATTTTAATTGAAGTGCGTTGAATTTATAGATTGCTTTGGGTAGTATGGACATTTTAATGATGTTGATTCTACCAATCCATGAACACGGTATGTTCTTCCATCTGTTTATGTCTTCCTGTATATCTTTTTTCAACGTCCTGTAGTTTTCTGAGTAGAGGTCTTTTACCTCATTAGTTAAGTTTATTCCTAGGTATTTTAATTTTTTTGGTGCGATGGTAAACGGGATTGTTTTTATAATCTCTCTTTCAGAAAGTTCACTATTGGTGTATAGAAATGCCTCAGATCTTGGGGTTAATTTTGTATCCTGCTACATTGCCAAATTCAAGTATTAAGTCTAGTAGCTTTTTGATGGAGTCTCTAGGGTTTTGTATGTATAATATCATGTCGTCTGCAAATAAGGACAGTTTTACTTCCTCTTTTCCAATTTGGATGCCTTTTATTTCTTCTTCTTGCCGAATTGCAATGGCTAACACTTCCAGTACTATGTTGAACAGGAGTGGTGAGAGGGGGCATCCCTGTCTTGTTCCTGTTCTTAGGGAAAATGGTGTTAGTTTTTGTCCATTGAGTATGGTGCTGGCTGTGGGCCTGTCATATATGGCATTTATTATGTTGAGGTATGATCCTTCTACTCCCGCCTTACTGAGAGTTTTTATCAAAAATGGGTGTTGAATTTTGTCAAATGCTTTTTCTGCATCAATTGATATGATCATGTGGTTTTTTTCTTTGAATTTGTTTACGTGATGTATCACGTTTATTGATTTGAGGATATTGTACCATCCTTGCATCCCTGGGATAAATCCTACTTGGTCATGGTGTATGATCTTTCTGATGTACTGCTGGATCCGATTTGCTAAGATTTCGTTGAGGATTTTGGCATCTATGTTCATGAGGGATATTGGCCTCTAATTCTCTTTCATAGTGTTGTCTTTACCTGGTTTTGGTATTAGGGTGATGCTGGCATCATAGAATGAGCTTGGAAGTGTTCCTTCCTCTTGAATTTTTTGTAGTAGTCTGAGGAGGATAGGTTTTAGTTCTTCCTTGAATGTTTGGTAAAACTCCCCTGTGAAGCTGCTGGTCCTGGGCTTTTGTTTGCTGGAAGCTTTTTGATGACTGCTTCAATTTCTTCCATAGTTATTGGCCTGTTGAGATTTTTAGATTCTTCCTGATTGAGTTTTGGAATGTTGTATTTTTCTAGGAATTTGTCCATTTCCTGCAGGTTGTCTAGTTTGTTGGAGTAGAGCTGTCCATAGTATTTTTTAACAATCATTTGTATTTCTGTGGGGTCTGTTGTTATTTCGCCTCTATCGTTTCTGATTTTGTTTCTGTGGGTCCTCTCTCTTTGCTTCTTGGTGAGTCTGGCTAGAGGTTTGTCAATCTTGTTTATCCTTTCAAAGAACCAGCTCTTGGTTTCATTGATTTTCTGTATTGATTTTTTGGTCTCTATGTCATTTATTTCTGCTCTAATCTTTATTATCTCCTTCCTTCTGCTTACTCTGGGGTTGTCTTGTTCCTCTCTTTCTAATTCTTTGAGTTGTATAGTTAGATGATTTACTACCATTTTTTCTTGTTTTTTGAGATAGGCCTGTAGAGCTATAAACTTCCCTCTCAGGACTGCTTTCATTTCATTCCATAGGTTTTGAATTGTTGTGTTTTCATTGTCATTAGTTTCCAGGATGTTTTTAATTCCTTCTTTGATCTCATTGGTAACCCAATCAATATTTAATAGCTTGCTATTCAGCTTCCAGGTGTTTGAGTATTTTGGGTTGTTTTTATTGTGGTTTATTTCTGATATTATGCCATCGTGGTCTGAGAAGATTCTTTTTATGATTTCAATCTTCTTGAATTTGGGGATACTTTGCTTGTGACCCAATATATGGTCTATTTTTGAATATGTGTTATGAGCACTTAAGTAGAATGTATATTCCGTGGCATTGGGGTGAAGTGTTCTGAAGATGTCTATTAAGTCCATCTGATCTAGTGAGTCATTTAGGATTGCTGTATCTTTGCTGATTGTTTGTCTAGAGGGCTTATCCAGTGCTGTCAGTGGTGTATTAAAGTCCCCTACTATGATTGTATTGTTGTCGATCTCTCCTTTGATATCTTCCAGGAGTTTTTTTATGAATTTGGGTGCTCCTGCATTGGGTGCATATATGTTTACCAGGGTTATATCTTCTTGTTGTATTGATCCCTTTAGTATTATGAAGTGGCCTTCCTTATCTCTTGTTATGGCCTTCACTTTGAGGTCTATTTAGTCCGATAAAAGTATTGCTACCCCAGCTTTCTTTTCCTTTCCATTTGCCTTAAAGATATTTTTCCATCCCTTCACTTTCAGTCTGTGTGAGTCCCTTCTAATGATGTGGGTTTTTTGTAGACAGCAGATGTATGGGTAATGTTTTTTTATCCATTCAGCCACTCGATGTCTTTTGTTTGGAGCATTTAGTCCATTTACATTTAAAGTTATTATTGAAAGGTACTTGTTTGTAGCCATTTCTTTTTTTGTGTGGATGTTTTCTTTCTGAGCTTTTTGTTTCTTCTATTTACACCGGTCCCATTAGCATTCCTTGTAATGCTGGCTTGGTGGTGATAAACTCCTTTAGCCTTTTTTTTGTCTGTGAAGCTTCTTATTTCCCCTTCAAGTTTGAATGATAGCCTTGCTGGATAGAGTATTCTTGGATTCAGTCCTTTGCTTTGCATCACTTTGTAAATTTCCGTCCATTCTTTTCTGGCCTGATGTGTTTCTGTTGAGAAATCATTTGATAATCTAATGGGAGATCCCTTGTATGTAACTTTCCTTCTCTCTCTTGTTGCCTGTAAGATTCTCTCTTTGTCCTGAACATTTGCCATGGTAATTATGATGTGTCTTGGTGTGGGTCTTTTCTGGTTCACCTTGTTTGGTACGCTCTGGGCTTGTGTGACTTTTTTCTTCCCCACCTCAGGGAAGTTTTCTGATATTATTTCTTCGAATAGGTTTTCTAATCCTTGTTCATCTTTCTGTTGTTCTGGTACCCCTATTATTCGTATGTTGTTTCATTTCATGTTGTCCCAAAGCTCCCTTAGGCTCTCCTCCTGTCTTTTAATTTTTTTCTCCAATTTCAGTACATTTTGGGTGTTTTGCTTCCTTGTCTTCTAATTCACTAATTCAGTCCTCCACTTCTCCTAGTCTACTGTTGATACTTTCAATGGTGTTTTTCATTGCAGCTATATCACTCTTCATTTCTTCTTGGGTCTTAAGTTGTTGATTTTTTCCTCTGTTTCTTCTTTCTTCTTGCAGAGGTTGCCGATTTTTTCCTCCATCCGGTTTATGCACTCTAGGACCCTTATTCTGAATTCTTTTTCTGTCATGTTGCATGCCTCTGTATTACTTAGCTGCTTTTCTGGAGAGTCCTCCTTCTCTTTCCTTTGGGAGTTTCTTGTCTACCCATGTTTGATCTCACTGACATATCTAGATGTTGAGTAGTTCAATGGCTGCTCCCTGGGTGGCAGTGACTCCTTGGTCTGTGGTTGCTCTTCGGGCGGTTGCAGTAGCAGCTGCTCTTCAGTTGGCATCAGCTCTTCTGGTGGGTGCTGTTCACAGCTGTGGTGGCTCTTCTGGCTTGCGGGGGGAGGTTTCACGTACAGCTGCTGTTTCTCAGCAGAGGGTGTGGTGCTCAGGAGGCTGCTGTTGCTTGGATCTGCTGTGTTGATTTAAAGGCACAAAATACAACACTACAAGGCACCACGTACCAGGAACTAAACACAAATACATTCCCGATATTAATTACCCCAAATAAAGGTGACCGCTCGAATTAAGAGAATTAGGGGATAAGGAAGAGGAAAGAAAAAAGAGAAAAAAGAAAAGAAAAGTAGGGACCAAAAAATGGAGTACAAATATGAAATTGGGAAAAATAAGGGGGGAAAATAAAAGCGAGAAAAGAAAAGAAAAAAAAGAGCAAAAAGGGAGAATGAAGTGGAAGAGGGGAAGAGACTTTTTATATGAGGAGAATACTCCTATAGAACCGCCACTAATCCCAACAAATTCCAGCAACAGCTCCCTGGAGATGGATGCAAACTAGAAACAACCAATAATATAATGATGAAAATAGAATGGAGAACACTAATCCCAAAATAAAATAAAGAGAAAATAAAATGGCATTTTAAAAAATGGTAAAATGGTAGCAGTAATAATACTGGTTAAAAATAAGAATGGAGTAATTAAAAGGGTAAAATCAGGTGATGGAAAAATATAAAGAAAGAAAGAAAAAAAAGAGAAAAAAGAAAAAAATGAAGAAAAAAAGGAAAAAAATTGGTTTCTTAATTAAAAGGTGTAAAAAGAAAAAAAAATTGCAGTAGTGAAGGTCCTTCGGTTCTCCTATTCTTCAGTCTGGCTTGCCTTTAGTCCTGCCAGGTATTCAGGAGAGTGTTGAGCTTCCCTGCGATACACTGTTCCTCTGTGTTGTAAACCACAGTCCTTATTTTAAAGCAGGCCATATTTGTTTCCCAGACTGCCTTATTTTGTGTTTAGCAAAGAGTCAGTTTGTGGCTCAGCCTCTGGGTGGCAGTGTTCTGGGGTTGGCCTCTGTGTCTATACGGCATCTCTATCACACTTAAAAGTGATATCGAGAGGTCAACAATCCAGAGCTGGTTTCTTAATAGTTACCCGCTCTGTGTTTTTGCTGGGATTGAAAATCCCTCTATAGGCCAGACCCTGTTAACTCCCAGGGACTGATCAGATTAGTTTAATCCTTGATCTCATTGAGGTTGGAATCTGGGTGTGGCTGTACTTTTTGCCTGGGGGCTGGGGGAAGTAGTCTCACTCTCCTGAGAGAATGGCTGCCCCAGTCCTGGGCTCAGGGGTGTCTCAGCACTCAATTCGCTGCCACCTCTCCCGGACCCCCTTCTCTCCTTAGTCTCTCCCCAGATTCCACTCCTCTGCACCCTCTCCCTCTCTTCAGCACATGTGAGTGTGTATATCCGAAATGTCCCATGAACAGGATTCAGTGAGAATAAACAAACAAACGCCGGCCGCGGAGACGGGGAAGGCTTGGTTCCTGTAAGCTCTTCTCTTACCGGCACTGCATGGTCTGGTCAGCTCTTCAGGCTTCCCCCTTTAGGCTCAGTCCTCTGTGATCACAGAACCCAGCTCTCAAATCCCCCGGCGGTGCCAGGAAACCCTTCAGATCTCATTTCCCCAGTCAGGGGCTGTGCCTGTCCCAAGGGACGTGGCTGTCTGCCACACGGTCTCCCTCCGACCCTCTCCCTAGGAAACAATCCTTTTCAGGAGATGACAAGCTTTTTTAAGAATGGCAACCTGAGAGATGCAAATTAAATGACAAGGAGGGATCACCTCACACCTGTCAGGATGGCCACCATCAATAAATCAACAAGCCACAGGTGCTGGTGAGGCTGTGGCGAAAAGGGAAGGGACGCTCCTGCACTGGTGGTGGGAATGCAGACTGGTGCAGCCACTGTCGTTGGTGTAGTAGTCACCTCAGCACCTGGAGGAGCAGGTGGCCTGGGAGATGGGCTGTGGGCTGGTGGTCTTGGGCCTGGTGCACTATCTCCTCCAGCTTTGGGTGGGGCCCGCACAGCCTTCAGACCAGAGTCCCCCCAACAAAGCCCTGCAGCACCGAGACTGGGACAGGCAGGGACAAGGCATCCGCAACAGGAATGCTGTGTGAGCCCAGGGCGAGGGGTTTCAGCTCCAGGCACCCGGGTGCCAGCCAGCCTGACTCTTCCAGGGATGCCACCGATCTGAATATGTCTTCTATTCTTTTCATCGACCTTATGACAATTTCTCTGAATTCTTTCTCTGACATATTGCTTGCCTCCATTTTGTTTACTTCTTTTTCTGGTGATTCCCCCTTTACTTTCATATGCTGTTTGTCTCACCATGATCTCTCTTCTCCGGGTGTCTGGTTATGTAGCTCTCTCTCTCCTTTCCCTAGGCGAAATCTGACCTTTCCCTGAGACGATGCAGAGCTCTTCCCTGTCCGCATATTCGCCCTGCTTGAGATCCAGTGTTCCTGGGTTCACAGCTGGTCTCTGGGTCTGGGACATTAGCCTTTTATCAGATATATGATTTGCAATTATTTAATCCCATTCAATAAGTTGCCTTTTTATTTTGTTGATGGTTTTCTTTGTTGTGCAAAAGCTTTTTGGTTTGATATAGTCCCACCTGCTACTTTAATTTTTGTTGCTTTGGCTTTTTATTTCATATTCAAAAAATGATTGCCAGGACCTATGCTTTGCAAAGAGCTTACTGCCCTTGATTTCTTCTAGGAGTTTTATGGTTTCATGCCTTACATTCAAGTCTTGATTCATTTTGAGTTAATTTTTGTGAGTGCTTTAAGATAGTGGTCCAGTTTTATTCTTTAGCATTGGGTTCAATTTCCCAACACCATTTATTAAACAGACTGTTCTTTCCACCTTGCATATTTTTGGCTCCTTTTTTCAAAAATCAATTGACCATATATGTATAGATTTATTTCTGGGCTCTCTATTCTTCTTCATTAGTCTATGTGTCTGTTTTGATGCCGATATCATACTATTTTTTTATTTTTATTTTTAATTATTTATTGTTGAAAGTATTACATATGTCTCCTCTTTTCCCACATTTACCTCTCCCCACCTGTTCCTGCCTCCCAGCAAGGCCCTCACACCCCTATTTTCTGTGTCCATTGGTTATGCTTATATGCATGCATACAAGTCTTACACCCCCCTTCCACCCACCCCTGCCATCTCTCTGAAGTTTGACGGTCTGTTAGATGCTTCTATGTCCCTCAGTCTATTTTTTCGTTCATCAGTTTATGTTGTTCATTATATGTCACAAGTGAGTGAGGTCATGTAATACTTATCATTCACCAACTGACTTATTTCACTTAACATAATGCCCTCCGTGTCCATCCATGCTGTTGCAAATGATAGGAGTTCATTCTTTTTTTAGAGCAGCATAATATTCCATTGTGTAGATGTACCATAGTTTTTTAATCCACTCATCTGCTGATCAGCACTTAGGCATTTCCAAATCTTAGCTATTGTAATTTGTGCTTCCATGAACATAGGGGAGCATATATTCTTTCTGATTAGTATTTATGATTTCTTGGGAAATATTCCTAGAAGTAGGATTACTGAGTCAAATGGAAGTTCCATTTTTAAATCTTTGAGGAAACTCCATACTGTTCTCCACAGTGGCTACACCAGTTTGCATTTTCACCAGCAGTGTACAAGGGTACCTTTTTCTCCACACCCTCACCAGCCCTTGTCCTTTGTTGATTAGGTGATGATAGCCATTCTGACAGGTGTGAGATGGCACCTCATTGTCATTTTAATATGCATCTCTCAGATGATCAGTGACTTTGAGCATTTTTTCAAATGCCTATTGGCCTTCTGATTGTCCATTTTCGAAAAGTGTCTATTTAGGTCCTTTGCTCATTTTTTGATTGGATTGTTTATTTTCCTTTTGTTAAGTTGTATGAATCCCCTATAAATTTTGGACTTTAACCCCTTATTGGATGTAACATTGAAAAAAATGTTCTTCCATTCAGGGAGCTCTCTTTTTGGGTTTTTTTTTTGATGGTTTCTTTTGCTGTGCAGAGGCTTTTTATTTTGATGTAGCCCCATTTATTTTCTCCTTAGTTTCCATTGTTCTAGATGTATCACTAAACATATTATTATGAGGTATGTATGATATTTTGCTGCCTATGAATTCTTTTAAGATTTTTATGGTTTCCTGTCTTATGTTTAATTAAGTCTTTTATCCATTTTGAATTTATTTTTGTGTATGGTGTAAATTGGTGGTATAGTTTCATTTTTTTTTTTTTTGCATTTATCTGTCCTATTTTCCCAACACCATTTATTGAAGAAACTGTCTTGACTCCCTTTTATTCTCTTGCCTCCTTTGTCAAATATTAATTGAGCATAATGGCTTGGGTCAATTTCTGGGTTCTCTGTCTGCTCCATTGGTCTATATGTCTGTTCTTGTGCCAGTACCAGGCAGTTCTGAGAATAGTAGCTTTGTAATATAATTTGAAATCTGATATTGTGATTCCTCCAATGTTGTTGTTCTTTCTCAGGAATTGCTGGGGCTATTCAGGGTCTTTTTTAATTCTATACTATATGGCTGGTGCATAAAATTCATGGACGGGGGGGGGGAGGGTTCCCTCAGCCTGGCCTGCAACCACTTGCAGTCCAGGAGCCCTTGGGTGATGTCCGACCGCGTCAGACATACTTAGCACTGCCACAGAGGCAGGAGAGGCAGGCTCCCATGACCACCACTGTACTTGCCAGCTATGAGCATGGCTTATGGTTGAGTGGTGCTCCCTGTGTGGGAGCACACTGAACACCAGGAGGCACCTCCTGTGTTGAGTGTCTGCCCCCTGGTGATCAGTGAGTGTCATAGTGACTGGTCATTCTGCCGTTCAGCCGATTTGCATATTGGCCTTTTATTATATAGGACTAGAGGCCCGGTGCACAAAAATTTGCGCACTCAGGGGGGAGGAGGGGGTCCCTAAGCCCGGCCTGTGCCCTCTCGGAATCTGGGATCCCTCGGGAGATAACTACCTGCTGGCTTAGGCCTGCTCCCGGGTGGCAGAGGGCAGGCCCAATCCCTAGGTGCAGCTCCTGGTCGGGCTCAGAGCAGGGCTGATTGGGGAGTTGGGGCGCCACCCCCTGTCATGCACAGATCAGGACGGATCGGGAGGTTGCGATGCTACACTCAGTCACGCTCAGGGTAGGGCCGATTGGGGGGTTGGGGCACTGCCCCCTGTCACACTCAAGGCAGGGTCGATGGGGAGGTTGCGGTGCCACCCCCTGTCACGCACAGAGCAGAGGCCATCAGAGGGTTGGGGAGCTCCCCCCGTCATGCACAGAGCAGGGCCGATCAGGGTGTTGAGGAGCTCCCCCCTGTCACTCAAGAGTAGGGCTGATAGGGGAGTTGGGGCACCACCCCCTGTCACACACGGAGCAGGGCGGATCAAAGGGTTGGGGCACCGCACCCTGTCACACTCAGGGCAGGGCTGATGGGGAGGTTATGGCTCTACCCTGTCACATACAGAGCAGTGCCCGTGGAGGGGGGGGGGGTGTTTGGGGCACCACCCCCTGTCACACACGGAGCAGGGCGGATCAAAGGGTTGGGGCACCGCACCCTGTCACACTCAGGGCAGGGCTGATGGGGAGGTTATGGCTCTACCCTGTCACATACAGAGCAGTGCCCGTGGAGGGGGGGGGGGTGTTTGGGGCGTCACACCCTGTCACACACAATGCTGCAGGGCTGATCAGGGGGTTGGGGTGCCTTCCCCGTCATGAACAGAGCAGGGCGGATAGGGAGGTTGTAGCCCTGTCCCCTGTCACACACAGAGCCGCAAGGCGATCAGGGGGTTTGGGCGCTGCCCCCTGTCACGCTGATCCTGGTGCCGGAAGGCATATTACCCTTTTACTATATAGGATAGAGGCCTGGTGAATGGGTGGGGGCTGGCTGGTTTGCCCTGAAGGGTGTCCTGGATCAGGGTGGGGGTCCCCACTGGGGTGCCTGGCCAACCTGGATGAAGGGGTGATGGCTGTTTTCAGCTGGTCACACACTCTTCAGGCTCAGGGTCCCCACTGGGGTGCCTGGCCAGTCTGGGTGAGGGGCTGAGGGCTGTTTTCAGGCTGGTGGGTGACTGAAGCTCCCTACCGCTCCTTTTTTTCTTTTTCTTTTTTTTATTCTGGGCCAGCTTTAGCTCTGAGGCTTGGCTCCAGCTCTTAGGCCTCTGCTGATGAAAGCAGGTATCTGGTTTGTTTGGGTTCTATAATTGAAACACTGTTTCAACTCCAGCTCTGAGATCCCAGCTGGCTGAAAGTAGGTTTCTGGAGTTTGTTTAGATTCTATATTTGTAACAATGTTTCAAACTTCAAGCTCAGAGGCCGGCAGATCCAGGCGGGGAACGTTGGAGTCCTCCATCACTGAATCAAGCAAGCCTCATGTTCGCTTCAAGCTGCCTGGCTGCCGGCCGCCATCTTGGTTGGCAGTTAATTGGCATATCGCCCTGATTAGCCAATGGGAAGGGTAGCGGAGGTACGGCTAATTACCATGTTTCTCTTTTATTAGATAGGATAAGTTTTTGGAGAGTTTGTTGTAGGTCGTTGAAATATGCCATTGGCATTTTTTAAATTTTTTTTATTGATTAAGTTATTACATATGTGTCCTTATCCCCACATTACCTCCCATCCCCCCCACTCATGCTCTCACCCCCCCCCCTGTTGTCTGTGTCCATTGGTTAGGCCTATATGCATGCATATAAGTCCTTTGGTTGATCTCTCCCTCTTACCCCCACTCTCCCCTACCTTCCCTCTGAGATTTGACAGTCTGATCAATGCTTCCCTGTCTCTGGATCTGTTTTTATTCATCAGTTTATGTTGTTCATTATATTCCACAAATGAACGAGATCATGTGCTGGCAAGTATGTGGAGAAAAAGGAACCCTCGTGCACTGCTGGTGGGAATGCAGACTGGTGCAGCCACTGTGGAGAACAGTATGGAGTTTCCTCAAAAAGTTAAAAATGGAACTCCCATTTGATCCAGTAATCCCACTTCTAGGACTATATCCGAAGAGACCAGAAACACTAATCAGAAAGGATATATGCACCCCTATGTTCAAAGCAGCACAATTTACAATAGCTAATATTTGGAAACAGCCTAAGTGCCCATCAGCAGATGAGTGTATTAAAAAACTGTGGTACATCTACACAATGGAATACTATGCTGCTATAAAAAAGAAGGAACTTTTACCATTTGCAACAGCATGGATATAACTGGAGAGCATCATTCTAAGCGAAATAAGCCAGTCGGAGAGAGATAAATATCACATGATCTCACTCATATGTGGGACATAATGATCAACATAGTTTGATGAACAAGAATAGATCCAGAGACAAATGGTAGGGAAGGAGGGGTTAGAGAGCAACCCAAGGACTTCTATGCATGCACATTAGCATCATTAGCATAACCAATGGACAGAGTCACTTGGGCAGTGGGGGCTTGCCCGGGATGGGAATGGTATGGTCAATTGCAGAAAAAGAAAAGATATGTAAAACTTTAGACAATAATAATAATAAAAAGACAGGTGTTTAATAATAAATAAATAAATAAATAAATAAATAAATAAATAAATAAATAAAGAGCACATAATCTTGTTAGGTATCCTGCAATCCAATCCCCACCTTTCGCTGACCTTCATTTAGTAAATTCTCTCCTTAATCCCAATTTCAGAAAAAGAGCTGCAAACTATCATTTCTTGGAAGCATTTTACTCAAACTGTTGAGATCTTGCTTCCAGGTGTAACTTCTCTTTGGCTCAAATATACTTGTATAAAAATTCTCTACAGGTTTGGACATTCTTATATTGATGACTGGACATTAGAAGTCCAGAATTCTTTTCATTATTTTTTTTAAAAAATCATCTTTATTGTTGAAAGTATTACATATGTCCCCTTTGTTTGTTTCATTACTTTTTAACATTTGGAAAATATCAATTAATAGTGATCAGTTTTCAATCAACATAAGTAACAACAAAGAATTATCGAACAACTTTTAGATAGTGGGGCACATAGAAATCAGCATATTCCTAGAGGTGCTTATGATACTCTGCCCATTTCCTGGGTGGTGTTCTCCACCAGGAGCTCTAGGTAGAAGGCACAACAAAAGGAAAAGAACAGTGGAAGGAGGGTAAAACAAAGGTCTTAAGAAATACTGACAACCAAATTTGTTTACCAGATGGCCTATTCACAGTGAGCTAGAAATAGTGAGAAGCATTTTTTCTTCACCAGCAATTCTTTTTTTTTCTTTTTTTTGTCATTATGTTAGAGTAGGCAGCTAGGTAGGTATGAGCTAGGAGAGGTGGCTGGGGGTTTGGAGGGAATATGTATGAGAAGCGACAAACTAAAAATAGACAATGGCGGTGGCAGGCCTCTTTGTAAGCAGGAAAGATTCAGAGCCCCTCCAGGATGTGCTCTAACTGGTAGCATAACACCTAGATGAAGGAGCCTTATAGCTTAAAAATACATTTTTTTTGAGACATGAAGGAGAGTGTGACTTGCTTCTTGCCTAGGGATGTTACAGTCTAGGGGTATACATCCTCTGAACTACCAAATATTGGGCACTTGGTTCAGTCTCGGCCAGCTGAGCTGACTGCTCAGGATACTTGGTTTGTTATCAGCTGGCTGAATTACCCACTCAGGTTCTATCTGAATGTATTTTTTCCCAACAAGTAAATCTTCACCTGCTTTTGCTGTTATTTGTTGTGTCTTGTTTGAGTCCATTCCTACAAGCAAGACAAAAACTGGAGATGCAGAGTACTGTCTCTGGCCAGAGGTTATCTCTAGCTAGAGACCCTCTTTACCACTGATAACTATAAATGAATGGATTATATAGGAACATTTAGAAGTTACTTCTCTGATATAGTAAACTTTGGATTATATCTATGGTGCTCAAAATGAAGCATTATTCTTTTAACATTTAAGTATATGGTATTTATCAATATGTTGAAAATATAAATAACAGTTTTGGCATATTTTGATATATGGGCAATAATTTAAAATTTAAGTGTATGCAATAATTACAATTCTTGTTAAAAATAGGAAAATTACATCACATGAAGCAGTTTCTCTCAAATAGGAGTCAGAATCCTCCAGAGAGGGATCATAGACTGTCCCCAGGAATGAGAAGAACTCCACAGGACAGCTTCTTGACCTTGACCCTTCTTGATGCCATCCTTAGTGCTTGATCTTATATTCACTGTATTCAGCACCATCACTTGCCTTTTAAAAAATATGTTTTATTGATTCTAGAGAAAGAGAAACATCAATCTGTTGCCTCCCACATGCACACCAACTGGGGACTGAACCAGCAACCTGGGCATGTGCTCTGACTGGTAATTATACTACCTTATGGTGCTTGGGACAATGCTCAACCACCGAGTCACACTGGCCAAGGCATCACTTGCCTTTTATTAGCTGGTCTTTGGTTCACACTTCTAGGCAGCTTGGAAAAGGGAGAATGATGGTGAGAAAGATTGATGCAGGGCCTTGAGCATTGGTTAGGAATGTGAGCCCCTTTCCCCCAAGTTAAAATTAGGCATTCCATCTTTTATACTTTTATTGTATTTTGTAATCTTATTTATTACTAGAGGCCTGGTGCACAAAAATTTGTGCACTCGGGGGGGTCCCTCAGCCTGGCCTATGCCCCCTTGTAGTCTGGGACCCCTCAGAGGATGTCCACCTGCTGGCTTAGGCCCGCTCCTTTGGGGATCGGACCCAAACTGGCAGTCAGACATCCCTCTGGCAGCCTGGCAGCCCTCGGGGAATTTCCACTTGCCAGCAGGGAGCAGGCCTAAGCTGCCGTCGGACATCCTTAGTGCTGCTGAGGAGGCAGGAGAGGCTCCGACCACCACTGCTGTACTGGCAGCCGTCAGCCTGGCTTGTGGCTGACAGAGCTCCCCCTGTGGGAGTGCACTGACCACCAGGGGGAAGCACCTGCATTGAGCGTCTGCCCCCTGGTGGTCAGTGTGTGTCATAGTGACCAGTCATTCCCAGTTGTTCTGCTGTTACGGTCAATTTTCATATTACCCTTTTATTATATAGAATAGAGTCCTGGTGCATGGGTGGGGGCTGACTGGTTTGCCCTGAAGTGTGTCCTGGATCAGGGTGGGGGTCCTGCTGGGGTGCCTGGCCAGCCTGGGTGAGGGGCTGATGGCTGTTTTCAGGCTGCCCAAACCCCCTTCAGGGTGGGGGTCCCCACTGGGGTGCCTGGCCAGCCTGGGTGAGGAGCTGATGGCTCTTTTCAGACTGACCAAGCCCCCTGGTGACTGAAGCTCCCAGCCTTTCCTTTTTTTTTATTTGCTCCAGCTCCGTGGCCATGGCAACTGGAAGCAGGTATCTAGGGTTTATTTACCTTCTATAATTGAAACTTTGTTGCCTTGAGAGGAGGCAGCAGCCGCTGGGAAGCTTGGCTTCTTCCATCGCAGGGGCAAGCAAGCCTCCTGCTTGCTCCAGCTCTGTGGCCATGGCCTGCTGAAAGCAGGTATCTGGGGTTTATTTACATTCTATAATTGAAACTTTGTTGCTTTTGAGTGGAGCTCAGAGCCAGCAGCAGGCTGGCTTCCTCCATCACTGGAGCAAGCAAGCCTCATGCTTGCTCCAGCTCCGTGGCTTCCAGCCGCCATCTTGGTTGGGTTAATTTGCATATAGTCACTCTGATTGGCTGGTGGTCATGGCTTAAGGCATAGCAAAAGTACAGTCAATTTGCATGTTTGTCTATTATTAGGTAAGACTAAAAGCCCAGTGCATGAAATTCATGCATGGGGGAGATCCCCTCAGCCCAGCCTGTATCCTCTCCAAGCTGGGACCCCTCGGGGGATGTCCAACTGCTGGGATCAGGCCTAAACCAGCAGTCGGACATCCCTCTCACAATCCTGGACCACTGGCTCCTAATCACTCACCTGCCTGCCTGCCTGTTCGCCCCTAACTGCTTCCCCTGCTGGGCTGGTCTCCCTTAACTGCCCCCCATTGCTGGCCAGGTTGCCCCCAACTACCCCCTCCCTGCTGGCCTGGTCACTTCTAACTGCCCCCCTGCTGACCTGGTCACCCCTCACTGCCCCCACCTGCCGGCCTGGTCACCCCCAACTGTCTTCTCCCTGTGGGTCTGGTTGCCCCTCACTGCCCCCCCTGTCAGCCTGATCACCCCCAACTGCCCCCCCTGCCAGCCTAGTCACCCCTCATTCCCCACCCCCCGCCAGCTTGGCTGTGCCACACAGCCTGCTGTTCAGTCGTTTGGTTGTCCCTCACTAACCCTCCCCCTGCTGCCTGCCTGGTTGCCCCATGCAGCCTGTTTGTTCAGTTGTTTGGGTGTCCCTCACTAACTCCCCTGCCGGCCTGGTCATAGGCAGCCATCTTGTGAGGGTGTGAGGGTTAATTTGCATATTACCTCTTTATTATATAGGATACTTATTACCTGTATCTTCCTATCTCATTAGCTAATGCAGTTTAGGAGCACAATGTTCTGTATAATTTATCTTCTCATATTCTACAAGGCTTAACACATCCTTGTTACATATAGGGTGCTCCATAAGCATTTGGCAGAAGACAGTTGAAATGAAATGAATTAAACTGAATTATGTTATGAAATAAATGGTAGTCCAAGGTCTGTAATAGCACAACACAATAGTTAAAGGCATAGTCTTTCCAGTAATACCCATGAAATCTTCAGAATTTCTATACTGGATAGGTTTAAGAGTGTCTGCCTATGCGGAAGAGAGGACAAGGGGATTCATATTAAAGCTGCACAAGTCACCTTGTTTTGAGTCTGTGCACGCCAATTCTTTGTTGTTGTTGTTTGTCAGTTTATTTTTTATATTATACTAGAGGCCCGGTGCATGAAATTCGTGCATGGGGGGCAGTCCTTCAGCCCTGCTTGCACCCTCTCACAATCCAGGATGCTTGCCTGCCAGCCTTCCTGATTGCCCCTAACCACTCTGCCTTCCTGATTGCCCCAACTGCTCACCTGCCTGCCTGATCGCCCCTAACTGCCTCTGCCTGCTTGCCTGATTGCCCCTAACTGCTCGCCTACCTACCTGATTGCCCTTAACCGCCTCTGCCTTGGCCTGCCACTACAGCTTCATCTGGAAGGATGTCTGGAATGATGTCCAGAAGGTCGTTTGACTATCCATTCTAATTAGCATATTATACTTTTATTATTATAGATAGTTGCTTTGCTCCAAGCTATAAGGACCTGCTTGTCATAGAGATAGAAAACTTTTAATTTTTACTCTTGATTATGGCAATTAACTAACACAGATGGCCACCAAAAAGGTGACTTACCAAAGGGTGTATAGCAAACGGTGCTGTTAAGTCCTCTTCTGCGAAAACATGCATGTTTTGCATTGTATCTGCCTTCACTCATAAAAGAGTGAAGTTTCTGTCTATCTTTGCAATCATATGAGCAAATTGTCTGGGTCCCCAGCCCAGTCTGGTTTGGTGTTCACAGAATAATAGAGGTCTTTTTTTTTTTTTCTTTGCTCCATTGGTGGAGATTTCCTAGAAGTTGCAGGATATCTTCCTTTTACTTTTTCCTTGACACTCTGACTTTACTTATGTCTCTCACCTTTGCTTTCCCTCCATCCCCCACCTGCAACAGTAACTTTCTCCAGGCTCACTTTGCTCAAGTGTCTAGGACAGCGGTTCTCAACCTGTAGGTTGAGACCCCTTTGGGGGTCGAATGACCCTTTCACAGGGGTCACCTAAGACCATCAGAAAACACATATATAATTACATATTGTTTTTGTGATTAATCACTATGCTTTAATTATGTTCAATTTGTAACAATGAAATTGGGGGTCACCACAACATGATGAACTGTATTAAAGGGTCGCGGCATTAGGAAGGTTGAGAACCACTGGTCTAGGAGATCACACAATGTATCTGCCACCAGAACTACGATTCCCAGCATTCCTGGTGCTCCCCGTGCTCTGGGCTACTGCTTCTGGTCCAGGGGCTGCCATCAGAACTATGATTCCCAGCATTCCTGGTGGTCCCCGTGCTCTTGGTTTCTGCTTCAGGTCCAGGAGCTGCAGAAACCAAAAGGACTGGGAACTCCAGCCACATTCTGTTCCCTGGGCTTCTGTCTGCTGGGCTGGGGCATGTTGCAGGCTGTGCGGCAGCGGCTGGGGGCACGCTCCCAGCCCAGCAGTCCCATGTTGTGTCCGCAGCCCTCCCTCCCTCAGCAGCTGGGGCATGGGAGGCAACATTGCCAGGGCGATGATGTCAGCGTCCTGCCCCAGCAGCTATGGGTGCTGCCATCTTTTTGTTGGAGTGATGGTTAATTTGCATATTACCCTTTTATTAGATTAGATTCCACATATAAGTGATATCAATATTTGAATTTCTCTGACTAGCTATTTCCCTTAGCATAATAATTTCCAAGTCCATCCATGGTTTTGTAAAAGGTAAGAGATCCTTCATTTTTATAGCCGCTTAGTATTCCATTGTGTAAATGTATCATAGCTTTTTTATCCACTCATCTACTTATGGGAACTTGAGCTATTTCCAGATCTTTGCTATTGTAAATAACACTGCTATGAACATAGGTGTGCATATATTTTTTTCTGGTTAGTGTTTTGGGATTCTTAGGATATAATCCCAGAAGTGGGATTGATGGGTCAAATGGCAGTTCCATTTTTAATTTTTTGAGGAAAATCCATGCTGTTTTCCATAGTGGCTGAACCAGTATGCATTCCCACCAACAGTGCACTAGAGTTCTCTATTCTCCACATCCTCACCAGCACTTGTTTGTTGATTTATTGATAGTACCCATTCTGGCAAGTGTGAGGTGATATCTCATCATTGTTTTAATTTCCATCTCTCTGATTAGTGACATTGAACATGTTTTCATATGTCTATTGGCCATCTGTATGTTCTCTTTGGAGAAATGTCTATTCAGTGCCTTTGCCCATTTTCTTAATTGAATATTTTGTCTTCCTGATGTTGAGCTGTATAGATTCTTTATTTTGGAAGTTAACCCCTTATCAGATGCATCATTGGTGAATATATTCTCCTATACAGTGGCTTCCCTTTTCATTTTGATGGTTTCTTTTGCTTTGCAGAAGCTGTTTAGTTTGATGTATCCCATTTGTTTATTTTTTTCTTTGTTTCCCTTGCCCTAGGAGATGTATCAGCAAAAATATTGCTACATGTCATGTCGAAAATTTTACTATGTTTTCCTCTAGGATTATTATAGTTTCATGACTTATATTTAATTATTTTATCCATTTCTGAGTACAGGTCTTTTACCCCTTGGTTAAGTTTATTCCTAGGTCCCTTATTTTGTTGTTGTTGTGATGGTAAAAGGGAATGTTTTCTTAGTTTCTCTTTCTGAGTGTTCATTATTGGTATATAAAAATGCCACGGATTTTTGGATATTAATTTTGTATCCTGCTACTTTTCTGAATTCATTTATTAAATCTAGTAGTTTTTTGGTGGAGTCTTTAGGGTTTTCTGTGTACAATATCATGTCATCTGCAAATAATGACAATTTTACTTCCTCCTTTTCAATTTGGATGCCTTTTATTTTTTCTTCTTGTCTGATTACTGTAGCTAGGACTTCTAGTACCATCCTAGCTAATAAAAGAGTAATAAGCGAATTTACTCTCACCTTGTGACAAAGATGGTGGCACCCACAGCCAAGAAGGAGGGAATATGCAAATTGAGGGTCACTTTGCAACAAAATGGCGGCGGCCAGGCCAGGATGCTTGCGTTGTCACCACAGCAACGATGCAGGCATTTCCCCCCACCCCCGCCGCTCCAAGCCTGTGGGCAGTGTGCAGGCACGCAGGGGCAGACAGCCTCTGGGTTGAGAAGAGCCTCTGGGTGGGGGAGGTGGGCCAGCAGAGGGTGGCCTGTACTCCCCACATGGTGGTGGTAGCAGCCGTGAGTGCACCAAGTAAAGCCTGCAGGCTAAGCTGAAGTAGCATCTTCAGGCCATCAGCGCCGAGGAGTGGCTGTGCAAGTCCCACCTCCTGGCCCAGAAGGTGCATGATCACAGGGACAACCACCGTGGTCGGCCAGATTGATGTCCTCCTGTCCGCGCCATGGGCGTTTGTGGATCTGCACAGCCACAGGCCTCCGGAGTGTGCATCCTCTCCTCCCCCTCTGGTGTGCGAATGTCCCCCAGCATGCTGTACCCATGCACACCTGCAACAGTCCCAGACCATGGCACTATCAAGTCCCGCTCCCCACTGCCCCCCCACCCCTCTGCCACACTTCCATCAACCCCAGCATGCCTACATCCCCCACAGGATGTGTGCATGTCCCCTCCGGCACACTCACGTCCTTTGGAGAGTGCCTGGATGTTCTGGGTGCTGAGGGTGGGCACCTGTGAGATGACAATGAGAGGGCAGAGTGGTGATGCCCTGTTCCCGTGGTGGCCAGTGCAGTGATGAGATCACCTCCATGGGGCTAATGCAGGTGCTGAAGCGGGAGCAGATGCAGAGAGACACACCTGATGGGTGCAGGCGGCCCTCACTGAGGTGCCTTCAGTCAGCGTTCAAGATCAGGAACCCAGAGGAGATGAGGAGTTCCGTCCTCTCAGTGAAACAGTGGGATAGTCAAGACGACTGCAGAGGAGGAATGTGCACTTTGGGTGCCAGCATCCGTGAGTGAAGGCTGCCCTGACTGAGCCTCACTAGCTTGGGGCCTAGCGCACTCCTGCCGGGCAGCGGGTGACAAGACATGCTTTTCCGAGTTAATGAGAGAATACATTGATTCTCCTGCTGCCCGCAAAGGTGGAAAGTGGAGTAAAAATATCTATGTTAACACCTTCAGAAAATTTGACATATGAAGTTTTGAAGCTTGCTTTCAATACAATAAAATAGCATACATATCAAATCACATATATATCAACATATGTGTAACTCCATCTATTAAAAAAAATCCGCATTATTAACTAGTACACCTAGTAGTTTTTGCCCATTGAGTATTATGTTGGCTGTAGCAAGCCAATTCTTAGTGCCACCTTTACTACAAACAGACATAGGTTAAAATAATTTCTCCAAGCCTCAGTTCCCACATATATAAAATGGAATGCAAAACGTTATAATACAGAGTGTTGTGAGAATTTATAAGATAATATGTGCTTAGTATTTGACTTAGGCCTGCATAGAGTAAGCAGTAAATAAAAAGCTATCATTTTTATTACTAAATCTTAAGTTAGTAATATTAACAAAATGTTAGAATGTTAGAGCTAGGAGGGAGCTCAGAAACAGCAAAGATAGAGATTTGAAGTCCACAGACTTAAGTGGGAATACTGTCTCTGCTCCTCCTAGCAGGATGACCTGGGGCAAATTACCCACCCAGTAAAACTTCAGTATGTAGAATCACCTGGACTTGTTAAAATTCATATTCCAAAGCCCTCCCCCAGTATTTCTGATTAAGTGGTTTTGTGGACCCAAGGATCTGCATTTTACAGGATCCCAGGTGATTCTGATCCATGAACCCTGTGGATCACAGTTTGTAAAATGTTGACCTAATCTTCTGAAGTCTCAGGCCTTTCATCCGTACTGTGGGGCAGTGATACCTGCTTCATGATTTGTGTATGGGAGCATCTGGCCTCAATTCTGGTTTATTGTCCATGCTCAGAAATGTTGGCTCCCTTCCTCTAATACCCTATCCAACCGTGTGTATCCAGTACCAGAAAAGAGGACAAAATCTTGAGAATGTATTAGAAGTTGACACAAATCAGTTAACAAATTAAGGAGCATCAATCTGTAAAGGCTGGGAAAAAAAACTAAAAAGCCTGAGAGTCTGTGAAGCACATTAGACATATTTTGAAAAATATAGGCCAGTAATAGAATGAATTCCCACTCTTTCCCCAAATTAGCCATGTTTGGAAATAAAAAATTCCACTCTGATGAGCACATTTCCCTGCTTTCAAATGCCAGAAACCAAGTGAGCAAGGAGCAGGGCCTGAACCCCTACCATTGGCAGTGAGCAGTTTCATAATGAGTTTGGAAATTTGACTTCTTGCCCACCTCTGGTTCATTAATGTAATAGAAGAAAATTAGCAGATTATTATGACATCAGAAGACATTTGGGGAGAGGCCAATGCCATGCAGAACTGAGTCAGCTACAAAGAAAATGAAACTTCATTTTGCCCATAAACATTATCTTAGCTGATTATTGTGCCCTGCTGTTGCTATAGCATGGGAATTTTGAAGCTGTAGAGTCTATAATAAGCTAGATATGCTCACTTGTTAATGCTTTTCCTTCTTGTTATATATTTCAGTATGTTAAGCTGCTATTTAACTCTGAATTGTCATGATCCATAGCATTGTATATAGATATAATATCTTTGCAGTATAATTGTGAAAGAAATTGGTGATACTTTTGATGGGAGGGGGTTAAAATTATAGAGAAACATAAGGCTATGGTTATATAAATGTAAAATCACCCCACAAAATCAAAAACAAAAAAACAACCCTATTCCATCAACTTTCCCAAAAACAAATGGGCAAAATATGTGAAGACCTCTTAGCAATTTTTTACTTTTGGGCCAAGAATTATGATCTAGAATAAAAATCTTTTTATATGTATACCAGAGGCCCAGTGCTCAAATTTGTGCATGGGTAGGGTCCGGCTGGCCCACCCCGATTGGGGGCTGATCAGGCCTGGCCGGCTGGGGGAAGAGCTGCAGGTGGTTGGCTGGCTGGCCCTGCTGATTGGGGGCCGATCAGGGTAGGGGTAGGGGGGCAATTGGGGGTGGGGCCCACTGGGGGGAGGGGCCGTGAGCGATTGGTCAAACTCCTGGTTGAATTCCTGGTTGAACTCTTGGTTGAGGGGACAATTTGCATATTAGCCTTTTATTATATAGGATAAGTCATTTAGTCATTTATATTTCTTTTTCAGTGAACTATGTTATCATATTTGTTAAAATTATTTTTTTCTTTCAAAATCTTGCTAATATCCTTAATGGAACTACTTACAAAATTGAACTGTATGAGATAGTTTTGCTTTCAGATTGTTTTAAACTATTTTTGAGGATCCTCTATATCAGTGGTTCTCAACCTTCTGGCCCTTTAAATACAGTTCCTCATGTTGTGAGCCAACCATAAAATTATTTTCATTGCTACTTCATAACTGTAATGTTGCTACTGTTATGAATCATAATGTTAATATCTGATATGCAGGATGGTCTTAGGCGACCCCTCTGAAAGGGTAGTTCGACCGCCAAAGGGGTCATGACCCACAGGTTGAGAACCACTGCTCTACATGGTTTAATATAGCAGTTGCATTGTTTTACATTAGGAGCATGCCTTTCTAATGCAACCTCTTTTTTTGTATGAAAATGTAAGGCAATCAGGGTTTCTGCCCTGGAGAGAAGCTGTCACTGGATCTTTTTGGTGAGCTTATCAGTGAGTCTTCCCTTGGTGTGCAGCACAGGGGAGAAAGAAGTAAACAAATGTCATAAGGAGTTCAGGGGCCTTATTGATGCAAAGGGGCCTATCGCTCAGTCTTTGTGTTAGCCACTCTTTTCACAGATTCTGCACTAGAGAGAAAGGAGAACTCCACAACACTTCCTGTGCTACATCATTAAACACTCTCTAGTACTAGAACCTCATGGTGTAACTATTACATTTTCCTGCCTACTGTTCTGGGCTCTGGTGTAAAAAAAAGCTGGCAGGCCACAAAATTAACATATTTTTTTTATAAAAAAAATAGTATGGCAACATTAAATTCCATATCAATTAAAGGAAAGCTTTGCCACTCATTGGAATAGGACTCTGGGCATGGAAAATGACATAAGGAATTGAGCTGCATTCTGATTTCTACTTTAAAAAACAATGCCCCCATTTTACTTGTCCAAATGGGATGTAACACTGTGGAAATAATCATTAGAGAAGAGATTTCTATTCATCTGTAGGTTCTTTTAAAACTGAACCATTTCATCTCTTTTAAATGGAGATTCTCACCCTTCCATAAACGCCCCCACTGAGTTTCATAAAAGTGTTTCTACATGAGTGATTAGTTTCTTTATCTATACAGATTTTGTGTGAATTGTCACTTTTTGCCTATGAAACAAAATAAATTTGGTACAGAATATTAAAACCACATTTTTCCCACTCTAATTATAAAGATTAAAAACATCGGGCCTCATCTTGACAATGAACTTAGAGAATAAAATATTGGTTTGTACAGATGTTTAGCAAGCTTAAAAGAGCACATTTCACTTGTCCTAAACTCACAGAATAGTGTCTTCCATGTGCTGGGTGTGGATGACAACATGCTGCACTCATGTGCCATCCAGTGTGTGTAGAAGGTCGATTACACCTAACTTCAGAACCAGGACCCTGTGAATGTCAGGAAGCACTGGACTTGAGTGATTTAAGTGGCACAAATGATAAGCATGAAATGTGTTTTGTATATGTTTATATTTGTGTTTCATTGCACTCAGAAGAACAAGAAAATACTTTTCCATATGACTACGTGAATGAAATAATCAAGAAAAACATGTTTCACATGTGTTCAAAAGCAAAGAAAATTGCTAACTAAATTTAAGCTGCTATATACATAGTAACAGGACTGAAGATAGTTTTTCATTGGTCCAATTACTTCCAAATTATTAAGGATCCTTTTATAGTTTTTCAGTTATCTCAGTTCCTGTGATAGTTAATTTTATGTGTCTACTTGGAGGGTGTTTTTGGATGAGGTTAACTTTTAAATCAGCAAACTCTGGGTATAGCAGATGGATGTCCTTATTGTGGGTGGGCCTAATCCTATCCTTTGCAATAGTTCTCAGCCTTGGCTTTGTTACTAATGGCCCCACCCCATAAGAAAGAAACAGAATTTCTGGAGGATAAGGCCCAGAAATCAGGATTTTTAAAAGATTCCCAGGTGATTCTAATGTGCAGCCAAGGTTGAGAACCACTGCTTTAAAGCCTGAGTAGAACAAAAGGACCATTCTCCCCAAGTAAGAGGAAATTCTCCCCCAGACTTCCTTTGCATTTTGATTGAACCACCAGCTTTTTGGGTCTCTATTTTAGTGGCCCACAGTGTAAAATTTGGACTTGTCAGCCTCCATAACCAGATGAGCCAGTTCTTTATAATCTCTCTCTCTCTCTCTCTCTCTCTCTCTCTCTCTCTCTCTCTCTCTCTCTCTCTCTCTCTCCATCTCTCCTATTGGTTCAATTTCTATAGAGAACTGTGACTAATATGGTTTCTTTCCTATATCGACATTTTCTTCCCTACCCTGAATTTCTACATTTTGTAAGGTGAACTCACATCAGTATTTTATGCTTTCTTTTATTTTAATGGAAAATTAAAATAATTTATTCTCTATAAATATAAAACCTAGATGTAAGAATAAATAGATAGGAATATATCAGCCAGGATTCTTGCAAGAAATACAATTCCACTCAAAATAATTTAACAAAAAAAAAAAAATGACTATTTATAGAAGTGTAGACAGAGTTAAGGGAACTAATTGGGAATATTGAGGCACTCAAAAGGCTAGCATTAGCAAGAAGCAGTTACCACCCACAGTCTGAAGGGACAAGGAGAATAAACCTGTTTCCAGAGCCTGTAAGGGCTGGAATCCTGGAGAGGGTACTGGCCAGAACTGTCATAAAAAAAAAAAAAGACAGAGCCACAGTCATACTGACAAAAGCAAGGAGCAGTGGAAGAAATACCCTGAGCTTTCTCTCATCCTGCCAGTGCCTCCAGTTGTCTGAACCCAGGCAATTTATCAAGGGCCAGGGACTGGGAGATGCAGCCCAGGGAGGCCAGCCTTCTGGGATGCACAACAGGGAAAAATTGATGGGTCTGGGAGGCAAACAGAATAGCTAGCACACATTGAAAACAGTTCAAAAGATTTTGCTATGGACTAAAGAATAGTCATCCTTCCTCTCTGATGGACCTCCAACTTTGATGACCATGTAGACACAGACTGGAACACTCACTGCCCTGCCCACTGGGATTGGGCCCAACTTTCACTCACTCTACCAGGGTCTCCAATCATCACTAACACCATACCCAGAATTAACAGTGTTAGCTGAGCCCACGAGAGCTGGGGCCACTGAGGTAAGGCCAGCAAGATGGAGAATGTAAGGAAGTGCTCATGCTCAGGCCCTACAAGTACAGAGTTGGCACTGGTCATGGGCACCTCCTTACATTTTGAACACTAGGTGCCTCCCCTGCCTCATCCTGGTCTGGCCCTGCTGGATTGTCCATTTTCTCTCTTTAGGGAAAGTACCACCCATCAGTGTACACTCTCTTATTTTTTCTGGAAAGTCACCCTTTTATCGTATGATTTCACTCACTGATGTAAGAAGAAATTTTATAAACCATGAAAAGAACTTTCTGGAACAGATATGGATGATAAGGCTGGATCACATAAGACACTCTGTTGACAGAGGAACTGAAGGAGTTCCAAAGCTGAGACTGATCTTGAGGCTCCACACATTTGACTGCAGAAAAAGCAAGCAACCAGCAAGCTTAAGTGGCTGCAAAGTGAGAAATACTGATTACTTACAAAGATGCTCCAACATCCTAAATTCTATCATTCATCTTTTTCTTTGGGAAAAGCCTTTTATTTTAAAAGAAATTGGCACTCCTTTTTAAGTTCAGGAAGGTGGATAGTATAGTTAAGGTGTTAGCTCTGTCTTATGAATTAATTGTTGAGATCATTTCCCAAAGAGTGGAATTTGAAAATAATGAAGATACATTTCATATTCTTCAAAATATTTTTCCCCTTAAGGTTAGCATAAAACTCCACAGGTTCCAGTCATCTGAAAATAATATTTTGGCCTTGTTTGCTTCTCAGCATAGGACTCTATATGCAAAGTAGAAAGAAAGTAGCCAAAGGAATCTTGAACAAATATTTGTGTTAAATGATGAATGTACTGTTCTCTCCCCTTGATTACTACCAATAACATGTGTCTTAGCTTGGGCTGCTATAACAAAATACCAAAGATTAGGTCCCTAAAACAACAGACATTTATTTCTCACAATTCTGGAGACTAGAAAGTCCAAGATCAAGGTGTTTGCAAATTTGATGAAGGCCCACTTCCTGGCTTGCAGATGACAGCCTTCTTGCTGTACAACCATATAGCAAAAAAAAGAGTGCTCTTATCTCTCTTTTTCTAAAGGACACTTATCCCATCATGGAAGCCTCACCCTTACAAACTCATCTAACTCTAATTATCACCCAAAGGCTTCACCTCCAAATATCATCACATTGTGGGTTAGGGCTTCAACATATATATATATTTTAGGGGAACACAAATATTCAGTCCAGTATAACATGGTACAAATAACATACCACAAAGCTGTCTGTAAAAACACTGCTAGGAAAGCTTCTAAAATGCTAGCTTTTTAACTTCAGTTTGACTGATTCATTACTCTAGTTTTGTAGATAGTTGGTCTTACACTCATAGTGGTTACATGTACGGCATCTTACTTCATTTGCAAAGAAAATATGTGGTCTTCTCAGCTCAGTAACAGATGTTCAAAGTTTATGAACCACAAAGAAAACATACTCAATGTATCAAAACAAAGTTCACTGCTAATGTTGAACCATTTCTTTCATATTTTGACTCATAGGTTAACAAAAAGAAAAACACTCAACATCATTTAAGAAACACAAAGACCCCATTTAGCTGTTTAGAGCAGGGTTTTTTATTGTGTTTTGTTTTTGTTTTTGTTTGTTTGTGTGTGTGTTTTTTTCTGTGTGTGTTATTAAAAAGCCTTAAGTAAAATACTTCTAATACTTCTAAAATAGTTACATATGGCAATATTAAGGACAAAATTATTGATGTGAGTAGCATCACACTGCATTCACTGTGATGAAAATAGAATGAACTTTCTCATATATTTTGTGGATAAAATTTTTCTAGGCAATATGGTATTAATGAGAAATATGGAAAATAATTTTAAAATAAGTATTGTTTACATGAACACTATTCAACTCCTTACGCAAGAAAATCTCTCAACTTCAATATGACTTCATTCTCTAAATGTAAAGGGAAAATTTATACTTTAATGTCTTCTGAATAAGTATACCTCACAGATATTACTCATGGTTCATCAGAATATCTCAGGAATTGTTGAACTAAGAAATGTAGGTAGAAAATAACTTCATGGCACACAATCAATAACTTTGTTTATTTATATTTAATTGATTGAGGTAAGTTTTAGAAATAAAATCTTTTTTTAGAATGGTGGAGACAAAATGGTGGCAGAATAGATGGATGTGTCCCGAGCCTTGTCCCAGAGCAAATAGGATGAGCAGCTGAAACGAATAACATCCAACTCGAATTGGCAAAGGAAACTCAGCTGGGAGACCGTTTGTAGCCGGGAAGGGCAGAGGATCCCTGGAGAAAGCCCAGGGCACTACAACCAAGCGAGCATCAGACACTTGAGCAGCCCACTCCTGTCCAAGGAGCAGCAGCCACATGAGCAGCCTGACCCAGGCCTAAGAGCAGCAGCCCCATGTGGCCTGCCCCTGTCCAAGGACCAGCAGCTGTGTAAGCGGCCCACTCCCCAGTCCAAGGACCAGCAGCCACATGGGCAGCCTGTCCACAATTGAAGAGCGGCAGCCCTGCGCAGCCTGCCCCCATCTGAGGAGCAGCAGCTGCATGCAGCCCGCATCCTGTACCTATCTGAAGAGCAGCAGTTGTGCAGGCAACCTGCCCCCATCCAAGGAGCAGCAGCCTGCCCCAGTCGTAGGAGCAGCAGCCACACGAGCAGACTGCACACATCTGAGGAGTGGCAACCCTGCACAGTCTGCACTGGTCCAAGGAGGAACAGCCACATACAACCTGCATGTGTCTGATGAGCAGCAGCTGGGTGAGCAGCCTGCCTCCATCCAAGGAGCAGCAGCCGCATGTACAGCTCACTCCCACCTGAGGAGCAACAGCTGTGCAAACAGCCCATCCCCCAACCGAGGAGCAGCAGCCATGTGAGCAGACCACCCCCATACGAGGAGCAGCAGCCACACGTGCAGCTCACTCCCGCCCAAGGAGCAGCAGCTGCCTGAGCAGCTCACCCCGGTCAGAGGAGCAACAGCCACACAAGCAGACCACCCACGTCTGACAAGCAGCAGCCACACGCAGCCTGTACCTGTCTGACAAGCAGCAGCTGGGTGAGCAGCCCGTCCCCATCTGAGGAGCAGCAGCTGCATGTGCAGCTCACTCCCACCCAAGGAGCAGCAGCCGTGCAAGCAGGCCATCCCCAATCCGAGGAGCAGCAGCTGCGTGAGCAGCACACACCCATATGAGGAGCAGTAACCCTGTAAGCAACCTACCCTTGTCCAAGAAGTGGCAAACACACGAGCAGCCTGCCCCATGTGAGGAACAGCAGCAACATGCAGCCATCTCTGATCCAAGGAGCAGCAGCCACATGAGCAGACCGCCCCCAGCTGAGAAGCAGAAGCCATGTGAACATCCCGCCCCCGAGCAAGGAGCAGCAGCTGCACTCAGCCTGCCCCCATCCGAGGAGCAGCAGCCTCATGATCAGCTCACCCCTGTCCAAGGAACAACAGCTGTGTGAGCAGCCTCCCCCACCAGCCAGAGAAGACACCACTGTTGCAAACAGCACCCACCAGAGGAGCTGCTGCCAACTGAGAAGCAGCCACTTCTGCGACCACCCGAGGAGCAACTGCAGCCCAAGGAGCCACTGCCACCCAAGGAGCAGCCCCTGCATGACTAGACATTTAGATCAGTCAGTGAGACCAAAAATGGGTAGATAAGTAAACCCCCAAAGGAAAGAAAAGGAAGAATTGCCAGAAAAGCAGCTAAGTGAAACAGAGGCAAGCATTATGTCAGAAAAAGAATTCAGACTAAGGATCCTAGAGTGCATAAACTGGATGGAGGAAAAAATCAACAGTTATGTAAGAATCAAGAAGAAATGAAGAGTGATATAGCTGCAATAAAAAACACCATTGAAAGTTTCAACAGTAGACTAGAAGAAGCAGAAGACCAAATTAGTGAATTGGAAGAGAGGGAAGCAAAACACACCCAAACTGAACTTCAATTGGAGAAAAAAATTAAAAGACAGGAGGAAAACCTAAGGGAGCTATGTGACAATGAAACGAAGCCACATATGAATAATAGGGATTCCAGAACAACAGAAAGAGGAACAAGGCTTAGAAAACCTATTTGAAGAAATAATGTCAGAAAACTTCCCTGAGGTGGGGAAAAAAAAGTCACACAAGCACAGAGAGTCCCAAACAAGACGAACCCGAAAAGACCCACACCAAGACACATCATAATTACCATGGCAAATGTTCAGGACAAAGAGAGAATGTTAAAAGTTACAAGAGAGAGACAGAAAGTTACATACAAGGGATCTCCCATTAGATTATCAAATGATTTCTCAACAGAAACACATCAGGCCAGAAAAGAATGAATGGAAATTTATAAAGTCATGCAAAGCAAGGGACAGAATCAAAGAATACTCTATCCAGCAAAGCTATCATTCAAAATTGAAGGGGAAATAAGAAGTTTCACAGACAAAAAAAGGCTAAGGGAGTTTATCACCACCAAGCAAGCAATGCAAGAAATGCTAAAGGGACTGGTGTAAAAAGAAGAAATAAAAAGCCAAGAAAGAAAACAGGCACAAAAAATAGAAGTGGCTACAAACAAGTACCTTTCAATAATAACTTTAAACGTAAATGGACTAAATGCTCCAATCAAAAGATATCAAGTGGCTGAATGGATAAAAAAAACATTACCCATATATATGCTGTCTACAAAAGACCCTCCTCAGAACAAGGGACTCACACAGACTGAAAGTGAAGGGATGGAAAAATATAATTCAGGCAAATGGAAATGAAAAAAAAAAGCTGGGGTAGCAATACTTATATCTGACAAAATAGACCTGAAAGTGAAGGCCATAACAAGAGCTAAGGAAGGCCACTTCATAATACTAAAGGGAATGATACAACAAGAGGATATAACCCTGATAAACATATATGCACCCAATGCTGGAGCACACAAATACATAAAAAAAACTCCTGAAGATATCAAGGGTGAGAACGACAACAATACAATCATAGTAGGGGACTTTAATACACCGCTGACATTACTGGATAAATCCTCTAGACAAAAAATCAGCAAATAAACAGCAATCCTAAATGACTCACTATATCAAATGGACTTAATTGACATCTTCAGAACATTTCACTCAAAGCCACGGAATATACGTTCTTCTCAAGTGCACATGGGACATTTTCAAAAATAGACCACATATTGGGTCACAAGCAAAGTCTCCCCAAATTCAAGAAGACTGAAATACTATCATGCATTTTCTCAGACCACAATGGCATAATATTAGGAATAAGCTACAATAACAACAATCCATAAAATTCAAACACTTGAACACTGAAAAGTATTCTATAAAATAATGATTGGGGTACCAAAGAGATCAAAGAAGAAATTAAAAACATCCTCAAAACTAATGACAATAAAAACACAAAAATACAAAATCTATGGGACACAATGAAAGCAGTCCTGAGAAAGAAGTTTATAGCTCTACAGGCTTGCCTCACAAAACAAGAAACAACAGTAACAAATCATCTACCTCTACAACTCAAAGAATTAGAAAAAGAGCAACAAGAAAAGCCCAGAGTGAGCCGAAGGAAGGGAATAATAAAGATTAGACCAGAAATGAATGATACAGAGACCAAAAAAACAATACAGAAGATCACTGAAACGAAGAGCTGGTTCTTTGAAAGGATAAACAACATTAATGAGCCTCTAGCCAGGCTCACCAAGAAGCAAAGAGAGAGGACTCAAGTAATCAAAATCAGAATGGAAAGAGGTAAAATAACAACAGACCCTACAGAAATACAAAAGATTGTTAAAAAATACTATGGACAACTCTAATCTAACTTACTTGACAACCTGGAGGAAATGGACATATTCCTGGAAAAATATAATCTTCCAAAACTCAATCAGGAAGATTCGAAAAATCTCAATAAGCTGATAACTATGGAAGTAATTGAGCAGTCATCAAAAAGCTTCCAGCAAACAAAAGACCAGGGCCAGATGGCTTCACAGGGGAGTTTTACCAAACATTCAAGGAAGAACTAAAACCTATCCTTTTCAGACTACTACAAAAGATTCAAGAGCAAGGAACACTTCCAAGCTCATTCTATGAAGCCAGCATCACCCTAATACCAAAACCAGGTAAAGACAACACAATGAAAGAGAATTACAGGCCAATATCCCTCATGAACATAGATGCCAAAATCCTCAACAAAATCTTAGAAAATCGGATCCAGCAGTACATCAGAAAGATCATACACCATGACCAAGTAGGATTTATCCCAGGGATGCAAGGATGGTACAATATTCGCAAATCAATAAACTTGATACACCACATAAACAAACTGAAAGATTAAAACCATATAATCATATGCATTGATGCAGTAAAAGCATTTGACGAAATCCAACACCCTTTCTTGATAAAAACTCTCAGCAAGGTGGGAATAGAGGGATCATACCTCAACATAATAAAAGCCATATATGACAAACCCACTGCCAACATGATAATCAATGGGCAAAAACTAAAACCATTTCCCTTAAGAACAGGAACAAGATAGGGATGCCCACTCTCACCACTCCTGTTCAACATAGTACTGGAGTAATAGCTATTGTGATCAGACAAGAAGAAATAAAAGGCATCCAAATTGGGAAAGAAGTAAAACTGTCCTTATTTGCAGACGACATGATACTGTACATAGAAAATTCTAAAGGCTCCATCAAAAAATTATTAGACCTAATAAATGAATTCGGCAATGTAGCAGGATACAAAATTAATGCCAAGAAATCTATGGCATTTCTATACACCAATAATGAACTTACAGAAAGAGAGACTAGAAAAGCTATCCCATTTACCAATGCACCAAAAAAAAAAAAATTAAGATACCTAGGAATAAACTTGACTAAGGAGGTAAAAAATCTATATGTAGAAAACTACAGGACACTGAAAAAAGGAGATAGAGGAAGACATAAACAGATGGAAGAACATACTGTCTTCATGGATTGGTAGAATCAACATAATCAAGATGTCCATACTACCCAAAGCAATCTATAGATTCAATGCACTCCCCATTAAAATACCAACGGCATATTTCACAGACCTAGAACAAACTTTCCAAAAATTCATCTGGAATAAAAGAAGACCCCGAATAGCTGCAGAAATCCTGAGAAAAAATGACAAAGTAGGTGGGATCTCAATACCAGATATCAAGCTGTATTACAAAGCCACTGTTCTCAAAACAGCCTGGTACTGGCACAAGAACAGACATATAGACCAATGGAATAGAATAGAGAACCCAGAAATTGACCCACACCACTATGCCCAATTAATATTCAACAAAGGAGGCATGAGCATACAATGGAGTCAAGGCAGCTTCTTCAATAAATTGTGCTGTGAAATTTGGTAAGACACGAAAAAAAAAAATGAAACTAGACCACCAACTTACACCTTACACCAGTGGTTCTCAACCTTCCTTATGCCGAGACCCTTTAATACAGTTCCTCATGTTGTGGTGACCCCCAATTTCATTGTTACAAATTGAACATAATTAAAGCATAGTGATTAACCACAAAAACAATATGTAATTATATATGTGTTTGCTGATGGTCTTAGGCTACCCCTGTGAAAGGGTCATTCTACCTCCAAAGGGGTCGCGACCCACAGGTTGAGAACCGCTGCCTTACACAAAAATAAACTCAAAATGGATAAAGGACTTAAACATAAGATGGGAAACTCTAAAAATACTAGAGGAATCCACAGGCAGCAAAATCTCAGACATATGCCGAAGCAATTTCTTCACTGATACTGCTCCTAGGGCAATGGAAACTAAAGAGAAAATAAACAAATGGGACTACATCAAAATAAAAAGGTTTCTTTTTGTGTTTTTTTGCACAGCAAAGGAAACCAACAAAACAACAAGAAAGCCCACTGCATGGGAGAACATATTTGCCAATGTTATCACCGATAAGGGTTTAATCTCCAACATTTAAAGGGAACTCATACAACTTAACAAAAGGAAGATAAACCAATCAAAAAATAACAAATCAAAAAATGGGCTATGAACCTAAATAGATACTTTTCAAAAGAAGACTGAAGAAAGGACAAGAGACATATGAAAACATGCTCAAAGTCACTAATCACCTGAGAGATTCAAATCAAAACGACTATGCAGTACCATCTCACACCTGTCAGAATGGCTATCATCAACAAGTCAACAAAGACAAGTGCTGGTGAGGATGTGGAGAAAAAGGAACCCTCATACACTGCTGGTGAGAATGCAGACTGGTGAAGCCACTGTGGAGAACAGTATGGAGTTTCCTCAAAAAACAAAAAATGGAACACCCATTTGAACCAGTGATCCCACTTCTAGGAATATATGCCAATAAACTAGAAAAACCAATTAGAAAGGATATATGCACCCCTATGTTCATAGCAGCACAATTCACTATAACTAAGATCTGGAAACAGCCTAAGTGCCCATCAGTAGATGAATGGATTAAAAAACTGGTACATCTACACAATGGAATACTACACTGCATTAAAAAAGAAGGAGCTCTTACCATTTGCAACAGCATGGATGGAACTTGAGAGCATTATGCTAAGTGCAATAAACCAGTCAGAGAAAGATAAATATAACATGCTCTCACTCATTTATGGAATATAATGAACAACTTAAACTGATGAACAAAAACAGATCCAGAGACAGAGAAGCATCGATCAGACATCAACCCTCAGAGGGAAGGTAGGTGAGTGTGGGGGTAAGTGAGAGACATCATCCAAGTCCTTTGGCCTAACCAATGGACACAGACAATAGGGGTGTGAGGGGATGAGGGGGGGTAGGGGGTAATGTGGGGATAAGGACACATATGTAATAACTTAACAACCAGAAAATAGCAAGTATGGCAAAGATGTGGGGAATTGAAATCTGTGTAATGGTGGTGGGATGTAAAATGGTGTAGCCACTGTGGGAAACAGTGGTGGTTCTTAAAAAACTTAAACATGGAATTACCATATGATCCAGCAGCCCAATTTCTAGGTATACATCCCGAAGAAGTAAAAGCAGGACCCTGAACTTATATTTGTACACCCATGTTCCTAACAATATTTATACTAGCCAAACAGTATAAAAATAAATAAAAATAAAATATTTTTATTAAATGAGTCAGAAATAACCCAAGTGTTTATCAACACATGAATGTATAAACAAAATGTGGTCTATACATTTAATGGAATATTATCAGCCTCAATAAGGAAGGAAATCCTGACACATGCTATAACATGGACAAACCTCAGAGATGTAATAAGTGAAATAAGCTAGTCACAAAATAACAAAAATCGTATGACTCTATTTATAATGAGTAGTCTCATTTATAAAGACAGAAAGTAGAATGGTTGTTTCCAGGGTTTGAGCGGGGAGGAATGGGGAGTTATTGTTAAACTAGAGGCCTGGTGCACAAACTTTGTGCACTTGGTGGGGGGGTCTCTCAGATCAGCCTGCGCCCACTCACAGTCTGGGAGCCCTCAGGGGATGTCTGACTGATGGCTTAGGCCTGCTCCCTGTCAGTCAGACATCCTTAGCTTGCTCAGGGCTTCTGGCTGAGCAGCGCTCCCCCTGTGGGAGTGCACTTACCACCAAGGGGCAGCTTCTGCATTGAGCGTCTGCCCCCTGGTGGTCAGTGCGCATCATAGTGACCAGTCTTTCTGTCATTTGGTCAATTCACATATTAACCTTTTATTATATAGGGTGGGTACAGAGTTTAGTTTTGGATTATGAAAAAGTGCTGGAGATGGATGGCAGTGATAGTTGCACAATAATGTGAATGAATTGAATGCAAATGAACTGTACACTTAGAAGTGTTTAAATTCCACAATTGAAAAGCTAAAAAATAAAAAAGACACAAAACAGACAAAACATATGGTTCTGATAGATGTAGAATAGGAGTATAATATGATGCTTTTTAAAAGGAGAGCAGAGATTGTTTATGTCTTCACTTATATGAAAAAATCCAAATAACATCTAAAAATTAAGTGGTCAATGTTATGCAAAACTATTAATTATTTAAAAATATTTTTGAGAGAAAATATATTTCTGCACAAAACAATAAACAGACATTTCAATGATATTTGTAAAATGCACTAGAACATTTGGTGAATGGGGGAAAGGGAATGGCATGCCTACAAGGATAAATGGTATAAGCAAGTAAATAGAACAAGGTAAGGGAAAATACTAGTGACCTCTCAACTTAATTCAGTGTAATAAAAATTTATTAAGAATTAAGACTCTACTTTTTCCAGATACTTTATTCATATTTGCTTTTTCTGATGGTATCTGATCCTACATATGATTTATAAACATGAGATAATGAGTGTTCATTAATCTTAGTTAGAGAATTGAATATGCCACAAGAACAGAGAGAAAAATAAAAATTCAGTGCTGGAAAATCTGTCTTCTAAGATACTTAATCTTGTTTATATGATAAGATACACTGACATAAGAAATAAGACTTTATCTTCAATATTGCTTTTATTTCAAGTGATGCTTCTAAAGCATTAGAAGCCAAAAAATACAATTAAAAATAAGCTATAACATAAAATAATATAATAAATATGGAGATTAGTTGTTATTTAAGTCATTTGCATATTAGTCTTTTAAAAAAATCTTTATTGTTGAAAATATTACATATCCTCCTTTTTTCTCCATTGACCTCTTCTGGCCTGTCCCCATACCTCACCACAGGCCTTCACCACCCTTTTGTCTATGTCCATAGGTTATGCATGTATGCATACAAGTTCTTTGGTTGATCTCTTCCCTCCCACCCACCAACACACCTCCGCCTTCCCTCTAAGATTTGACAGTCTGTTCCATGCTCTGTCTCTGGATTGATTTTGTTCATCAGTTTATTTTGTTAATTAGATAACATATATGAGTCAGATCATATGGTACTTGTCTTTCTCTGACTGGTTATTTCGCTTAGCATAATACTCTCCAGGTTCCTCTAAGGCGTCAAAGGGTAAGAGACCCTTCTTTTTTACTGCTGCATTCCATTGTGTAGATGTACCACTTTTTAACTCACTCATCTACTAATGGGATGTTTACACAGTGTAGCTATTGTAAATTGCATATATTCTTTCTGATTGGTGTATCAGGTTTCTTAGGATATATTCCTAGAAGTGGAATCACTGGGTCAAATGGCAGTTGCATTTTTAATTTTTTGAGTTAACTCCATACTGTTTTCCAAAATGGCCGCACCAGTCTGCATTCCCACCAGCAATGTACTAGGATTCCTTATCTCCACATTGTTGCCAGCACTTGTCATTTGTTGATTTGTTGCTGATAGCTATTTTGGCAGGTGTGAGGTGATACCTCATTGTCATTTTAATTTGCATCTTTCTGACTTTGAGCATTTTTTCATATGTCTCTTGGCCATCTGTATGGTACCTTCAGAAAAGTGTCTATTTAGGTCTTTTACTCATTTTTTTTTTAAATCGAATTGTTTGTCTTCCTTTTGTTAAGTTGTGAGTTCCTTATGTATTTTGGATATTAATCCTTTTTCAGATGTTTATTTTCTCCTTAGTTTCCCTTTCCCTAGGACAGTGATGGCGAACCTATGACACACGTGTCAGAGGTGACACACGAACTCATTTTGGGTGACACACATCGACAGAGACAAAAAAATTGCATAATTCAAATATTTGTCTCTCGCAACAGCCAGAGTTGGGCATCACTCGAGTAATATTATTACTCACGTTACTCATGATCAATAATGCAATTCTAAAACCGGATGTAAACATGTACATCGGTGTTGTGTAGCAAAGATAATAGTGAAAACATCCAAGATACATTGTTGCAATATTGACATTAATATAAAAAGGTTAAGAATTGCACTATAAAGATTAATCTTTACTCATGACATTTTATTTTTGCTCGAGTGACAAAATGCCCAATTCTGGAAACTGCCTCATTATTGTCAACATGTGCCTTGGGTAAGCTTCCCATGCGTTCGGGCGCATTCGGCAAATGGATGCACTTGATTGCCATGTTCGTTAGGAGACAGGAGTGGGAGGGTTAGAAGAAAAAGATATACAGTGCAACAGTGCTCGACGAGACATTCTGCGTGTCAGATAATTGATTACAGCACCATATATTTGTTGGTTATACATACTATCTTTGAATTGTTTTGCATCAGGAGTCAGTGCAACAATACTGCAAAAAGTTAATAGGTAAGAAACCTATCAACCTTTTATAAAAAATGCCGTGATTTATATTTATTTATTTTTGCAGCCTGTGATGGAGTATCAAAAGTAAAAAAGCAAGACTGAATGATAAAGGGAGTGGAAGTATCAGTAGCCAACCCTTTCAAGACATATGGACCGAGATGTACGGGATTGTTGACAGAAACAACAGATCATTGTGCATACTGTGTAATGAAACAGTAGTAAGCAGAATGTAGAATGTAAAGAGACATTTTGAAACTAATCATTGTCAACTCTTGAAAAAAAGTATCGATGAAAGGAAGGAATACATTTCTAGGCAGCTACACATCTATAAAAGTCAATCAAATTCCATCATTAAATTTGCAAGAGGCTCTAAAAATTTAACACCAGCAAGTTACTGTATTGCTCATTCCATAGCTCAGCATGGAAAAGCCCTCAGTGACGGAGAATTTTTTAAGGAAACATTTCTAAGATGTGCACCAGCTCTATTTCACGATATGAAAAATAAAGATATTATTAAAAGAATTTCTGAGTTACCACTCAGTAGAAATACTATCAAAGACAGAATAATAGATCTTAACAAAAACGTACATCAATTAAAAAAAGACTTAAATAGTTGTAAATATTTTTCGATTTCTCTTGATAAAACTAGTGATGTCACATCAAATGTTCGGTTGGCCATTATTGCTAGATATTCTGATGGTCTCACAATGAGAGAAGAGTTGTTAAGTTAGAATCAGTGCCGATAAGTACATCAGGAAACGAAATATGTAAGGTTGTTATAAAAACATTCAGTGACCTAAACATTGATATCTCTAAAACTGTGTCAGTCACGACAGACGAGGTACCAAATATGGTGGGAAAAAATGTGGGATTCCTGAAATTGTTTATGGAAGCTATTAGACATCCACTTGTACCTTTTCATTGCATTACCCATCAGGAGGTGTTGTGTGCCAAATCGGGATTCTCGGAATTGAATGATTTAATGTCAGTTGTAACAAAAATTGTGAATTTTATAACTTCTCAACCCCTTCACAAGCGAGAATTTTCTGCACTTTTACAGGAAGTTGATTCAACCTCCAGTGGACTACTGATGTTCAATAATGTGAGATGGCTGAGTCTAGGTAAAGTACTTGAGCGATTTGTGGAGTGCTTTGAAGAAATTATGGTATTTATTGAGAATAAGGATCTGGCAAACTTTCCTCAGATCAATGATCATAAGTGGGTCAGCAATTTGATGTTTTTTACAGATCTCTCTGTTCATATGAATGAACTGAACTTAAAGTTACAAGGTTTTGGCAAAAGTATTGACGTTGTGTTTGGATACATCACATCTTTTGAAAGTAAACTTAAAATTTTCAAGCAAGATACTGAAACTAAAACTTATAAGTATTTTCTTCAGATAAAAAAGTATTTCGAGAAGGCCACTACAACGTGTGTAATGGAGTCCATACTTATGTACCAGAATATAGTAAACTTGTTATTTGAACAGTTCAGTGCAAGATTCGACCAATTTAGAAGCCTAGAACAGACCATTAAAATAATTAAGTATCCGGGTGTTGTTTATAATACTTTGGAATTAAAGGATTTCCAATGGATGCAAATTGACAATTTAGAGATTCAACTTGCAGATTTTCAAGGTAGCATTTGGACTCATGTGTTTGTCGACTTAAGGTCGAAACTTGAAAATCTGGAACGAAATTGTTTGAATAATGAAGAAGAGTACAACTACGAACAAGAAATTTTGAGTGCTTGGAACAGAGTACCTGACACTTTCAGCAACATAAAAAAATCTAGCGATGGCTTTACTAACAATTTTTTCATCAACATATTTTTGTGAGACTTTGTTCTCAGCATTAAATAATATTAAAATGAACAAAAGAAACGGGCTAACAGATGAAGTTAGTGGCACTTGCTTGGCCTTGAAGTGCACCAAGTATGAACCTGCAATCAAAGAATTAGCAGACAAACTTCAGCACCAAAAAAGTCACTAATTTCTAGTTTTCATACTATTTGATTATCATTGTTTTTATTATTATTTTTTCCTAAATGTACATTGTTTTTCTGTTTTTGTTCATTTTATACATATTTTTGGTTGATTTTTCTTTGTTAAATGGCATTTAAATATATAAAATAAATATCAAAAATATAAATCTTTTTTTCCTATGGTTGCAAATATCAAAAAAATTATGAATATTTCTATATGTGACACGGCACCCGAGTTAAGTTAGGGTTTTTCAAAATTTTGACAAGCCAAGCTCAAAAGTTTCGCCATCACTGCCCTAGGAGATGTATCCGCAACCATATTGCCTGAGAGATGTCTGCAATTTTGCTGCCTATGGTTTCTTCTAGGATTTTTATGGTTTAACGACTTTCATTTAAGTATTTTATCCATTTTGAGTTTATTCTTGCATATGGTGTAAGCTGGTAGTCTAGATTCATTTTTTGCATGTACCTATTTAATTTTCCCAACACTATTTATTGAAGAGACTGTCTTGACTTCATTGTATGCTCTTGCCTCTTTTGTCAAATATTAATTGAGTGTAATGGCTTGAGTCAATTTCTGTGGTCTTTGTTCTGTTCCATTGATCTATACGCCTATTCTTGTGCCTGTACCAGGCTGTTTTGATTATGGTGGCTTTGTAGTATAACTTGAAATCTGGTATTGTGATTCCTCCAACTTTATTCTTTTTTCTCAAGATTGCTGCAGCTATTCGAGGTCTTTTGTGGTAATAACCTGAATGATGAGCTGAGGTTTTCTTCCCTGGGTTGTGTCTCATGATGTCAAAGAATGAGCTCCACAGATCAGAAGATTTAAACAAAAGTGTGGAAAATTTATTACAAGCAGATTCAGACTTCCTGCACTGGGAGGGGGAACCCAATAATGGGCTGCCTGTTAGTCTTGTAGTCTAGGGGTATATATTTGCTACAAGTCTGTTCTATATCTACCTGTGTCATCACCTGGTTGATTCCTTTAATTGTTCTTGCCTAGCAACAGACCTGAACTTTCCCTGTTTCTATGGGTCAGTTCACCTTAGTGTTGCAGATCCTCCCTAGTTTCATATGCCTCCCACTTTGAGCCCAAAAACATTTTGTTATGCCTGCTTGGTTGGTGTCTATAATTAGGCTTGCTCAAACTGCCATGTCTGCTCCTGACTGTTTTCCACTGGACCCCTGCCTGTGTGCTTGCATGTCAAGCTAACCCTCTCATTAGTACAAAAAGTAATAATTTTTATATTAATTACTTGTTGAAATGATAATGTAGTCCATTCTCATTGTTTGTGGTAGTTATGTTGTATGAAATTGCTCTAAACACTGAATTAGTGAACTGAGGAAATACAAGGTTGGAGTCCTGAACAGAGCATCTATTCACATTTTTATCAATGCATAATCTTATTTTATGTGAGTTTCTGTTTAAAGACACCTAACTTAATATAAATTCTCATAACATTTAACTCATCATCAACAGCACTGAACCTCATGCCTCCGTGAGTTTATCTAACACATTTATTTTCTTCATAAGGCACATCCCAGCCTTCTTGCTCTTAGGAACAGTAAACAACATTTAAGTATTATGCTTAGGGGGCTTTTTAAACAGCAAAATTTCCAATAAAAAGCACAAAAGTGCAAAAAATGTGGCTCTAATAGACTGTTCAGTACATGTCCACAAATGTGTACATGTCCACAAATGACCACAAAAGTGCTCCAGTATTGATTTTGGGGTTACAAATAAGTTTTAGTGAGTAGGCAAATTTGCAAATGCAGAATCAGTACATAATGAGTGTTCACTCCATCTTGGATATATTGTATTAAATAAAAGATATTATTAAGATTAATTTCCTCTGTTCCTCTTTACTTTTTTAGTATGGCTGCTAGGAAACTTGAGGTTACATATGTGGGTCACATTACATTCTATTGGACAACACTGGGCTAAATTATCTCCTAAGAAAAGGCATCAGAAATTAGTGAGGGAGTCATAAGAGGAAATGATAAGGGTCACACAGCCTTTGGCCCTGGGTACATGGACACCTGCAACACCTTTGTAGAACCCTCCTTGAAATTTCCCAAGGCCCCACTGGTGCCTGGATACAGCCAGAGCTCTAATGCTGTCTGGGTAGTGTCCCTGAGCCCCGATCAGGATCCCATGGGCCCCAGTCACTGTTTTCTTTTTTGGGGTGCTGTCAAAACCTCAACCACATCCTCCACATGTGGAATTGACCAGATGACCTAGGAGCTCTGGGCTTGGCACCCATGGAGTTTTCCTGGGGTACTGCAAGAGAGCAGCAGCTCTCAGGTGAATCCCTGCCGCTGTCTAGCACGATATTTCTGTCATGGGTCATGTGTTATTAGGCCACGAGGATGGTGCTGACATACTGATTTGAGGTGACTCTCACTCATGTCTGACTCAGGATCAAGAATTATAACATGCACTGACTGGACAATAAAACAAGCACAATAAAAAGGCACATCTCTACCCATTGTTCTAAGTCTTCACTAATAAATCACTGTACCACAGATGAGCCTGTGAATTTGAAAACATATTTAAAAATACTGTTGTTTATATAGACAATATTCTCAAAAAAATTAGTTGCCTATTAGGGCAGCCTTGGGTGAGGGTGTGGAATGGCCAGATACACACAAAAGGGTTGCAGTGAGGTGAAGTTTGGAGACCCAAAGCTGAGGGTTCTGGCTGAATTTATAGAGCTTCAGAAAAAAGTTAGAGAAGAAAGTCAGAGGAAAAGTATTTTTCTTATCCTACAAACTATCTATCTTCTAAACTTTAAGTCCATCAGAAACAATTAATAACTAAGTTTGAGTCTGGCTCCTACACTGGGCCAAGCTTTCCCAGCTGGGCCAAATCTTCCAGGCACCTCTGGCTGTGAGAAGGGGCTGGGTCTCGATGTCTGTGCTCCTCGTGCACCTCTCAGGTGTGTTCCTAGTGGTTCAGGAATCATTAAATACCTAAGGCTCCTTTTATGAGAGGGAATTCTGCAGCTAAAAGAAAGTTTACAGGCCATGTGCGTAGATCCTGTAAGTGAAAGCTTAGGCATCATGGCACTGGGCTGGAGGTGTTGACAGAGTTGAGCTGAGGATAGCATCTTCTCCTGAGGCAAGATGACCTTGATTATATATGAGTAAATTCTTTAGCTCTAAAGTGTTCCTGAAAATATGGTTGTTTTTTATGTGCCTCAAGCATAAAACAGCTCTGGCCACCAACACTGGCATCAACCTAGGATGAACTAAGGTCTATACATCTGCTTTTCCCTGACTGATATAAGAGCAACACTACCAATCAAGTGTCTCCTTGCCCACTGCCAGGGGGACTGAAAATATGTTTCAGTTATAGCCATTAAATACTCTAGAACAGACTAAAGTTCCAAACAAGATTCTCTCTCACTGACATTTAATCCTTGATTCTCCCTCAATGTTGCTAGAGACATATCCTACAGATGTGAGATTACCACATACGGAAGATGCTATTCATCTAAGGCTTGCTGAGCAGAAAATAAAATTAAAGAATGAGATTATCTGTTTTCTTGCATGGCTACTTTAAAACACAGATCAATACCCTTTTCCAATCCTTTCCCAGTTTTTTCCTCCTTTGGGACCTAAGTTTCTAAAAGTTTTGGCTATACAGAGTAATAATCATCATGACTTTTATTCTTCCTTGTACATCTGCAGAAAATTGCTCATTGAAAATAGTTTGGGGAAGATTCCAAGATGGTGGCCAAGAGGATGACAGTGAAGGAGAGAGTGTGAGTGAGTGAGGGAGTGAAAGAGGAGTGTGTGGAAGTGTGGTGTGTGTGTGTGTCTGAGGGAGGGACAGCTAGATCTCACAGGACCTTCGGAGGCTGGTGGACCAGGCTCATGTAGCCGGGTAGCCTCTGCTTCTGCTGTAATCTCTCAGCTCTGCTGCAGAGGATGTGCCATCTTGAAGGGAAGAGCTGCTGTGACTGGGAGCCCAGCCTCACCTCCACCCGTGAACCTACAGACACACCAGCCAGGGAACTGCTGCCTTGGCTGTGAACTCATGAACACCCAGACTCTACCCTCCTTGGCTGAGGGCTACTGTGAGTTCTGGAGGGCGCTTTCCTCCCACCAACCAGACACTTTAGCCCTGATATCATGACCTTCCAGCCAGCAGCCACAGCCAAGGACCTTAGAGGGAGCCAGCAGCCACTGCCCAGGGCCGCTACCCAGGACTGCATATGCAGTTGCTGCCCACGACAGTGCAGAGAGCCAGGAGCAGCTGCCTGCTACTGCACAGGGAGCCACCGCCCATGACAGTGTGCACAAGGGGAGCCAGCAGCCACCATCAGCGACCGTGTGACCTGCCACCAGGCCCTCCACTGCAGCCACAGACCCCACATGATTCTACACCTAGATCCTTCAGTGACAGAAAAATGGGGAGACAGAATAACCCCAAAAGAAAAAAAAGAAGGAATCACCAGAAAAGGAACTAAATGAAATGTCAGAAAAAGAATTCAGACTAAGACTCATACAGTTCATAAACTGATTGGGTGAGAAAATCAACAATCTATGTACAAATCAAGAAAAAAAAAAGAGTAATATAGCTACAATTAAAAAATGCTATAGAATCTTTACAGTAGACTAGGAGAAACGGAGGCCCAAATTAGCGAATTAGAAGACAGGGAAGCAAAACACACCCAATCTGAACTGCAACTGAAGAAAAAAATCAAAAGACAGGAGGAGACTTTGAGGGAGCTTTGGGACAACATGAAATGAAGCAGTGTACATATAATAGGGGAGCCAGAATGACAAGAAGAGAAAGGGCTAAAACACCTATTTGAAGAAATAATGTCAGAAAACTTCCCTGATTTGGGGAAGAAAAAGTCACACAAGCACAGAGAGTCCCAAAGAAGATAAACCCAAAAAGACCCACACCAAGACACATTGTAATTACAATGGCAAATGTTAATGACAAAGAGAGAATCTTAAAGGCTGTAAGAGAGATAAAGTTACCAACAAGTAATCTCCCATTAGATTATAAAATGATTTCTCAACAGAAACACATCAGGCCAGAAAGAAATGGAAGGAAGTATACAAAGTGATGCAAAGCAAGGGACTGAACCCAATAATACTCTGTCCAGGAAGGCTATCATTCAAAATTGAAGGGGAAATCAGGAGCTTCACAGACAAAGAAAGGCTAAGGGAGTTTATCACTATCAAGCAAGCAATGCAAGAAATGCTAAAGGGGCTGTTGTAAAAAGAAGAAAAAAATGGAAGGAGAGGAGGGAAGAAACAAAGGCAAAATAAAATAAAAATCGCTACAAACAAGTACCTATCAATAATAACTTTAAATGTAAATGGATTAAATACTCCAATCAAAAGACAGCAAGGGGCTGAATAGATAAGATAACATGACCCATATATTTGCTGTCTACAAGAAACCCACCTCTGAAAAAGAGACTCACACTGACTTGACAGGGAAGGGATGGAAAAACATCATTCAGGCAAATGAAAAAAAAAAAAAAAAAGCTGAGGTAGCAATACCTATATCTGACAAAATAGACCTCAAAGTGAAGGCCATAACAAGAGATAAGGAAGGCCACTTCATAATACTAAAGGGATTGATACAACAAGAGAATATAGCCCTGGTAAACATTTATGCACCCAATGCAGGAGCACCTAAATACATAAAAAAAACTTCTGGAAGATATCAAGGGAGAGATTGACAGCAATATGATCATAGTACGGGAATTTAATACTCCACTGACATCATTGGATAAATTCTCTAGACAAAAAAATCAGCAAAGAAACATGACTCACTAGATCAGATGGACTTAATTGACATCTTCAGAACATTTCACCCCAAAGTTACAGAATACACATTCTTTTCAAGTGCACATGGGACATTTTCAAAGATGAATGACATATTGGGTTACAGGCAAAGTCTCTCCAAATTCAAGAAGATTGAAAGCATATCAAGCATCTGCTCAGACTACAATGGCATAATATTAGAAATCAACTACAATAAAAACAATCAAAAAAATTCAAACACTTGGAGGCTGAATAGCATGCTATTAAATGATGATTGGGTTGCCAAAGAGATCAAAGAAGAAATTAAAAACATCCTGGAAATGAATGACAAAGAAAACACAACAATCCAAAACCCATGGGACACAGCGAAAGCAGTCCTGAGAGGGAAGTTCATAGCATTACAGGCCTACATCAAAAAAAAAAAACAAGAAAAAAATGGCAATAAATTATATAACTCCACAGCTTAAAAAATTAGAAAAATAGCAATAAGAAAAGCCCAGGGTGTGCAAAAGGAAAGAGATAATAAAGATCAGCACAGAAATAAATGGCATAGAGACCAAGAAAAAAAAGATCAATGAAACCAAGAGCTGGTTCTTTGAGAGGATAAACAAGATGGATGAACCTCTATCTAGGCTCACCAAGAAGCAAAGAGAGAGGACCCAAATAAACAAAATCAGAAATAAAAGAGGTGAAATAACAACAGACCCTACAGAAATACAAAGGATCATTAAAATAATAATATGGACAACCCAATTCCAACAAACTAAACAACCTAGAGAAAATGGACAAATTTCTAGAAAAATATGATCTTCCAAAACTCAACCAAGAAGAATCAAAAAATCTCAACAGGCCAACAACTAAGGATGAAATTAAAGCAGTCATCAAAAAACTTCCAGCAAACAAATGACTGGGGCCAGAGGGCTTTACCGGAGAGTTTTACCACACATTCAAAGAACTAAAACCTATCTTTCTCAGACTATTCTAAAAAATTCAAGAGGAAGGCACACTTCCAAGCTCTTTCTATGAAGCCAGCATTACCCTAATCTCAAAACCAGATAAAGACACCACAAAGAAAGAGAATTACAGGCCTGATGAACATAGGTAATAAAATCCTCAACAAAATTCTAGCAAATCAGATCCTGCATTACATTAGAAAGATCATACACCATGACAAAGTGGGATTTATTCCAGGGATGCAAGGCTGGTACCATATATGCAAATCAATAAACATGATACATCACATAAACAAATTGAGAGACAAAAATCACATAATCATATCCATTGATGCAGAAAAGGCATTTGACAAAATCCAATACTCTTTCCTGATAAAAACTCTCAGCAAAATGGGAATAGAGGGATCATACCTCAACATAATAAAAGCCTTATCTGACAAACCTACAGCAAACATCACACTCAATGGGCATAGACTAAAACCATTTCTCCTAAGAAAAGGAATGAGACAGGGATGCCCACTTTCACCACTCTTGTTTTATATAGTAATGGAAGTGCTAGCCATAGCAATTAGACAAGAAGAAGAAATAAAAGGCCTCGAAATTTGAAAAGTAAAAGTAAAATTGTCATTATTTGCAGATGACATGATATTGTATATAGAAAATCCTGAAGACTCCATCAAAAAACTACTAGGCTTAATAAATGAAGTAGAATACAAAATTAACACCCAGAAATCTATGGCACTTTTATACACCAATAGTGACCTCACAGAAAGTGAAACTAAAAACCAACAACACCATTTACCATTGCAACACAAAAATTATGGTACTTAGGAATAAATTTAATCAAGGAAGTAAATGACCTGTACTCAGAAAATTACAGGATGCTGAAAAAAAAGAGAGATAGAGGAAGACATAAACAAATGGAAGAATATACTGTGTTCATGGATTGGTAGAATCAACATCATTAAAATGTCCATACTACCCAGAGCAATCAATAAATTCAATGCAATTCCCATTAAAATACCAATGGCATACTTCAAAGATCTAGAACAATTCTCCAAAAATTCATCTGGAATACAAAAAGACCCCGAATAACTGCAGCAATCTTGAGAAAGAAGAATAAAGTTGGAGGGACCACAATACCAGATGTCAAGCTATACTACAAAGCCACTGTTCTTAAAACTGCCTGGTACTGGCACAAGAATAGACATATAGACCAATGGAACAGAACAGAGAACCCAGAGATCGACCCAAGCGATCATGCTCAATTAATATTTGACAAAGGAGGCAAGAGCATACATGGAGCCAAAACAGTCCCTTCCATAAATGGTGTTGGGAAAATTGGACGAATACATGCAAAAAAATGAAACTAGAACACCATACACAAAAATAAACTCAAAATGGATAAAGGACTTAAACATAAGGAAAGAAATTATAAAAATCTTAGAGGAAGCCATAGGCAGCTATTAGCAGACATTTGTTGTAGCAATATCTTTACCCATACAGCTCATAGGGCAATGGCAACAAAGGAGAAAATAAACAAATGGGACTACATCAAAGTAAAAAGCTCCTGCACAGCAAAAAAGACCATTAACAAAACAACAAGAAAGCCCACTACATGGGAGAACATGTTTGCCAATGTTATCTCTGAGAAGCATTTAATGTCCAAAATTTATAGGGAACTCATACAACTTAACAAAGGGAAGATAAACAATTCAATCAAAAAATGGGGTAAGAAAATAGACACTTTTTGAAATAGGACATACAGAAGGCTGAGAGACATATGGAAACATGTTCAAAGTTCCTAATCATCTGAGAGATGCAAATCAAAACAACAATGAGATGCCATCTCACACCTGTCAGGATGGCTATGATCAACAAAACAACAAGTGCTGGTGAGGCTGCAGAGAAAAAGGAACCCTTTTGCACTGCTGGTGGGAATGCAGACTGGTGCAGCCACTGTGGAAAACAGTATGGCGTTTCCTCAAAAAACTAGAAATGGAACTTCTATTTGACACAGTTATCCCACTTCTAGGACTATATCCCAAGAAAGTAGAAACACCAATCTAAAGGATATATGGGCCCCTATGTTCATAGCAGCACAATTTACAATAGCTAAGATTTGGAAACAGCCTAAGTGCCCATCAGCAGATTAGTGGATTAGAAAACTGTGATACATTTACACAAGGGAATACTACACTGCTGTATAAAAGAAGGAACTCCTACCATTTGCAGCAGCACGGATGGAACTGGGGACAATTATGCTAAGTGAAATAAGCCAGTCAGAGAAAGATAAATATTATATGATCTCTCTCATTTGTGAAATATAATGAACAGCATAAACTGATGAACAAAAACAGAACCAGAGACATAGAAACATGGAATAGACTGTCCAACCTATGAGGCAAGGCAGGGGGTAAGGCGGTCAGAGATCAACCAAAGGACTTATATGCATGCATATGAGCATAACCAATGGATACAGACAGGGAGGGATTAGGGCATGTGCTGGGGGCGGGGGTGCGGCTGGGGAGAGGTCAATGAGGGAAAAAGGAGACTTATGTAATACTTTAAACAATAAAGAACTTAAATTTTAAAAAAGTAGTTTGTAACCGTCGCCAGTGTTCTCAGTGGATAGAGCATCAGCCTGCACACTGAAGGGTCTCGAGTTTGATTCCCAGCCCTGGTCGGGGTATGTGTGGGAGATAACCAATCAATGTGCCTCTCAGACACATCAATGTTTCTCTTTCTCTACCACTCCCTCTATGGAAAAAAATATCCTTGGGTGATGATTAACAACAATAAAAGTTTGTCATTTCTTTATATTTTTATTTTTATAAGTGGCTTTTCATAACAATAGTGCAAATACTGAATTTAACAAGTGGTAGCCTTATAAAAAAGAATTCACTTCTCTTGAGATTTAAATAAATAACCCTGCTGTCTTATTAGATGCTGTTGTGTTCTTTTTGTACTACAGGAAAGATTTTTCTCTGGTATACATAATTTTATACACATCCATCTTTACAATCTGTAATTCTATACTTTTTAAAGCAAATTTACCATATTCTTGCTGAATTATTATTTAATAGACACATCACAACCTTGGTTTCTTGGTGCTTATTTTCCAGGGAAACACAAAACAAACCTGACCCACACTTTCCTTATTTGAACATATGCTAGTACAGATCATCTTTGATTTAAAAGTAACTTTAAAGTTTTTCATGAGCTCTATTATTACTTTAAAAACCCATTTACCGTCCTAACTGGTTTAGCTCACTGGATAGAGCATCAGCCTGTGTACTGAAGGGTCCCAGGCTTGATTCTGGTCAAGGGCATGTGCCTTGGTTATAGGTTCCTCCGTGCCCAGGCCCTGGCTGGGACATGTGCAGGAGGCAACCAATATATGTGTTTCTCTCACATGAATGTCTCTCTCTTGCATTCTTTCTAAAAATCAACGGAAAAAATATCCTCAGGTGAGGATTACCAAACAAACAAACAATAAAACAATTTACCTTCATATGCTTCTGCTGCTTCAGGCAGTCCCTGCTTAGCACACAATAGTTAATTTTTCCAAAGCAATTCTCTATTTTCTCTTTGTAATGTGGTCTGATATCTTATTAAGTTTCTAGCCAACTTTCTCTGTTTGGCAGATTTCTTCATTAGGCTGCCCCTGACCACTCCTATGAGGTTTCAGTTAATTCCAAAGCTATTGGTACATGTGGATGTTATAATTTTTCCCCCCTATAACAAACTTTCTTGTCTTTGTGAATCTTGAGTCGCACCAAGAAATTAGTCAACCAGCAGTCAGTTCTACTGTGTGCTCTTCACTCAAAATGAAGTAAAATAATGGTGAAATGAGATCAACCCTGCAATGCTAACACCACCACATTCACCCCATGGCTTTCTCATTCTGTTCTATGACTTCTGCTGGGGCTGTTCATAAGAGCAGCTCCATGGCTATCTTGCAAACTTGACACATATATTTTTAATCAACATTTCTTTTTCTTATTATAAAACTAATAATTTAGAAAATTTGGAAAATATTTAAAAACACAAAAAAGCTAAAATTACTTGTAATCTCACCCTGGCTCAGTTGACTGGAGTATTGTCCTGTACACCAGATTTCTAGTCAGGGAACATACCCAAGTTGTGGGTTCCATCCCCAGTTGGAGCGCATATAGGAGGGAACTGATCAATATTTCTCTCTCATATCTCTCTCTCTCTCTCTCTCTCTCTCTCTCTCTCTCTCTCTCTCTCTCTCTCTCTCTCCCTCTCTCTCCAATAAAAACATGCCCTTGAGGGACTATTTAAAAAATTATTTGTAATCTCACCATATAGAGGGAACTATCATTCACATTTTGGTGCATTTCTTTCTAGTCTTTTGTTGGAACACACATATAAGTACACCCATACATCTAACAGTGTGTCCTAGTAGAACCTAAACTGAGTCCTGAGTTTGGAAATTGATTGGGCTGCTGATCCCTTAAGGCATGACTATGTTCAATATGTTTTGTGGTCTAGTTCTCTGGCAGGTGTTTTGGGGAGAGGGATATGCGGATTGTTGCTGTGTTTCTGAAGGCCCAAGTGAAAGTGAAAACAAGGATGGAGGCAGTGGGGAGAGAGAAATGATATCTCTTTTCCATCTGGCCCTCTGGATGGGGTGTAGCCTATGTGGAGAAAGGAATTGGAAGAGCAGGGGAATGACTTGGTTTTATGGATTTTTTAGTTTAGAGACACAGAGTGGGTCTATCTGGACAGCATGTTGGAGCTGGAGCTGGAGAGAGGGCCATTCTCCCCATTGTTGGCACCCCCCTGATGGTTCCAGGGACTGAGCCCACCTTGGGCAGATGTTCACACTTCCTGCTGAGTATTATTACCTCTTTGTGTGACTTCACCAGCAATGGACAACATTTGGGAATCAGGAGCAGGTGAATATGCTAGTTGACAGGTAGTGACTACATCTGAGAGTTAGATAAGAGCACAGATAAGGGTCTCTTTTGGGGGGACTATTAAAGTGGAGTCGCAGGTTCTGCCTGTGCAGCTGGAAGCAAGAACAGAAACTTTGCTACAAAAACACTAGCATGAAGGTGTTTGTATTATGTTTTATCTCTCTTGTATTCTCTATTAAAATTGGAATATATCCTGTGTGTACTCTTTTGTATCCTGCTATTTTTTTCCACTATAATGTAATTTTGCTATGCCATAAATAATGTTTTTTAAAAGGCTTAAGCTTATAAAGAGAAAAAAAAGGGAGACCATCCCTGCCAGCAACCTCTCCAGACACAAATATACCAATATTTAGTATATAGGGAAGGTAAGATCAGAAGAAGAGAGAGCATGGATATCTGTTTATTTGAGAGTAATTGCCATTTGTAATCAGTTAACACATATTGTGTTCCCACTCCATAGGCACTGGTGTAAGGGAAGCAACAAAGGGAAGAACAAACTTTGTCTTAAGAAACTTAAATCTAGTTTGGAATAGAACATTCAAACGTATGAAAAAAAACAATATTTAATAGTAGCATGAATTATTTCATAGGAAAACTTGTGTTAATAAATAGTGCAGACAATGGTGAATCATGATATAATCATTACTGGAAAAGAATCTGCAATCATGTTACCAAAGTTCTCATTTCTCTAACCTGGCACACACAACATTTTTGGTACTAGTTTGTTTGTTTCTTTACTCCCCTATCCATGTCCTCTCATCCAATCCCTTGAGGATGAGGACTTAGCCTGGACCAAGGTCAGGTCTACTTCACACATGAAAAAAAAACACCATTTTAAACACTCAATAAAGTTTGTGGAAATAAAAATGAACATGTCAAGCCCAGCCCAGCATTGATCTATAAATCAGGAAGTCCTGTTTTGATTCCCAGGCAGGGCACAAACCTGGGTTGCAGGCTTGATTCCCGGTGTGGGGCATGCAGGAGGCAGCCAATCAATGATTCTCTCTCATCATTGATGTTTCAATCTCTCTCTCTCCCTCTCTTCCTTTCTTTCTTTTTTTTTTTATTGCTTAAAGTATTACAAAGGGTATTACATATGTGTCCTTTTTTTTTTCCCTGCCCTTGACAATCCCCTGGCCTCCCCTAACACCCTCTGTCTTATGTCCATTGGTTATGCTTAAATGCATGCATACAAGTCCTTCGGTTAATCTCTTACCCTCCTCCCACCTGCCCCCAAACCCTCCCCGGCCTTCCCGCTGCAGTTTGACAATCTGTTTGAGGCAGCTCTGCCTCTGTATCTATTATCGTTCAAAACTTTATAATGGTCTCTATTATCCATGAATGAGTGAGATCATTTGGTATTTTTCCTTCATTGACTGGCTTATTTCACTTAGCATAATGCTTTCCAGTTCCATCCATGCCCCGCTGCAAATGGTAAGAGTTCCTTCTTTTTAACAGCAGCATAGTATTCCATCGTGTAGATGTACCACAGTTTTCTAATCCATTCATCTACTGATGGGCACTTAGGCTGTTTCCAGATCTTAGCTATGGTGAATTGCGCTGCTATGAACATGTGGGTGCATATATCCTTTCTGATTGGTGTTTTTGGTTTCTTGGGATATATTCCTAGAAGTGGGATCACAGGGTCAAATGGGAGTTCCATTTTTAGTTTTTTGAGGAAACTCCATACTGTCTTCCATAGTGGCTGCACCAGTCTGCATTCCCACCAGCAGTGCACAAGTGTTCCTTTTTCTCCACATCCTCTCCAGCACTTGTCCTTTGTTGATTTGTTGATGATAGCCAGTCTGACAGGTGTGAGATGGTACCTCATTGTTGTTTTCATTTGCATCTCTCAGATGATTAGTGACTTTGAGCATGTTTTCATATGTCTCTTGGCTTTCTGAATGTCCTCTTTTGAAAGGTGTCTATTTAGGTCCTTTGCCCATTTTTTGATTGGATTGTTTATCTTCCTTTTGTTAAGTTGTATGAGTTCCCTATAAATTTTGGAGATTAGGCCCTTATCAGATATGACATTGGCAAATATGTTTTCCCACGCAGTGGGTTATCTCCTTGTTTTGTTAATGGTTTCTTTTGCTGTGCAGAAGCTTTTTATTTTGATGTAGTCCCATTTGTTAATTTTCTCTTTAGTTTCAAGTGCCCTAGGAACTGTATCAGTGAAGAAATTGCTTCGGCACATGTCTATTTTGTTGCCTTTGGATTCTTCTAGAATTTTTAAGGTTTCCTGTCATACATTTAAGTCCTTTATTCATTTTGAGTTTATTTTTGTGTATGGTGTAAGGTGGTGGTCTAGTTTCATTTTCTTGCATACATCTGTCCAATTTTCCCAACACCATTTATTGAAGAGACTGTCTTGGCTTCATTGTATGTTCTTTCCTCCTTTGTCAAATATTAATTGAGCATATTGGTTCGGGCCGATTTCTGAGCTCTCTATTCTATTCCATTGATCTATATGCCTATTCTTGTGCCAGTACCATGCAGTTTTGAGAACAGTGGCTTTGTAATACATCTTGATATCTGGTATTGAGATCCCACCTACTTTGTTCTTTTTCAGGATTGCTGCAGCTATTCGGGGTCTTTTTTTATTCCAGGTGAATTTTTGGAGAGTTCGTTCTAGATCTGTGAAGTATACCTTTGGAATTTTAATGGGAAGTGCATTGAATTTCTAGATTGCTTTGGGTAATATGGACATTTTAATGATGTTGATTCTACCAATCCATGAACACGGTATGTTCTTTCATCCGTTTATCTTCCTCTATCTCTTTTTTCAACATCCTGTAGTTTTCTGAGTAGAGGTCTTTTACCTCTTTAGTTAAGTTTATTCTGTAGCTTAATTTTTTTGGTGCAATGGTAAACGGGATTGTTTTTTTAGTCTCTCTTTCTGAAAGTTCACTATTGGTGTATAGAAATGCCTCAGATTTCTTGGGGTTAATTTTGTATCCTGCTACATTGCCAAATTCATGTATTAAGTCTAGTAGTTTTTTGATGGAGTCTCTAGGGTTTTGTATGTATAATATCATGTCATCTGCAAATAAGGACAGTTTTATTTCCTCTTTTCCAATTTGAATGCCTTTTATTTCATCTTCTTGTCTAATTGAAATGGCTAATACTTCCAGTACTATGTTGAACAGGAATGGTGAGAGTGGGCATCCCTGTCTTGTTCCTGTTCTTAGGGGAAATGGTGTTAGTTTTTGTCCATTGAGTATGATGTTGGCTGTGGGTATATAAAAGCATATCTGGCTTTTATTATGTTGAGGTATGATCCTTCTACTCCCACCTTACTGAGAGTTTTTATCAAAAATGGGTGTTGGATTTTGTCAAATGCTTTTTCTGCATCAATTGATATGACCATGTGGTTTTTTTCTTTCAATATGTTTATGTGATGTATCACATTTATTGATTTGCGGATATTGTACCATCCTTGCATCCCTGGGATAAATCCTACTTGGTCATGGTGTATGATCTTTCTGATGTACTGCTGGATCCGATTTGCTAAGATTTTGTTGAGGATTTTGGCATCTATGTTCATGAGGGATATTGGCCTGTAATTCTCTTTCATTGTGTTGTCTTTACCTGGTTTTGGTATTAGGGTGATGCTGGCTTCTTAGAATGAGCTTGGAAGTGATCCTTGCTCTTGAATCTTTTGTAGTAGTCTGAGGAGGATAGGTTTTAGTTCTTCCTTGAATGTTTGGTAAAACTCCCCTGTGAAGCCGTCTGGTCCAGGGATTTTGTTTGCTGGAAGCTTTTTGATGACTGCTCAATTTCTTCCATAGTTATTGGCCTATTGAGATTTTTAGATTCTTCCTGATTGAGTTTTGGAATGTTGTATTTTTCTAGGAATTTGTCCATTTCTTCCAGGTTGTCTAGCTTGTTGGAGTAGAGCTGTCCATAGTATTTTTTAACAATCATTTGTATTTCTGTGGGGTCTCTTGTTATGTCGCCTCTATCCTTTCTGATTTTGTTTATTTGGGTCCTCTCTCTTTGCTTCTTGGTGAGCCTGGCTAGAGGTTTGTCAATCTTGTTTATCCTTTCAAGGAACCAGCTCTCGGTTTCATTGATTTTCTGTATTGTTTTTTTTTGGTCTCTATGTCATTTATTTCTGCTCTAATCTTTATTATCCTCTTCCTTCTGCTCACTCTGAGGGTTTCTTGTTGCTCTCTTTCTAATTCTTTGAGTTGTAGAGTTAGATGATTTACTACCATTTTTTCTTGTTTTTTGAGATAGGCCTGTAGAGCTATAAACTTCCCTCTCAGGACTGCTTTCATTTCATTCCATAGGTTTTGAATTGTTGTGTTTTCATTGTCATTAGTTTCCAGGATGTTTTTAATTTCTTCTTTGATCTCATTGGTAACCCAATCAATATTTAATAACATGCTATTCAGCTTCCAAGTGTTTGAGTATTTTGGGTTGTTTTTATTGTAGTTTATTTCTAATATTATGCCATCCTGGTCTGAGAAGATGCTTGGTATGATTTCAATCTTATTGAATTTGGGTAGATTTTGCTTGTGACCCAATATGTGATCTATTTTTGAATCTGTCCCATGAGCACTTGAGTAGAATGTATAGTCCACGGCTTTGGGGTGAAGTGCTCTGAAGATGTCTATTAAGTCCATCTGACCTAGTGAGTCATTTAGGATCTCTGTTTCTTTGCTGATTGTTTGTCTAGAGGATTTATCCAGTGATGTCAGTGGTGTATTAAGGTCCCCTACTAGGATTGTATTGTTGTCGATCTCTCCTTTGATATCTTCCAGGAGTTTTTTTTATGTATTTGGGTGTCCTTCATTGGGTGCATATATGTTTACCAGGGTTATATCTTCTTGTTGTATTGATCCCTTTAGTATTATGAAGTGGCCTTCCTTATCTCTTGTTATGGCCTTCACTTTGAGGTCTATTTTGTCCGATATAAGTATTGCTACCCCAGCTTTCTTTTCCCTTCCATTTGCCTTAAAGATATTTTTCCATCCCTTCACTTTCAGTCTGTGTGAGTCCCTTCTAATGAGGTGGGTCTCTTGTAGACAGCAAATGTATGGGCAATGTTTTTTTATCCATTCAGCCACTCGATGTCTTTTGGTTGGAGCATTTAGTCCGTTTACGTTTAAAGTTATTATTGAAAGGTACTTGTTTGTAGCCATTTCTTTTTTTGTGTGGCTGTTTTCTTTCTGAGCTTTTTTTCCTTCTTTTTACACCAGTCCCTTTAGCATTTCTTGCATCGCTGGCTTGGTGGTGATAAAACTCCCTTAGCCTTTTTTTGTCTGTGAAGCTTCTTATTTCCCCTTCAATTTTAAATGATAGCCACGCTGGATAGAGTATTCTTGGTTTCAGTCCTTTGCTTTGCATCACTTTGTAAATTTCTGTCCATTCTTTTCTGGCCTGATGTGTTTCTGTTGAGAAATCATTTGATAACCTAATGGGAGATCCCTTATACGTAACTTTCCATCTCTCTCTTGCAGCCTGTAAGATTCTCTCTTTGTCCTGAATATTTGCCATGGTAATTATGATGTGTCTTGGCATGGGTCTTTTCGCGTTCACCTTGTTTGGGATTCTCTGTGCTTGTGTGACTTTTTTCTTCCCCACCTCAGGGAAGTTTTCTGATATTATTTCTTCGAATAGGTTTTCTAATCCTTGTTCCTCTTTCTGTTTTTCTGGCACCCCTATTATTCGTATGTTGTTTCGTTTCATGTTGTCCCAAAGCTCCCTTAGGCTCTCCTCCTGTCTTTTTTCTCCAATTGCAGTACATTTTGGGTGTGTTTTGCTTCCTTGTCTTCTAATTCACTAATTCGGTCCTCCGCTTCTCCTAGTCTACTGTTGATACCTTCAATGGTGTTTTTTATTGCAGCTATATCGCTCTTCATTTCTTCTTGGGTCTTACTTAAGTTGTTGATTTTTTCATCTGTTTCTTCTTGCTTCTTGCATAAGTAGTTGATTTTTTCATCTGTTTCTTCTTTCTTCTTGCATATGTTGTTTATTTTTTCCTCCATCTGGTTTATGCACTCTAGGACCCTTACTCTGAATTCTTTTGCTGTCATGTTCCATGCCTCTGTATCACTTAGCTCCTTTTCTGGCGAGTCCCCCTTTTCTTTCTTTTGGGGGTTTCTTTGTCTACCCATGTTTGATCTGACTGACATATCTAGATGTTGAGTTGTTCAGTGGCTGCTCCCTGGGTGGCAGTGGCTCTTTGGGCTGTGGTTGCTCCTTGGATGGTTGCGGTAGCAGCTGCTCCTCAGTAGGCCGCTGCTCCTCTGGTGGGTGCTGTTATCAGCTATGGTGGCTCTTCTGGCTGGTGGGGGGAGGCTTCATGTACAGCTGCTGTTCCTCAGACAAAGGGTGTGCTGATCAGGAGGCTGCTGTTGCTTGGATCTGCTGCATTGATTTAAAGGCTGAAAATACAACACAACAAGGCACAATGTACCAAGCGCTGAACACAAATATATTCATGATATTAATAACCCCAAATAAAGGTGACCACCCTAATTAAGAGAATTAGGGTATAAGGAAGAAAGAAGAGAAAAAGAGAAAAGAGAAAAAAGAAAAGGAAAGAAAAGTAAGAAAAAAAAAAGAAATGCAAAAATGAAATTGGGAAAAAGGAGGGGGGAAAAAAAGAAAAAAAAGAGCGAAAAGAGAGAATGAAGTAGAAGAGGGGAAGAGACTATATGAGGAGAAAACTCCGATAAAACCGCCACTAATCCCAACAAATTCCAGCAACAGATCCCTGGAGATGAATGCAAACTACAAACAACCAAAAATATCAAGAGAGGCAAGGGAAAACAGAATCACAAAAATAACTGGGGGGGGGGGGGGAGGGTGGAGGGCAGGAAAACCAGCAGAAAAAAATAAAAAGAAAAAGAAAAACAACTTCACAACCAGTCCTAAAACACACACACACACACACACAGAAAAAAAAACAACCCAATATACTCAACAATCAAGCAAACAGCAACAAAAAAAATAGAAAGATAAAAGAAGAAAATAAAATTGGATAGTGAAAAAAGATAAGGGATAGGTGTATAAGGATTTAGAGCAGTGGATTGGAAATAGGATGTATAAGTAGGGTCAAATTTTGACAGGGAGTAAAAAGAAGGAATAGGGAAAATCTAAAGCAGGAATAGGGTAAGAGAAACAGGACAACAAAAGGGGAAAATTGAGGAAGAGGGTTTTAGCATATAGGTAAAATTGAGGTAGGGAAAATTGATGCTAAAGGAATGATGAAAATAGAATGGAGAACATTAATCCCAAAATAAAATAAAGAGAAAATAAAATGGCACTTTAAAAAAATGGTAAAGTGTTAGCAGTAATAATACTGGTTAAAAATAAAAATGTAGTAATTAGAAGGGTAAAATCAGGTGATGGAAAAAGAAAAAAAAAATTGGTTTCTTAGTTAAAAGGTGAAAAAAGAAAAAAAAAATGTTTGCAGTAGTGAAGGTCCTTCGGTTCTTCTACTCTTCAGTCTGGCTTGCCTTAGTCCTGCCAGGTATTCAGGAAAGTGTTGAATTTCCCTGCGATACACTGTTCCTCCGTGTTGTAAACCACAGTCCTGATTTTAAAGCAGGCCGTATTTGTGTCCCAGACTGCCTTAATTTGTATTTAGCTAAGAGTCAGTTTGTGGCTCAGCCTCTGGGTGGCAGTGTTTTTGGGTTGGCCTCTGAGGCTATATGGCTTCTCTATCCATTAGCAAGGGTTTATTTTCTCTATTGCACTTAAAACTGGTTTGGGGAGGTCAACTGCCCAGAGCTGGTTCTTTAATCGTCACCCTGCTCTGTGTTGTTGCTGGGACTGAAAGTCCCTCTATAGGCCAGACCCTGTTAACTTCCAGGGACTAATCAGATTATTTTAATCCTTCATCTCGTTCAGGGTGGAATCTGGGTGTGGCTGTGCTCCTTGCCTGGGGGCTGGAGGGAGGAGTCCCACTCTCTGAAGAGAATGGCTTTCCCAGTCCTTGGCCCAGGGGTGTCTCAGCACTCAATTCACTGCCACCTCTCCTGCCTGCCCCCCCCCTCTCTCCTCAGCCTCTCCCCAGATTCCGCTAGTCCGCACCTTCTCCCTCTCTTCAGCACAGGTGAGTGTCTGTATCCGAAATGTCCTATGAACAGGGTTCAGTGAAAACAAACAAACGCCGGCCATGGAAACGGGGAAGGCTGAGTTTCTGTAAGCTCTTCTCTTACCGGCACTGCATGGTCTGGTCAGCTCTTCAGGCTGCCCCCTTTAGGCTCAGTCCTCCGTGATCACAGAACCCAGATCTCAAATCCCCCGGCTCCAGGAATCCCTCGGATCTCCTTTTCCCAGTCAGGGGCTGTGCCTGTCCCAAGGGACATGGCTGTCTGCCACTCGGTCTCCCTCTGACCCTCTGGGCTCAGAGGTCTGGCAAACTTTCCTGCCCAGATCCCTGTTTGTTTGTTTTTTTTACCTTTCCAGGGGAGTTCTGCCCTTCCCGGCTGCAAACCGTCTCACCAGCTGAATAATTTCACCAATTCGGGGTCGGTGTTATTAGTTTCAGCTGCTTACTCCATTTGTAAATTCGGTGGGGCAGGGTATCAGGGAATCATATGGGCAGAGCAAATTGCAACGGCTGCCAGTCTTCTCTGCCTCGAAGAGGTCCCCAGGACTCTGTTCCCCACGGCCCCGCACAGGAACAATGATCGTTGCAAGCACCTCTGTGAGAAAGCTGCCCTTGTGTTTCTGTCTCGATGCCAGACAGTCCAGTTTCTCCCCGTATGAGTCTGGATCCCCAGAGTCTCACCTAGAACTGGTGTTCAGAGCAATCAGATGCTTATATCTCCCTCCTGATTGAAAAAGACAACAGTGTACCCAGTTGCCAGCTCATTTCTGTGCATGCCTCTATACCTCCGCTCTTCCGTACCTCCTACCAGTTTCAATGCACTTTTCTCTTTCCTTGTAGTTGTAGAACTTCCACTCAGCCAGCCTTCTCATGGTTCTGGATGATATCCATTTTGTCTTTTAGTTGTAGTTTTGATGTGGTTGTGCAAGACAGCAAGTACAAGTGTGTACCTATGCCACCATCTTGGTTCCTCTCAAATGTCACTCAGGATAAACTGGTTTTGCAGTAAGATTACATCTTGCATCTGAGTTAGTTTGTCAAGGCTGTCGTAACAAGAACTGGCTTCTAACAAGAAAAGTGTCCTGAATGAAACTGAATCCATCCTGGGCCTTCATGGCCCCTTTAGGCTTCATGCCTCTCTCCTCTCTCATGGTGCATGTTTTGTACACACTGGCTTGTGTTTTCCAAATTGTTCACGTCATATCTTGCTTCTTCAACTAGATAACAAGCTACCTGTGCTTTTTCTTCTTTTTGAACTTCTTTTCTTGTCCTCAGAGGACACCCTGGAGCACTGTAAAGAACTGCCTCACTGGGTGAGTATGGGAAGCTGACTCCAACTTGACCCTCCCAGCAATAAATGAAGAGAAAGAAGCCCAATGTGGTGTGCTGGTCAGAATTTCTGAGGGGGATTTTGCAATTAAAGTGGGAAATACGCTGATGGAAGAGTTTTCACTCCCTTATCTTGGACAAGATGATGAAAGGCTGTAGCTGATAACAGGACCAAGAACAATATGACCTAGTAATGCTCTGAATTACCCCAGGATTCCATTTGGAAGAAGAGTATGTTAAGATTCATGAAGAATTCCTTATTTTTAGGAGGTTCTGGAAAATAAATTTAAGAAGACTTTGGACTCTCCCCCCTACCGCCTCCTGCCATTTTATACTTTTTGAGCAGAACTTTCAAGGTAGAAGGGCCTTAGAATGCCCTACCCTGCAGGATCCTCTCAGAGCTGCAGGTTGCCTTAAACTTGGGGCAGGGCAACTCAGGTAGACATGGTTGGTCCTGAAGCTGCTCTAAAGTTCTGGGGCTCTTCTGGGATACCCAGGAGCCGAACAGCTGGCACACACCTCCTGGCCCCCACCATGAACATGGCTGGCTCCACTGGCATGAGCTAGGTTAATGGTCAGTTCACTCAGTGCCTTCAAACTCCTCTTCAATCATTACCCTGACTTCTCATGAGTCAAAACTCAGGTACAAAAAGAATGGCCATGTTCTATCTATTAGCAGTTCACAAGACTATACTTTTTCTTTATCATGTGGCTATCTTATTAATTCCATTATAACTTAATTTTACCTAATAATTTCATACCACCCAGTGGCAATTATCTTCATGTTGTATGTATCTCCTTAAAAATTGGCATCTCACAAATAGTGACTGTGTAGTTACAGAAATATGGTGACACTTTCAGTGATATGGACCAAGGATCTTTGATTATTTTGACATAGAGATTTGTTCTGGTTTCCCATATCATTCATTCCACAAATATTTAGGTGTTTACTATGTGCCAGGCACCAGAGAGGGTCAGGGCATCAGCACTGAGCAGGTCAAAGTCCCTGCTCTCATGAAACCTATAGTATAGGAATATGAGACAGCCAATACACAAAGAGACAAATATATAATGTACTAGAGGCCCGATGCACAAAAAATTCATGCAAGAGTAGGTCTTCCTTCCCCCGGCTGTCGGCGCTGGCTTCCCTCTGGCACCCGGGACCTGGGCTGGCTTCTCTCCAGCCCCGGCTTTGTCAGAAAGGACATCCAGAATGACGTCCAGAAGGATGTCCTGTCTAATTAGCATATTACCCTTTTATTATTATAGATTATCAGGTATCTATGTTATAAAGAAAACTAAGAGAATGATGATATGAGGGGTGATATTTAAGACTGTGTGGTCAAGAAAGAACTTTTTTTTAGATGACAGTTGAGCAAAGGCTTGAGTATATTAAGCAAATAATCTGTGGAGATATTTCAGATGAGCATTCTGGGCAGAGGGATCAGCAAATGCAAATGACCTGAGTCAGGAACATGCCTACTTGGCTTAAGGGTAAATTTGGAGGCCCTTAGGGCATGAGGGAAGAATAGCAGAAGATAAAATCTAGGAGACAAATGGGGTCTAGATCATATGGAACCTTATGTCACATCAAGGATTCAGAATATTTCCTTGATGAGAAGCTGAACAGTAAAACAAGTCAACATTTTAGACAGATCACTCTGGCTAGTGCTTGAGGAATCTGGGAGCAAGAATGGAAGTGAAGAGAAAGTGACTGCAGGAATTCGGGGCATAAATAATGTTAGATGGGATGAAAGTGATTGTGGTGAATATGGTGACCACCAGTCAGATTTGGAATAATTTGTGAAAGTAGAGTCAATGGAGTTTGCTAATGGATAAGGATAAGGGCTACGAGAGGGAGAAAATCAAGGATGATTTTGATAACTGAAACAATGAGCCGCGGTGTTTTTTCCAGGGTCATATCTCACAACGCTGAAGAAAAAGCTTCGCAGACCAGAAGATTTAAGCAAAAGTGTGGAAAATTTATTGCAAGCAGATTCAGACTCCCTGCAAGGGAAGGGGGATCCAAAAATGGGCTGCCTGTTAAAGCCCTGTAGTCCAGGGGTATATATTTGCTACAAGCCTGCTCTATGTCTACCTGTGTTGTCACCTGATTGATTCCCTCAATTGTTTTTGCCCAGAAATGGACCTAAACTTTCCTTGTTTCTATGTTTTTTTCTCTGTTCCAATGCTGAACTTTTAATGTGTCTATGCCTTGGTACACCTTGTTGGTGCACGCCCTTCCTTGTTTTCCCATGCCTTCCACTTTGAGACCAGAGACATTTCATTTTTTCTGCATGGTTGGTTCCTGTGATTAGGCTTGCTCAAACTGCCGTGTCTGCCCCTGCCTATGTTCCACCTGCCTTTCTTTTCCACTGGATCCCTGCTCTATCTGCCTGTGTTTCAAGTTAACCCTCTCAATTTCAAGGGTCTTGCCTTCAAACATATTTTTTCATTTTTCAAAAAGGAGAGAGTGGTCAGTTACATTAAATGCTGCTCAAAAGTAGTGTATAAATGCACATTTTCCTGAACTTTAACACTAAATGCTAATTTTTTCCCTTTTTAGATGAAAATTCTAAATCTCTTTAAAATAATTATTATTACTAGAGGCCCAGTGCACGAAATTCATGCGGGGGGTGGGGGGTGGGGTGGGGGGGGCGGTACTTTTCCCTCAGCCCAGCCTTCACCCTCTCCAATCTGGGACCCCTCGATTGGATTGTGAGAGGCAGTCGACATCCCTCTCACAATCCAGGACTGCTGGCTCCCAACCACTCGCCTGCCTGCCAGCCTGACTACCCCCTAACCACTCCCCTGCCAGCCTGAACGAGGCCTAACTGCTCTCTGCCGGCCCAATTTCCCCTAACTGCCCTCCCTGCTGGCCATCTTGTGTCCACATGGGGGCGGCTATCTTGTGTGTTGGAGTGATGGTCAATTTGCATATTACCTCTTTATTATATAGGATCATTATTATTATTATTGCTTTCTGCCTGGTAGTTCCTGTTTGCTTGTTTATTGAACTTTTTTTCTTTGTGACATCCCTCTTCATATCCTTGGGTGATTTTTGCACTGAGTTTTTATCTTTATTTCTTCATGGTAGGAAAAGCTTTCTTCACAAGATTATGAAAATATTCTCCTACAGTTTTTTTCTAGTACTTTTGTACATTTTCAGTTAGCTACCTAATCCATTAGGAATATTTTGTTAGTATGGTGTGCATTTGTAATCTAACAATTTTTTCCCAAATGAATGACCATTTTCCCCAGTCCTTAAAAAACATATTTTTCCCACATTTTAGCTTATGTTAAATTATTCTATCTATCTATCTATCTATCTATCTATCTATCTATCTATCTATCTATCTAGAGCTGTTTTGTATATGCTAACATGTTTTACTGCTTTTTCACTATTCCTATTCCAGTAACATATTGCTTTGATTATATTAGCGTAAATTCTTCCCTTATTCTTCCTTTCACAATTTTCTTAACAATTTTTGTGCAATTTACACAAATTATGTTGAAAATTTTTAATGTTTATACTATATCTGATTTGTTCTCATGTTGTCTTTGTTTGTGTTTGCATGCTTTGTCAATGTAAGCACGTTAACTTTGAGATTGGTGCTTGAAATTTCCCAGTGGAAATGCTAGCAGGCACTGAAAGTGGAAGTGAAAGGTTAAGGATGAGATCACGATGAAGAGATTCAAATTTAAAACCGAGAGTTAGTAGAGCACTCAGAAGGGCATATAAAGGGCCAAAGACTAGGAGATGGAGATAGTAAGCAAGAGGAAGCAGAGCTAAGTCAGAATCACAGAATTTGGTTATGAAAGCAAGCTATAGGTTTCAAATGTCAGCTTTAGATGAAAAAGAAAAAACAAAAGAAAACAAACAAACAAAAACTCCACCAGTCTCTCTAGAGAGAAATGACTAAAATAGTGCAGGTAAAACATCAATATTGTGGGGCTAAAGATTTGTAGGCAACTCTTCCATCACTTGGTCAAGGTCTCAGACCCTACAACCAAATTTTATTAGTCACACTTGAAGAGGGATGCATTTTGTATGATTTTTCAATGTGGGTCATATATTCCAAATAATTAATTCATTTTCTGCTTCAAATAATGACCGCGATGACTTGGGAGACCAATTTCAAATTTGTGGCTAGGAGCAGAGAAGCAATCTGTGAGAGTGGGTCAGATGAATGCTGATTAGGACATGAAAGCTCTGAAATGTTGACCTTGGTTCTAATCAACAAAAGAGACTGACCATATTCAAGGAAACCGGAAACTTGTTTTTTTTTTATATTATATGAAAGTGCCCAATTGGTTGGGTGTCCTCCAGTGCACCGAAAGGTTGGTGGTTTGATTCCTGGTTAGGACACATGCCCGGGTTACAGGTTCTATCCCCAGTAGGCAGACAGTTGATGTTTTACTCTCACATTGATATCTCTCTCTTCCTCTCTCTCTCTCTCTCTCTCTCTCTCTCTCTCTCTCTCTCTCCATTCCTTTCTCAAAAATTCAATAAAAATCTTTAAAAAATTCTCCCCATGCCTGTCTGATGTGGCTCAGTGGTTGAGTGTTGACCTATGCACCAGGAGGTCACAGTTTGATTCCCAGTGTGGGGCATGCAGGAGGCAGCTGATCAATGATTCTCTCTCATCATTGATGTTTCTATCTCTCTCTCCCTCTCCCTTCCTCTCTGAAATCAATAAAAATATTTAAAAATAATTTTCCCCAATTCCTGAATAGCATTAAATATTTAATTAAATATTTAATTAAACAATATGTAACTGTTTTGTTATATCAGTGAAAAATAGGTCACAAATTATGTATTTTAAATACAAATAGGCAACCTGAAATACCACATCAAATATTTTAAATAAATGTGGGTATTTTAAATAATTACTTTAAAAATTCATGCTGTGTAACTTCAGTCTTGCTGTTCAGTGATGTTTCATTCATCTTTTGTTGACATTCATCCAATTCACTATAGTGATTCTTTTACTTTTTCATACTCACCCAGCTCCTTCACACTCAGCCTTGACTTAATCTTCTATGCTACTAGAATGTATAAATCATCAGTTTTAAGTTTCATGTCATTCCCCTAACCCCTGTCAGCCTCTCACCTCAAAATATATTTGTCTGTACCTCCATCTTTGTCTTTGAATTTCTCTGTAGTGCCACCCACTTCTCTTTCTCCACTCAAGAAGATATAATCCATTCTCACTATGGACCAAAACTTATTGACATGTACTTTCTTTAATTTGCATACAAGTTAAAAAGTCAAATAATGTTGAAAAGTTTTATTAAAAAATCTTCAATGCCATGATTTCTTCCCTTTCAACCATTTTAGCTGTTTTTGCTTGGTATTTCACCTCAACATTTTAAATCAATATGCATGTAATGCTTTCTCTTGAATCATTTACACAATTGCCTAGTATAGTTATAATAATTCTCTTACATTCATATTAAGTATAAATATGTAAAGTTCATTCACAGCTGAGCCAAGTAGGATACTATGAGAACATTTCTTTTATCATACAATTTTTTTTTCTTGGAGAAGCGATTGCCTCCTTTTTTATTTTTTTTTCTTTCTGGTTTTAATGCTTGATTTATCTCTCCAGACTGTGTTTTTGTTCTTTTCTTTTATCATGCTTTGTAATTTTTGTTAAAAGATGGACATAATGTATCAGGTAAAAGGAACTAAGGTAGATAGGACTTTATTATGAGAGTCTATGTTTATCTGGCTGTGTTTATTGTTCCTTGTATCTGTGCTATCAGAGGCTAAAATTTCCTCTAGTGATTTTGTTTTTTGTCTGTCCCATTGTCTTTGGATTTCCCTAGAGAATTCTTCTTAAATAGGGCCTGAGGCTTGTAGTTCTTTTGGATATAATCCCATTATACAGGAGCCCTCTTGAAGTGGTGATGAGATGGGGGAAAAGGGGACATTCTGTAGTCCTGTGATTGAGTCTATTAGTGAACCTGAATTGGATATTTCTCTTGCTCCATGTCAAAGGGTAGGGGGAACTAGAGTTGGGTGTTTCCTGTCCTTCAAGCTAGCTGGGCTTTGGTAAAACCCCATTTGGCCAGGCTCTGGTACAATAATTTTCTTTGAGGAAACAAAGAGCTTGTTAAAGAGAAGAGAGCAAGCTACAGGTGTATTTCAGAATGCTTACTTTTTCTCTTTTGCCAGGAGCATGAGGAAATTTTTCTTCCCTCTTTATAGTGAGAATCTTGTAGGGTTCATGGAGTTAAATTCACAGAAGTATGTGGGTCCCCTAAGCCTGGGTTCTCAGAGTTTTTAATTCTCAAGCTTGTTTACACTGAATCTTCAGCAATCTGTCAACCACAATTTAAAGTTATCCTACTGGGATTGACTCCAGCTGTGGGCTTCTGCACATGGTATGCTGTGATTCTATGTATTGACCTATCTTTTCAGTTTTGGGGGGACAACAACTTGCCATGCAATTTCACTTCTTTTATGTGTCTAAAAAAATTTGATTTTCAGTTTGTTCAATTTTTTTTCTTTTGAGGATGAAAGTGTACTTCTAAGAGCCTAACATGTTGGACCAGAAACCTGAAATCCTTTACTTCAAACCTCTAGCTTAGTTTTCTTTTTCGCTCCTAAAGTCCTATAAAATCTCTTTCAACAAAGTTAATCAGATATCTGCCTGTTCCTTTTGTGTGACTGTTTTCTGGGGACATCCCTCTTGAAGCCCTGTGTTCTCCTGTCCACCTGGAATGCTTATGCTCTAAATTGGCTGCATCCTGAGGCTTCCTTTTGCTACAGTCCTATGACTTCCTGTTATATTTCTTCTGCCTTTTAGCCTCTGTTACATGCAGCCCATGTTTCCTCTTTTTTGTTTTTGTTTACTTCCTCATGTTAGTGGAACATATATTTCTACAGCTTCACAAAAAAAAAAGGTTCATGGATAACACCTTTTGAAAAATCTTTAATGTCTGAAATAGTGTATACTACTATTACACTTAATTATTAGTTTGGTGGAATATACTAGTAGAATACTAGGTTGAAAATAATTTTCCCTCAGAATATTAAAGATATGGCTCCACTGATCTCTAATGTTCAATGTTATTTTTGAGGAGCCCAATGCTACCTTGGTTCTTGTTTTATTATTATTACTAGGGACCCAGTACATGAATTTGTGCACCTTGAAAGGAACTGTGGGCTGTGAGGCTGCAGTGGGCACAGGGGTGGGTTTTAGCCCATACTCCCCACTCCTGCCTGGCCCCTCCCACTGCAGCCCCTGGTCCCATGTCACCAGGCTGCCTGGCTCCCACCGCCACCGCTCCCATGTGCTGAGGGTGCTGGCCCCACTCGCACTCGCGAAGTGGCAGCTGCTGCTCTGATCTCCCCTCATGAGCAGGGGGAGGTAGAGAAGCCCTCAGGGGCAATTGGGACTGATGCCAGGCACTGGCAGTGGGTGCGAGAGGTGGCTGTCAGCCCCAATCACCTCTCAGGAGCAAGGGAAGGTGGAGAAGCCCAGAGAGGCAATTGGGGCCGGCAGCCACTGCTCACACCCACTGACAACGCTGGGCCCTGACAGTGGGTGCAAGTGGTGGCTCCGGTGCTGGCAGCAGGTGTGAGCACCAGGCGGGACAGCAGTGCGTGGGAGCAAAGAATTTTCAGTAACCACCAGAGGCTCACCCTGATGACAGCGACTGGCGCCCCACCTTGCTCTGGCGCCCCTTCTCACCTGCTCCACCATCCCGCCACAGCCAATGCCCACCATGTTCCGCACGCACACCCTGGTGGTGAGCACACATCATAGCGACTGGTTGTTCGGTTGTTCCACCGTTTGGTCTATTTGCATATTAGCCTTTTATTATATAGGATGTTTTCCTTCTGGAAGCTTTAGGATTTTATCTTTATTTTTGGGATTCTAAAATTCCACAATGATGTGCCTTACTTTATTTTTTTGTTTTTTTTTGTTGTTTTTTTTTTATCATAATTGTGCTACCTAGATCCATTTAAATGGAAACTCATGTCTTTCAATTATGAAATTTTCTGTGTTCTCTCTTGAACTCTTATAAGTTGGATTTTGATTTTCTGAATTTTCCTTAACCTTTCTCTCTTATTTTCTAATGGTTTACTTTTTGTACTAGTTCCTAACAGATTTTCTTATCTTCCAAGAATTTAACAATTTTTAAATTTTATTTTTGTTATATTCCTAACAATGTGCTTTGGCCATTTCTTACCAATTCATTTATTCATTCATTCATTCCACAAATATGTATGGAATACATGCAATGTGCAAGCACTGTTCTAGTTCTCAAGGTCTTAGAGCAGGGGTCCTCAAACTACAGCCCCTGGGCCACATGCAAATAGAAATATTGTATTTGTTCCTGTTTTGTTTTTTTACTTCAAAATAAGATATGTGCAGTGTGCATAGGAATTTGTTCATAGTTTTTTTTTAAACTGTAGTCCGGCCCTCCAACGGTCTGAGGGACAGTGAACTGGCCCCCTGTTTAAAAAGTTTGAAGACCTCTGTCTTAGAGATACTGTAAAGAAAAAGCCAGATGCCTATTCTCATAGAGCTTATATTTTGAGTTGGGGATAAAGAAAATAAATAAGTAAACAAAGATAATCTGAGATACTCAAACTCAGTGAGAAAGATAAAACAGGGCATTGTAGTTGACAGTGATTGACTAACTGCTTTCAGGGGAGAGGTAAAAAAATGCTGCCATCAGAATGTGGCTTTTGTTCTAAAACCTAACTGAGGAGAAACAGGCAGTCCTGTGAAAAACATTCCAGAGAGAGCAAAGAGCCAGTCAAAGGCCCTGAGGCCAGGAACCAGTTTGGCATGTTTCAAGAACAACCAGGAGGTAACTGTGGCTGCAAAGGAGTAGAGTGGAAGAGTGGTATGAGAGAAGGGCAGGGGTTGTTAGTCTTTTTTGTTAACTGCTGCCTTCCTAGTGCCTAGAATAGCACTCAACACAATACAAACATTTGTTTAAGGAGTACAGAAAGGTAGAGGCTCTGATGCGATATAACGATAAAACTTTAATATTAAATACTCTTTAAGGTCTGACCCCTGCCTATCTTTTCAGTTCACTATTTCCTTGCACAAATAGATTTATTTTTAATTAAATATTTATTTTTACCACAAACATGCTACAAATATTTTTTCTTTCATATTTTGCTTCCCTATAATCTTTGCCTCCAGGTCTCCTTGCAAGTTTTACTCTTTTAAACCCCAGATATTATCAGATATTATCACATCTCTGTGAAACTTTTCCAGCTGCTGAAAATGAGATAATTTTCTTCTTCCCCTAAATTCCTCTAACACCGATCATGTGTGTCATTTGTTAATACTCAACACAACTTATTTAAAAAAAAAAAAATATACGTTTTATTGATTTTTTACAGAGAGAAAGGGAGAGGGATAGAGAGTTAGAAACATCAATGAGAGAGAAATATCAATCAGCTGCCTCCTGCACACCTCCTACTGGGGATGTGCCCGAAACTAAGGTACATGCCCTTGACCGGAATTGAACCTGGGACTTTCAGTCCATAGGCCAGCACCCTATTCACTGAGCCAAACCGGTTAGGGCAACACAAACAACTTATTTATTGTCACTTCCTTTATCCTGGTTCTCTAATCCAGTATTGCCTTTGAGGGCGGCAGTTGTCTTCTATATTTTGAAGTCTTAAGCTTCTCATGGTGGTTTTGCCCATGATTGTTGCTCAGTATTGGTGATGATGTCAGTAACTTCTCAGTGAGGCCAAGTGTCTGTGGCTGGTGAGGTGTGAGGTTGGAGATGTAATTTGGCCTATGTAGGTCAGTGAGCCTCCTTCTATTACCTTGGCCAGGGAGGCCTCTGAGTCCCAAGAACACACAGGAGAAGAACTGGTCAGAAAGGATTGATGAAGAAATGTTTCAGCTCTATGACCACGTTTAGGTTGTTGAAAATCATAACCCTGGCAAAAGTCAGTAAGTAAATTTAAAATTTTCCTTTCCTTCAATGCATCAAGAACTTTATCTTCATATTTAAAGCACAACAAGTATTAAAAGTCTTATTTGTGGGAGAACAAAGCATTGAATAAAAGCCATATTTTAGATGTTCAAAGGTGGCTGTGAAAAGTAAGAACCAAAATAAAACCGAACAAATGAGGAGTAAGTAGTAGCCGTTAGTCACACTTCAGGAATCTAGAACATAACTGTCAACAAAACCTTGATAACATGGAGTTCTGGGAAGAAAGTTTAATTATCATGTAATCTTTATCATTGGATTAAATTAACTATCACCTTGGAACATCTCTGCAAATGCTGAAATCATTAGGGGATATATATCTTCCCCCACACCCACAGGGAGGCATAAACTTTAAATGTGAAGAATTTACTCAACTTAGTCCTTTTTGTAAATCACTGTTCTAAAAAATAAAAATTAAAAAAAGCCTTAAAATTTGTTTTTTACTGTTGGTTAAATAAAAGTAGCAATAGATACAATCTGTCCTGAGCAAACAGACCACACATCAATAAGTGAACACTTTGCCTAAGCTATTTTTCATGAAACCCATGAAGCATTTCTAATAGAAACTTAACAAGCTACAAAGCAGCAAACACTCCAATCTTCAGCTCTAGAAAGGAAATATGATCCTGCATGCAGACATACTAGTAGAAGCTTTTTAATTTAGCTGGAAGAGGGTGTGACTGTGCAGTTGAGTGATGTAATTTTTTTAATTGCTGAAGTGTCATTGTCTTTTATTTTATGTTTATTGAAAAATAGAAATGCCACATGTAAGAATGGCAATAATTCTTGTTCCAGTCTGATGGCTTAATTTTACTAATTATGAAAATATATGCTATATGCTAGTTGCAGTTGGGAGTATTTAATACAATATTGAAATACATTTCTTGTGCTTTCATTTTAAGAGGATTAATAAAAGTACCTTAATATGTAATATTTAAGACTTTATTGATTTTAAGTGTGTATGAAACAGCGCAGGGATGATCAATGGACAAGATGGATGTACCTCTGTGAGGTTCTTCATCATTCAACACAGTGCCAGTGTGTGGAGACTGGGGCACAAGGTCCTGGAATGGGAGGTAAAGGTATTTATTAGTAAGATCTTACACTTGTCTGGATGCTTCATGTTTGAATCATCTGTGTGCACATTTTTCATTTGAGCTCCACGAGCCTCTAAGGTGGCAGAACCAACATGTCAGCTGTCTCCATTTGATAGATGAGGATCCTAAAGTTTGTCCTGGCCAAGATCACAAAGGTGGAGACCAGGCTTCACATACACACATACTCAAATGGACAAAGTGTCTCCACAACTGTCCAAAGGCCTCTTTGGCAACTGGAAAGATGTCCTGATCCTATTTTGTTGCAGAGGGAGTGGATGCTTGTGCTAAATCCCTCCTTCTCTCTCCCTTCACAGCTCAGAGACATTTTGGGATCCAGGAACCTCTGGCTCCAGCAAAACTTTACATAGACAAGTTCCCTGCTAACTCCAAGACGACAAGGCCCCACTTCGCACAGTTCTTCTCAGCCAGAGAGGAGGGCCAACCCGGCGCTGATGGACCCACATGGGTGCCACAGACTGGACACCAACTTCGTAGGTCGTAGATCAGGAGGGACCCCGCAGCAAAGATCCTTATTGCTCTCTGGATGCGTTTGGAGAACCACACTCCTAGCACGAAAGGGAAGGCCTTCATGCTGTGGCCAGAGCTGTCTGCACTCAGAAGGAAGGTTGTCCAGCGGTTTTTCTTAATTTATTTCACCCAGTTCTCCAGACGTGTCCTCGGTCTTTGGACGAGATTCGCATAGGAGATGCTGAGGACTTCTGCAGCCATGTGCAATTGGGGGTCCAGTGGGCTCTGCCCGTGCCCCCTCAGCCCCTCTCACCAGCTGTCCCATGTTGTCATCTCTCCCTGCACAGCCAGAGGCACCAGGAGCAACCCGGTTGTGGCATGCTGGCCCGGCCCCCTCTCTCTCCGTGGGGCCAAGTGGCAGTCCCAAGGCGGGCTAGGCTGAGGCTGGCCGAGCAGGAGCAGGCTGAGCCCGTCACTGTATATTATGTTATTCATGTGCATTTGGGGCTAATCTTAGAGAAGAACCCCCACTCTCTCCTCCCTCCCCGACGCTTCCCCTGGTAGCGCCTTCTCCTGGAAGCTTCTCTCCTGCTGCCCAGCCTGCGCCCTGGAGGGGCAGTCCTTGTGACCTCCGCCTCCTGGCCGGGCACTACGCTGCACCATTGCGTTTTTTTACATTCAACTTTAGTATTTTTACTATTATGAGACTTTCCCTCCAAATTCCTCAATAAGAATGACTTTCCAACCAAAATAAATAAATAACAGTAAAAGGGAGAGTCCCAAGACAACCATACAGCTCCTATGTCTTCCTCCAGGGCTTCCTAGAGTGGGGCCTGGAGGACAGCCATCGGCCCTGCGCCAAGTGCCTGGTTCTCACATAAAGGCTTTAAGGAAAGTCCACCTCCATTCCTTGTCTTGCAACATTCAAAGTTCCGACATAAGTCTCCCCACCTTGCCATCCCAATATGGCTTCAGCCAATTCCTAATTGGCTCTAGTCACGTCAATCTAAAGCTTTTCTTGGCCTCCCAGGGGTAGAAAAGAGAAAGTTGGTGCCTCCAGGTTGGCAGACCCATGAGGCTGGCAAAGACCCCGCGCCAGACTCAGGGAAAGTTGGTTGGCTGCCTTTACCTCCCGGACCAACACCCACTCCTCGGCTTCTTCCTGGAGCTCGAGGAGGTGGGAAAGAGAAGGCAGCGCGCAGAGAACTTAGGTCGCCCAAACATCCTCCGTGGCTCCCAGGCGCAGCGAGGAACAGGTGCCTTTTCTCTGACGTCCGGGAGCGGAGCTTGCTGCCCCTTGCAGGCGGTCGCGCCCCTTCCCCTGGCAACTGCTGGTCTTTGCGCCCTGGTCTCCCCCCTCCGCCCTTTGCAAGGCCGGGCAGGCGCCGGCTCTCAGGTAATTATTGCCAACCCGGCCCCCGGGAAGCGGGGGTGGGCGCGCCAGCGCGGGGTGGGCGGCGCGGTGGGGCGCGAGCATAAAGGGATGGCGCGGGGCCCCGGGGCCCGGATCACAAGCAGCATGCTGGCCCGCGCCCCGCCACGCTGTCCGCGGTCGCCACCGCTGCCGCCGCTGCTGCTGCTGCTGCTGGCCCTGGGCGGTCGCCTTCTGCGCGCTGAGCCTGGAGACGGTGTGCAGACTTGGGCCCGCTTCGCGCGCCCTTTGGCCCCCGAGGATGCTGGCCTCCTCCACGACACCTTCCCCGACGGCTTCTTCTGGGCTGTGGGCACCGCTGCCTACCAGATAGAAGGCGGCTGGCGGCAGCACGGCAAGGGCGAGTCCATCTGGGACAAGTTCACCCACCCACCCCCAACACTCCCAGGAGACCCCCCGGTAGCTGGTCTGCCGTCGGGTGCCCTGTCACAGTCCTTGCCCGCCACCGGGGACGTGGCCAGCGACAGCTACAACAACGTCTTTCGCGACACGGAGGGACTGCGTGAGCTCGGGGTCACCCACTACCGCTTCTCCATCTCGTGGGCGCGAGTGCTCCCCAATGGCAGCGCGGGCAACCCCAACCGCGAAGGGCTGCGCTACTACCGACGCCTGCTGGAGCGGCTGCGGGAGCTGGGAGTGCAGCCTGTGGTCACCCTGTACCATTGGGACCTGCCCCAGCGTCTGCAAGACGCCTACGGCGGCTGGGCCAACCGCACCTTGGCGGACCACTTCAGGGATTTCGCCGAGCTCTGCTTCCGCCACTTTGGCGGCCAGGTCAAGTACTGGATCACTATCGATAATCCCTACGTGGTGGCCTGGCATGGCTACGCCACTGGGCGCCTGGCCCCCGGTGTCCAGGGTAGCGCTCGGCTCGGGTACCTGGTGGCGCACAACCTCCTGTTGGTGAGTTCGAGGGGCCAGGCGGAGGGCCACGCCGGGGACAGGGCCTCTGGAGACTCCAGGGTCAAGAGGGGTGCCTGAGATGTTTGTGTGATCACTCAGGAGTCGCAGGAGGCGTGTGTCGGGCGGTGCGGGGCGGTGTGGGGATTTGGGGGTGTGTGAAGGGTCGGGGGAAGAGACCGAGCAGTTTGGGCTTTCTTTGGAGGGCGTGGAGTTTGGAATGGGAAGGAAACTCCGCAGTGGGCGCGCCAATGAGTGCCTAGAGTGAGTGCCCTTTGGAGACTATTTGTCAGGAAGATAATGGAATCAGTTTCTCCTGGAGAAAAGGGAGCTCCTTTCTCTGGGTGTAGAGAAATCTCCCAATGTAAGGCGGGAGGATTTATTAATAGTTGCTATGGGGAGGATGAGGAGGGTGAATGAAAGACCAAGTTTGTTCAGAAGCTGCGGAGACAGCTTTACTCTGCTAGGGTTTGTGGAGTTGGCAGGAGTTCAATGTTAATCCAGTAAGATCTGTGTTGCTTGTGACTCAGTGCACAGCGCAGCAATGCAGAGGTGTCAAAATCGCATATCGTGGAGAGCTGGGTTTACATGTCTTTGGAAGTTTTTTCTGTCTAACCTTATTTAATTGGCAGGGGTGTGAAAAACCCTAAAACAATTTTAAACAAAGCTAGCCATAAAAGCACATAACTACAGATGTCCTCCAAGTGTATTTCCATGATGCTCTCGTCAATTGGAAGGATTCCTCCGGAAGATATTCTAATCCGAAAAAAAAAAAAAATGATTTGAACACCGTTGTACAAAAAGCTTCATAATATTTGACAGTACAAAGTGTTGATATGCTACGATCAAGTTGTCTCCCAAAAAATTCTTCCTCCTTTTTCTTCTTTACTTAGTGTTCAAGATTAGGTCTCATTGATTTGAGCATTCATTTATAATGATGTCAGTTGTTGGTACACTTTGTATAGTTTTGTATCAAGAGAATATTTTATGTGTATGTGCAAACATTTTAATAAAAGTGTTTAAATGTTTAACTTTTGGTACTGTATTTTGGTGACTCACTAAGAATTAAGCCAAGCATTTTGAACAAATTCAAGACAGAACACTTCTGAATATTTTTAATTGAAGCTGTAGATAATTGAGGCATCACATATGGGTTATTGAGTTGGCTTAGTGCTCTGAGCTTCCAGTGATGTTGTAATAATGACTAAATACATTGTATGTCAGCTCCACAAAATCTGCTACCACAGATCATAAAAGTATGCTGGATTTGTTTGAAAAAAATTGAGATGTTAGTGATTTCATATTGATACATATCTTTTCATTAACATACTTCAGAACAATGCTAATAAACTTTTCAGTTTGGCCATCCTTTTAAGGAAACAAACAAAATATCATAAGGACCACCTGTTTATGGTTGGTGATAGAAAAATTCTGAGAAGAACTGGCCCCTCTTCTGAGGAAGACATAAGCAAATTTCAGTCCATACCGGAAAAAAATAAGAGATTCATGAACCAGCTGGAAGACCAAATAGACCATTTCTGCAAAATCACCACTTTAGATTTAAATCACATGAGTTATATTTTTAGAGTGCATATAATAAACTCCATATGTATACAAAAGTCATCAGTTGCTATTTTAGTGACTTATATGATTATTTCATATGTAAAGTAAGGTATTGAGACAGCAGGAGCCTTCTTGTACTCTGGTATTTTACATAGTCAGCATGCTTTTGATTCTTGTGCCCACTCTCAGCCCTTTGATTAACTTTTCAGTTATATTTTTGGATCCTTACACACACACACACACACATACACACACACACACACATAGTTGCCAAACACTAACCACCCTTCCCAGGAATGCAGTGGACTCTGAATTCATAGGAAATTAGTGACAGGTGACACTTGCTTTTGCTGATTCTGCAATCAAAATGCTAGTTGTTGTAAAACATTACTTTTGCTTTCAAATTTCTTTGGTTTGGAATTTAGTCACTTTTGTATCTTATGAAGTAAGTTGTCATTATCAAAGAATATCTTAAATTAATTTTTTCATTAGATATTTTAATTCTGTTTTTAATATTCTTTCTTGCTGTAGTGTTGCAGAGAGGGGGGATAGTTAAGTTTTGACCTTACTTGCAGAGATAAAACATATTCTGCAAGTTTTGTTAATAGAACATTTCAGCTGGGGCTTAAATATTGCTGTTAGGGGCCACTGAATTCCTCACATTTCATTTGCATTTGGGGATATGATGCTGCTGAAGGATAAAGTTGGCCAGCACCCCTCCCCTTTGGTTCTGTACTGTGCTTCCACTCCTTTAAAAATTGGGTAAAGATACCCCCTGGGGATACTGGAAATTTTACATGTGCGACCTCCCCGCCCCCGCCCACACCTGCCCCGAGATTTAAGAATTATTGTTGGGCTGGAGGACAGAGGTAGGCCAAACTATAGAATGAATAAAGGGGGGGGATCTTTTGTGGGTTCCTGATACTGGGATAAACCTTGACAGAAAGAGAGGAGAGAAGAGAGAAGAGAGAAGAGAGAAGAGAGAAGAGAGAAGAGAGAAGAGAGAAGAGAGAAGAGAGAAGAGAGAAGAGAGAAGAAACACAGCACTTAGAACTGAAAGAATTTCCCTGAAGAGCTCTTGGAGGCTGGACTGCTTTGCTCATCTGTGTATAACACAGAAAAAGAACACACCTCTCTCTCAGACTTGAAGAGGGACTGTGTGCCTTCACAGATCTTGAAAGATTTTCTTGAGGACCTCTGCAAAACTAGCATTGAGGCCTGTAGTTGGGAATTCAGCCTCTGAGTTTTTTGTTCTGCCCATGGGTTCCTGAGAGGACCAGGACTGAGTTGAAGATACACATGGGCCTCCCATGGAGTCATGCCAATGTTTGTAGCGGGCACCTATGGAAAAAGACGACTTATTTCACTTAAGGAGGTGAGGCCAGGAGATATTACTTTGGGCACTGATGCAAAGTACAAACATGACTGGTATTGAAATTAATGTACACATTAACAGCCATGCTCATGTCTTAGCCGACCTGTCTGCAATATTTATCTAGCCACTCTTCTCTCTTTCTTGACACACCTCAACTTTACTTCCAGAACCGTATTCTCTCTTCTCCTCTCAGCTCACTGGTGATCCCTTCTCAGTCCCCTTTGCTTATGCCTCCTCACCTTGCCTCTAATATTGGCATGCCCAGGACTTTGCCCTGAGGCCTCTTCTCTAGATTCACTCCAAGTGATTTCTTGAATACTCTCTATATCCTGATGACTGCAAACTTTGAGTCTCCAGCCAGAACTTCTCTGAACTCTGGATATAAATAGACTTCTGTCTTATCTACTTAGATGTCCAGTAGGCATGTCACATTGAACACATCCAAATGCAAACTCCTGTTTTTCCCCATCTTCGTTATGGCATCTTTGCTCTTTCAGATGGGTGGAGTCACAAACCTTACATCCTCCTTTTATCTCATGTCTTATTTTGAATCCATCAACTGCTCCAACAGCTCCAACTACTTTCAAAATATATCCAGAATCCAACCATTTCTCTCCCTATCTAAAACTACAGTTAGAGCACCCATCACATTCTCCCTGGATAATTGGAATAGTTTCCTAGCTGATGCCCTTGCTTCTGCCCTCACCTGCTGCAGTGTCCCATGATGGGTATTCTCAAGTATACTGTTATATGGGTGTTAGGTTTGATCAAGCAATTGAACTGATACCCCTCCATTGGGAACTGACTTTTCAGGTCATTTCACTATGGACATTCCATTTGCTGAAGACCACATTTCACTTGTGGTGACCACATTCTATTATCTCCCTTCTGGGTATGCATAAAGAAGTCTCTGCCCAGAAAAAAAAAAGCCTGCTAAAAGTCCTTTAAAAGCTGCTGACTCCAGTTACTGGGTGCTGGAGCCATCCAGGATCAGCCACCTGGTGTGCGGATGATTGAATAAATTTGTGATCCTTCACCACCCTGGTCTCGTGCGTTCCTCCTTCGGCAACCTAACATTTGGTGCCAGAAAACCAGGAGGGTTCCATGGGGAGAGGAGCCATCATCCTGGCTTTGGTCACCCCAAGTTTGCTACTCAGACAGCAGTAGGCAGCGGCAGCTCGTCCTGGGCTTAACTCCAAATCCTACTCGGGTGACTCGATTGCCAGCCTCGATCAGGTCTCCCTCCCTTATGGGTCCCCTCCAGCCAGCCAAGGAGGACACCAGACCTGGAATCTCTCCTCCATTGCTGACCCTCCATCCCACACCGGCCAATCTTCTCTAGGTGAGTGACATTCCACAATTCCCCTCGTCTCGGGTCTTCTGCCCACTCTCTCTCACTGACTTCTTGGAAGTCTCTCATCTTGAAAGTCCTAGCACTAGGCCAGAAGATTCCTCAGCCATTTGGCTTTGGGTCCTTCTGGATTGGGGATGCCCAGTCCAGAGGGTCACCTCTCATTTCTAATGGTGATTTGTTTAGCAGCAGGGACGCCTGCCCTAAACAGTCACCTTTGGGTTTGTGGTCTGTCACTCACCCTTCCTGTCTCATGGGCCACTCGTGGGGGAGATCATGCCCAACCACCTCACTTTATTTTGTAACACTGTTTGGCCACAACATAAACTAGATAATAAGTCTCAATGGCCTGAAAACAGCACTTTCAATTTTAACACACTGAAGAATTTAGATAATTGCTGTTACTGCAAGGAAAATGGTCAGAGATTCCAGGTTTTTTTTCACCCTTCAGTCCCAATCATCTCTCTCAGTCCTGCTCTACCCATCAGATCTTTCTCCTTCACACAAAACATCTTAACCCTAACACTTCTGATTCTGAATCTACTCTTGACCTAGCAGACCACCAACCTCCACTCCCTCTCCTCCCTCCCCTGCAGTAGATTCCCTAACCAGCAACCACCTTCTCCCTGAGTCCGAGAGCCCAAATCCTGAGAACATGCGCTCCAAAACAGCTTTTTTCTATCTAACACTTGTTCTCAGACCACCCAAAGACTGCCTTCCTCAACAGCCTCTTCTATTCCCACGCCAATTCCATCCCTGAGGGAGGCAGCAGGAACTGAGGGCATAGTCTGAGTCCACGCCCCATTCTCTGTGTCTGACCTTGCACAGATTGAGAGACATCTCAGATCTTTTTCCATTGATCCGATCATCTTTACTAAGAAATTTGACAAACTTAATGAAATCACTCAGGGCCCTCACAAAAACCCAGCTCTCCTTCTCTCCTGCCTCATGGAGGCCTTACAGAAATTTACCACCTTAGACTCTACCTCCCTAGAAGAAGCCCTTCTTCTGAACAGCCATTTTATATCCCAATCAGCCCCTGACACACACCATAAACTTTGAAAAATAGACACAGGTCCACAAACCCCTCAAAAAGACCTCGTTAACCTGACCTTTAAGGTCTTTAATAATAGAGACTAGGACACCGAAATCCAAAAACAAAGGTGAGATCAGGCCAAGGCTGAGGCCTTTCAGCTCCTAGCCACAACTCTCATAAACCCCAAACTTAGTGCCAGTCCTCCAACTGCAGGTAAGCCAGGGGCTAAGCCTCTTCCAGGCCCATGCTTCAAATGCAATAAGGCAGGACAATGAACCAAGTTCTGCTCAAATCCGAGACTCCTACCTGGGCCCTGCCCAAGTTGTGGAGGGGAGGCCACTGGAAATCAGACTGTAGTCTGGCCCCGCTGGGTCGGACCTCAGCCAGTCCAGCAAGGCTGCCCTCTGGATCCGGTTTAGAGCTCCCAGACCTCCTGGGACTGGTCACCAAAGAAGCTGCCCAGGCCCTGACAGGGCCCCACAGACTTACATCACCAGGACAGAACCTTGGGTAACAACTGTGTTGGCAGGTAAGCCAATCTCCTTTTCCTTTCCAATTTACACTGAGGCCACTTATTCTGCCCTCTCTGATTTTGCTGGGACCCTTGTCCCCTCCTCAGTCTCTATTATGGGGGTTGACAGATTAGTCTCACAGCCATTAGCCACCTTGCCTCTACACTGCAGCTTACTAAATTCCCCTATTCACTCTTTTCTCATTCTACCTCAGTGCCTGGCCAGGGCTACCATACATTCCCTCATAAAACCCAGTTGTCCCAAACCACAGTCACCTACCTCAATTTCACACTGTCACCCCACAAGGCTGAGTCATTCCTTGGACTCTAAACACCTTATCTCCTTATCTCCTCCATGTCTGTTCCCTCCTCTGAATAAGAAATTTTCTCCTTTCTCAGGCTCAGTGGATGCTCTCGCCTCCACATTCACAACTGTAGTCTTCTTGCAAAGCTCCTCTATAACATGACATGACAAAGGAACCCCCTCACTGAGCCTTTAGTTACCAAGGCCAACATTCTCACCCCTTTAATGCTCTGAAAACTGCTCTGACCTCAGCGCCTTCTCACTCCCCCCCCAACCTCCACCTGTCTCAGAGAACAACTTTCTGCACATGCTTACTTAACAGTCCAGTTATTATCAGAAACTGAGCTCATTATCTACCAAACCTTAGCATGTTATCTCTAAGGAAAAATCCAGCAGTTTTGAATCTAAGCAGCTAGAGATCTAGGAACAGGCTGCGGGGCCTGCTCCCTCCTCCCCCGCCTTTTCTCCAGCCTCATATACCTATACATAATTTTCCAAAGTTTTATTAACTTAAAGACTTTGGAGCATTGCTAGGTTAAATGATAAACATCTAAATATTTTAAAATAGCATACAATACTGAAACATTGACTGCTAGACATGTTTTAATTCGCCTGCTCTTATTACAGAAGCTCTCTTGTACTTTGTTGAATGTATATTTTCTTGAAAGTAAGAGTGTGTTAAAGTATGTTGATAAATGTCAGTCTAAGAAATGTTGGCTGTTTACTTTTTGGTTATCATAGAAAAATTAAGGTTTCTAAGAGTGAAGAATTCTAATACATTAAAAGAAAGAAAGAAAGAAAAGGTCTGTACAAGTTGCTGAAGGTTTGACAGAAAGAAGGAATATTAGAGTAGAAATACTTAACAGAAGATCTGAGGCATGTTTTGCATTTTTGAAGGACATAGAAGGTTTGAAGGATAATTTAAACGTGTGAAATTTGTGGAGGTTGCATATGTGATGAAAAGGAAAATAGAAATATTGAAAGAAAGAAATAAGTTCTAAAGTTAACTATTTACAAGAATTGTAAAAGGGCCATTTTACTCTGAGCACGAAAGCCTAAGGTTTCAGTCTCCAAGCCTGGCAGGACAGGTTGCTGGGTACTTCTTAAGCTAAACCAGAATATTCAGCAGCGGAATTTTAAGACAGAAGCATACATAATGCCTCAGACTCCCACCCAGCCTGCTCTTCAGATTGGCTAAGGGGATGGGGGCAGCGGTGGCATCTGTACTTCATGGGTCAAATATATAGGTTTGCTTACTTTGCTTTTTCAGTAAAGGAGCATACTTTAATTACTTGGGTAAGTTAGCTTTTCACAATATAATCAAGGTCTCATATGAACTCATTTATATGAGAAGCCAATATTTTATGAGCAACTGGTTCTAGTAAAGTCCAAAGTAAAATTTGCCTATATATGCAAATGAGCACTAGCCAAAAAAGAATGCTGTTTAGAAGTAAATTTAAGCTTAAAAAGAAGGAATTTAAAAATCTCTTCCACTACTATTTATAGAATAAACTAAAAGTTATTATTTAAGCATTAAATCTCACCATTAATGAGACACCATAAGTAAAAAGAAAGTTACTTTTACTTGAGATGTATGCATTGCAGTATTGGCCAGCATGTCTCTGTCCTACTGGTTTTTTCTGGAAGGTAACCAAGTTGGTTGCTCTACTTGAAAGAAAGTAAAAGTTTTTAATGTAGCAATTTGAGGTTTAAAAGTAAAACAGCAAGGATTAAGGTTCAGTAAAAATAAGAAGTTAAGCCAGGGAGTGGTAGATTATGACCTCAGGAAATTTAAAGTACTAAATTTGGCTGGTCTGAATGCAGTGGTGTCTTACAACTAATTGATCACAGACAGTCTGTCTTACTTCTTATCCAACCATCCAGGCTCCTGGCTTCAACTGCTCCTTTCCTTCCCCCTTTTTTTCCCCTTGAATAACAGCCCATTCTAGTGTTCCTGCCCACTTGCACTGCAATAAAATCTCAACCACTCATCTGTCACCCCTTATTGGTAGTGCCATGGTGACTACCCTCTCAGTTTGGAGCATGGAACCAGGAAAGGGAATCTCATACCCTTTAGTCCACCTCTCCTCTTACACTTTTCAGCTTGTCTCCATGATCAGGGATTTTTCTTCCTCTGTGGGGAAAACACATACATCTATCTCCCTATCAGCTGGACACAAACCTGTACTCTTGTCTCTCACCCAATGTAGATGTAGCCCTCAATAGTCAGTCTTTGCCTATCCCTGTAACCCATCATATCTGACACGAAAGAGGAGTCCAGATAATCCCTCTCCTAATAACCCTGGGCATCACATCAGGGGTTGGAACTGCCACAGGGAGCTTAACCACTGCTCTACCTATTTTGAAACCCTGTCTCAGGACCTACAATAAAACTGTGGATGCCCAGCAAGGGGCAAAACTGGGAAAACAAGGACCTCACCCCCAGGGTAACCTATCTTCCCCTTTCATATGACTAGTCAGGCAACTGAGACCCCTAATCTTCCCCACCCTCCCTAAAGATAACATCTAGGTCTCAGTTGTATTTCAGCTCCAGGCCTAGAAAAGCAGCAAAACTAGACAAGTGACACTGTGGTAGCCTCAGGACCAGCTTTTTCCTCCCAAGTCACTCAACAGGACCGTTTTCAAGACTTCACCAACCAGTCTCTTGGGGAAATCATGCTGCTGCCACCCCTCGTCCAGCCCACTACCATCAAAGTCCATTTCCCTGTGATCTCAACGTCCCACCTCAGCAGGAAGTAATTACAGAAGATATGACCTTCATCCCTATTCCATAAAATAAAAAGGCTGGAATGTCAGGTTTGATTGAGCAATTGAACTGATACCCTTCCCCCAGGAACTGGCTTTTCAAGTCATTTATTTCACTATGGACATTCACTTTGCTGAAGACCACATTTTACTTGTGGTGACCACATTCCATTATCTCCCCTCTGGGTATGCATAAAGAAGTCTCCACCCAGAAAAAAGCCCACCAAAAGTCCTTTAAAAGCCATTGATTCCAGTCACTGGGTGCTGGAGCCATCCAGGCTCAGCCACCTGGTGTGTGGATGATCGAATAAATTCGTAATCCCTCACCACTCTGGTCTCGTGCTTTCCTCCTTCAGTGACCTAACAATAGGAGCAAGATAAAGTTCCTTGTTTATGAAAATCTCACCTTTTCTTCAAGAACCAGCAAATTTTCTGCCTTTAACCCCACACCTGAATGTTATTTCTTTCTTCTATGGATTCCCATAATGCTTCATTGTGATGGCTCCTACCACATTACATTGTTCCTTTATTTAACCATTTGCCTCCTTACACCACTCCACTTGCTAGGCAATTCCTTAAGTGAGGAAACCATGTTCACTTCATCTATTCTAAAATTCCCTCTTGGAGGAACCAACATGGCGTCATAGGTACACACCTGTACTTCCTGCCTTGCACAACTACATCAAAACTACAACTAAAAGACAAAATGGATATCATCCAGAACCACGAGAAGGCTAGCTGAGTGAAAGTTCTACTACAAGAAGGAAAGAGAAAAACCCATTTGAGTCTGGTAGGAGGTATAGAGGCGCACGCAAAATGGGCCAGCAACTGGGTGCGCTGTTCTCTTTTTTAATCCCGAGGCAGATACAAGCTCCCAATTGCTCTGAACTCCAGTTCTGGGTGAGACTCTGGGGACCCAGACTCATACAGGGAAAAACTGGACTGTCTGGCATCTTGCAGGAACATGAGGGCGGCTTTCTATCAAAGGTGCTTGCAGTGATCATTGTTCCTACACGGGGCACGGAACACGGAGACTCAGGGGCCACAGGGACCTCTCCAATGCAGGGCTTACTGGCAGCCACTGATGTTTGTTCTGCCCTGGTGATTCCATGAGACCCCGCCCCACCCAATTTACAACCCCACCCAGCTGTGCACAGCGGCTTTTGCATATGAATGGCCTGTGTTCTCACCGCTTAAAACCTAACAAATTGCAACTGGGTCAGAGAGCCCCAGAGCTTCCAAAAGAAGGCCTAAGGCTTGACAGCAGCCTGCACTGCTACACAGCTGGGCCTCATCTGGGCACCTCCAAACCCCAAACAAAGAGGAGGAATCTGCAGATGTCTCTGAAGCTCTTGCTGGGTGGCCTGAGGCAGTGGCTGATTTTGTACCTCCTTGGAGATCCAAGAGCCTGTGTACCCAGGAGTCAGTGTGAGACCATAGCAGATTACAACTCTTCATATCCATAAGAGACACACTCAAGGGACAGACTCAGTGAGCACCAAAGCCCCACTGAAGCAAGACCTGCCCCATAAGGGAGTCTTCAGCACAGCAGTTCTCCCATTATAGACACGGCTGGTCCTCACAGCCAATTGGCCTGGTGGTCAATTCCTCCCAGTGATACCAACAGTAATCAAGGCTTAACTACAACAGGACTGTGCACATAGTCCATAAAGGAGTGCACCAAGAGTGACAACCTCAGGTAATTGGGGAGGCTGAGCCACTGAGCCCTATAGGACACCTAGCACACAAAGCCACTCTATCAACACAGGGAAGCAGACAAAATGTGGAGACAAAAAATATGTCACAAATGAAGGAAATGGAGGAAAGCAAAATACTGGATATAGAATTCAAAACTATGGTTATAAGGTTACTCAAGAATCTTCTAGAAACCTCCAAGAAATTTACTGAGACCCTCAAGGATATGAGAAAGGACCAATTAGAAATTAAGCATACACTGACTGAAATAAAGAATATTATACAGAGATCCAACAGCAGATTAGAGGATCCCAAGAATCAAGTCAAAGATTTGAAATACAAAGAAGTAAAAAACACCCAACAGGAAATGCAAAAAGAAAAAAAGAATCCAAAAATATGAAGACAGTGTAATGAGTGAGCCTCTGGGACAACTTCAAGCATATCAACATCTGAATTATGGGGGGTGCCAGAAGAAGAGAGTAAGATATTGAAAACCTATTTGAGGAAATAATGACAGAAAACTTCCTCTATCTAGTGAAAGAAATAGACTTACAAGTCCAGAAAGCGCAGAGAACCTCAAACAAGAGGAATCCAAAGAGGACCACAACAAGACACATCATAATTAAAATGCCAAGGGTAAAAGACAAAGAGAGAATCTTAAAAACAGCAAGAGAAAAACAGTTAGTTACCTACAAGGGAGTACCCATATGACTGTCAGCGGATTTCTCAACAGAAACTATGCAGGCCAGAAGGGAGTGGCAAGAAGTGATGAATAGCAAGAACCTACAACCAAGATTACTTTACCCAGCAAAGCTATCATTTAGAATTGAAGGTCAGAAAAATAGCTTCACAGACAAGAAAAAGCTAAAGGAGTTCATCACCACCAAACCAATATTATATGAAATGCTGAAGGGTATTCTTTAAGAAGAGAAAGAAGAAGAAAAGGCTAAGATAAAAATTATGAACAACAAAGTGACAACAAATACATATCTATCAACAAGTGAATCTAAAAATCAAGTGAATAAAAAATCTGATGAACAGAATAAGCTGGTGAATATAATAGAATCAGGGGGCTGTACTGACAATTCTTGGGGGGAAGGGAGTGTGGGGTGTGCGGGAAGAGACTGGACAAAAATCGTACACCTATGAATGAGGACAGTGGGGGAGGGGGTAAGGGAATGGGGTGGGGTGGGAACCCAGTGGCGGGGAGCTATGGGGGAAAAAGAGGAACAATAAAGATTTATTTTTTAAAAAATAAAATTCCGCTCTCTGCCACTTGGCTTGCCATTGTGTTGGTGAGTATGGTGGACGGGGAGCTTGAGCTAGCTCGAATAAAGACTCTTTGCTTTTGCAAAATAAAATAAAATAAAATAAAATAAAATAAAATAAAATAAATAAATAAAATAATAATAAAATAATAAAATAAAATAATAAAATAAAATAAAATAAAATAAATAAAATAAAATAAAATAAATAAAATAAAATAAAAAAATAAAATAAATAAAATAAAATAAAATAAATAAAATAAAATAAAATAAAATTCCCTCTTGCTCTTGGTAGGTGCTCAGTGAATGACTTCTAACTATTTAATAGCCTGACTCTGGCTTTGTGAAGGATGCTTCCAGGATTTGCTCTCTTTCTGAGTCTTTCTGCCTACTTTCTATTGGGAAGTACTAAATCCTAACCAGAAAGGAAAATCAATAAACATAATGGGGCAGAATTTAATATTTTCAGTAAAAGCTTAAGGTTCATCATCAAATTGATGATTCCATTGTAAAAATTTCCAAATAATTATAAAACTATCTATAATCAGTATAGAACTTTATGAAGAAGTTTTCAAAACGGGAGGTAGGGAAAGTCTTCTGGCTGGCTTTATGAACATGAATTGGAAGTGGCTTTGTTATCTGGTTGAATTTTCATTCCCCAAGTAATAGGAGAGGCAATTTACCTGCTAGATACATGCTCAAATTATATATGCTATGTACTTTTGGGAAGCACTATACCAATTTTCTTTTTCCCCCAAATATATTTTATTGATTTCAGAGAGGAAGGGAGAGGGAGAGAGAGAGAGAGAAATATCAATAATGAAAGAGAATCATTGATTGGCTGCCTCCTGCATGCCCCCTACTGGGGATGGAGCCTGCAACCCAGGCATGTGCCCTTGACTGGAATCAAACGTGGGACTCTTCAGTCTGCAGGCTGACAATTTATCCACTGAGCCAAATTGGCAAGGGCTATACCAATTTTCTTTTAATTAAAATGTACTTAGTACATGGATGGAATAATCAACTGAGTTGAAACAATGTATTTTACAGAATACTACAAAATTCAATTATATGTTTAATCAGAAATAGATAAAATATCTCCCAAAGAGCTTGACTCACTCCCCCTTGAATATCTGGTTGAACATAGTGTTTTTTGAAGGTTACAGTCAAGTCTAAGAAAAAAATTAAGAATAGAAAGGAATAATAAAATGATTTTAAAATCGTAGCAATATTTAACAATGTCATTTATTTTGAGTTGAAGAAAAGAGGCAATATACAGACTACTAAGCATTCAAATAATGTTAATGTGCACTGCTTAAGTATAAATTTGATGAATGTACAGCTATGTTACCTGGATATGTTATTAGTCATGACTTTTGCACACAAACGTCTTCTGATTTATCTTAATTTTTCAAACAATACAATGCTCTAAGTCAGAATTTTATTATAATTATTTTGTATAAAAGGTGCCTTTCTTTCAATGAATGTTATCTTTTAAAGCATAACATAAATTTTGGCTGTAGGAGGATAATAGAATACATACCTATTAGAAGGACAAGAAATAAAAGAATGAGTAAATAAAAATACATACTGTTACTGAATCCTCCAAGATAAAATCTTCTGAGGAAACTGATATTCGCAATTTCTACTTAAACAGATAAGCATATTCTACCTTTTATATACTCTTATTTTGATATATCTTGGTACAAAATTAATCCAAAGGTTCACTATACCTCTTCTCCCTGCTATCTAGGGATAAACTCACGTTTATCCTCCAAAGAGTTGACATAAATACTTCCATTTTGTGATAACAACAGGCAGAGCAGATCATGTGCTCATTTGTAATTCATTGAGATCAGAGAGGAATAAATAATATCATTTATTTTTAAATTTTAAGTGTTTATCTCAGCCCTGGGAACAGAGTAAATGTTCAATATAAATTTTAATGAAGGAATAAATGTAATGTAAAATAATCTGTACTTGTTTTAATATGTCCTTTTTCTTTCTTGCAAATTGGATAGTTACAGTCTGCTTTCTCACATATGTCTAGGAAGAAATTTCAGAGTGAGGAAGAATGGAAAAAATTCCTGCCTAGATAGGTATATGACCTTTGTGCATCCCCAGGGCAAATAATATCCCAATTTCCTCCAGTACACAGGGAAGGAGGGGAAGAGGAAGAATGTGGCTGACCTGGAGGCTGTATTATCCCTTCCATTCACATCCTATTGGAAGGACCCAGTCACATGGTGTAAGGAGCCAGGGAATTATTGTCTGCTGTGGAGCCCTGTGCTCAGAGAATAATTCTATTATGTTGAAATCAGGTGAGAACAGCTCATTCTGGGCAACCAACCATCTCTGCCACACTACCTACCTCCCAGATATATCTTGAGAATTAAAACAAAATCATGTATGTCAACATGTTTTAGAAAACATAAAGAGCTCTACAAAAGTGAGTTGAGGTATTAATTTATTGTCAATAATAATACTAATAATAATAATGGCAAAAGTACTGGAAAAATTATCCTCTTAAGCTATTTTAGAAGAAATGAAATTGTTGTCTTACTTAACTTTTTCATTGAAACTTGTAGCATTCAATGGGATGAAGTCTTTGCAATATTTTTTTGTAGCATTTGACCAAATACTTTAAAATAATTTTGAAATAACCTATTTTACATAAAACACAGTATTACCACGTAACTTTTCTGGATACAGCTTGATGTTGTTATTTTTTTAATTAAAAATTTTATAAAATTGGTTTTTAGAGAGAGAAAAAGAGAGAAAGAGAGACAAAAATTGATGTGAGAAAGAAACATTGATGGGCTGCCTCCTGCAAGCCTCCTACCAGGGATAGAGCCCACTAAGCAGGCATGTGCCCTGACTGGAAATCAAACCAGCAGCCTTTAATGCACAGGATTTTGCGTAACCAACTGAGCAACATGGGCCAGGGCTGGACACAACTTGATGTTTAAAAGAAGTATACTCAGTATATGACTGATATAATTTGTTATATCAACAAAAGATAAATATTTAGTGAACTCTTATAGCCCCACTCTGAATACATATTTTTTATCAATAACATATTGTTCAGAGTATGGATGTCAGAACATCATCCATGAATCAATATCATTATACTAGGTGTACTGGTTAATAATGGTGGATTTTGTAATCAAAGAAAACACGATAATTTCAAGAGAAACATAAAAGTGCTTTATCCAAAGTAATGTCCATCACTAGCTACACATTTCCCCCATCTTTCAGGTAATCTGTGGATAACATTCCATTCCAATAGAACTTTTCTTGTTTTGAGACAAACCATTCAGAGACCCAATTTTCTACTTCTTCGTATGTTTTGAAGTGCTGCTCAGAAAGTGCATGTGCCATCAATTGGAACAAGTAGTAATCTGAAGGAGCAAGGTCTGGTGAATACAGCAGGTGGGTTAATACTTCCCACACAAGATATTTTAACGTGTCTTTTACTGGTTTTAAAGTGTGTGATGGTGCATCATCATGAAGCAAAATTACTTTGCCTTGTCTTCTGGCACATTCTGGTTGTTTGACAATCAAAGTGTGGTTCAAATTGATTATTTGTTGTCAGTAGCAATCAGTATTAATGTCTTCACCTGGTGTTAGAAGCTCATAACACACCACACCTTACTGATCCCACCAGACGCAGGGCATTGTCTTCTTTCTGAAGCGATTTGGCCTTGCAGTTGATGTTGATGGTTGACCTGGATCAACCCATGGTTTTGTGCATTTGGGATTCTCTAAATAAATCCACTTTCATCGCCAGTCACAATTCGATGCAAAGAAGACTTTTTTTGTGTGCAGTTGAAGCAACATTTTACTGATGACTTTTAGGTTTTCCATTTGTCTTTCATTTAATTGATGTGGTACCCATTTTCCTTCCTTTAAAATATTTCCCATTGCTTGTAAACGATCAGAAATTGTTTGCTGAGCAACGTTTAAACTTTCTGTAAGTTGTTTTTGAGTTTAACATGCATCTTCATTCAATAATGCTTGTAATTGCTGGTCTTCAAACTTTTTCGGTTGATCTGGATGTTCTTTGTCTTTCACATCAAAATCATTACTTTTAAAGAGTTTAAACCAGCATTCACAAGTATCTTGAGGTGGAGCAAGTTCACCATAAGCTTCCCAAAGTATACGATAACTTTTTCTTCAAAATAAAGTAATGAATTAAAACTTCCCGCAACTGCTGTTTTTTGGCACAAAATTCAACATTTTTAAGCATAAAAAATCTATGATATTAACACTTTCAGAAAATTTGACATATGAAGTTTTAAAGCTTGTTGTCAATACAACAAAAAAGCATACATATCAAATCGCATATATATCAACATATGTGTAACTCCATCTATTGAAAAAATTGGTATTATTAACTGGTACACCTAGTAGTTAGATAAAATATTGAAAATAAACTAAAAGCAGTGATATACATTAAATTTAAATATACTGGCTAAGCAAACATTTCCATGTCTATAAGTGCACTTTTATTTGATGATTAGAATGCTAGAATTAGAAGGGTATTCCAAGTCACATTTCTTCTCAGGATAAAGTCTTTCCTTACTGTAGCCCAGCGTCTACTCCACTCTTGACAACAAGAGGAACTCGGGTGACATGAAAGTTCCCCACTCAGTTGATGATTCCACTCAAGTTGCAACTTGATTCTACTTTTATATTGAGTGAAAACCTGCCTCTGGTTGTCTCTTTGACTTCCTAAATATCAAAGAATAAAACGAATTGCTTTTTGATGAGACTAATTTTCAAATAACTGAAAATGCCGCTGTGTTTTTCAGGTATGTTGCTTAATGGTGAGACAAATGTGACTCATTAGAGGTCTCTTTATCTTCTGACACTTGAGGGTAAGGTGGGGAGGGAGATGGAAAACTTGACCTTTCTATCTGCCAAGCGGAGTGGGTCATGTTCTTCCAGGAACCAAGCAATCTCAGGTTGTCTGTGAGACCTACCTCTGTCCCATCTCCCATATTAAGGAGCTGCTGGTGAGTGTAGATGACTGAGGATGAGGGCCCCATGTCTCTGGTCTCTGGACCCTGAATTGGGATTCCTGTACCTGAGGTGTATTTGGAGGTTCTTTTTGTCAAGGATCAGGAGGGGCCCCAAAGCCACAACCCAGATGAGGGGTGAGGAATACCTGTCACCTTTTCCCAGCATGACTCCCCCTTCTCTTTGGATTACTCATTGAAAGGTCCTCTCCCTCAGAACCTTCCCCTCTTGGCGACATGAGTTCTTTCACAGTGTCTGGACTTCCTGCCTGCTCTGCAGAGGTGGGAGCAAGGGTGATAGGGGTCTGTCACCTTGGGCTCAGGTACATTCTCCCTGATATTATCTGAGGTCAAATATAACTCTATAGCATAGTTATTTCCTTACCAAAAGCACACTGAGCTTTACCAGAGATTCGGCATCCTCCTATTTATTAATGTGGGCTGTGCTCACTGTGAACTAGTCACCTGGCCCCTTTCTTCGCTTCATAGCCAGGTCACATTGCAAAGCTCCCAGCATAGATAAAGGACAAAGGATTATCTCTGGGGAACTGTCTAGTAGTTTAGTCTGGTGAACCAGCAACCGTTCAATGTACTGGATGCCACCTAACCAACTGAGCCACACTGGCCAGGGTTGTCATTTATTTTTGAACTTTTAATCTTATTAAATTTCATCTACAATGTGCAAAGATTAGAGGAGGGCTCCTAGAGATGGTGGGTGATTCTTTAAAACTAGAAATAACATTATATATGTATATATATATATATATATATATATATATATATATATATATATGATGAGTTAAAGAAATAGTGGAATACATGTATAGTGGAATAGTATTTGCCTATTAAAATGTCAATGTATGGTGAATAAAAAATCACACACAAAAATGCCAGTTATGTTATGCTTCTTCCATATTTCTGCTGTAGTAATCAGTGTAATTAAGTAGTGAGCACTTTACTGTTCTTCAGCTGTGCTGGGCTCTCTGCATCCTTTGCCCAAGGTCCCTTCCCTGACATGTCCAGGCCCAGCTATGATATTCCTTCTTTCTGCTTCCATAAAATCTCATCGTACTCCCTCTTAGCACATTTATTGAAATGATTTATTTGTCTTACCACAACAGCCCTCAGCTTTGAGATACTAGGAACCATGCTTGTCTTGTTTGCCATTTTATACTGACAACTCTCCAGGGCCTGGAGAGAGGAAACATGCAGGTATTTGTTGAATGATTAAAGAATGCACATACACCCTGGTCTATGCCCCAATACCCTACCAGCCCTCTTCTCCCACCAGGCTCTCGAATGGTGGCAGTGTGACTTCTGCTCCCAGGTAGGGATTGGGAGTGTTTTCTCCAGGGTAACTGATTAGCCCCTGAGGAAAGATTAAGGTGCTGGTCCTACAAGGCTCCACACAAATAACCAAGACAGATCACACTGCAGTGAAGCTCAAAGTCAACAGATCCCATCCACATGCTCAGACCTTCCAATCAGATATTTTGTTTCTTGTTCTTAAATATGAGTAGACAATCAAGATGGAGACCCATAAAAATAAACAAAACAAAAACACAACTTGGAGGAAACAAATTACACAGGGAGAAATATCAACTAAAACAAACAAACAAACAAACAAACAAACAAAAAACACAAGACAGTCAAAGGTACAAATATCTAGTTGTAAAATAAATTAAGTCATGGGATATACTGTACAGCATGGTGACTATAGTTACTTTTATATTGTGTATTTGAAAATTGCTAAGAGAGTGGATTTTAAAAGTTCTCATCACAAGAAAAAATATCATAATTATGGTGATGGATGTAAACTTGACTTATTGCAGTGATCATTTCACAGTATATACAATGTTAAATCATTATGTTATACACCTGAAGCTAATATAATATTATATGAAAATATGTCAGTATCTGAATAAAATAAATATTTTAAACACCCAATAAATGCTTAAAGAGAGAAGAAAAGATATTGCACCTAGAAAATAAGAATAGATGGGGAAAGCAGGAGGGAAACTAAGATGGCGGCATAGGTAAACACCAGGAAATTGCCACCTCACACAACAATTGAAAATTACCGCAAAGGACAGAGCATCATCCAGAACAACAGGAAGGCTGGCTGAGTGTAAATTCTACAACTAGAAGGAAAGAAAAGCATGCTGAGAGCCAGAGGAGCTGCAGAGGTGAAGTGCAGAGGTACAAGTGCAGAGGTACGGCCGGCTCGCGCGCACGCGCCAGTAAAGGGGGTGGCACCTGAGGACGCGGCTGTCTTTTTGAATCACAAGCTCCCGACTGCTCTGAACTCCGGTGCTGGGAAGTCTCTGGGGACCCAGGACTCCTACGGGGAGAAGCTGGTCTGTCCGGCAGCGGGCGAACTTGAAGGCGGCTTTCCCTCAGAGGTGCTTGCAGCAATTAGCGGGTCACTGAGACCCGCGACTCCGGGCGGAGAATCAGCCATAGCTCCTTGATCCGCCCTTTGATTCCCTGAGACCCCGCCCCACCCAGGCTGCGGCAGAGGCTTTTGCATGTGAATGTACCTAACTGCAGCCGAGCCAGGCAGACCCGGAACTTCCAAGAGAAGGCCCAAGGCCCCGCAGTGGCTTGCATTGCTTCACAGCTGAGCCTCTTTGTGGCTCCTGCTGTGTGGCCTCAGGCAGAGGCTGAATTAGCACCTCCTTAGATCCAGGAGCCACTGTACCCAGTGGTCAGAGGGGGACCATCCAGATTGCAACTCCTCAGATCCATAAGGGACACACTCAGGGAGCAGACTCAGTGAGCACCAAAGCCCCACTGAAGCAAGTCTTGCCCCAGAAGGGTGTCTTCAGCACAGAAGTTCTCCCACTTTAGACACAGCTGATTCTCACAGCCAATTGGCCTGGAGGTCAATTCCTCCCAGTGATCCTACAACAACCAAGGCACCAAGAGTGCACCAAGAGTGTCCACCCCAGGTAACTGGGGAGGCTGAGCTACTGGGCCCTACAGGACACCTGGCGCGCAGGGCCACTCTATCAACACAGGGAAGCTGCCAAAATGCGGAGACAAAGAAACAGGTCACAAATGGCAGAAATGGAGGAAAGCAAACGATTGGATATAGAGTTCAAGGCCACGTTTATAAGGTTTTTCAAGAATTTTATGGAAACCGCCGATAAATTTAATGAATCCCTCAATAAGTATAGTGAGACCATGGAGGACATGAAAAAGGACCAACTAGAAATTAAGCATACACTGACTGAAATAAAGAATAATTTACAGAGATCCAGCAGCAGAGAAGAGGATCCCAAGAATCAAGTCAAAGATTTGAAATACAAAGAAACAAAAAATACCCAACCAAAAAAGAAAAAAGAAAAGAGATTCCAAAAATATGAAGATAGTGTAAGGAACTTCTGGGACAACTTCAAGCGTACCAACATCAGAATTATAGGGGTACCAGAAGGAGAGAGAGGGCAAGATATTGAAAACCCTTTTGAAGAAATAATGACAGAAAACTTCCCCTACCTGGTGAAAGAAATGGACTTACAAGTCCAGGAAGTGCAGAGAACCCCAAACAAAAGGAATCCAAAGAGGACCACACCAAGACACATCATCATTAAAATGCCAAGAGCAAAAGACAAAGAGAGAATCTTAAAAGCAGCAAGAGAAAGACAGTCAGTTACCTACAAGGGAGTACCCATACGACTGTCAGCTGATTTCTCAACAGAAACCATGCAGGCCAGAAGAGAGTGGCAAGAAATATTCAAAGTGATGAATAGCAAGAACCTGCAACCAAGATTACTTTATCCAGCAAAGCTATCATTCAGAATAGAAGGTCAGATAAAGAGCTTCACGGATAAGAAAAAGCTAAAAGAGTTCATCACCACCAAACCAGCATTATATGAAATGCTGAAAGGTATTCTTTAAGAAGAGGAAGAAGAAAAAGGAACCCTTACCATTTGCCACAGCATGGATGGAACTGGAGAGCGGATAAATACCACATGATCTCACTCATTTGTGGAATATAATGAACAACATAAGCTGATGAACAAGGACTGATCCAGAGACGGAGAGGCATTGATTGGACTGTCGGGACTTGGAGGGAAGGTAGGGGAGGGTGGGGGTAAGGGGGAAAGATCAACCAAAGGACTTATATGCAAGCATATAGGCCTAATCAATGGACATGGACAACGGGGGGGTGAGGGCATGAGCGGGGGGGGGGGGTAGAGGGTAACGTGGGGACAAGGACACATATGTAATATCTTAATCAATAAAAAATATATTAAAAAAAAGAATAGAATAATATTAAAAAATGTGGGGGTGGGGAGGAAGAACACTTGGAAATTAAATACATTATATAGAAATTTAAAAAAAATAGAAGGGCTAGAAAATAAAGGGGATTAAATCTCTCTAAGAACAGAGCAAGAAGGCAAAGAGATGGAAAGTAGTACAAAAGAGTACAAAATATATCATTTCCAGCATGCCTACTTCTCTCAGCTTCTTTTATTCCTTCCCCAACCAGCTGTCAGGACAACTCAAGCATTTCTGCTCACTCAGCATTGGGCATCATTTTATCTAGGGCCTCTCAAAGCCACCCAATGCAGGAGCACCAAAATACATAAAAAAACTTCTGGAAGATATCAAGGGAGAGATCGACAGCAATATGATCATAGTAGGGGATATTAATATTCCACTGACATCACTGGATAAATCCTCTAGAAAAAAAAATCAACAAAGAAACAGCAATCCTAAATGACTCACTAGATCAGATGGACTTAATTAACATCTTCAGAACATTTCACCCAAAGCTACAGAATATACATTCTTTCTCAAGTGCACATGGAACATTTTCAAAGATGGATGACATATTGGGTCACAGGCCAAGTCTCTCCAAATTCAAGAAGATTGAAATCATATCAAGCATCTGCTCAGACCACAATGGCATAATATTAGAAATCAACTACAATAAAAACAATACAAAAAATTCAAGCACTTGGAGGCTGAAAAGCATGCTATTAAACGATGATTGGGTTACCAATGAGATCAAAGAAGAAATGAAAAACATCCTGGAAATGAATGACAATGAAAACACAACAGTCCAAAACCCATGGGGCATGGTGAAAGCAATCCTGAGAGGGAAGTTCATAGCATTACAGGCCTACCTCAAAAAACAAGAGAAAAAGGCAATAAATTATCTAACTCTACAACTTAAAGAATTAGAAAGAGAGCAACAAGGAAAGCCCAGAGTGAGCAGAAGGAAGGAGATAATAATGATCAGAGCAAAAATAAATGACAATAAATGACATAGAGACAAAAAAAAAAAAAAAAAACCAATACAAAAGATCAATGAAACCAAGAACTGGTTCTTGGAAAGGATAAACAAGATTGATGAACCTCTAGCCAGGCTCACCAAGAAACAAAGAGAGAATATCCAAATAAACAAAATCAGAAATGAAAGAGGCGAAATAACAACAGACCCTACAGAAATACAAAGGATTGTAAAAAAAATACTATGAACAACTCTATTCCAACAAACTAAACAACCTAGAGGAAATGGACATATTTCTAGAAAAATACGACCTTCCAAAACTCAACCAAGAAGAATCAAAACATCTCAACAGGCCAACCCCTAAGGAGGAAATTAAAGCAGTCATCAAAAAACTTCCAGGGAACAAAAGCCTTGGAACAGACGGTTTCATAAGGGAATTTTACCTAACATTCAAAGAAGATCTAAAACCTATCCTTTTCACACTATTACAAAAATTCAAGAGGAAGACACACTTCCAAGCTCTTTCTACGAAGCCAACATTACCCTTATCCCCAAACCAGATAAAGACACCACAAAGAAAGAGAATTACAGGCCAATATCCCTGATGAACATAGATGCTCAAATCCTCAACAAAATTCTAGTAAAGCAGAGCCATCATTACATTAGAAAGATCATACACCATGACCAAGTGGGATTTATTTCAGGCATGCAAAGCTGGTAGACTCTCTGCAAATCAATAAACATGATACATCACATAAACAAATTGAGAGACAAAAATCACATAATAATGTAAATAGATGCAGAAAAGGCATTTGACAAAATCCAACATCCTTTCCTGATAAAAAACTCAGCAAAGTGGAAATTGAGGAATAATACCTCAACATAATAAAAGCCTTATATGACAAACCTACAGCCAACATTATACCTAATAGGCAAAAACTAAAACCATTTCCCCTAAGAACAGGAACAAAGATTAAGGTGATGCCTACTCTCACACTCCTGTTCAACATAATACTGGAAGTGCTAGCCATAGTGATCAAACAAGAAGAAGAAATAAAAGACATCCAAATTGGAAAAGAAGAAGTAAAATTGTTATTTGCAGATGACATGATATTGTACATAGAAAACCCTAAACACTCCATCAAAAAAACTGCTAAAACCAATAGATGAATTCGACAATGTAGCAGGATACAAAATTAACACCCAGAAATCCATGGCTTTTTTTATACACCAATAATGAACTCACAGAAAGAGAAACAAAAGAAAAACAAAAAACAAAACAAAACAAAAAAAATCCCATTTACCATTGCAACAAAAAAAGTAAGATACCTAGGAATAAATGTAATTAAGGAGGTAAATGACCTGTACTCAGAAAATTACAAGATATTGAAAAAAGAGATAGAGGAAGAAATAAACAAGTGGAAGAACATACCATGTTCATGGATTGGTAGAATTAGTATCATTAAAATGTCCATACTACCCAAAACAATCTACAGATTCAATGTAATCCCCATTAAAATACCAATAGCATATTTCAAAGACCTAGAACAAACTCTCCCAAAATTCATCTGAAATAAAAAAAGACCTCAAATAGCTACAGCAATCTTGAGAAAGAAGAACAAAGTTGGAGGGATCATGGTACCAGATATCAAGCTATACTACAAAACCACTGTTCTCAAAACTGCCTGTTACTGGCACAAGAACAGACATATAGACCAGTGGAACAGAACAGAGAACCCAGAGATCGATCCAAGCCATCATGCTCAATTAATATTTGACAAAGGAGGCAAAAGCATGCAGTGGAGTCAAGACAGTCTATTCAATAAATGGTGTTGGGAAAATTGGACAAATACATGCAAAGAAATAAAACTAAACCACCAACTTACACCATACATAAAAATAAACTCAAAATGGATAAAGGACTTAAACGTAAGGCAGGAAATTATAAAAATCTTAGAAGAAGTCATAGGCACCAAAATAGCAGACATTTGTCATAGCAATATCTTTACTCATACAGCTCCTAGGGCAGGGGTGGGCAACCCCTGGCACGCGTGCCAAACATTGCACGCCAGTAACTTTTGCTGGCACAGGAAACCCTCTCTTACAATCTTCCATTTACAATTTTTTTCTTAATATCAACTTTTTCATTTTTCAGATAAATTCCGTGTAGGTGCATCTTAGATAAATAAATAATTTTACATAACAAGTTATCTTAAAGACCATAGACATGGCTGACTTTGAAATGCAGTTGATTGAATTTCAGAGTAGCTCAATTTGGAAGCAGAAATTTATTGACCTTAGAGTTGACTTGGAAAACATTGAAAAAAAGCGATTGGAGACAGGAGTACCAGAGAGAAGTGTGAAAACGAACTATTGAGGACTTGGAATGCCATCCCAGAAAATTTTTTCTGTTTAAAAAACTTCGTAACAGCGTTACTCTCCATGTTTTCATCCACATATGCTTGTGAATCTTTGTTCTCAGTGATGAATTTTGTTAAGTCTCGTAATAGGAGTAGCCTGACGGATGAAAGTAGTAGCTCGTGCATATCTCTGAAGGTCACGAAATATAAACCTGATGTAAAATCTCTGTCATCAGTGATGCAGCAGCAAAAGTCCCACTGATAATATCAAACAGAGTCATAAAGTTTTCTGTCAGACTATCAGTGTACATGTATACATTAAAAAATAAATATATTTTTCATCATCATATACTGTGTTTTTGTCGCTCGAATGAATTTTATTATTTCTTCAAGGTTCTTCACATACGTACACCTTAAGAGATATCAAGTAGGCATAACATGTTCTCAAAAAATTAGGGTTGGCACACAGAAGAATTTTGAGTCAGAGATTTTGCTGGTTTTGGCATGCACTCACAAAAAAGTTGCCCACCCCTATCCTAGGGCAATGGAAACTAAGGAGAAAATAAACAAATGGGACTTCATCAAAATAAAAAGCTTTTGCACAGCAAAAGAAACATCAACAAAATAATAAGAACGTCCACTTCATGGGAGAAGATATTTGCCAATGTTATCTCCAATAAGGGTTTAATCTCCAAAATTTATAGGGAACTTATACAACTCAACAAAGGGAAGATAAACAATTCAATGAAAAAAAAACAGGCTAAGGACCTAAATAGATACTTTTCGAAGGAGGACATGCAGAAGGCCAAGAGACATATGGAAACATGCTCAAGTCACTAATCATCCAAGATATGTAAATCAAAATAACAATTAGGTACCATCTCACACCTGTCAGAATGGCTATCATCAACAAATGACAAGTACTGGTGAGGATGCAGAGAAAAAGTAACTCTCTTGCACTGCTGGTGGGAATGCAGACTGGTGCAGCCACTGTGGAAAATACTATGGAGTTTCCTCAAAAATTTAGAAATGGAACTTCTATTTGACCCAGTTATCCCACTTCTAGGAATATATCTCAAGAAAACAGAAACACCAATCAGAAAGGATATATGCACCCCTGTGTTCATAGCAGCACAATTTACAATAGCTAAGATTTGGAAACAGCCTAAGTGCCCATCAGATGTACTGTGGTAAGGAATTCTTACCATTTGCAACAGCATGGATGGAACCGGAGAGCATTATGTTAAGTGAAATAAACCAGTCAGAGAAAGATAAATATCACATGATCTCACTCATTTGTGGAGTATAATGAACAACATAAATTGATGAACAGAAATAGAACCGGAGTCATAGAAGCATTGAACACTGTCCAACCTATGAGGGAAGGTGGGGGATGAGAGGGTAAGAGATCAACCAAAGGAGTTGTATGCATGCATATGAGCATGACCAATGGACACAGACAGGGGGTAGGGGGTGAGGGCATGTGCTGAGGGGTGTGGGTGCCCGGGTAGTGGTCAATAGGGAAAAAGGAGACTTATGTAATACAATTAAACATTTAAATTGTTTGAAAAAGAAACAGTACCCTTTTCCCTACCAGGAACAAGAGTTTTGAACGGACATTTCACAAGAGCATCTACACCAATTTTCAACGTCAACATTATCATGGAAATTAAAAATAAAACCACAATATCCAATCACATCCACTGAAGTATCTGCAGTTAGAGTGATGACAAAATCTGACATGGATGAAAAGCAACTGGAACTTCATACAGTGCTGGTAGAAATATAAATAGTACCACCATTTTTGAAAATTCTCTGGCACTTTGTTATAAATTAAGCATACTTGGGATGGGGGGTGTCCCTTAGCCCAGCCTGTGCTCTCTCACAGTCCGGGACCTCTCCCTCCTTACCGCCCACCTGCTTGCTCCTTTCTAAGGCTAGGCTTGCTGCCCCTTAGTGCTGCTGCGAAGGCTCCCGCCACCACCGCTGCACTCGCCACCTGCCCTGGCCGCTGCTGTGGGTCTGAGCTCCTCTGCTACAGCAAAGGTTTGGGTTCCATTCTGCCAGGGCACCTACTTAGGTTTCGCGTTGATCCCCGGTTGGGGCTGACTGCTGCTCAGGAAGTGACTGAGGACTGTATGCTCTAGTCATTCGGTGGGGAGCTGGGGTTCCATTGCCAACCTGGCCCACTCTGATCCCCACTACCCCCGCTCCTACATCAAGGATGACTTCAACTATGGCCGCTGCGTGGCCTCCGCCAGTGTACACATCCGCATGGGTAGGTCACCCTCTCTGTGGCTTGTCAGGCGTGGCTGCTGCACAGTCGCCCCAGAGGTGGATTTCCGGGTTCTCAGGGAGAGCGCCCTCCAGGCTGGACTCCCAGGGAGAGCTTGGTTGGAGGGAAAGCACTTTGCCTGGAGCAGAGCACCCGTCCTGTGCAGGGCTCACAGGGTTTGTGTCTCTGATCTTGCCCTCAGCAGCCCCAGCGCCGAGGTGGTGAGTTTGGGGGCTGCTGGCTCCTGGCCCCACCCCCATGCGGGTTTGTGTCTCGGATCCTGCCACCAGCAGCCCCAGCACTGTGGTGGCAAGGCTTGGTGCTGCTCAGGGCCCCCCTGCAGGTTTGTGCCTCTGATCCAGCCCCCAGCAGCCCCAGAGCCATGGTGGCAGGGCTTGGGTCTGCTGGGTGCCAGGCCCTCCTGTGTGTTGTGTCTCTCATCCAGCCTCCAGCAGCCCCGGCACCATGGTGGCTGGCCTTGGGTCTGCTCGGTGCCGGGCCTGCGGGTTTGTGTCTCTGATCCCCCCAGCAGCCCCAGCACCATGAAGGCGGGCTTGGGGCTGCTGGGTGCCGCGCCTACATGTTTGTGTCTCTGATCGGGCTCTCAGCAGCCCCTGTAAGAATAGGGCTTCCTCCAGCCGATGGTGCCACCAAGCCCTGCCACCCAGGACCGCACATGGGGGTTCCACCTGCCCAGGACTGCACATGGGGGTCACGGCTGGGGGCGGGGCTTAGGTGGTGCATTCACGCCGCCAAGCCCCGCACCCAGGGCTACACACAGGGGTCCCGGCTGGGTATGGGGCTTAGGCGGTGCATTTACGCCACCAAGCTCCGCCACCCAGAACTGCACACGGGGTCCCAGCTGGGGGAGGGGCTTAGGCAGCACACTGGGGGCCCGGATGGTGGCTCGGGCTGGCCCACCCTGCCAGCAGTATGCAAATTAGCTGCCATCTTTGTTGACAGTTAATTTGCATATTGTGCTGATTAGCCAACGGAAGGGTAGCAAAGGTACAGTTAATTACCATGTTTGTCTATTATTAGATAGTAGATATATATATATATATATATGTATATATATATATACATACAGTGGGGCCTTGACTTAGGAGTGTCCCGACGAACAAGTTTTTCAAGAAACAAGCCGTCTCTCGGCCAATTTTTTGCTTTGAGTTGTGAGCTAAAATTCGGGTTATGAGCCAGCTTCAGATACCCCACCGCTAGTTGGCACAGTGAACATCACAGTGAACGCCACAACATCAGCCCAGCATCATGTGTCTCACTCGTTCACTTTATGATTTGACATATGAGTAATTTGAGTTATGAGCTCTGTCACAGAACGAATTAAACTCGTAAGTCAAGGCCCCACTGTATATATATAGAGAGAGCGAGATAATATGCAAATTAGGCCAGGATGCCATAACTAGTCATGACCTGACTATTAGCATATTAGCTCTTTATTAGCTCCTATGCACACTGCAGGGCGTTGCTCCAGAGACGAGACAGAAGTGGGGAGGTGCTGGGAGAATGCAGGACCAGCCTGAGGTGACTAAAGTGTGTGTGGAACCACGGGAGAAGGCACAAGGGAGAAGGTGAGAAGGCTGGCACCGTGCAAGAGAAGGCAGAAGGCAGAAGGCAGAAGAAAGAAGGTGGCAGTTAGGCAGGGTGATCAGGCCAGGAGGGGAGAGCAGTTAGGACCATCAGGCCGGCAGGGGAGCAGTTAGGAGCATCAAGCAGGCAGACAGGTGAGCGCTTAGGAGCCAGTGGTTCTGGATTACAAGAGGGATCCCGAATTGGAGAGGGTGCAGGCTGGGCTGAGGAACCCCCCCGCCCCCGCCCCCAATGCATGAATTTCATGCATTGGGTCTCTAGTATCAAGATAAAAACTTACAAAATGATTTGTTCAATAATGTTTAAAGTAGCTTTATTCACAATAGCAAAATACTGAAAACAACACAAATGTCCATCAACAGGAGTTATGTATAAACACTGTGGTCTGTGTATATATTGCAATAAGATTCAGCTATAAAAGGAATAAACTAATTTTACATCACAGAATGGATTAACCTCTAAAATATAATATAGAGCAAAAGAACCAACACACAAATATACATGCATATGGTTATACTAGAGGCCCGGTGCACAAAATTCATGCATGAGGCGGGGGGGGGGGGGGAGGTCCCTCAGCCCGACCTGCACCCTCTCCAATCTGGGATCCCTCTCATAATCTGGAACCACTGGCTCCTAAGCACTCACGTTGAAGCTTCATATTTGGTGGCACTCAGAATCGCCAGAGCTATGAAACTTCACACCATTGCTGAGGATTTACTGTTGCCAGCTGCCAAAGATATTGTTCGAGTTATGATCGGAGATGAATTTGTTATGTTGAGTGCAATTTCCTTCTCTAACGACACTGTCCACAGAAGAATAGATGACATGTCTGCTGATATTCTTGATCAGGTAATTCAGGAAATTAAATCTGCTCCACTTCCAATATTTAGTATCCAGCTTGATGAATCTACAGACGTTGCAAACTGTTCACAGTTACTGGTTTACGTGAGGTATATTAATGATGGCGACTTTAAAGATGAGTTTCTTTTTTGCAAACCTCTTGAAATGACAACTACTGCATGTGATGTATTTGACACAGTTGGTTCATTTCTGAAAGAGCATAAGATCTCTCGGGAAAAGGTTTGTGGTGTTTGCACAGATGGTTCTCCAGCTATGCTAGGATGTCAATCTGGATTTCAATGTTTGTTACTGAATGAGTCACCAAAAGTCATCGGAACTCACTGTATGATTCATCGGCAAATATTAGCAACAAAGATGCTGCCACAAGAGTTACAAGAAGTAATGAAAAGCGTCATAAGTTGTGTCAATTTTGTAAAGGCAAGCACTTTAAACAGTTGCCTGTTTTCACAACTGTGCAATGAGTTGGGTTTGCCGAACAATGCTCTGCTATTTCACACTGAAGTGAGATGGTTGTCAAGAGGAAAAACTTTAAAACGTGATTTTGAGCTTTGTGATGAACTCAAAACGTTTTTTAATCAGAAAGCAAGACCACAGTTCGAAGCACTTTTCAGCGAGAAAAGTGAACTGCAGAAAATAGCTTACTTGGTTGACATCTTTGCCATCTTAAATGAGTTAAATTTATCACTGCAAGGACCAAACGCAACATGCCTCAATTGGTCTGAAAAGATCCGATCATTCCAAATGAAACTTCAGCTTTGGCAAAAAAAAAATTGGATGAAAATAAAATTTACATGTTGCCTACCTTATCTGCTTTCTTTGAGGAACATGACATTGAACCAGACAAAAGGATTACAATGATAATTTCTGTGAAAGAATACTTGCACATGCTTGCAGACAAAATTTCATCGTACTTTCCAAATCTACCTATCACCCCATTTGCACTTGCCAGAAGCCCATTCACAGTCAAAGTTGAAGATGTTCCTGAGATAGCACAAGAGGAATTCATTGAACTTATTAACAGTGATGCAGCGAGAACTGATTTCTCTACCATGCCAGTTACAAAATTCTGGATAAAGTGTTTGCAGTCATATCCTGTTCTGTCTGAGACTGTGTTGCGCCTTCTTCTTCCATTTCCAACAATATATCTTTGTGAAACAGGGTTTTCCAATTTGTTGGTTATCAAGTCTAGATACAGAAGTAGACTTGTTGTGGAAGATGATCTTCATTGTGCTCTTGCAAAGACTGCCCTGAGAATTTCTGATCTGGTGAGAAAGAAGCAATCTCAACCTTTGCACTGACATTGGCTATTTACGTATACTGTTGCAAAATGTAGCAACGTAGTTTACTGTTGTTATATTAAGACTGTTACCCATGCTACACCATGCTTCAAGACAAAATTTCATTTATTTGTAATTAGAAATAAATATTTCACATTATATAATTACATATTGTTTTTGTGATTAATCACAATGCTTTAATTATGTTCAATTTGTAACAATGAAAATACATCCTGCATATCAGATATTTACATTATAATTCATAACAGTAGCAAAATTACAGTTATGAAGTAGCAACAAAAATAATTTTATGGTTGGGGTCACCACAACATGAGGAACTGTATTAAAGTGTTGCGGCATTAGGAAGGTTGAGAACCACTGTGTAATGGTGTCCTGGCCTAATTTGCATATTACCTCTTTATATATATGTATATACTAGAAGCCGGTTGCATGAAGATTCGCACAATTGGCCTTCCTTCCCCTGACTGCTGGCACTGGTTTTCCTCCAGCACCCAGGACCCAGGCCTTTGGTCCGGCCACAGCAGAGAAGCCTCTTCAGTCTTCAGTTCAGTCTTCAGTCTTCACTCTGGCCGGAGCCTTCAGTCTTCGCTCTGTGCCTGCGTATGCAAATTAACCGCCATCTTTGTTGGGTTAATTTGCATAGTCATTCTGATTGGCTGGTGGATGTAGCGGAGTGACACCAATTTGCATGTTTCTCTTTATTAGTGTAGATAGATATTGTATTTGCATAAAGTTAAAAAAAATTATTGCACGGTGATAGACTTGTGAAGGGAGCAAAGAATCAAAGACAACAAGGAAAGCAAAAAGTAAGGGATTTTGCTTTCTGTGTCTTAAGTGTTTTCCTACCCCATGATCAAAAGGCTATGTTTTGTTCTACAAGCTTAATAGTTTTAGTTTTTCCATTTGGACCTGTGATCTGTTTCAAATTAATTTTTATGCAAGGTATAAAGTTGAGTTCATTTTTCCCCCCATACGTTTTCCAAATACAGGACCATTTATTGAAAAAGCTTTTCTTTTGCCATATAAGTGCTTTGGTGCATTAATTGAAAATCACTGGGCCATGGGTTTAGTTTTGAATTCTCTATTCTTTTTTAAAACTCGATTTGTCTATCCTTATGCCTGTATTACACTCTATTGATTACTAGAGGACCAGGGCATGAATTCGTGCATGGGTAGGGTCCCTTTGGGTGGCCTGCAGGAATCAGGCCAAAACCCACAGTCCAACATTGCCTGCAGCTCCTACCTGCCACTTCTGCTCATCTCGGCCCCACTGTGCCTGTATGGGCTCATCCCCAATCAGTCCCAATCGGGTGAGGTTGGTGCTGCTGCAGCAGTGCTCACCAGCCATGAGCCCTGCATCTGGCACCATCCCAAAGGGAGTGGCCTGCAGGATAGGGCTGAAACTGGCTCTCCAACATCCCCCGAGGGGTCCCAGATTGCGAGAGGGCACAGACCAGGCTGAGGGACCCCACTGGTGCACGATCGGGCTGGGGAGGGACCATAGGAGGGTTCCAGGGTGTGTCCGTCTCATCTTGCTCAGTCCCGATCAGCTGGACCCCAGCAGCAAGCTAACCTACTGGTTGGAGCATCTGCCCCTGATGGTCAGTGCACATCATAGCAACTGGTCGACCAGTCAACTGTCTGCCCCTGGTGGTCAGTGCATGTCATAGTGAGCGGTTGAGCAGCCTTAGCATATCATTAGCATATTATGCTTTGATTGGTTGTTTGGTTATTCTGCAGTGTGGTCTATTTGCATATTACTCTTTTATTATATAGGATTATAGCTTTATAGTAAATCTTGAAATCAGGTAGTGTGAATGCTTGAATTTGTTCTTCATTTTTTAAATATTTTAACTGTTCTGTCATTTGAATTATCATATTTATTTTAAAATCAACTTGCCAATTTCTACAAAAATTTGAGATATTGGATGTGATGGCATTGAATCTATAGATCATTTTGGGGGAAAATGAATAGTTTAACAATATATAGTCTTCTAATCCATAAAAAATGGTATCTCTCTTCATTTATTTAGATCTTCTTAATGTTTTATAAATGTCATTGTAACAGTCTTGCACATTTTTGACTATTTTAGTTAACTTGTTCCTAGTTATTTCATGGTTTGTTATTGTAAGTGGTATTGTATCTACAATTTATTTTCCAAATGTTTATTGTGCATATATAAAAATAATATTTTTGCATATTAACATATTTTGATAACTTGTTAAATTCATTTATTAGTTCTATATAGACAATCATGTTTTCTATGAATAATATGATTATTTATTTTCCTTTCCAATCAACATGCCTTTCATTTCTTTGATTTGCCTTACTACACTGGCAATGTAAATAAAAGTTGTCAGAGTGGTTAAATTTATTCCTAAGTGTTCTATTTTTTGAACCTATTATATTGATTTAATTTATATATTTTTGGGGTTGTTCATTGTTATTGTCTAGAAATACAATGGATTTTTGAGTATTGATATTGTACCCTGCAATTTGTTTATTAGCTCTAATAGTTCTTTTTGTGTGGATTATTTAGCATTTTCCTTATGTAAGATCATGTATTCTGTGACTAGAGAGAGTTTTACTTCTTTTCCGACCTGGATAGCCTTTTTTTCCTTCTTGATTAATTGATCTGGCTGAATTTCCAATGTACTGCTGAAGAGCAATAGTGAAAGCAGACTTCTTGTCTTGATCCTTATTTTAGGAGGAAAGCTTTCAGTCATTCACCATTGAGTAAGATGTTAGCTGTGGATTTTTCCAAAAATTTCCCTTTTCACAGTAAGAAAATTGCCTTCTACTCTTAGTTTTTAAAAGTATTTTTGTCATGAAAGACTTTTGGATTCCTTCAAATGCTTCTTCTGCATTAAATGCAATAATCATGTGGGGTTTCTCTCCCTTCATTCTATTGATGTAATTGTGAGATAATAAAAACTACATATACTTCTTTGCCCCTAGTGCCTGGCACAGAGCTCCTAAAATCCTCGTAATTCCATAAATGATAAAAATATTAAGAGCATCGCTTGTTCTAATATTTGTCCTTGGTCTCATCCCTTACATGGGGCTCCTAAAACCATTGTAAATATCTAAGCTATAGGAACACTACAAGCATCTTTTTTTCTAATGAGGCCAACTCTCTGTGTACCCCTGGATGACTCCTGGATGGGGATGGAGTGGGTCACCAAGAAAAAACAAAACAAAACAGGCCACAATTAGAAGCTTGGAATTTTCAGCTCCACCCCAATCCTCCAGAGAGAGGAGAAGAACTGGAAATAAAGTTAATAATTGAGTGTTTTATACACCAAAATGTACCATTAGTATATTTTGAGGCAATATATTATTATTCTTAGAGTTCTATCATGCCTGCTTCCTTATAATTTACTAGAGGCCCAGTGCACAAATTCATGCACCAGTGGGGTCCCTCGGCCTGGCCTGTGGGATTGGGCCGAAACTGGCTCTCTGACATCCCTCGAGGGGTCCCAGATTGTGAGAGGGCACAGGCCAGGCCGAGGGACCCCACCAGTGCAGGATCAGGGCCAAGGGCAGATGCAGGAAGTTGACCAGCCAGAGAGGGATGGCGGGAGGGCTCCAGGGCATGTCTGGCCCATCTTGCTCAGTCCCAATCAGCCAAATCCCAGCAGCAAGCTAACCTACCAGTTGGAGCATCTGCCCCCTGGTGGTCAGTGCACGTCATAGCGAGTAGTTGAACACCTTAGCATATCATTAGCATATTATGCTTTGATTGGTTGAACTGACAACTGGACGACCGGACACTTAGCATATTAGGCTTTTATTATATAGGATTTTTAAAAAAATGATGTCTGCCTGAAAGTTCCCTGTTAAGATCTCAGAAATAAAATACAACCAGGGTTTCTTATGAGAGTTTTGCTGGTCTGGCTCAGAAAAATGTTTGTTTCTGTCTCATGCTTTTTGATCTGGCTCTTAATGCCAGTCTTCATTCTTCCATATCTGTTTACTGAATACTTACTTTGCCCCAGACTTTGCTCGAATCTGAAAATAGAGAGATAAAATACCTAGCCAATGTCTCAAAACACCTAAATCTAGACACTTAAATAAATGTGACATAAGATAGTTAAGATCTTTGATAGAGGCCAGATGTGGAGACACAGGAATAGACATTTAGAAAGCTGTTAGAAAGGGTAGGTAGAGAGAAAATGTCAGGGAAGACTTTCTGGAGGCTGTGATATATGAGCTGAGTTTTGAAGAGGGTAAGGCTGGAGAGTCTGGGAGTAGGTAAAACAGGAGAGAGCTGAACCTATAAAAGCATGGAAGTCTCGAGCGTCTCAGAACTTCACATAGGGTTCAATGTGTCTGAGAGGATTGTGACAGGGACTATAGGGCAGGTTAGAGAACAGTTAGGCAGGGTTTATTTTAATTACATCACGGCTTTCAAATAATCATCATGGATAATTCAAACATGGTCTGCCATTCAACTCCTATGAGCTATTTTCCTGTTTTGAATTTTAAGTTTTTTTTCTTACTTCTAAAGCAATACATATATATGTTAGGAAATAAAAAATATACAAATAAGCAAGATGAAAAGAATTATACCATCAATAATCCTGCTACAAAACTCCTTTTAACAATTTATAAATCCTCTGGATCTTTACATACATATTTTTCTTTAATAAAAATGCTATTAAAATTCTAAATATTACTTTGTAACCTGCTATTTTGTTCAGTTAGTGTTTTAGGAACATATGTGACATGTTAATTCACATTCTTCTGTATTATTTACAATATATGAATAGTAGCATTTCTTGTATTTCTTTAGTTACACTAAAATGTATTAAAACATGCATATGATGGTATAAATTTATTTGAATATTGGACATTTCAATTGGTTTCAATATTTTGCTATTAGAAATAGCATTTAGATGAACATTCTTGCTCATACTCTTAATTATTTCCTTGAGTCCATATCAATAGCTTTATTAAATTTCAATCTTAAGATAAAAATATTATGAGATAACCATACCAAGAATAATTAGAAGGCTATGCAAAACCATACATAACCCTCCGCAATTAATCATCATTACTTGCTAGTATCCCAAATGGTGACCTTCCTAAACCTCATAGTATTTGATTATTCAAATCTACCATTTGAAAATGAATTGAATTCATGAGTAGTTAAAGAGAAGAGTTTGGTTAAGTTTAACAGACACTGGGGCCTCCATGTACCAGGGAAAGAATGAGGGAACTCCTTAGGGAGCTCAGCTCAGGCTTAGGAGGCAAATCATTTTTGCAATAAATGATGTAAGAAAAGTTTGCCTAAGACTTGGAGGGCATCCAGAGGAAAGCCAGGCAGCTCAGCATGGCAAGTGGGATAGGAAGGGGTGAGGGGACTTCCTGGATAAGATGCCATACATGGAGTGACCTGCAATTTGGGTTGCTGTAGAGAACAATCAAATAACAGATACATTGGGGGGTTTGGAACGGGGCAAGTGGTTAAGCTAAATGGTACCAAAGATGCTTTCTATATTAGTTAGGGTTCTCCAGAGAAACAGACCAATAGGATAAAAATAGATATGTAGAAATAGATTTATTATGAGGGATTGGATCACATGTATAGAGATTGAGAAGTCCTATGATCTGCTGTCTGGAAACTGGAGGTTCAGGTAAGCTGGTGGTGTAGTTTCAGTCCATTTCTGGAGGCCTAAGACCAAAGGAGCCAATATCCAAGGATAGCAGAAGATGGATGTCTTAGTTTAATTAGAGAGCAAGTTCATTCTTCCTTTGCCTTTTCAGGCCTTGATTGGATGATGCCCAGCCACATAGGTGAGGGTGATCTTCTTCACTTAGTCTACTAATTCAAAAGCTAATCTCTTCCAGAAATACCCTCTCAGACATACCCAGAAATGATGTTGCCATGGTTTTGTTAAATTAACATTTGCTAAATGGAGCATAGGGTGCAAGCCCGGGTTTAACAACAGAAAACATGAGAAACAGCACAAGATAAACTGATATAGAGAAGTTTGTTACTCACAGATTCTGGAGGCCATACAAGGCATGCCTCGGGGGCCATACAGGGATGTCAAGGCAGAGCATGAGAGAGAGAGAGAGAGAGAGAGAGAGAGAGAGAGAGAGAGAGAGAGAGAACAAATTTGGGACACATGACTTTATTAGGGTTTGTGGGTGGAGTGCTTTGGGGTTGGCAAAAGATGGTTTTGATAAGCCCCATGAGAGTCTTATATAAGAGGTGCATAAGGCATACAGGCAGTGGGAGGAAGGAGAGACTGTCAATCACAAAGGCTGTTGGGAAAATCATATCAGGAACTCACAATTTCTTATGACTCTGCAGGCCGCCTTCTAGAGCATGTGCTTTTATAAGAGTCCAGTGTCAGTTTAAGGTCCCTGAGACTGAATGATTAAAAAAACTGGGTTCTGAGGCAGCAATACCATGAGTAGCTTAGTTAAACTCTCAACAAATGTTTTACCAGCTATATGGGGTTTCCTAATCCCAGTCAAGTTGACATAAATTAACCATCATACCTTCCAATGTTGCAAATTTATACTTTCTAAATAATAAATACCTTGATATAAGCTTTCACTTGCATCATGTCCTTTAATCCTCATAATGTTCCTACAGGAGAATAGACATTATTTCCATTTTTACAGAGAAATAACTAAAGCTCACACTGATCATGGATAGAGGACTTGGGATCCAAACCTGTTTCTTCTAATCCAAACCACAGGTCATGTCACTGCATCACATGATTCCTTAACAGAAGGTGTTTCCTTAGCTTCAACATCTTCCTTTTTGGTTTGCGCATCCCTTAGGGGCAGAAAGAATAAATGTTCATGGAGACCCTACCATATGCAAACTTTGCATTAGGTGTTTTATTTAAATTATCTTATTTAATTCTCATAATAACCCCATGAAAGACACAGGGAAGTTAGTCTCACCTGTTCAGGTTAAGTAATGTGGTAAAAGACAGATAGCTAAACATGATGGAGCAGGAATTTTATCTGACATCAAATACCACATGTGTATTGCTATATAGCTCAGGTCTTTTGTTTTCTTGCCCAACCCCTTCTGAGCCATGTCAAAGTAGTTATGGTTAGAGTAGTAGCCATGATTGTAAACGATTCTATTATATGACTGTCACTTCAGCTGCCTGAAAAACTCACTCAGATTAGGAAGTTCTTGGGTTGCTCTCACTCTTGCCTGATGCCCACCCTACCCATTACAGCATTTATTCTGTAGAAGTATGTAAAATTTAAGGCATAATTGTCTTGGGCCTCCAATTGGGCCAAATTAATAAAGTCCCCTGGTCTGAAGCCCTGAGTACTAGTGTGTACGGCTCTCTTTCTTTTTTGTTTAACTGTTAAATGTCAGGATGAGATGTCTTGTCAAGTGGGAAAGAAGAGTTGGGTGTCAAAACAGAGGAAGACAGAGAAGGGTAGGAGACATCAGAAAGCCAGCAGTATAGCACAATTAATCTCCAGGTTTTGAATCACATGGACAAATGTCACTATTATGTGGATCAACATTTTATTCTCCATTTTCTTCTTAACATATAGATAGCTGCTTCAGGTCACACACACACAAAATACATTCAATGAAATGAAACACAGATATTTACTAAGACACTAAAAATGAAAGTTCAACATAAACTATTTTAGTCCACTGAAATGTTTGGCTGAACTCATAAGAATAGTAATTATGCCATTCTTGGGCACCCACACTGAAATAATCAGGAGAAGATTATTCCGAAAAAAAATAAAGAGGATATTAGGCATACTGAGTGAAAGAGCCCAGAGAGTAGAATGAAAACTGGCATGACCATTTTGCAGAATTTGGGTCAAACAGAGTTAGAATAAGTTTTTAAAGATGATATACTAAGAGAGTAAAAGGCTGATAAACAGCACTTGTGTTGCCCTAACAGGTTTGGCTCAGGGGATAGAGCGTCAGCCTGCAGACTGAAAGGTCCCAGGTTCGATTCTGGTCAAGGGCATGTACCTTGGTTGCGGGCACATCCCCAGTAGGAGGTGTGCAGGAGGCAGCTGATCAATGTTTCTCTCTCATTGATGTTTCTACCTCTCTATCCCTCTCTCTTCCTCTCTGTAAAAAATCAATAAAATATATTAAAGACAAACAAACAGCACTTGTATTTTTAGCAAAATAGAGTAAATTGAGGAATTCAAAAGTAAAGAGAAACATAATTCAAGTAAGGCAGGAAACCCCATATCATTCTCACTATTCTTTATCAATAAAAAGGAAACAAATTAAAATAAGAAATCAGAAGTCAATAAGATTTTATGGGAATATAAAGTTGGTATTATGGAAGCAAAGCCCATTTCTTTGCTGCAGGAAACTCCAGGCTGAGTGCTGACTAATTACAGACATCAGATCTCCTAAAGCTGTGTGTTGGTGTGTCTTTTTGTTTTTGTGGGTTTTTTTGCTTTGCTTGTACCTTGAATGCTGGGTCTTGTGGGAAGTCAGCACTGTTCCAGACTTCTGGTGGGTGAGCTAAGGTTAGATATTGGAGTTGATGCTTTAATTTATGCACTGATTCTTCTTAGTGAAAAACAAAGATTGTGAGAACATGTGTTAGAAGTTTAGCTCTGAGAGATGGGTACATAATATAAAATTGACTCCAACAATTTGAGTCAACCTGAAAACTCCCAGTCTCTTAGGATAAAAAAATATAATCCTGTTTAGAGATTTCTGGTTTGATCACATTTTTGGGATTGGTTCTTTTCACCAAGCCTATTAATTAAAAAGTACAAAATGCAAAGTTAATTAAACAGCAAGATATTATAACATTTTTATTTCATTAATTTTTCAAAGTATTAATAGTAACTACACATTCAATACCAGAAATACACATTTTTCCAGTGGCTGCTGAAAAACAATGGAAATAATTCCAGTCAGGGTAGCAGCTCACTGTTGGCTGACCTGCCTCTGAAGTATTTACTAATTCCTGGTGACTTTTACATTGTGGAGTTAGTCATTAGGTTAAGTTTGATAAGAAACAGATACAACTAGGATTGGGAATTCAAATATGTATTATATGTCTCCTCACAATCATAAATAAGTTTATCATTTTTTTTCCTTTTTCTTTTTTAGGCTCATGCCAAAATCTGGCATCTCTACAATACTTCTTTCCGTCCAACTCAGGGGGGCCAGGTGTCCATTGCCCTAAGTTCCCACTGGATCAATCCGAGAAGAATGACAGACCACAATATCAAAGAATGTCAAAAATCTCTTGACTTTGTTCTAGGCTGGTTTGCCAAACCCATATTTATTGATGGTGACTATCCTGAAAGCATGAAGAATAATCTTTCATCTCTTCTGCCTGCTTTTACTGAACCTGAGAAAAAGTTCATCAAAGGCACAGCTGACTTTTTTGCTCTTTCCTTTGGACCAATCTTGAGTTTTCAACTATTGGACCCTCGTATGAAGTTCCGCCAATTAGAATCTCCCAGCCTAAGGCAATTGCTTTCCTGGGTTGACCTTGAATATAACCACCCTCAAATATTTATTGTGGAAAACAGCTGGTTTGTCTCAGGGACCACCAAGAGAGATGATGCCAAATATATGTATTACCTCAAAACGTTTATAATGGAAACTTTAAAAGGTAGGATTTGGGATAAAATTCTAATTCCTGCCAAAATCCACTGGTAAAACAATCTTTAAGATGATCTGTAATAAACTATGTGAATTTGTAGTTTTTAATCATAATATAGAAATTCATTTTGGCATTAATAAGAATACATTTATGTAACACCTTTCTCATTTGGGGCCTTAAGAAAGTTATATAATTTTTAAACCCATTTTGAAAATCAAAAACTGGGTTATAATGTGTAAAATTACTTGACTTTCAGAGTTACTACTATAGATTTTTATATTACATTAAGGATTAAGTAAATCCCAGAGTATCTAGCTCCCTTTAAATGTTTTTGGGTTCTTATTGCTTGTCCTGAGTGAAACACTTAAAAAAATTTTTCTTAATTGATTTCAGAGAGGAAGGGAGAGGGAGAGAGAGATAGAAACATCAATGATGAGAGAGAATCATTGATCAGCTGCCTCTGCACACCCCCTATTAGGGATCAAGCCTGCAACCTGGGCATGTGCCCTAGATTGGAATCAAACCTGGGACCCTTCAGTCTGCGGCTGACACTCTATCCACTGAGCCAAACTGGCTAGGGCCTGAATGAAACACTTTTTAAAGAAATAAGAATATCAACATTTTCTGGAGAAAATAGTAAGTAGTTACTGCTTTTAAAAACTGTCTTCATTTTATTGCATCGGGCACAATGTTAGGTGCCTAGGATAGAAAGGGGAACATCCAAAGAGCACCCACTGGAAATAAAAGAAATCCAAATCAAAATTTATTGGAGATAAGCCTATTTGTGAAGACATTTATGTGTAGAGTTATATAGGTTTGATTAGATTCTTTTGTAGGTCATTGCTCTACCAAACAATGAGAACACTACATAACTTATTTGTTACTTAGTAAAACCCTCAAATCTCTTGTCCTCTCCCCCCTTTGCAGCCATTAGGCTGGACGGGGTGAACATCATTGGGTACACAGCGTGGTCCCTCATGGACGGCTTTGAGTGGCACAGAGGCTACAGCATCAGGCGTGGACTCTTCTATGTCGACTTTTTGAGCCAGGATAAGAAGTTGTTGCCAAAGTCTTCAGCTTTGTTCTACCAACAGCTGATAGAGAAAAACGGCTTCCCTCCTTCACCTGAAAATCAACCCCTAGAAGGCACATTTCCCTGTGACTTTGCTTGGGGAATTGTTGACAACTACATTCAAGTAAGTCAGTTGACAAAACCAATGAACAGTCTCACAAGCCCTATCACTAGTGAGTAGAACCTCCTTATTAGGTTGTCATGCACATTGTTCTTTGGACCAAACACAACTCGGTAAGAGTATTTTTTGGAATGCTGCATCCTTCTTTCCAAAAATCTTCCTAGCGTCGCCTTACACTTTAAATCAGCCCTTAAAGGGGAACAAATAAAAAAACGTATAATATTTAAGATCTGATAAGATAAAATACTCTTTTTTAACACAGCAATTTTCAAACCTTTTTAAAGCAGTTGAGTTCTTCCATAAATGAGATGTAATACCGAACTCCAAATTATCTGATATCTCAGTGAAGCTGCTAAAAATGAGGCAGGCAGAGCCCTACTGAGATATAGCTTTGGATCCCACAATCTTGCTGAAATATGTAGAGAATGGAAACCCTTGCTCAAAATCATTTTGAGCAATAGTAATTGAGATGGTAAGTAAGTTCCATATGGCAAACCAGTATTTACTGAGTGCATACTATGTAGTTAGTTTTCAATATTATTGTAATTTTAAAATATTTTAATTTACTTCCTTAAATTAAAAAATTAAGATTTAATTTTTCTTTTAATTTTAAAGAAATTTGTTTTCTGGAGTTTAATTGAATAGTAAGCACTAATTGGATGCTTAGTAGATATACATATGCTACTATGTTTGAGGGGAGCATACAATGAGATGAGTAAGATATGATCCCTGCCTTGAAAGGAGTCTTGAGTGAAAATGATAGATACACAAATAATATAACATATGCAGAGAGTAGAGTATGAAAATAGACAAAGTTCAGTATCCACAGCAATGGGATTAAGCATGTTGAATGCTTCTAGCCAATTCATTGGTTCTGTAGGGGAGGAACGTTAACTTTTTCTCTACTCTTCTGAGTTCTTAGCTGAGAACCCTGTAATAAAAGTCAGATTAACAAGAGAAGAACAAACAGAAGTTTATTAACATGTATACCTCATATATACTACATGGGAGATACTCAGTGAAAAATTAATAACTCCAGGGGTGGCTTAGAATTCAGGCTTAAATACCATGTTAATAAGTAAAGGGGTCTCTTAAGGGAGAGTAAATGATTTTTAGAAAACATAACTGGGCCCTTATAAGAATAGATGAGAACTATGATAGTTTGTGACAAAGTTTGTCTGAGTATGTTGTTGACTTCTAGTCTCTTCTGTGACAAGAGTCAAACTTCTCTGGTTGATGAAATTCTGGGAAGGGGATTTATGACCTTCAGTTCCTGTTGGAGGATCCATCTTCAGGAAGATAAAGAGAGTGCTGAGGAAGTCTCTCCCTGCATTTGATGTTTTTCAAGTGTCTGCAGCTCAAAATAATCAATACACCAAAGGGGCATATTTTGGGGCAGCATATTCTATTACCCTTCAGTTCAAAAGTATTTGGAAGAATGTTTGGATCTGAGGAAAGTCCTTCTAGTTGAAATGGTTTGCTCTTTTCTTGTAAATATCAAATTATAATCTTTTATTTATAAGAAAATATATCAACCCTATACTTAATACTTTTTTTCCTGGTTTGTATTACTCTTATGTCTTTTTCAGACCTCCCATTAGTTTTAGGGGCAGTCTCAGAGATAAATTCCTTCCTTACAGGTTAGCAAGGATATCAGAAGCAAAACAGCAAATCTTCTCAGCTCCCCCCCCCCCCTCAGCGGGGTGTTTTCCAGCCTCTTTCCTCTCTCCTACCTCAGCCCACTGATATTTGCAACCTCCCTATTCTAATTCCCCTCCTGCAAGGGGGATAAACAGTGGAGTTTAAGTTAGATGTTAAGGGGCAGGAGTGGTGAAAATGAGATAGAAGGAGAGAGGGAAAAGGACAAGGGAGGAAGGTAGACTCACAGTCTTTCCTTCCTCCCCTTCAATAATGGGGCTGGGTGATATGGTCCCTGGCCCTTGTTCCATCTCTTGACCTCCTGCTTTGCTTAGCTCACTACTGGGCCCTGCATCCCTTGTCATTGAGGGCTCATGCTCCTCTCAGATCTCGGATGGTAGCCTGAGCCTGGGCAGGTAATTCTCAGTTCAGTCCTTTGTGAAGAGACATCTCCACCAGCATCTCTGTGCAGACAGTGTGAGCTCAGAGACATTGGGAGCCCTTTCATTCTGCTCATTCCCCACCCAAGGGCTGTGTTTGCCTTGGAGACTGGTAAGGAGTGACAAAGTCTTAAGAATATATCTTATTTCCTCAAAAGGGAAGAGAAACATCTGATCAGCTGCAACAAGCATGGCAGTGAGGAGGAATGGAGATGAGGAGAGAACCCCTTTTTCTACTCCTAGAAGCACTTGTTTTGGAATTCGGTCTAATGCCAGACAATCATCAGCCATGGACCTTTCTTCTCAGGTCATTAGCTCAGGGTCCCTACTCCTCCACCTAGCAGAGCTACCCAGTACTCTCCTATGCAGAATCAGCCAAACAAAAAATTAAGTCACTTTCAACCCCATGGTGAACTTGAACTCCAAAAGCTCTTTAGTAGAAAAAAGCTGCAATTGTTATTTTATTTTTTTGCTTTTCACCATAAGCTATGCATTATTTTGGTAGTGCCATTCCCAAGCTGGCTTCTTAATTGACAAAGTAAAAGGAGGATTTTGTTAGGGCAGTTCAGAGGAATGTGGGAGTATGTTTTAATTTACTCTATCCTTTTACTACATTATATTAAAGTCCTGAGAAGTGACTTTTAAACCATTGAAATTTATCTTTTCCTCCTGTCTAGCATTTCAAAATCCTAATATTAATGAGGCATACATTTTACTTGAAAAACTTAAAAAATCATTAAGCACACAACCTGTCTGAAATCTGACCTTAGGCTTATTCATATGGATTGTCATTGTGTTTGGACCAAATTTTTCACAACTACTAATTCTCATAGTGAATTAGGTATGGAACATGCCACATTCTGGGAATATACGGCTTCTTTAGCAGTGGTTATGTTAGAAGAAAGTTTCTTCCATAACATATGAAATACGTACTGTATACCTATTCCTTCTGATTCAGCTTTATTTCATTTTTTATTAAGAAACTAGTGGCCCAGTGCATGAAACTCATGCACTGGTAGGGCCCTAGCAGCTGCTGGCTGGGTACTCTCTCCCTTCCCCCGGCTGCCTGCCACCACTGCCACCTGGGGCCTCCCTCCCATCCCCCAGCCAGCCCCACACCCTGGTCGAACTCCCAGAAGAACTCCAGGTGGAGGGGACAATTTGCATACTATGCTTTTATTATATAGGATAAGTCAACTAATTTAAAGGAGATTAGATATAATTGTGCCTAAATTTTATTGTTTCTAAATGTTCTGTATTTTATTTATTTATTTATTTATTTATTTATTTATTTATTTATTTATTTAAAATCTATCTTTATTGTTGAGAGTAATATAGATGACCCCCTTTTAAATGCTTATTGTCCTCCTCCACTTGGTTTCCACCCCACCCAAGGCTTTTACCACCCTATTGTCTGTGTCCATAGGCAATGCATATATGCATGTAAATTCTTTGATTAATATTTTTCCACCCACCCCAATTTCCTCTGAGATTAATCAGTCTGCTTCGAAAGATGAACAAGGATTAGAAAACCTATTAGAAGAAATAATATCAGAAAACTTCCCTGAGGTGGGGAAGAAAAAAGCACACAAGCCCAAAGAGTCCCAAACAAGGTGAACCCGAAAAGACCCACACCAAGACACATCATAATTACCATGGCAAATGTTCAGGACAAAGAGAGAATCTTACAGGCTGCAAGAGAGAGATGGAAAGTTACGTACAAGGGATCTCCCATTAGATTATCAAATGATTTCTCAACAGAAACACATCAGGCCAGAAAAGAATGGACGGAAATTTCCAAAGTGATGCAAAGCAAAGGACTGAATCCAAGAATACTCTATCCAGCAAGGCTATCATTCAAACTTGAAGGGGAAATAAGAAGCTTCACAGACAAGAAAAGGCTAAGGGAGTTTATCACCACCAAGCCAGCAATGCAAGGAATGCTAAAGGGTCTGGTATAAAAAGAAGAAATAAAAAGCTCAGAAAGAAAACAGCCACACAAAAAAAGAAATGGCTACAAACAAGTACCTTTCAATAATAACTTTAAACGTAAACGGACTAAATGCTCCAAACAAAAGACATCGAGTGGTTGAATGGATAAAAAAAACATGACCCATACATCTGCTGTCTACAAGAAACCCACCTCATTAGAAGGGACTCACACAGACTGAAAGTGAAAGGATGGAAAAATATCTTTCAGGCAAATGGAAAGGAAAAGAAAGCTGGGGTAGCAATACTTATATCGGACAAAATAGACCTCAAAGTGAAGGCCATAACAAGAGATAAGGAAGGCCACTTCATAATACTAAAGGGATCAATACAACAAGAAGATATAACCCTGGTAAACATATATGCACCCAATGCAGGACACCCAAATTCATAAAAAAACTCCTGGAAGATATCAAAGGAGAGATCGACAACAATACAATCATAGTAGGGGACTTTAATACACCACTGACAGCACTGGATAAGCCCTCTAGACAAACAATCAGCAAAGAAACAGCAATCCTAAATGACTCACTAGATCAGATGGACTTAATAGACATCTTCAGAACACTTCACCCCAGAGCCAGGGAATATGCATTCTACTCAAATGCTCATAAGACATATTCAAAAATAGACCATATATTGGGTCACAAGCAAAGTATCCCCAAATTCAAGAAGATTGAAATCATAAAAAGCATCTTCGCAGACCACGATGTCATAATATCAGAAATAAACCACAATAAAAACAACCCAAAATACTCAAACACCTGGAAGCTGAATAGCATGCTATTAAATATTGATTGGGTTACCAATGAGATCAAAGAAGAAATTAAAAACATCCTGGAAACTAATGACAATGAAAACACAACAATTCAAAACCTATGGGACACAATGAAAGCAGTCCTGAGAGGGAAGTTTATAGCTCTACAGGCCTATCTCAAAAAACAAGAAAAAATGGTAGTAAATCATCTAACTCTACAACTCAAAGAATTAGAAAGAGAGCAACAAGAAAACCCCAGAGTGAGCAGAAGGAAGGAGATAATAAAGATCAGAGCAGAAATAAATGACATAGAGACCAAAAAAACAATACAGAAAATCAATGAAACCAAGAGCTGGTTCTTTGAAAGGATAAACAAGATTGACAAACCCCTAGCCAGGCTCACCAAGAAGCAAAGAGAGAGGACCCAAATAAACAAAATCAGAAACGATAGAGGTGAAATAACAACAGACCCCAGAGAAATACAAATGATTTTTAAAAAATACTATGGACAGCTCTACTCCAACAAACTAGACAACCTGGAGGAAATGGACAAATTCCTAGAAAAATACAACATTCCAAAACTCAATCAGGAAGAATCTAAAAATCTCAACAGGCCAATAACTATGGAAGAAATTGAAACAGTCATCAAAAAGCTTCCATCAAACAAAAGCCCAGGACCAGACGGCTTCACAGGGGAGTTTTACCAAACATTCAAGGAAGAACTAAAACCTATCCTCCTCAGACTACTATAAAAGATTCAAGAGCAAGGAACACTTCCAAGCTCATTTTATGAGGCCAGCATCACCCTGATACCAAAACCAGGTAAAGACAACACCATGAAAGAGAATTACAGGCCAATATCCCTCATGAACATAGATGCCAAAATCCTCAACAAAATCTTAGCAAATCGGATCCAGCAGTACATCAGAAAGATCATACACCATGACCAAGTAGGATTTATCCCAGGGATGCAAGGATGGTACAATATCCACAAATCAATCAATGTGATACATCACATAAACATATTGAAAGAAAAAAACCACATGGTCATATCAATTGATGCAGAAAAAGCATTTGACAAAATTCAACACCCATTTTTGATAAAAACTCTCAGTAAGGCGGGAGTAGAAGAATCATACCTCAACATAATAAAAGCCATATATGACAGGCCCACATCCAGCATCATACTCAATGGACAAAAACTAACACCATTTTCCCTAAGAACAGGAACAAGACAGGGATGCCCCCTCTCACCACTCCTGTTCAACATAGTACTGGAAGTGTTAGCCATTGCAATTCGGCAAGAAGAAGAAATAAAAGGCATCCAAATTGGAAAAGAGGAAGTAAAACTGTCCTTATTTGCAGACGACATGATATTATACATACAAAACCCTAGAGACTCCATCAAAAAGCTACTAGACTTAATACATGAATTTGGCAATGTAGCAGGATACAAAATTAACCCCAAGAAATCTGAGGCATTTCTATACACCAATAGTGAACTTTCAGAAAGAGAGATTATAAAAACAACCCCATTTACCATCACACCAAAAAAATTAAGCTACCTAGGAATAAACTTAACTAAAGAGGTAAAAGACCTCTACTCAGAAAACTACAGGACGTTGAAAAAAGATATAGAGGAAGACATAAACAGATGGAGGAACATACCGTGTTCATGGATTGGTAGAATCAACATCATTAAAATGTCCATACTACCCAAAGCAATCTATAAATTCAACGTACTTCCCATTAAAATACCAACGGCATACTTCAGAGATCTAGAACGAACTCTCCAAAAATTCATCTGGAATAAAAAAAGACCCCGAATAGCTGCAGCAATCCTGAAAAAGACCAACGTAGGTGGGATCTCAATACCAGATATCAAGTTGTATTACAAAGCCACTGTTCTCAAAACTGCATGGTACTGGCACAAGAATAGGCATATAGATCAATGGAATAGAATAGAGAGCCCAGAAATTGGCCCGAACCAATATGCTCAATTAATATTTGACAAAGGAGGCAAGAACATACAATGGAGCCAACATAGTCTCTTCAAGAAATGGTGTTGGGAAAATTGGACAGATATATGCAAGAAAATGAAACTAGACCACCAACTTACACCATACACAAAAATAAACTCAAAATGGATAAAGGACTTAAATGTACGACAGGAAACCATAAAAATTCTAGAAGAATCCAAAGGCAACAAAATCTCAGACATATCCCGAAGCAATTTCTTCACTGATACAGCTCCTAGGGCACTTGAAACTAAAGAGAAAATGAACAAATGGGACTACATCAAAATAAAAAGCTTCTGCACAGCAAAAGAAACCATCAACAAAACAACGAGAAAACCCACTGTGTGGGAAAATATATTTGCCAATGTCATATCTGATAAGGGCCTAATCTCCAAAATTTATAGGGGACTCATACAACTTAACAAAAGGAAGATAAACAATCCAATCAAAAAATGGGCAAAGGACCTAAATAGACACCTTTCAAAAGAGGACATTCAGAAAGCCAAGGGACATATGAAAACATGCTCAAAGTCACTAATCATCTGAGAGATGCAAATCCAAACAACAATGAGGTACCATCTCACACCTGTCAGACTGGCTATCATCAACAAATCCACAAACGACAAGTGCTTGAGAGGATGTGGAGAAAAAGGAACACTTGTGCACTTCTGGTGGGAATGCAGACTGGTGCAGCCACTATGGAAGACAGTATGGAGTTTCCTTAAAAAACTGAAAATGGAACTCCCATTGACCCTGTGATCCCACTTCTAGGAATATATCCCAAGAAACCAGAAACACCAATCAGAAAGGATATATGCACCCCTATGTTCATAGCAGCACAATTCACCATAGCTAAGATCTGGAAACAGCCTTAGTGCCCATCAGTAGATGAATGGATTAGAAAACTGTGGTACATCTACACGATGGAATACTATGCTGCTCTAAAAAGGAAGGAACTCTTACCATTTGCAACAACATGGATGGAACTGGAGAGCATTATACTAAGTGAAATAAGCCAGTCAATGAAGGAAAAATACCACATGATCTCACTCATTCATGGATAATAGAGGCCATTATAAACTTTTGAGCAATAATAGATACAGAGGCAGAGCTGCCTCAAACAGATTGTCAAACTGCAGCGGGAAGGCCGGGGAGGGTTGGGGGGCAGGTGGTAGGGGGAAAAGAGATCAACCAAAGGACTTGTATGCATGCATATAAGCATAACCAATGGACATAAGACACTGGGGGATAGGGGAGGCTAGGGCAGGGTGGAAAAATGGACACATATGTAATACCTTTTGTAATACTTTAAGCAATAAAATAAAGAAAAAAAATCAGTCTGCTTCATGTTTCCATGCCTCTGGTTCTATTTTATTGACTGTTTTATTTGGTTTTATTCATTTATTTTGATTTTTAGATTCAATTGTTGATAGATATTTATTGCCATTTTATTGTTCATAGTTTCTTCTTCCTCTTCCTCTTCTTTTTTTAATATATTTTATTTATTTTTTTTTATTTTTTTTTTACAGAGAGGAAGGGAGAGGGATAGAGAGTCATAAACATCGATGAGAGAGAAACATTGATCATCTGCCTCCTGCACACCCCCTACTGGGGATGTGCCTGCAACCAAGGTACATGCCCTTGACTGGAATTGAACCTGAGACCTTTCAGTCCGCAGGCCGACGCTCTATCCACTGAGCCAAACTGGTTACAGCTCCTCTTCCTCTTCTTAAATAATAACCTTCAACATTTTATATAGTACTGGTTTGGTGGTGATGAACTCCTTTAGCTTTTTCTTATATGTGAAGCTCTTTATCTGACCTTCAATTCTAAATGATAGCTTTGCTGGGTAGAGTAATCTTGGTAATAGGTGCTTGCTATTCATCACTTTGAATATTTCTTTCCATTCCCTTCTGGCCTGCAAAGTTTCTGTTGAGGAATCAGTCCTATGGGCACTCCCTTGTAGGTAACTAACTGATTTTCTCTTGCTCCTTTTAAGATACTCTCTTTGTCATTTAAATCATAATGTGTGTTGGTGTGGGCCTCTTTGGGTTCCTCTTGTTTGGGACTCTCTGTGCTTCCTGGACTTGTAAGTCTATTTCTTTCACCAGATAGAGGAAGGTTTCTGTAATTATTTCTACAAATAGATTTTCAATGTCTTCTCTCTCTCTTTTCCTTCTGGCGCTCTCATAATGTGAATGTTGGTACACTTGAAGTTGTCCCAGAGGTTCCTTACACTATCTTCATATTTTTTTGGATTATTTTTTCTTTTTGATGTTCTGATTGGGTGTTTTTTGTTTCCTCATATTCCAAATTGTTGATTTTATTCTTGGAATCTTCTACTGTTGAATTCCTATAAATTATTCTTTATTTCAGTTAGTGTATGCTTATTTTCTGTTTGTTCCTTTTTCAAGTCTTTGGCGTTTTCAGTAAGATCCTTGAAAGTCTCACTAAGTCCCTTGAAGCTCCCATTAAGATCCTTGAGCAACCTTATAACTATTGTTTTGAACTCTGTATATAGTAGTTTGTTTGCTTCCATTTCATTTAGTTCTTTTAGTTTTTTCTGGAGATTTTTTCTGTTCTTTCATTTGTGACATGTTTCTTTGTCTCCACATTGTGGCTGCTTCTCTATGTTTGTTTCTATGTATTAGGTAGAATTGCTTTATCTCCTGGAATTGGTAGAGTGGCCTTGTGTAGTAGGTGTCCTGTAGGGTCCAGTGGCTCAGCCTCCCCAGTCACATGAGGAGCTCTAGGTGCACTCCTATGTGAGCTGTGTGCACTATCCTATTGTAGTTGAGCCTTGATTGCTGTGGCATCACTCGGAGGATTTAACGTCCAGGCCAATTTGCTTTGAGGTTCAGTTGCAACTACAGTGGAAGAGTTGCTGTGTAGGAGACACCCTTATGGAGCAGGACTTGCTTCAATGGGGCTTTGGTGCTCACTGAGTCTGCCCCTTGAGTGTATCACTTATGGATGTGTAGAGTTATTATCTGGTATTTTCTGAAGCTGCCCACTGGGTGCACTGGCCTTGGGGCCTCCAGGGAGGTGAAAAATCAGCTACTACCTAGGGCCACTCGGCAGGAGCTACAGAGGGATCTGAATATGGCTGCTACTTGTGTTGGGCTTGGAAGTGCTCAGGCAAGGCCAAGCTGTGAAGCAAGGTAGGCTGCTGCTTGTGCTGGATCTTGCTGATGCCAGCTGCTTCTTGTTTGAGAGATTTTAGGGAAGCCTGAGCTAGGACAGGTCATTCATATGGAAAAGCCACGGCAAACAGTTTGGTTGGGGCTGAAAATTGTATGGGGCAGAGTCTCAGGGACTCCTCATGGCAGAGCGAATAGTGTGAGCCAGGTTGATGGAGACTTAGCTATGGTGCCTGCCAGTCAGCTCTACAGGTGAGGTCTCAGCATAGGAACAATGATTGCTGTAAGCACCCCTATCTGGGAGAAAGCCACCCCACAAGGTCTTGCTCTGATGCCAGACAATCCGGTTCCTTCCCATATGTCCCTGGATCCCCCCACACTGCTGTCCAAGCATTGGAGCTCAGAGGAAGTGGAACTGTGTAAGTTTATGCACCAGCCCTTTAAGACCATGTGAGAACCACACCAGAGTCCTCAGACAGCCAAGGCCACTTAGAGTGTGAAAGGCCTTGTTGATAGTATGCCGAATGGCCAAGGCCACTCTGAACACAGCTGTAAGACCACAGCCATCTCACTGTATTCCGCACCCTTCTATAACCCAAATGATGATGCCATTATTGACAACTAGCCTTCTTTGTCTCTGGAGTAAAATACAGATTACTGACCAGCTAGTCTGCTAGAGAGTAGGCTGGGGAGTGGTGTTGGTGGTGGTGGGGGGAGGCTAGAGAGCTCAGATGGAGCTGAAAACTCAGACAGACCTGAGAGCTGGTACTGCTCTGATGTAAGGCTAAGAGCTCATAGAGAGCTCAGATATAGCTACTAAGTTAACCAGCCAGTGTGCTGAGAGCTACTAAGTTAACCAGCCAGTGTACCTCACATAGAGGTACTATGTGAGGCCACAGAGACCAGCCAGTGTGCTGGGCAGGGGAGAAAGGAGAAGCTACTGAGCCAGAGAGGCTGGAGAGACTACTAAGGCTATAGCTCTAAGGGAGAGCTCAGATACCACTACATTGTAAGGTGGTGGGTTTAGAGGTAGCATGCAGCTGCTCAGATAAATAGCTGTGGGTACAGAGACTAATGCTGCTTTTGTGGGAAAGATGTATCTGTTCACCAGTTGGTGTATGGCTGCCTGCCTGTATAGGACTGCTGTAAAGAACTCTTTTGGTTAATGGCTATATGGCCACTGGCTTCTGCAATAAAGACTCATTCTTATATACACACAACCTCTCATGGCTTCTCCGTCTAAGACCCAGTGTGCAAGAAGACTCAACCCCAGGCAGAGGGGCTAGGACCCAACACTTGTAACTAGTGAACAGAAGATAAAGGAGGAACTTGGACTAAGTTCCAACAGTTAGTACAATGGGCAGGGTTCAAGAAGGAACCTGCCCTGGTGTGGTCGGGAAGAATTTAGAAGAATCTATAGACAGCGGTGTTCTTGCTGTCTCTGACAGAGCAACTGCCTGGGTCTCCAGCAGCCTCCATAAATATCCTGTATTTTTAAGAAATAAATTCCTCTACCCCTAAGATGTATATTTTAGCCTCTATTTTGTTTTCAAATGGACTGAATAAAAGCTGGTGTTTTGGAACAATTATGGTAGAAAAGATACAAATTTAGTCAACTCAGAGTTCTACAAAAATAATCCAAAAATTCTTTCTAACTACGAACACTTTCAATTCAAAAGAGCATGCAAATATTATCTCTTGCAAAGCCAAGGAAACATGATTGGTGGGTACAGCACAGTGGAAAAATACTTCTGACAGCATTCCCACAGTACTAGGGGAAATGCATATGTGGGTGATCTACAAGGGACAATCCTTTAGAAAACGCAATTTCCCTCTGACATGTTTTTTATTATTTTCCTTTAGGAACACAGCACCGACCCCTCCAGGGAAACAGCAGCTTATTTGCAACAGTCCCATAAAACTCTAAGGAAATCTCTACTAGAGGTTCAAAACTGGAGTTTGTCTGACCCCTGCTTTTATATAGAGGGTCAAACCAAAGTAACCTTCTCTAAGGAGACTATTTGCAAGAGAAAACAGGTGTAGGCAGTGGGTTTGGGGTGCACTTTCAGTTTGCATTCCCTTCATGGTTTACATGTGGAGGGATGATTTTTTCATTATGAGTTTTCAATTTTCAATGTCCTGAATACCTATTTTCATTTTGGAAGCTTTGATGTTAGATGTTGAGAACCATATTGTCATGATCATCATAGAAAAACAATTAGGAAAAAATTTTAAACTATGTTAAAATATTCCATTATGGATGAATGGCAATATTGTTTCTTATGTTCATATTCTTTGTCGCTTTCTACCACCAGTCAGATTGAATTTGTTAAATTCTGTCATTAACTCCAAAGCTAACAAAAGGCTACAGTTAAGCTTATTTAGTACCTCCTCTTCTGAGAGCAAATCTGTGTAGAATGTGATTTTTAAAAGCACAATATAATTTTTAAATGTCATTTCAATTTTTTGACTCTAACTCACTTAGGTTTTAAGCTTTGTCTTTTTCATTAAACATTTTTGTAAGTCTCATCACCATAGTGATTTCTTATATTAAAAGAAAAATGTCCAAAAATATTCTGCTTGCTTAACACAGATCAGACATGTGTGAGAATCACTACTACTGTTTGTTATCTGAAGTAAGTAAAAAATTTCAGATTTTTAAAAAATATTAAACTATGGGTTTAAATAAAGAGAACTACAGGTAAAACAAATGTGTAAAAAAGAAAGGGTATTTTTCTCTTCAGAAACTCACTATTTATGAAAAATCATTTCAATTTTCAGCTAGAAAGGTTATTATTTTTGCTCATCTTGCTAGTTAGCTTCCTTGAAAGAATTGCATTGAATTACTTTTCTAGGCCTGTCCAGCTGAAGTCATAGACTTATGCTCCCTCTGCTCCTCCTAGGTTGACACCACTTTGTCTCAGTTTACCGACCCGAACGTTTACTTGTGGGATGTCCACCACAGTAAGGGGCTCATTAAGGTGGACGGCCTTGTGACCAAGAGGAGGAGACCTTATTGTGTTGACTTTACTGTCATCAGGCTCCAGATCGCCCTACTCCAGGAAATGCGTGTGACACATTTCCACTTCTCGCTGGACTGGGCCCTGATCCTGCCTTTAGGTGATCAATCCCAGGTGAACCGCACGGTCCTGCACTACTATCGCTGTGTTGCCAGTGAACTCCTGCATGCCAACATAACCCCCGTTGTGGCCCTGTGGCGACCTGTGTTCCCGCACCAAGGTCTGCCGGAGCCTCTGGCCAAGCAGGGCGCCTGGGAGAATCCCCAGACGGCCCTGGCTTTTGCAGAGTATGCTAGGTTGTGCTTTAAAGATCTTGGCTCCCACGTCAAGTTTTGGATCACCATGAACGAGCCGTACACGCGGAACATGACCTACAGTGCAGGGCACAACCTGCTGAAAGCCCACGCCCTGGCTTGGCGCTTGTATGATGAGAAGTTTAGACGCTCTCAGAAAGGAAAAATATCCATAGCCTTGCAGGCTGACTGGATAGAACCAGCCTGCCCTTTTTCCCCAAAGGACAAAGAAGTGGCAGAGAGAGTTTTGGAATTTGACATTGGCTGGCTGGCAGAGCCCATTTTTGGTTCTGGGGATTATCCACGTGTGATGAGGGACTGGCTGAATCATAGAAACAATTTCCTTCTACCTTATTTCACTGAAGATGAAAAAAAACTCATACAAGGTTCCTTTGACTTTTTGGCTGTAAGCCATTACACCACCATCCTTGTAGACTGGGAAAAAGAAGATCCAAAAAAATATAACGATTATCTGGAAGTGCAAGAAATGACAGACATCACATGGCTCAACTCCCCCAGTCAGGTAGCAGTAGTGCCCTGGGGCTTACGCAAGGTCCTGACTTGGCTAAAGTTGAAATATGGAGACCTCCCCATGTATATAATCTCCAATGGCATTGATGATGATCTGCAAGCAGGCCAAGACAAATTGAGGGTGTACTATATGCAGAATTATGTAAATGAAGCTCTGAAAGGTAAGGCCTCCTGAAAACTGTCTCTTGAAGGTTTTGTTACTCAAGGCATGATGCCTGTTAGAAATTCTCAAATACACAGAGCACCTTCAGAGAGAAGCACTGTCCATTTCTTGCCACACTGAAAAAGTCCCACCAAGAGTTAGTATTTTTCCCAGAGATAAAGGAGTTTAGCTAAAAGTGGCTTACAACTTACTCTGAGCCTATAAAAGCATAGACCATCCTGTCCTCCATCCTCAGATGGCCTCACAGCAGTCTGATCTGCTTCATGTGTGTGAAGATTAACTCTAGTACCTCAGAGTAGGTTTCATTATGTAAAACCTACTATGTTAAATGTAGCTCATACTTTGTCTTGGTATTTGTCTATTTGTCTTTTTATAAAAGAAGACTTTTCTGATTAAATACAATTTAGTCTGAAGTTTTTTTGTTTTTGTTTTTGTTTTTTTAATATATTTTATTGATTTTTTACAGAGAGGAAGGGAGAAGAATAGAGAGCTAGAAACATCGATGAGAGAGAAACATCGATTGGCTGCCTCCTGCACATCCCCCACTGGGGATGTGCCCGCAACCAAGGTACATGCCCTTGACCGGATTGAACCCGGGACCTTTCAGTCCACAGGCTGACGCTCTATCCACTGAGCTAAACCAGTCAGGGCAAGTCTGAAGTTTTAATAAATGTATTGACATTTTCTCCTGAGGCACCAAGGCCATGTAAAAGTAAAGTGTTATGTGCAAAATATTTTATTAACTATTCCTTGTCCTTTTTTTTCCAGCCTACATATTGGATGGGATCAACCTTTGTGGCTACTTTGTGTTTTCATTTAATGATCGCACAGCTCCAAAGTTTGGCCTCTATCGTTATGCTGCCAATCAGTTTGAACCCAAACCATCCATGCAACATTATAGGAAAATTATTGACAACAATGGCTTCCCAGGTGCTGAAACTCTGGGGAGATTTTGTCCAGAAGAATTCACCGTGTGCACCGAGTGCAGCTTTTTTCATACCCGAAAGACTTTATTAGCTTTCATAGCTTTTCTACTTTTTGCTTTAATTATTTCTCTTTCTCTTATTTTTCACTACTCTAAGAAAGGCAGAGGAAATTACAAATAGTCCTGAACATTTTCCTATTCAATTATTTTGAAATAATTATGCACACACGTTAGTTGTTAACCATTTGCACTTGTCAGTGTTGTGAAGCTATAGATTTCATATACTGATTTCTACAAAACCTTTCTGTGGCATGTGACAAAGGTTTTCAAATAAGCATAGATGATTATAAAATCTTGAATAATGTGAATAGTGCCTGGACTTGTTTCTCTTTGAGGGGTGATTAAAAAAACAGACATCATTTCTACAATATACAGTGTAACAAAAGCATGAGATATGACATCCATTCTGTAATATTTAATAGAAATTTAATGACAAGTTAGGCTATTTTTATCTGTGCCCATTCCTAAATATAATGTTTACTTAAAGTAATAATTGCAAGTGTTAGAATACAAAATTAAGTCCCAAGTAACCATCTTCCAACTACCATGATATGCCCAATGGTCTCTGTCAAGAAGATGATAGCATATAGGAGAGATGACAAAGGGCCTGTAGCTGGAACAGTTATTTAAAAAACAGTGTTTCTGTCAAATGCTGTTAATTTATATATCTGGTTAATGATATACTTGCCAGAGAAAATTACAGAACTTTATATTTCTATGTGACTTTCAAGGCATTCTCCAAACCCTGGGTCCTTGAAGGCTTTGTGTCATAAGGGACTTTTACTGAATGCTTGCAGAAAAATAAACATGACTCATGAAATGTTGGGCTCTTCAGGAAGCATAAATCGATTGTGAAGTGCATTATACTGCAGTAGCTCCAGGAGGAGGGAAGGAGTAAAAAGTACGTATTATGAGCAACATTATCATTAATTTTATTATAAACCCTTTCATTTTAGAACAGACCTTGAAATGAATGAGGTGACCTTTCTTGAGAGAATAAAAACAAAATAATAATTCATCCTGTGAAGAATGACTTCACTTTCTGCTATTTAAAATGTGCCATAATTTCTCTGAGTTGAGTTTTAAGTATTAATAGATTCAAAAGCATTTGGTCTGATAACACTGGAAATTTTTCTTTTGTGATTGCTGAAGTCTAGTTTATTTATTTATTTATTTTGCTGCTACTTCTGTGAAACTAATTTTGAATTAGTTGTGCTTTGAATTTTTACACTGAACTATGCTACTGATTTCCAGAAAGGGTTAAGTCTTATCCTCTAATGCCCTTTAAATAAGTTTTGCTGATTTTCAGACAGGAAAATCTATTACACTAGAGTTGTAGGTGATCTTAATGTTTATTTTATAGATGAGCCAACATTGTGCCAGGCAAGATAAACCAACATCATATCAGGCATAACTAATTTTGCTGACACAGTAATACAATGGATAAGAAATATTGTATTGTATTATGTATCATCTTTAGGGGTGGTATGATATTTTTCATTGAAAGGTAAACTTTTGAGTTAATCTTTTAAAAACTGTACTTATTAAAAATGGAAACTAGAGAATCATAGTTTATTTTATGTATGTATTTTCCTGATTAGAAGAGTAATATATATTCATTGTAAAAAACCACAGAAACCATATGTTAAAAAGTGCATATTTAGAGTCACATCATATTGTAAATTATATATCTTTATTAATTTTTATTGTGTGCATTTCCTTTGTCATTTATCTTCAAAAATACCCTATTTTAATAGTCATAGAGTAATTCCACTATATAAATTTATCACAACTTATTTAACTATTCCTATGTATTGACCTAGTTTCTTATTGTTAATTACTGTTAAATAATGGATGTTACTTAAAAATTATTTTTTGCTACAAGCATTTTTTTTGAGTGTATAGAGAAGTAATTACAGTATCTGGGTGACCAATCCCAGGTGAACTGCATGGTCCTGCACTGCAGTTATTTGATAATGGATTATAATAAACTGATCTATAACTTTACTTTCTTTCTGAACCATATGACCAATTGCTAGATAAATTTCTTTAAAAAAATTTTTTGAGTTGTCTAAACCAAATAGAACATGATTGGAGTGGTGAGGAAATAAGCCTGACAGAAAGAGGGAGCAAACTGCAACATAGGTTGGGGAGAGTGCCCCAAGTTAATCTCTGTGGTTGAGCTGAGAAATAATTTCAGACACTGAGAAAGCAAAATAGGAGAAGAGCTGAAAATGACAAACAGACACCAAGGTACTGAGGAGAAACGACATTTCAAAATCATTCAACTGAGTGACAATGACAGCATCATGCTAATTTTGAGTCACCATAGACTCTTAGTGGGAGGTCCGTGGCTCACTGACAACCTGAAAGGAGAGAAGAGCCTCTCAGATCATGCTCATTTCTTAAGCAGTATCTCAGAGCATTACACTCCTTCTATTGATGCTCTACTCTTGGGAATTCTGGACTTTTCACCATGCCATGTACAGGGAAGGGCAAACATAGGTTTACAGTTATGATGACATTCTTTTGAGTTACAAACAACTGTAAACCTACTTTTGCCTACCCATTTATACATCTATACATACTAGAGGCCCGGTGCACAAAAATTTGTGCACTCGGGTGGGGGGGGGGGTCCATCAGCCCAGCCTGTGCCCTCTCACAGTCTGGGTCCCCTTGGGGGATATCCACCTGCTGGCTTAGACCTTCCTCCCCAGGGATCGGGCCTAAGCTGGCAGTCAGACATCCCTCTGGCAGCCTGGGAGCCCTCGAGGTATGTCCACATGCCAGCGGGGAGCAGGCCTAAGCTGCAGTTGGACATCCTTAGCACTGCTGAGGAGGTGGGAGAGGCTCCCGCCACCACTGCTGTGCTGGCAGCCATCAGCCTGGCTTGTGGCTGAGCAGAGCTCCCCCGCCGTGGGAGCGCACTGACCACCAGGGGACAGCTTCTGCATTGAGCATCTGCCCTATGGTGGTCAGTGTGTGTCATAATGGTCAGTCATTCCCAGTTGTTCTGCTGTTAGGGTCAATTTGCATATTACCCTTTTATTATATAGGATAGAGGCCTGGTGCACTGGTGGAGGCCAGCTGGTTTGCCCTGAAGGGTGTCCTGGATCAAGGTGGGGGTCGCACTGGGGTGCCTGGCCAACCTGGGTGAGGGGCTGAGGGCCATTTTCAGGCTGGTCAAGCCCCCCAGTGGGGACTCTCACCCCATGGGGGTGTGGCCAGCTGGGTGAAGGGCTGAGGGGTGTTTGCAGGCTGGCCACACCCCCTTCAGGGTGGGGTCCCCACTGGGGTGCCTGGCCAGCCTGGGTGAGGGGCTGATGGCTGTTTTCAGGCTGGTCAAGCCCCCCAGTGGGGACCCTCACCCCATGGGAGTGTTACCACCCTGGGTGAGGGTCTGAGGGCTGTTTTCAGGCTGGCCACAGGCCCTTCAGGGTGGGGGGGGTGGTCCTGCAGGGGTGCCTGGCCAGCCTAGGTGAGGGGCTGATGGCTGTTTTCAGGCTGGCCACACCCCCTTCATTGTGGGGGTCCCCACTGGGGTGCTTGGCCAGCCTGGGTGAGGGGCTGATGGCCGTTTTCAGGCTGACCACTCCCCTGGGCTGGAAGCAGGTATCTGGGATTTATTTATCTTCTATAATTGAAACTTTGTAGCCTTAAGCGGAGCTCAGGGGCTGCCAGGGCAGGCTGGAAGCTTGGCTTCCTCCATTGCCAGGGCAACCCAAGCCTCCTGCTCGCTCCAGCTCCATGGCCGCTGCCATCTTTGTGACAGAGAGATGGAATGAGGGAGTGATGGTTAATTTGCATATTACTCTTTTATTAGATAGGATATACTATATATGTATAAACATATATAAATACATTACAGATTTTTATAAATACATAAATACATTACACTTATTTATTTAAATATAGAGACCATTCCCCTGGAACACCTATATCTCTTAGTAGTTGTGGGACCAACTGTCTCTACAGGGGCATTGAGTGATACTCTGTGATTCCCTGAGGTTTTGCTGGTGGAAAACTAACTGCCAGTGACAGTTTCTGAATTATATCTCCTCTGATTAACAAACCATTCATTCATTCATTCATTCAGAAAATATTTATTGCATGCTTACTATGTGCCAGTCACTCTACCATGTTCAGCTCTTCTCTGATAAAATAAAGCAGACATTTCTCACCCTTGGAGTTTACTAGATAGTTGGAGAGAAAGACATTATACAAATAACTATCTTATCTAATAAAAGAGAAACATGCAAATTGACCATAACCCTTACACCCTTCCCATTGGCTAATCAGCAAAATATGCAAATTAACGGCCAACCAAGATGACGGCTGGCAGCCAGGCAGCTGAAGCGAACAGGAGGCTTGCTTGCTCCTGTGATGGAGGAAGCCAACGTTCCCCGCCTGCTGCTGCCGGCATCTGAGCTGCAGTCTAAGCAACTATGTTGCAATTATAGAACCTAAACAAACCCCAGAAACCTGCTTTCAGCCAGCCATGCTTCAGCCAGCAGGACCGCAACAGTGTTTCAATTATAGAACCCAAACAAACCCAGTACGTGCTTTCAGCAGCCGAGGTCTCAGAGCTAAAGCCAGCTCTCAGCTCCAGTGATAGCCATAGAAGGTAAATAAATCCCAGAATAAAAAAAAAAAAAGAAGAGGTTGGGAGCTTCAGTCGCCCGCCAGCCTGAAAACGGCCCTCAGCCCCTCACCCAGACTGGCCATGCACCCCAGTGGGGACCCCCACTCTGAAGGGGGTGTGACCAGCTGCAAACAGCCATCATCTCCTCATCTAGGCTGGCCAGGCACCCAAGCGGGACCCCCACCCTGAAGCAACAAGATGGAGGCTAATTTGCATACTGAAGGCGAGCGGCAGCGGGCAAGGCTGTCCACGGTCTGGGACCTAGATCCTTGACCTGGCGGGCAGGGTGGCAGTGCTTGAGGCTGTCCACGGTCCTGGGACCTGTATCCATGACCCTTCCCGGTGGGGCGGCAGCTCGCACAGGGGCGGATCGGCCGGGGTTGGGCAGGGCAGGATGCCTGGCTTCCGCCCAGCCCCAGTCACTCTGGGCAGGTGAGCAGTACAGAGATCCTCTGAACAGGGGAGGCAGGCCGGCGGAGGGCGGCCTGTACTCCCCACATGGCGGTGGTGACAGCTGTGAGCTAGCCAAGCAGAGCCTGCCGGCTGAGCTGAAGTAGCGCCTGCAGGCCATCAGCGCCCAGGAGTGGCTCTGCAAGATCCGACTCCTGGCCCAGAAGGTGCAGGATCCCAGGGACAGCCACTGTGGCGGGCCAGACTGACATCCTCCTGGCCGCACCACAGGGGTTTGCGGATCTGCAAAGCCAGAGGCCTCTGTTGTGCACATCCCCCCCTGGAGTGCAAACATCCCCCAGCACACTGTCAACCTCCTGCGCCTGCAACAGTTGCCAACCAAGGCTTGCACAAGTTCCCCCCACCTCTCCACCGCACTTCCATCAACCCAGCATGCCTAACACTCCCACAGGATGTGCACACATCCCCTCTGATGTGCTCACGTCCTTTGGAGAGTGTCTGGGTGTTCTGGGTGCTGAGGGTGGGCGCCTGTGAGATGACAGTCAGAGGGCGGAGTGGTGATGCCCTGTTCCTACGGAGGCCAGTACAGCTAGAAGATCACCTCTGGGGGGTTAATGCAGGTGCTGAGGCGGGAGCATGTGCAGACAGACATACCTGGTGGGCTCGGGTGGCCCTCGCTGAGGTGCCTTCAGTCAGCGTTCAAGATCAAGAACCCAGAGGCGGAGAGGAATTCCGTCCTCTCAGTGAAACAGTGGGATAGTCGGGGCGACTGTAGAGGAGGGATGTGCACTTTGGGTGCCAGCACCCATGAGCAAAGGCTGCCCTGACTGAGCCTCGCTTGCTTGGGGCCTAGCGCACTCCTGCTGGGCAGCAGCGGGTGACAGGACATGCTTTTCCGAATTAATGAGAGAAAACGTTGATTCTCCTGCTGCCCACGAAGGTGGAAAGTGAAGTGGGGAGACATGTGGGGAGTGAGCGAGGTTCCCTGTCTGGAGGTTCCAAATCTGCTGTTGGTTTCTTTCACCGCTGACTAGAGATATACAGGGTGTCCCCCCAAAATGTATACACACTTTGAATACCTACTAATTCCAACGGTTTTAGGCATAAGAAAGAAACAACAATGGAGCTGTTATCCGTTAAAAGTGTTGGCACAAACAGGTAGTTGGACATTCCCTGAGGGGTCTCAGATTGCAGAGGGTGAAGGCCAGACTGAGGGGGCCTTCCCCCACCCCCCCCCACTCCAGTGCACAAATTTTGTGCACCGGGCTACTAGTCTATATATATATAAAAGCCTAAGCGACTGAAAGACCAGAATGATCAAAACAACTGGAATGATTGGAACAATCAGTTGACCAGTCGCTATGATGCGCACTGACCACCAGAGGGCAGACACTCAACACAGGAGCTGCCCCCTGGTGGTCAGTGCACTCCCACAGTGGGAGTACTGCTCAGCTGACTGACCCGTCCCGGTGACCCACCAGCCTGGCAGCAGCCACTCCCTCCCTCAGTAGCCCTGCAGGTCCAATCTCCAGAGAACAGGCCAGGCACCGATGGATCAGTGCCGCCGGCAGTATCTCAACAGCACTGCCAGCACTCCACAAGGAAGAAACAATATAAAAGTGGCTGCCAAGTGGCTTTCAACAACCAGTGCTAATGTCAGTGGGATGGATCCAGATCCCAGGTTGGAAAGGGCATCCCACTGCTTTCCCAGAGAACCAATTGCGTCCCAGCTCCCCCTACCCCTCTCAGGACCCCACCCATGCATGAATTTATGCATTGGGCCTCTAGTATAATATAACTACAAAGAACAAGTGCCAAGAAGGAAACTGTTTGCATATTGTGAAACTGTTCTCTAACCTAGTCTAGGATAAGAGGGAGGACTTCTTGTGGGAACATGACATAAAACTGGGACCTAAGTGTAAATAGGAGTTATTAGCCATTGGGGACAGGTGTGATGAAAACCTTTATAGAAAATTTGGAGATGAAAAATGGCAGGTGAAAAGTTGGCCAATCTGTCCTAAACCTATGGCTAGTGTCTACTACAAAGTGGAGTCAATAAATTTCTATTTGTCTTTTAATGATCCCATCATACTTATGAAAATACTTGTTTATGTACTTGAAAATTTCAATCTTAAAAAGGTGATTTGAAAATCTAGGAAACATTGATTATTTCTTAGGGAATTATAAATTATTATCATTATTTTTGATGTATTTTTATTGATTTCAGAGAGGGAAGGATAGGGAGAGAGAGATAGAAACATCAATGATGAGAGAGAATTATTGATCGACTGCCTCCCGCATGCCCCCCAGTAGGGATTGAGCCCGCAACCGGGGCATGTGCCCTTGACTGGAATCCAACCTGGGACCCTTCAGTCTGCAGGCCCACATTCTATTCACTGAGCAAAACCGGCTAGGGCTAAATTATTAAAATCAAATTAAGAAGTAGCAAACTTGAATAGACTGAGCACCATAGAAGAGATTTTAAAAGTTATTCAAAATATATTATTGGAAAAGTTAACAGGATTTACTAGTAAGAATTTTGTCGCTGAACACTGGCCTTAAAGGGAAAGCAATTCTGATGTAATTTAAACTATTTAAGACTATAGAGTCAAATGTTCATTATATTGATGAAGCCAATTTTATTTCTATAATCAGATAAAGATAGTGTAAAAAGATCACAATGAAAAAATTCGTAAGTGTAATATTAGTTACAACAGTCCAGCAATGTATTAACAGACTAAACTATGGCCAAATAGAGTTTACTTCAAGAATTCAAGGTTGCATAGATAACAGGAAATCAAGCAATATAAAGCAGAAAAATAATCATATGAATAGCTGCTGAAAAGCCATTTTGATAAATATTCAGCAATTACTCTTAAAAACAACTTTAGGAAAATATGTACATGAGATACCTTTTAAAGTATGATAAAGACTACAAAACATTGGTAAACATTATTCTAAAGAAAAACATTAAAAGTACTTTAATTATGATCAGGAATTAGGTAAAACTCTTGCTCTTGTCATTATTCTTCAACATTGTTAGAGGGTCTAGCAAATGCAGTAAGACAAGACAGTAAAAGAATTTGTATAAACATTGGAAAAGAAATGATAAAACTCTGGTTGATATTATTACATTCCTGGAAATCTCAAGAGGCCTACAAAAAAAGTACTTGAATTGATAAAATGGATAGATATAAAAATACATGCAATAATCAATAGCAGAAATAACTTAAACACAAAAATGGAAAAAAATGTGGTTGCACTAAAAAGTCTTGAAAAAACCTTCAAACAAATGGAAAATTCTACTAAGTTCTTAGATGTATAGCTAAATGAGGGAGAGAGGAAAGGAATTGAGAGAGGGCTATAACTATTTAAAAAGCCAGCATGATCCCAATTTGTGTTCCCTTTGTGGAAGTATAAAAAAATAGAAGAATGCTGGTCTAGTAGGCAAACTTTCAGTCACTTTTTCATGAGACCTGAATTTTTTACCTTATTGTTCCTGTAGCTACTATTCTGTCAGCAATTATGTTCCACTCGGTGCACTGGGGAGAGTTCCTTTTTGTCTTTCCAGCATACTAAATAAACACTGTCATTCCATGTTCCTTTACCGCTCCATTTGTGGAATGTGTGTTCATGCCACAGAAAAAGAGAGAACATTGCACAACAGCTTTGCTATGCTTGATAGTTTAATTTAGCTGCCAATTGTTCTACATTTTAAATATTTCAATTAAACATAGAAATCTATAGAAGGGAACTTCTGAATTGCTAACTTTCTTAATTCCCAGAGTCATAGCACATTAGGAAGAGAAGAAGGAATTACCCTTTTCTGTAAAAGGCTTTGCATGATAACCCTTGACACAGCAAATGCCAATACAACCATGAGACCAAGTCTCCAAGCCCATCTACTCACTTGAGAAATAAAAGTTGCCTACAGGGGGATGTTACTGACTTCCCCAGCTACTTCAAATGCAGTCCTGCAGAATAGTTAGCCTTCCTTCTCCTGATTTTCTCCTTCCTGTTGGTTTATTACATCTTCTCTAGGGCCATCACCTGCCTGATTTCCTTGACTTCTGTCATATGAGCTCTTTGAAGACTTACCATCTCTTCTCATTGATAGAACACATGGTTAGTTTAAATCCATTGTTACATTAATTAACTTTTTAAGCAAATGTATCTATTCAGCAAATGTATCTTGATATAGAGATTTGAACGGAAATTCAGCCTTCTTAAAGCTAATTGGATGGAACAGATCCAGCCCAAATTGACTTGGGGTTTACTCCTTTTACTTCATAGGGTGTGCTGCACCCTTTTCTTCTACCAATGCTCTCATATCAAACTCATATCACACTTCCCCCTGTCCTGTCTAGTATAGCAGTCTGAGTATACTGAGTGAACTTTGTTTTTTGTATCCTATATAATAAAAGCGTAGTATGCAAATTGTCCCCTTGACCAGGAGTTCTTCGGGAGTTTGACTGGGTGGGGGGGGAGGCAGGGCCAGCCAGGGGAAGGGAGGGAAGCCCCAGCCAGCTGCTGCTAGGGACCCTACCATGCCGGGAGCCGGTCCATCCTTGCTGTTTCAAAGGACCTGGCATATATGGCATACTGTTCTTAATATGTTTGCTCACCTTCTTGGCACTATGTGTTTTAACCAAGGTCTCTGAGAAAGGTTGTTTCCCCAGGTAGGGATTTTCCCCTGAAGTTAGGGAGGGAATAAAACCTCTTAACTAAGTGCCAGGCGGGTAATTAATCACTTTAACTACGAACAATCATGCTTAAGCTACATAATCTTTACGCCCTGGAATGGAGATAAGAAATGCCCTAACCTTTGTAATAGAGATTGATAGGATTGAATCAACTGGTATAAATACAGATGTAACAAGACAGACAGAGACTGAACTTAGAACACAGAACTTAGAAGACAGAACCAAGAGAGACAGAACCTAGGCACAGAACCTACACAGAACGTTCTCTAGAGACAGAAGAACTTCGCTGGAGAGAACATGGCAAAAGTTCCTGGACAGAAACTGGCCTCAGAACCTAGAGACAGAACCTAGCGAGAGAACATGGCAAAAGATCCTGTACTGAACCTGACTACAGAAATTGGCAAGAGAACCTGACTAGAACCTGGTAACTAACCTGGCTGGAGAACCTGGACAGAACCTGGCTGGAGAACCTAGCGAGGAAACTTGGCTACAGAACCTGGCTGGAGAACCTGGAGAACCTGGCTGGAGAACCTAGCAAGACAACATGGATACAGAACCTGGCTGGAGATCCTAAGCAGAACTTCGCTGGAGATCCAGACCAGAACTTGGCTGGAGATCCTGGCTAGAGATCCTGGCTAGGCTGCTGATCAACTGAATGCTGTCTCCATGTCATTCCTTCTTCGCCGACTCCGTCCACACCTTTGGGGACCCCTGGACCTGCTGGGGTTGGACCCCGGCACTACCAGCACACAAATTTCGTGCATGGGGCCTCTAGTTAGAAACAGAAAAAGAAATTCATTGAATTACTTTGGTACTCACACTAATGTAGGTAGAGGTTCAAGATGGAATATTTGAGAACAAACCTTTTTAGCTTATCCTCAAAAACAAAAATAAAAACAACAAAACAAAAAACAGCCTTTGGGGAGTTTCATGCTTCTCAGAAACTATAATTGGCATGCTGCTAAGAACTGTTCTGTTCCTGTAGAGATGGGCAATAATAAGAAAGACATTTCTGGGAGAATAGCCACGTTAAGCAGTGACAAAAAGCTCCCTGGTGCCCTAACTGCTTTGGCTCAGTGGATAGAGCATCGGCCTGTGGACTGAAGGGTCCCAGGTTCGATTCCGGTCAAGGGCATGTACCTTGGTTGCAGGCACATCCCCAGTGGGAGGTGTGTAGGAGGCAGCTGATCAATGTTTCTCTCTCATTGATGTTTCTAACTTTCTATCCCTCTCCCTTCCTCTCTGTAAAAAATCAATAAAATATATTAAAAAAAAAAAAAAAGCTCCCTGGTGAATTTTGCCACTTTTCGTGACATCCTCCTTAATCTAAATTTCAGAGATGTTAAAATAGCATAAGAAGAGTGGCTACCACAATTTTAACTTATATAACGATGCTCTGAGCATCAGTTCTTTGAAAATAGCTGGGTTTCTAAGCTGTAGTTACAAAGTATTTGGTCCTTTGTAGCTCCCAGATGTCCACTCTTGAGGACTCTACCTTAATTTATGGTTCTTGTTTTTGAGAAGCTCCAATATGGTTGGAAAGAGTAATTATTTTTTAAAAATTATTTATAATTTTTTATTTTTGAAAGTATTACATATACCCCCATTTACCCTCTCCAGCCTGCCCTTGAACCCCCACCCCCACCCCCACCCAGGCTTTCAGCACCCTATTGTCTGTGTCCATTGGTTATGCATATATTCATACAAGATCTTTGGTTGATTACCTCCCACCCACCCACCCTCCCCCACCTTAACTCTGAGATTCCGCCCTCTGTTCCATGCTTCCATGTTGGAAAGAGTAATTCTTTAAAACTATTTGTGATCTGCAAAGGCATTGCCTGATGATGACTCACAGGGTATTCATTCAGTGACTCAGGAGAGTAGTGGGAATGGAATGATGCTCTCTGTAACCTAGAAGCCCCATCTGAAGCATTTTTACTCATCCTTCTTTCCAATCCCTACTCCCTCCATCTAAATCTACTGCTCTGCTCTGAGGACCAAAACCAGGTTGAAATCCTGAAGGCACATTATCTCCCTATGAGCCTCATAGTGTGGGACCAAAATTATACCTTGAAGGTTGCTCAGTGAGCACAAAATGTGATAGGGGAATGGGATGCTGGTGGTCTCTGTCTCCTCAGAGGGATGCTACTGACAGGAGAACCAGCCTCTGGAAGCCCAATGCCCAGATTCTCTCTTTCCCAGGCCTTGGCTGGGAATTCCCATAGTGTTGGGGTCCAGCCCCAGCAGTTCCAGGGGTTCCCAAAGGTGTGGACGGAGACAGCGTTCAGTTAATCAGCATAGTTGGGTTCTCTCTTTATTCTCCTATTACATCTGTATTTATACCAGTTGATTTTAATCCTATCCATTCTATTCCAAAGGTTAGGGCATTTGTTATCTCCATTCCAAGGTCACTACTCTATTGTTCTGTTAAGCTACAAGGAAGTAACTGAAGGAGATTATCCTAAGTAAAGATTATGTAGCTTAAGCGTGATTGTTCGTAGTTGAAGTGATTAATTACCCACCTGGCACTTAGTTAAGGGGTTTTATTCCCTTCCTTAGTCCTGTTAATCTCTAACTCCAGGAAAAAATCCCTACCTGGGGAAACAACCTTTCTCGGAGAGGTGACCTTGGTTAAAACACATAGCGCTAAGAAGGGGAGCAAATATACTAAGAACAGTATGCCATATACGCCAGGTCCCTTGAAACATGTTGTGCAGATGTTTCTTCCCTGCAGCGACTGTGTCAAGCAGCAAGGATGGACTGGTTTCCTGCACCATAGTTCACCTACCTCTGAGATTTCCTTTCTTGTGCATATCTGAGAAGAACATTCTTTCTGATTTTATGGAATCAGTTTCCAGTCACTTTGAACTGGGAGTGTTTTTGTTGTTTCAAGATGACCATTCTTTCCTGCTTGACCTCTGGGTGTGCTTCTCAATGGTTATCTTTCTTGCTTGCCTAAGTCCAAGAGCTTCCCCTGTGTATACTCTCTATACCTCCAGTACTGGCCAGTGTATCCAGCTGGAAAGCAATGCATTTGACATTCTTTTCTCCTGTTCTCCCATTGATTAGGAGATCCCATTGAAGGTGTATTCATTTAGTTCATTTTAAATATATTTTATTGATTTTTTTACAGAGAAGAGGGGAGAGGGATAGAGAGTTAGAAACACCGATGAGAGAGAATCCCTACTGGGGATGTGCCTGCAGCCAAGGTACATGCCCTTGACCGAAATCGAACCTTGGACCCTTTGGGCCGCAGGCTGACACTCTATCCACAGAGCCAAACCAGTTAGGGCTGCGAACATATTTTAAAACTACTCTCTAAGCCAGAGTTTGTTCTACATTTTCCAGGAGGGAGGTCTTTATGGTTGGAAAGATGAGGATACTATAAGGAAAAATTTTGCTTTCCTTTTATCTTCTATTGACATTATGTCATCCATGTAAAGCAGCGACCTATCACTTCCTCCTGTTTCTTGCACTAAATATGCCTTTTAAAAGTCTTTATTTTATTATAATTGGTTTTGCTCTCCACCATACCTTTTGAAAATCTCAGTACATTCTGGACTTCAGACTTCCTGATACTACTCTTAGGGGTTATGTACATATTTTGAATTTGTTCTTCCTTTTTCTTTATTTCAAAAAAGGGGAATAATTATTAAATATTATTATTGAAATCTTGATCTTTTATTGATCCCGTCTACTAGGTTCTGAAATCTCCCTGTACACAGGAACATTGCAGAAGGGGATCAGAAGACATCTTTATTAAGAGGTGTACAAATGTGTGAGAACTGGAGTAAAGGGCAATTGTTCTTATTGGCCCCTGAATCTAAATCTTAGCACTAGCTTGTCCAGGCATGCTCCAGAGCAGGTTGGGGAAGTCAGCTGTGTTTTGAGGCTGTACTTACTGGCTCAGCTACATGTTTTGGGGAATGAGAACACTTGATGTGTACCACCTGGCAATGCTGTGACCATACATGTCCAAACAATGTTACAGTGAATTACATTGGCATCTCCCCTTCTTCCCCTAGCAAGTGCTGCAAAGCATTTGGCAGAAGTTGCCTGGCTGAAGGAGTGGACATTATGTGCCCCATTGCCTTTGTAAAACCTGGCCTCACTAGAAAGTTTGTGCAGCCTCACTGTCTTTAGTATCTTCCTCATGATAGAGATGATTTGCAACTAGAGGCCTGGTGCACGAATTTGTGCACCAGTGGGGTCCCTTAGCCTGGCCTGCGGATCAGGCCAAAACTGGCTCTCTGATATCCCCCGCAGGGTCCCAGATTGCAAAAGGGCACAGGCCAGGCCGAGGGACCCCACTGGTGCTCTATCTGGGCCAGGGAGGGATGTGGGAGGTAGGCCAACTGGGGAGGAACCGTGGGAGGGCTCCAGCATGTGTCCAGCCATCTCATTCAGTCCTGATTGGTCGGACCCCAGCAGCAAGCTAACCTAGCAGTCGGAAAGCCTGCCCCCTGGTGGTCAGTGCATGTCACAGTGAGCGGTTGAGCAGCCTTAGCATATCATTAGTATATTATGCTTTGATTGGTTGAATGGATGACTGCACAACTGGACACTTAGCATATTAGGCTTTTATTATATAGGATTATAGTAAAATATCACTGGTTAGAAAATCCACTCTGAAAACCGCGCTGAGTGTTCTCACAGCCAGCGTGGCTTTCTGATGTCCGTGCTGGTCATTGATTTCATCATCCTGACATAAAGGAAACTTCTTTCTCAGTTAGGGAAGCAGCAGAGGAAAGATCAATTTGTCTGGATTGCAGTCATGATTGGGTAATTTAATAAAAGTCACCTGCCCTTTCTCTAACTTCAATTTACTCTTTTATAAAATAGAAACAATAGTGTCTATTTCCTTGGGCTGCTTTGAGGATTGATAGATAAAATATATATCCAAATAAACATACATACTAGAATACTTAAAAATTCCTTGGTACAAAAAGACCTCAGAGCACTCAGCTGCTGTTGCTGCCTTTATTCCTTAACAGGGAGTTTATTATATGTGTGTTCAGCAATGATCTGAGACAGGAAATTAAGCAACAAATGGCATACAGAAACTTCCCCTGGTGTTTATCCTTCTAAGTCTGAAGTTCTGGTTCATTGTGGTTCCTCCTCATGAGGCTATAAAATGCACTTGGAAAATGTTTTGGTAAATGATTTTGCCAGCTTGCTTCTTAGTGCAGTTTTATTTTTGTCTAGCAGGGTTGAAGGACTCTTCAGTCGGTCTCTCTTCTGGCCTCTATTCCCTTGCCACAGTTTAGTGGCCTTAGCCCTGTCCTGCTGAGACACAACTGCTGAGAGATTGTCTTCTTGATTTGCATGGCTCACAATGTCACCTTGAGCAATCTAGTTCGAATCTCTCATCTTGACATTGGAATGTAAAAACATGAGGAGATATTGGTTTTATACTCCCAAGTCCTTGGACAAAAATTACAGTGTTCTTCTGTTTTCTCAGAGAAAGGCTGGTCCCTTCTCATTCTTATTCAGCTCCATGAAGTGACAGAAAACTGTTGCTGAGTATACAATTGTTTAAAGTTCCTTCATTTCCTGTCAGAGGATCCTGCTTGATGCCTGCTTTGCAATAGTCTGAGCGCTGAACCGTGATCCAGTCATCAGGACTCTAGGCAGTAAGGCTATGTTAAAGATGAATTCTGAGGTGTATGAGGAGGCTAGGGCAGCCTCACAGCCTCTTAAAAGCAATCAGTGCAGCCAAACAACTGTTGCAGTTGCTTGAACTGCAGCATCACTGGCTTCATGCTTCTATTGAGTCAACTAATGGTTTCCATGCCTTGTACATCCACCATTGGGATTATATTGGAACCACTGCAAACTGATAGAAAACTAAAAAGAAATTTGCTCTCCTCTGCCATTTGCAAGTTTCTTCTGAGTTGAACATTGTGTTTCCTGCAGGTCTAGAAGACAAGCAGTTCTAGGGCATTTAATCCTTTCGTATGGGGTTAAATCACCCAGAGGGTGATTCTCACAGATCCCAGTGACAGATGGTGTAACCTCTCCACCCCCAAGCTCCTGCAGCTGTTCCTTAGCAAGTATATTTAATTGCAGATGACTAGATAACTTTATTTCTCCAAAATTATTTGAACTGTCCATCTTAGTGGAAGATGGGACACTTTACATGTGGCTCAAATGGGATTAACAGTTATGCATTCTTTCATTATATTTTCCCATGTAGGTGAGGGAGCATCATCTTATTATTTTGCCCAGTGCTCCCCAGTTTGGTGCCTCCTCATTTGATATCTTTAACTCTTGTCCACTTGTAGTACATGGGAATCCTGCTTCCTGTTGCCCCATCCACACCGGGAAAGGCAGCGTCTCTTTTCCCTTGGCTCTCACTTCTGGATGGGGGTGTTCCCTTGGGTTTTCCTCAGGCAAAAAGTTTCTGACAAAATCATCTCAGCAAGTTCTTCAGAAAATGCTTTATGGACTTGGAAATCAAATGCCTTGGAGGTTCTCCAAAAGAAAAGATGAGACTAAGACCATCTTTGACTACTTTGAAGTGATGGAAAAGGAGAGGGATAATGTAACAAAAAGGTCAAGTGGGGGGAAGCTCCTAAGAAGAGCCCTTCTGAATTCAAGGCAAAACTCCCATTCTCTGGACTGGCCAAGAAAGGTACTGTCTCAGGGAAGTAGGGACCATGAAGGGAAACAAACTTTCTGCCACCCCAGAAATTTTAGAACAAGACCAAGTCTACTTTCAGATTTAGGCTTTACTGTGTGGTCGTATAATTTTAGGCTTTCTTATTCCAAAAAGAGTTCCCACCTACCTACTGCTCCATGAAATCCTTGTCACCTTCCCAATAAAGAGATAAAAGGCTCAATTGGGAAAATTTAGAGTTGCCGGGGTCCAACCCCAGCAGGTCCAGGGGTTCCCAAAGGCGTAGACGGAGTCAGCGAAGAAGGAAGGACACGGAGACAGTGTTCAGTTGATCAGCAGCCTAGCCAGGATCTCCAGCCAAGTTCTGGTCTGGATCTCCAGAGAGGTTCTGCTTAGGATCTCCAGCCAGGGTCTGTGTCCATGTTCTCTTGCTAGGTTCTCCAGGTTCTGTAGCCATGTTCCCTCGCTAGGTTCTCCAGCCAGGTTCTGTCCAGGTTCTCCAGCCAGGTTCAGTCACCAGGTTCTAGTCAGGTTCTCTTGCCAATTTCTGTAGTCAGGTTCAGTCCAGGATCTTTTGCCATGTTCTCTCCAGCGAAGTTCTTCTGTCTCTAGGTTCTGCGTGGGTTCTGTCTTCTAAGTTCTGTCTTCTAAGTTCTGTGTTGTTACATCTGTATTTATACCAGTTGATTCCAATCCTATCAATCTCTATTCCAAAGGTTAGGGCGTTTCTTATCTCCATTCCAGGGAGTAAAGATTATGTAGCTTAAGCATGATTGTTCATAGTTAAAGTGATTAAGTACCCGCCTGGCACTTAGTTGAGGGGTTTTATTCCCTCCCTAACTTCAGGGGGAAATCCCTACCTGGGGAAACAACCTTTCTCAGAGAGGAGATCTTGGTTAAAACACATAGTGCCAAGAAGGTGAGCAAACATCCCAAGAACAGTATGCCATATATGCCAGGTCCCTTGAAACAGCAAGGATGGACCGGCTCCCGGCAAATTCCCCCTTTTTTATTTTTTAAAAGCAGGCATTAAAAAGAAAAACCCCAAATGCTCTCTTGTATCCATTTTAAGAGTAGGATTGGCGCTTTCCGCTATTACCTGAGTCCTGATCTATCACCCCAGGGAGAACTTGCCAATCCTGCACTTTCTCAGGTTGGAAAGGCTGCAGTGGGGTTAAGGATAAGGCTCCTTGGGCCTACCTCCTCCCATGCCTTTACATTTACCTTTCCTTCCTCAGAAAAGCATGGACATACTTCTTGTATAAAACGTTCTGTCTGACTGGGAGTAACCTTAATTCCTCTGCTAGCAAGCATATGTGTTAAAAGATCAATACAGAGTCTTATTTCTTTAGACTCAGTATGGCACATCTTCTTAATCTAAAGATCAATACAGAGTCTTCTTCCTTTGAACTCAGTATGGCACATCTTCTCAATCTAAGAATCAATACAGAGTCTTCTTTCTTTGGACTCAGTATGGCACATCTTTTCAATCTAAGTTCTGTACTATCCACCTTCTTACCCTACTTATCCTCTATAGGGGGGTCTGCAGAATTCTGGTGGAGTTCTATCCGTCCCGAGTGTGGGGTTCTCAATGAGGGGGGGGCTTACCTAGGAGAATCCTGTTCCAGGGGTTCCCAAAGGTGTGGACGGAGTCGGTGAAGACTATCCACCCTCTTCCTACGGTGGAATCCTAACCATCCCGAGAGTGGGGCTTATCTAGGGGTCCCTGTTCGGGCGCCAGATGCTGGGGTCCAACCCCAGCGGGTCCAGGGGTTCCCAAAGGCGTAGATGGAGTCGGCGAAGAAGGAAGGACATGGAGACAGTGTTCAGTTGATCAGCAGCCTAGCCAGGATCTCCAGCCAGGATCTCTAGCCAAGTTCTGGTCTGGATCTCCAGAGAGGTTCTGCTTAGGATCTCCAGCCAGGTTCTGTGTCCATGTTCCCTCACTAGGTTCTCCAGCCAGGTTCAGTCACCAGGTCCTAGTCAGGTTCTCTTGCCATGTTCTATAGTCAGGTTCAGTCCAGGATCTTTTGCCATGTTCTCTCCTGCGAAGTTCTTCTGTCTCTAGGTTCTGTGTAGGTTCTGTCTTCTTGGTTCTGTCTTCTTAGTTCTGTCTTGTTACATCTGTATTTATACCAGTTGATTCCAATCCTATCAATCTCTATTCCAAAGGTTAGGGCGTTTCTTATCTCCATTCCAGGGAGTAAAGATTATGTAGCTTAAGCATGATTGTTCATAGTTAAAGTGATTAAGTACCCGCCTGGCACTTAGTTGAGGGGTTTTATTCCCTCCCTAACTTCAGGGGAAAATCCCTACCTGGGGAAACAACCTTTCTCAGAGAGGAGATCTTGGTTAAAACACATAGTGCCAAGAAGGTGAGCAAACGTATTAAGAACAGTATGCCATATATGCCAGGTCCCTTGAAACAGCAAGCATGGACCGGCTCCCGGCATAGAGTGGAGTAGTTCTGTCTGAAACTCATTCATATTAAAATATAATCAATCAGCTTTTCAGCAAGTGGGATGGTTGATCCCCATGGATATGAGAAAGGTGATCTATAGCAGGGTGGTATTAACTAGAGACCTACTCAACCTTGAAGCTAGGACAGCACCCTACCTTGAGGCTAGGTAGGGCAAGGAAGCTCCCTTACAGTGCTGGCTGCCAGCTGGCTTTTCAGCTATGCACATAGGAAACAATGTGGGAGGTGTTATCTACAAGGTAAACCAGATTTACTTATTTTTATATTCTTTTTTAAAAATTCTTTATTGTTGAAAGTATTACATATGTCCCCCTTTTGCCCTATTGACCTCTCTAAGCCCACCCCCTCCCCCAGCACAGGCCTTCATCCCATATTGTAGGTGTTCATTGGTTATGCTTATATGCATGCATACAAGTCCTTTGGTTGATCTCTTATCTTCCCTTTCTCACCCTTCCATGCCTTCCCTCTGAGGTTTGACGATATGTTCAATGCTTCTATGTCTCTAGATCTATTTTTGTTCATCAGTATATGTTGTTCATTTTATTACACAAATGAGTGAGATCATGTGATACTTATTTTTTTCCCACTGGATTATTTCACTTAGCATAATGCTCTCCATTCATGCTGTTGCAAATGGTAAGAGTTCTTTATTTTTTATAGCAGCATAGTATTCCATTGTGTAGATGTACCACATTTTTTTAATCCACTCATCTATGTATGGGCACTTAGGCTGTTTTCAAATCTTAGCTATTGTAAATTGTGCTGCTATGAACATAGGGGTTAATATATTCCTTCTGATTGGTGTTTCTGACTCTTGGCATGTGTTCCTAGAAGTGTGATTACAGGGTCAAATGGGAGTTCCATATTTAATTTTTTTTTTAAAATATATTTTATTGATTTTTCACAGAGAGGAAGGGAGAGAGATAGAGTTAGAAACATCGATGAGAGAGAAACATCGATTCACCACCTCTTGCACACTCCCCACCGGGGATGTGCCCGCAACCCAGGTACATGCCCTTGACCGGAATCGAACCCGGGACCTCTCAGTCCGCAGGCTGACGCTCTATCCACTGAGCCAAACCGGTTTCGGCCATATTTAATTTTTTGAGGAAACTCCATATTGTTTTCCACAGAGGCTACACCAGTCTACATTCCTACCAGCAGTGTACAAGGGTTCCTTTTTCTCTGAATCCTTGCCAGCAATTGTCATTTGTTGATTTGTTGACAGGTGTGAGGAGGTACCTCATTGTTGTTTTAATTTGCATCTCTTGGATAATTGGTGACTTTAAGCATTTTTTCATATGCCTATTATCCTCTGTATGTCCAATTTCAAAAAGTATCTATTTAGGTCCTGTATCCATTTTTGATTGGATTATCTTCCTTTTGTTAAGTTGTATGAGTTCCCTATAAATTTTGAAGATTAAACCCTTATCAGATGTAACTTTGGAAAATAAGTTCTCTCATGGCTTTCTTATTGTTTTGTTGATGGTTTCTTTTGTTGTGCAGAAGCTTTTTATTTTGATGTAGTCCTATTTGCTTATTTTCTCCTTAGTTTCCATTGTCCTAGGAGATGTATTGGTAAACATATTGCTATAAAATATGTCTGATATTTTGCTGCCTATGGATTATTCTATGGATTTTTATGGTTTCCTGTCTTACATTTACGTTTTTTACCCATTTTGAGTTTATTTTTATGTATGGTTTATTTTTATGTATGGTGGTGGTCTAGTTTCATTTTTTTTTTTTTTGCATGTATCTGTCCAATTCTCCCAATACCATTTATTGAAGAGACTATCTTGACTCCATTGTATGCTCTTGCCCCCTTTGTCAAATATTAATTGAGCACAATGGCTTAGGCCATTTTCTGGGTTCTCTGTTGTGTTCCATTGGTCTACATGTCTGTTCTCGTGCCACTAGTAGACTGTTTTTAGAACAATGGCTTTGTAATATAACTTGACATCAGGTATTGTGATTCCTCAACTTTATTCTTCTTTCTCAGAATTGCTGCGGCTATTTGGGATCTTTTTTTTGTTATTCCATATAAATATTTGATGAGTTTGTCCACATCTATGAAATATTCCATTGGTATTTTAATGGGGATTGCCTTGAATCTATAGATTGCTTTGGGTAGTATGGACATTTTAATGATGTTGATTCTACCAATCCATGAACACAGTATATTCTTTCACTTGTTTATGTCTTCCTCTATCTCTTTCTTTCAATGTCCTATAGATTTCCAAGTACAAGTCTTTTATCTCCTCAGTTAAATTTATTCCTAGGTATCTTAATTTTTTTGTTGCAAAGGTAAATGGAATTGTTTTTCATTTCTCTTTTTGTGAGTTTATTACTGCTGTATAAAAATGCCACAAATTTCTAGGTGTTAATTTTGTATCCTACTATATTTCCAAATTCATTTATGAAATCTAGTAGTTTTTTTATGGAGTCTTTAGGGTTTTCTAGGTACAATATCATATCGTCTGTGAATAATGCGAGTTTTACTTCTTCCTTTGGATGCCTTTTATTTCTTCTTCTTGTCTGATCACTATGGTTAGCACTTCCAGTAGTATGTGAAAAAGGAGTGGTGAAAGTGGGCATCCCTGACTTGTTCCTGTTTTTAGGGTAAATGGTTTTAGTATTTGCCCATTGAGTATGTTTTGGCTGTACATTTGACATATAAGGCTTTTATTATGTTGAGGTATGATCCCTCTAGTCCCACTTTGGTGAGAGTTTTTATCAAAAACAGGTGTTGGATATTGTCAAATGCTTTTTCTGCGTTAATTGATATGATCATGTGATTTTTGTCTTTCAATTTGTTTAGTATGTAATTTATCCCATTTATTGATTTGTGGATATTGTACCAGACTTGCATCCTTGGAATAAATCCCATTTGGCCATGGTGTATGATCTTTTTAATGTATTGCTGGATGTGATTTGCTAATATTTTGTTGAGGATTTTAGCATCTATGTTCATCAGGGATACTGGCCTGTAATTCTCTTTCTCTGTAGTGTCTTTAGCTGGTTTTTGGGATTAGGGTAATGCTGACTTCATAGAAAGAGCTTGGAAGTGTTCCTTCCTCTTGAATTTTTTGGAATAGTCTGAGGAGGGTAGGTGTTAGTTCTTTTTTGAATGTTTGGTAAAACTCTCCTGTGAAGCCATCCAGACTAGGGATTTTGTTTGCTGGAAATTTTTTTATTATTGCTTCAATTTCATCAGTAATTATTGGTCTATTCAGGTTTTCTGATTCTTCTTGATTGAGTTTTGGAAAATTGTAGTTTTCTAGGAATATGTCCATTTTGTCTAGGCTGTCCAGTGTGTTGGAATATAGTTGTTCATAGTATTCTTTTACAATCTTTGTATTTCTGTGGGGTTGGTTGTTACTTCATCTCTTTCATTTCTGATTTTGTTTATTTGCGTCCTCTCTCTTTGTTTCTTGGTAAGCCTGGACAGAGGTTCATCGATCTTGTTTATCATTTCAATGACCCAGCTCTTGGTTCTATTGATCTTTTGTATCTTTTTTTTGTCTCTATATCACTTATTTCTGCTCTGATCTTTATTATTTCCATCCTTCTACTGACTCTGTGCTTTTTGTTATTTTCTTTTTCTGATACTTTAGGTTGTAAGGTTAGATAACTTATTACCAGTTTTATTTATTTATTTATTTATTTATTTATTTATTTATTTATTTATTATTTTGTTGGTTGTTGTTTTTTGAGGTGAACTTCCCTCTCGGGACCTCTTTCACTGTGTCCATAGATTTTGGGTTGTGTTTTCATTGTCATCTGTTTTCAGGGTGTTTTTTATTTTTTCTTTGATCACTTTGGTAACCCATTCATTGTTTAATAGCATGCTATTTAGCCTCCATGTGTGTGATTATTTTTGATTGTTTGTATTGTAGTTGATTTCTAATTTTATGCCATTGTGATCTGAGAAGATAGTTGATATGATTTCAATCTTCTTGAATTTGTAGACCCTTAGCCTGTGTCCTAATATGAGGTCTATCTTTGAAAATGTCCCATGTGCACTTGAGAAGAATGTGCATTCCGTAGTTTTGGTGTGAAATGTTCTGAAAATGTCAATTAGTTCCCTCTGTTCTAGTAAATCATTTAGGATTCCTGTTTCTTTCCTGATTTTTTGTATAGAAGATTTATCCAGTGATGTCAGTAGGGTATTAAATTCCCCTACTATGATTATTTTGCTGTTGACCTCTCCCTTTATATCTTCCAGAAGTTGTTGTTTTTTTTGTTTAATGTATTTGGGTGCTCCTGTATTGGGTGCATATATGTTTACCAGAGTTATATACTCTTGTTGTATCAAACCCTTTAGTATTAAGAAGTGGCCTTCCTTATCTCTTGGTATGGCCTTCCCTTTAGGTCTATTTTTTCAGGTTATAAGTATTGCTACCCCAGCTTTTTTTCATTTCCATTTGCCTGAAAAATCTTTTTCCATTCCTTCGCTTTCAGTCTGTCTGAGTTCTTTGTTCTGAGGTGGGTCTCTTGTAGACAACATATATATGGGTCATGTTTTCTTATACATTCATCCACACTATGTCTTTTGATTGAACCATTTAATCCATTTACATTTAAGGTTATTATTGATAGGTACCTGTTTGTTGCCATTTTTAGTCTTTATGTCTGTGTTTCTCCTTCTCTTTCTATTCCTTCTTTTTAAACCAGTCCCTTTAGGATTTCTTGCATTGCTGATTTGTTGGTAATAAACTCCTTCACCTGTTTTTGTCTGCAAAGCTCCCGATTTCAATTTTGAATGATAGCCTTGCTGGATGGAATAGTCGTGGATTTAGTCTTTTACTTTTCATTACCTTGTATACTTCATTCCATTCCCTTCTGGCCTGATGTGTCTTGTTGAGAAATCATTTGATAATCTACATGGAGATCTCTAGTAGTTAACCTTCTGTCTCTCTCTTTCAGCCCTTAAGATTCTTTGTTGTTAACATTTGCTATTGTCATCACGACATGTCTCAGTGTGTGTCTTTTTGGGTTCATCTTATTTGGGACTCTTTGTGCTTATGTGAATTTTTTCTTCTCCAAGTGGGGAAGTTTTCTGTCATTATTTCTTCAGATAGGTTTTCTATTCCTTCCTTGGCTTCTACTCCTTCTGGCAACCCTCTTATGCAGATGTTGCTTCGTTTCATGTTGTCTCAAATCTCCCTAAAACTCTCCTCCTGCTATTTAATTTGTTTTTTCCAGTTGCTATTCAAATTGGGTGATTTTCTTCTACTCTGTCTTCTAACTCACTTATTCAGTCCCCAGCTTCTTATAGTCTACTGTTGCAAACTTCCATTGTGTTCTTTATTGCAGCTATGTCATTCTTCATTTCCACTTGATACTTACAAATGTTGTTTTATCCATTTAGTATTATGAAGTGGCTTTCTTTATCTCTTTTTATGGCTTTCCATTTAAGGTCTATTTTTGTCAGATATAAGTATTGCTACATCAGAATTTCTCATATAGATATTTGAGCATCCTTATAACCATTACTCTGATTTCTTTCTCTGACAAATTGCTTGCTTCCATTTCATTTAGTTCCTTTTTTCATGATTCCTCCTTTTCTTTCCTTTGGGGATTGTTTCTTTGTCTCCCCACTTTGTCTGTTCTTTGTATTTGTTTCTATGTAATGTGAGTTGCTATCTCTGTCAGGCCCTGGGCAACCTTTTTGAGGTCCAAGAAGTAGAAGCCCTTAGCAGTCCAATGGTTCAGGACTCCTTATCCCAGAAGCTGGGTCTGCCTTGAGTCTCATGCCTTTATTGTCTCTGCTCTGAATTGTACTCCCTTCCCCGCATGGACCTGGTCCTGGTACCACAGTTGTCTGCTGTAGATGCTTGGGTTCTATGGGAGTGTGCACACAGTTCTTCTGGTGTGTGACTCCCTGTGAGGACCCAGCATCCTCTGGTATGTAATTCACAGCATGGCCCCAGTGCCCTCAGTAGGGTAGTGCCCTATGACCCTTTGGCATGCACTTGCTGTGTGGTCTTGGGGCCTGGGTGGGGTGCTGCACTGGATGTCTCCAGTTTGCATCTTCAGTGTTGTCCTGGAGCTTGGGCATGGTGCCACGACGGGTACCCTAGGCTTGCACTGTTAGTGTGGCCCTGGGGCCTGAGCAGGAAGGGATATGGAGTCTCTCTAGTTTGCACTCACAATGCAGGGTCCTGGAGCACAGGGTCCTGTAGCGTGCGATCCAGGAGTGTGGGGTCTGGGAGCCTGGGCGGGGAGGCACAGTGTGGGAGGTCTCTCTGGTGTGTGCTCACTGTGGATGTCTCGGAGCCAATGGCGAGGTAGCATGACACTCATGGCAGGGTCAAGAAATCCCTTGTGAGTTATGGCTGGCTCATTGCTCAGGTTCTGCATGGTGCTCGAGGTCAGTCTGTGTGTTGGTGTGTCTGTGTTCCTGGCCTCCGCCACTCCACCCTTTAAGATGGCTTGGGCTCCACCTCAGGGTAAACCAGATTTAGGAAAATAATTAATGTATGTCCATTGTGTGATTATCTTCTGGAGTTATTGAGTTGAGCCACACCATCAATGCTTAGATGAAGGTAGATCTTCTGCTGAGATTAATTCCTCTCACCAATCAGATCCAGTGTTCATCACATTATGAAGACTGGGGTCTGGAACCTTGGAGTGAGGTGGGCTTGGAGTTGACAGACCCTTTCCTGAAGGTGATTGAATCACATCCAGCATGGCCAGGTTTGGTGAGCCTGAGGAGAGGCAGTGAAGGATTAAAGAAGACAGACAAAGAGAATACAGCTGGGGCTAGGTGAATCTTCTAAGCCTGGATGAGGACACAGAGAGACCCAGCCTGCAAGCCAAAGCTTTATTTTATAGTCAGAGCACACAAAGCAAAACAAGGGAAGTGGTCAACATGTTTACAATGTTCTTATAAGTTTCCCCTTGTTTTGGCAGCACTTGCTGCACCTCCCACAGCCCATTAGCTACCTAGAAAGAAACTAGGGAGGACTTTAAGGTCAAGCTTAATTATGCTAGGAGGGCTCTGCCCTCCAAGCTGGGACTTGTTGGTGGCCCTGCCACAGGTCAGTCTGAGGCTTGACCCTATAGCCGCTCCCTACAGGTGATGATGTCCATTCATACACAGAGTGGGGGCTGATTCATACCATAAGCGAAATATATAAAGAAATAGGGGGATTTAAGAGGAGTGATCAGGAGAGTCCATAGAGGAAATAATGCCCAAATAAGGTTTTGAGGAATAAATAGGATACCACATGACCAAAAAGATGGAGAAATGGTCAATGCAAAGGCTTATGATGTGAAACAGTGGTTTGATATCACTAGAACATTAAGTCAGAATAGGAGGGAATGACACAACTGAAGTGAACTAATACACATACTTCTAACTTTGGGCACTGGTCACTCTCATGAGTTTCAGACCTGTGTGTCCAACTGGCAGCTGGGCATCACCACTTGGATGATTCACAGCCATTGCAAGCACTATATGATCAGAACTCAAGTTGAGGCAGGATAGTAAGAAGCTAGGGAAATTCCCTGACAAGCAAATAAGGGAAACTGAGACAAAATAATTAAGGCCAAACAATTTCCCTAGCTGGTTTGGCAGCCTGCCAACTGAAGGGTCCCAAGTTTGACTCTGGTCAAGGGCACTTGCCTGAGTTGTGGGCTCAATCCCCAGTGGAGGGTGTGCAGGAGGCAGATGATCAATCATTCTCTCTTATCATTGATGTTTCTATCTCTCTCTCCCTCTCCCTTCCTCTCTTAAATCACTAAAAAGTATATTTTAAAAATTGTTTTAAAATTTGAGCAATGTACAGTCAGCTAATGAATCACAAGGATTTATTTTTCCTAACCAAGGACAATTAGGAGCAAATGGTTTACATTCCAGACCATCCTGGCACAGAACCACCTTGGTTCTGGTCCCCCTTCAATGACATTCTTGATGATGTTCTTTAAAAGTGAAACTAACTGGAAAATAACCTCTGACTCTTCTATACACACATTTTGGTGAATCAATATATCAAAGGACATACCTGAAAAGCCAATGAATATTCTGTTAAGACCCTTCCACAAACTTCCCCTAGGATTCCAGCAGGCCAAAGAGAGATAAACAGCCTCAAGATAAAGCAGCCACGGCAGTCTCTTGCTATAGCACACCCACACCTTTTATCTTTGCTGTTTTTCTTCTAAGCTTCAAGGGTTTCCATGAGACTTGCAACCGGGGGAGCAGTGGGCAGCAGCAGCTTGGCCAGGCTAACCTCCTGAATCTGCCTTCAAGGTCTCCTTTTCTCAGATTTTTTCCCCTCCTGTTGCTTGTCCTAATTTCAGCCCTCCCTTTATTTCACTGTCCCAACTTTACTAAACAAATTCTTAAAAGCCACCTGGACTCATGTTGTGATATCTCCCTACACAAGTCAAGAACACACACACACACACACACACACACACACACACACACACACACTACTGGGGGGCCCTAAGAAAACCTGCCCTGGGCCCAGACCCCCATCTGGTAACAAAATAATCACCCTTTTCATTCTGGTTCCCTCCCTTCCCTGCTTCCCATTTTGAACCTAGTCTTTTTCCTTCTTTGTTTTTTGTTTGTTTGCTCTTCCTCCTTCTTTTCCCTATATCAGTTAAAGGACTTACAGCACACACATTTTTTTTCAAGCTAGAAAACTCAGAGTCATCATAAACTAATTCCATTTCTCTACATTTCCACAATCAGCTAATACACAAGTTTTGATAATACTAGCTCAGACATATCTTCCAAAACCTCTCCACTTCTTTCCTCACAAATATTTCCTACCTGAACTATTACAACTTCTATTGGATGGACCTTTCATTTTACTCTGCCCTTCATCACACCAATTCATTCTCAATCTAACCACTGGTTCCAAGTCTTGGCCATGCCTACTCCATGCCTACTCCAAATTCAACATTCATTGTATTTCCTGATCATTCTTGTTTATGTGCAGAGAGGCACAAAATTAATTAGAGTCACTGATGTTCATAAACATGCCCAGCCGAGATCAAACAAAGTGGCTGTCTGCCTTCCTGCTTCAGCACTCATACTGTAAAGAAGTATCCTTTTCACGGACTATTTAGTACCATGTTTTTGTCATTTTTGTGCTTTTGGTTGTGATTTTGCTGTTTAAACTGTATCCCAGTTATAGTGCTGAAGTGCTGTCTAGAGTTCTTCAGTGCAAGAAGGCTGGGGTATGCGTTATAGAGGAAATGCGTGTATTAGATAAGCTTTGTTCAGGTATGAGTTTTAGTGTTATGGCTGTGAGTTTAATGTTAATGAATTGACAGTATGGTACATCCAGGAAAAGTGAGAGGAAATTCACTGATGTGCAAGCCTGTTCTGGAAAGTATTAAAGTAACACTGACAGTGAATGATAAGGCTATGGAAAAGGTAGAAAGGGGCTAAATTTGTGGATTCATGAAATGAGAAGGGATTTTTTTGGGGGGGGATATCAATCTTTTTTTTTCTTTTTTTCTTTATTGATTAAGGTATTACACATGTGTCTTTATCCCCCCATTGCTCCCCCACCCCCCTGGTGTCTGTGTCCATTGGTTAGGCTTATATGCGTGCATATAAGTCCTTTGGTTGATCTCTCCCCCTTACCCTCCCCCTACCCTATCTTCCCTCTGAGGTTTGATGGTCTGATCAATGCTTCTCTAGATCCAGAGACAGACCGTCAAACCTCAGAGGGAGAAGGGATTTTTAAAAGTATAGTAGGAAAATATTGTTGTGAGGCTTAAAGCCAAAGAAAAATAAAGTCACATTACCCAAGGTCAGGAAAATATTGAGCCTTTCTTGATTATTGTTTAATTATAAAGAAATATTGCAGAAAATTATTTGTAAGAAATATATGTTAAGTAAGGCATCTTCAAACAGAAACACACATAAAACAAAGTTATATATTGATTGGTTGACAAAAATGTTGTGACTACAGGCTTGTAGAAACCTACCTTTGTATTTCTGCTAGGAGCAGTGGCTTAGTATTTGCTAATTGAGTGTTCATGGTGACTTTACAGAACAGGAATGCCATGAATAATGATAATCTACTTATGTTACTGTTTCTGTTCCAACTGTGTCTTCATATCAGCAACTCTGTTGATCAAGTGAACATTTTGTGCAGGAAATCAGGTAGAGAGAGGCATAATTTCTTAGAATCTTGAGTCTCAGCTCCGCACATTGTGGACATGGGTATGTTACAGGATTCCAGGGCAGGAGGAATAGGGAAACTGAAACAGGAAAGTTAAAACAAGGCCAAACAGTGTGGGCAATTTGCAGCCAGCTTATAACTAACAAACCATTATTTTCCCCAGCCAAGGACCCAGAGAAAATGGTTAAAAAACTTCCCTAATGAGAAAATGCAGAAAGGGAAAGGAAAAGGGGAAAGGAAAAAAGGGCTGTTTTACTCCCTAAGCAGAAAAGCCAGCAGTCTCAAGGCTTGGCAAGATAAAGTTGCCAGGCGCATCTCATGAATTCTGGGACCATCACAACAAAGTAAAAAAAAAAAAAAAAAAAAAAAAAATTCTCAAAGTAATTGAGAATTAATCTATACCAGCAGAGGAATTTTTAAGCCTATAGACAGGAGGGTATATAATACTTCAGACCCGCACCCAACTTGTTCTTCAGATTAGCTGACAGCCGTCTGTGCTTCATAAGCCAGATGTATAGGTTTGCTTGCTTTGCTTTGTAATAAAGATGCATGCTTGTTAATTGTTTTTTTTAAAATATATTTTATTGATTTTTTTACAGAGAGGAAGGGAGAGAGATAGAGAGTTAGAAACATCGATGAGAGAGAAACATCGATCAGCTGCCTCCTGCACATCTCCTACTGGGGATGTGCCCGCAACCAACGTACATGCCCTTGACTGGAATCGAACCTGGGACCTTTCAGTCCGCAGGCCGACGCTCTATCCACTGAGCCAAACCGGTTTCAGCAATTGTTTTAATAAATTGTTTTTTCACAATGCAGACAAGGTCTCTTGTATAAATTCATTTGTATGAGAAGATAAGGATTGAGGCTGGAGACAGGCCTCTCCACTGACTCAGGGGGTTGTCCTGTCTGGTAACACCTCTCTGGAGTCAGTGAGAGGTGACTGTAACATTTTGTACTGTGACTCAGATCAAGGAGAGTGATTAGGATCTGAGGTGGATTGCTACAAGTTAATTGCTGCACAGTTGTCCTTTGTTCTCTCAGATGGATTGCAGTGAGTTCAGCCCATTTGGGGATTTCTTTTTCTGTTTTGCCACTGGGTTTTAAGTGGTTTCAGCATAACAGAAATTTGCAAAACATACCAGGCCTGTGCTAGGGGCAGAAAATTGAGAATAAAACCAGATGAGTGCTTAGGTCCCTGCCCAAGCTCCGAAGATCAATGAGGCAAATTCCTCCCTCTGGTTTGAGACTCTCCAATGTTGTTAAGAGAGTAAGGACCTTGCAGAGGTTTCTGGAGTTGAACCCTAAGATGTGTAGGGGCCTCATAGGGACCCCAGAATACAACTGTAATTAAACTTTGACCCATCCAGGGGGTGCACATAAGGGCGGGTTCCCCAGCACCCCGGGTCCTCCTGGCTGTTCTAGACAGCTGGGGAGAGAATCCGAGGCACGCAATAGAGTGATGACCAGCAGTTTCACCGCCTCTGGGAGCTCTCTTCACAAGCAGCACACTTTGACCCACTACATAAAATCCTTAGGTTTTCTGCCTCTGGAGCATGGCTGGAAGAAGAATAAATTTGTCATCAATCATCTGTAAGTCTGCTACACCTTTCTGTCCCCCTTATAGATCCAAGGTAACCCATTCCCTTATTAGGCAGGACACCTTGCCTAGTCTAAAGGGGAGGGCATGCCTCCCTTTGAAAGAGGAAGGAAAAGGGAAAGCTCTTTTAAACTAAAGGCTTGAAATGCCCAAGCCAAGTGTTTTAAAAGAAACAAACTAAGAAAGACTATGAACGTTACAAAGGGTATATATAAGTCACCAAAAATCCATGTAAATCACAGAAGGTCTGTGCAAGTTAAAAAAAAAGTAATATATGAAAAGAGGAAAAAAAGCTCTCTTTAATTTTTTTCAAAACCAATTGTTATTTCCCCACAAAAGCCCTGGGTAATATAGCCCTTTACAAAGAAAAATTTGGTTGGTTTTCTGAGGACTCTAGCAAATTCACACAGGGTTTTAGTCACTTGACACTGACTTTTAACTTAGAGTAATTTACAAATTATTCTTCTACTGCTGCTCTATAAATGAAGAGCAACACATAAGAGACATTGCAAGGGCTTATACTAATAAATTAACTGGCCATCATAGTCAATACCACATATACAGACCAGGGGGAGATACAATCCCAAATCAAAAGCCTAATTACTAGTAGATATATCAAAGTAAAAAAAATAAGGACAAAAGGAAAGGAACCACCAGACTGATATAGCTAAGGAAAAAGGACTCTAGCCAAGCTATGCCAAAACCTCAAAGTCCTAGGTGTCTACATTACCCATAGGTCTCATGAAAATAAAAACTACACCTAAAGGAAAAATTACAAGGTTACTTCTCTGAAATTAAACCTATTTCTTATAAGTAACCACGGGAACTTCAACCTGAGGCCTACTCTTGTGAACCCATTGAGGACCTCAAGCTCATTTTCAAGAAACAAAAACGTATTGCAGATAAGTAATGTAATGGCTGGGCATCCATATAATTGTCCACTAACCTTCTTGTCAAATTTGTCACTTCTAGGAAGCAATAACTCCATGTCAAGACAATGATGCTTCAGGGATTCTAGCCCATTCCCTACTTTAAAAGAATCAACAAACAGCCTCTCTGTTCTAGTCTCAAGTCCCATTCCTTTATCTCCGTTAGGTCAGATAGGAAGAGGCTTCCATACCCTAACTCAGGCAGGCTCTACACCCCTTAACAGCATGAAGTAATTACAGAAGACAGACCTCCTTCCCTCATCAACCTTAAAAGATTTTAGGGATGGAAGTCTCTGATGGGGGAAATATGTTACAGGATTTCAGGGCAGGAGAAATAGGGAAACTGAAACAGGAAAGTTAAAACAAGGCCAAACAGTGTGGGCAATTTGCAGCCAGTTTGTAACTAACAAACCATTATCTTCCCCAGCCAAGGACACAGAGAAAATGGTTAAAAACAACAACAACAACCTCCCTAATGAAAAAATGCAGAAAGGAAAAAGGAAAGGGGAAAGGAAAAAAAAGGTTCGTATTACTTCCTAAGCAGAGAAGCCAGCAGTCTAAAGGCTTGGTAAAATAAAGTTGCCAGGAGCTTTTCATGAATTCTGGGAAAGCCACAACAAAGTAAAAAAAAAAAAAAAAAAAAAAAAAGGGACATTGAGAATTAATCTGTACCAAAATAGTCATCACAGGAATATTGAAGCCTATAGACAGGAGAGTATATAATGCCTCAGACCCCTACTCAACTTGCTCTTCAGATGAGTTGAGAGCCTGTCTGCACTTCATAAGCCAGATGTATAGATTTGCTTGTTTTCTCAATAAAGATGCATGCTTTAATTAATTTTTTCACAATGCAGTCAAGGTCTCTCATATAAATTCATTTACATGAGAAGATAAGGATCGAGGTTGGGGCAACCCCCTCTACTGACTCAGGGGGCTGTCCTGCCCAGTAACACCTCTTTGGTGTTGGTGAGAGGTGCCTATAACCAGTAGTAGGCATATAGGTGGCCTGTTGGGTGGGATTGTTAGAATGGAAGTAATCACTGTCTTTACAACAATGTGTAGAACAGTCAGCCTAAGGCATGTCAAAAGTCACACCTTGTCAGTTGTTTAAACTCAGTGGTTTGCAACATTAAGCCCTAACCGGTTTGCCTCAGTGGATAGAGCATCGGCCTGCGGACTGAAAGGTCCCAGGTTCGATTCTGGTCAAGGGCATGTACCTTGGTTGCGGGCACATCCCCAGTAGGTGGTGTGCAGGAGGCAGCTGATCGATGTTTCTCTCCCATGGATGTTTCTAACTCTCTATCCCTCACCCTTCCTCTCTGTAAAAAAATCAATAAAATATATTTTTAAAAAAATAAAATAAAATGCTGTAACTCCTGGTATTTATTTCATAACTCTTATGCAGCAAAACACATTGGTTTTGTTTTTGTGTCAGCAAGTTGCCCTCCTGGTTGTGGTCTAATTTATCCCTTTACATTGTATCCCTGAGAAAAAGTCATAAGATCAGTTTTTCTATGGCCAAATATCGAAAGTAGAACAGTTTCATACTAAGAATTTCATGAAGTATGTTCATAATCAAGTTTGAATTCATATGATCCAGGGTCCTAGGACAACATTTATAGCATGTGGCCAATAGAATGTTCTCTTCTCTCACATAGAAGAAGAAAAGTGGCAATTGAAATTCCTCCTTTGCCTATGAAAGCAAAACTTTCAAGTAATGGGAGTGTGGAAGGTGAGCAGAAAGCAGAGTTTGGATAATTTCTATGGGGACAGATGATCTTTGTGCCTGATGTCCCTTTTGCAGCCTGTAGCTGAGATGCATGAGCTCCTACTTGCTTAACAAGGGGATACCTTTGTTATCTTTTAGCAGTGAGGCTCAGAACAAGTGCAAGGGAAGGAAAAAGGTGCAGAGTCCAATGTGGTTATTCTTTATGGTCTAGTGGTGCAGCCATCAGTCACTTCATCAAGTCTCAATTTCTGGTCCACTCAGTGAAAGTGAGATATAGTTAGAGTTCACTGACTCTTTCATAAAAACACTATAAATGTATTTGTATAATTTCCAGATTTAAGAACAATAAAATATAAAACAAATCCTTACCCATCACTTCTTTAATGCCTTACATACAGGTTAAGGCACCCAGTGAACCTCTGTTGCTAACCACATCCTTACAGTTGGGAGAGATATCAAGACAGCTATCTTAGAGATAAATCTTCCTCATGAAGCAGGTTGTCTACTTATAGGATCAATATGAAAATCAATGTATATTTTATAGAAAATACTTAATGTATATAAATTTATTTGCTTTGGCAATTTATTTATAATTGATGATGAATACCAACAATTGAGGTGCAAATACATGAGGTATAAATATAATATTAAAATGCAATATTGTATTTTATTTCCATTAGCAAAATAACTATGAGTAAAATATTGTGGTATTTGACCAGCAAGTTTGATGCATCTTTCCCCTCCTTTTTCTTTTTCTTAGATGCACTGTGCTGTTATGCAGCAGTGATGTAATTAGTGTGTAAGTAAAAATTTTTAAAAAGCCAGGAAATTTGAAGAGAAGGGGAGCCAGAAATACAATAATTTTTGTTTTTATTCTATTTTAAGTATCTTCTAGGTCCTTGCTTCTCAGAGTGTGGTCTTTGGGCCAGCAGCCTGGGCCTATTAGAAATGCAGAATCACAGGCCCACCCAGACCGCCTGGATCAGAATTTTCATTTGAACAGGATCCCCAGATGATCTGTGTGCATGCTACAGTTAGTGATAGAATACCATTTATCCTTGTGTGCCTAGCACAGTTTCCAAACATGTAGGGTCCCATTTCTGGAATAGGACCCATGTTAAACTAGGTTAAACTTCTCTAATGATCTTGTACATGCCCATTAAAGTCATCCAGCACATATGGTTAAATTTAAGATGTATGGCAGAAGTGATTTTGTTTTGCTCACAGGGCATTGCCCAATGGAAAATTATGGCTTTGCTGCCACCTTCTAGGTAGTCAAAGAAACAAAAAACTCCTAAATCATAATTCAAACAGTATGATTTTTCTTGCTCCACACAGAACTCATATATAACATTTTAATTCCTCTCAATAAAATAATTGCACAATACTGATAAAAGAAAACATTACATAAATGCATACAATACAAAAAGGGGAAAACATTTTTCTTCTTTTTTTTCCTCTAACACCAGTTGCTAAATGATGATACCAATCTCTATTTAGAGATCTGTCTATCTCAAACCAAACACAATAAATTATCTTTCTCTCTACAGTTGTTGAGTTATAATTAAGAAAAATTAAACCCATTAACAATTGATTTTAGGAGAGTCAACTTGCTTAGTCTATATAATAATAAATAGGGTCAAATGCACAGGTAGCTTGACTGGCTAATGAAGAAACATGGGTTTAACAAACCTGTTTATATTTTCTAAAATTAATTGAAGAACCTAGTTTTGGTCTTATGTTAGTTTAAAACCCTGTCTTTCACATTGGAAAACTTAAATGAATTATGTCTTAAGAGCATCATACATAACAAAATAAGAATTCCCTGAAGCTATAATTAATGGTCCAGGACTCTTAGATGACCATCATCTTCCTTTGTCTAGTGTCCAGAGTTAAATTCAGTGCAATACATTGGTAAGAAAATGCCAATTACCTGTGACCAAATAGGCCACTGGTCAAATAGAATGACATTTAAGAACATTATGAAATGTATCTATGAAAACATCATAGAACAAAGGGGCTCCCTTTGGCTATGTATATGCAAAGGCTGTTCTAGTCAGCTCTAGTTAGCAGGAAAATAGGGGTTCTGTTCAGTCTCTCACTGACTCCAAAGGTTCTAGGGGTCTGATATTTCACCGAATCTGCACCGGTGGGGCCAAGGAGCAACTGGGAATCTAGCTGTAAATTTGATAGTGACTTCTCACCACTTCTTTGCTTTAAAAAGGAGAACACATTGTTTTCCTTGCTTTATCCAGCACTCCACTCTCAGTTTTTGAATAACAAAAGCGACCTGACAACACATAAGAACCTTTTAATGTTGTTTGCTTTTGGTTAGTACATCTTTGGTTGAACATCAGGGCAGACTGACAGGCTACACATTTTCACACCTTCCTGTCAGCAGCAGCTCTGCTCAGTTTACAGGATGGTGGGGCCCAGAGCAACTTGGAAAGAACCATGTAAGGAAGGGACTCAGCAAGGCAGGTGTTTCAAAATATGCAATTATATATAAAATTGATATTTTACATATATATAGTAAAGGGAAAGATATATACACTTTACATATGCTATACATACATTTAGTTACAGTTAAGAATATGCTTCTTAGAAGCTTTTAAATAGCAAATTAGGCAATGCACAAAGAAAACCCATTTAATTTTAAGTAACATAAATGTTTTCATTTTTAAAAATATTATATTAGTAGGACTATAGCCATCTCCAGGAAGGCTAGGAAAGTTCGCAGAAACTCTTGCATCTTCAACATTCTGACTTCTCAGTGTTTCCATTTTGAGCAGGAACCATGTCAATCAGCTGTCCTCTCTCACTTTCTCCTGAGTGCACTCTCTCCCACAGGTGTTTCCTTTCACTTCCCCTTCCCTGAGCTTAATGTCACACTGGGGAAAACTCAGATTTTAGTTTCTGGACCCTCAGCAATGAGGGGCTGGAAAGAGTTTCTAATCCTGGCAACTTCCACTGCACACAGATGTCCAAAGCCTTTATTGTACCATTCTGGGGAGTGACCTCTGTGGGGACAAAAATCAGAAAGGAATTGGGAAAGTCTTTTTCTACAACATAACAATTTGTCATGGTAGACAGGGCTGTCCTTGTGCCCTGATCATCAGTACATTTGCATACAACCTGGGTCTGAGAACCCAGTGTTCAGACTATCTTTTCAGTACTTACTGGGCGCTTTAAAATGATATCATCTCCTCTGAGAAGATTCAGACTGAATTCTAGAATTGACTGAGAGAACTCAGTTTGTATCTACCAGACCAAGAACGTGGTTCAGCATCATGAATGCCTTGAAAAGTTTGGATTTAAGTTAGTTTCTTTTGAAAGGAGGGCACTGGAAGGAGCAGCAGAAGGAGGCAGACATAAAGGAAACGCCAGAGAGGAGACTCATGTTATGTGCTGAACTCCGGTGTTTGTGTTTGCTCTGTGCGAGAAGCATGGACACAGGAGTGAGGACAGAACTGAAAACAGAGAAGAGCAAAGGGCCCCAGGAAAATGACAGAATCTCAGGAAAGGTGGAGAAGAGGAACAGAGAGTGGGAGGCATACATAATCATCTACAAAAGCATGTTAATGGCTATTAGGGGGGAAAAAAGTATAGTTAAATAAGAAATCAGGATGACAGACAGGCAAATGTGCCACTTGAGCTGAGACTCCAACACCATGCCTGCCCTCCTAAGGGGTTCACACTTACTTCAGGTCTATCCTGCAGATGTGGGTCAGTCTTGACTTGCCGGAACCACATGGTTCTATTAAGTACTGAGAATCCATCACTATGGCTCGCACACCGCCCATGAGCTGAGCTTCCTCGTGCTCCACAGAGAGGGAGACCAGGGTACACATTCCTTTGGGCAAATCAGTCTTCCAGGTCCTGTAGTGAAACAACCCACACATCAGAGTTATGGCTAAGAGAGAAAGACTTGAACACAGTGCTGAGGTTTACACATATTTTCCTGCTCAAATTCCAATCCTAGTTACTTGGATTAAGCCAATGACTCCCATAAGTTTGGGTAAAGTTTATACAGTGCAGTTCAAAGCAAGGGTCTCAGCCCAAGAACCCAGAGACCAGAAATGGCCATGCAGCACCCAGACCTTTGGAAACAAACTGAGGCTGCAGAGGTCTTACAGATTTGGAATTAGGAAGCACTCATTCAACTCATTCAGTAAACATCTAATGACCACAGAGATGTGCCAAGCTCTGAGAAGCCACCAAGGGCACAGAGATACACAGTCCAGGAGGGGAAGCAGAAATACAAAGATAATTCTAAAACATCATGGTCAGTGTAGTGACATGGACATGCACAGAGCACTCTGGGATCATGTGGAAGGGAAGGGGAGGCACACAGGGAAGCCTTCCTAGAGGAGATAATGCTCAATTCAAGTCTTAAAGAATAAATGAACTGGCAATGCTCAGCTTGAAGAAAACTAGACTATGTGAACTGCTATCTTTCTATAAATACCTGAGTGGCTCTTGAATAGGAGAAGAAATAAATACAGTTGATTTGACTTTAGAGAAGCCCTGTCTCACAATGTGTGCTTTCCAAAAACGGAGTGGGCTCTATGAGGAGGTAGTGAGTTCCTGTTATTGAAGCTATTCAAGCAGGAGGGGACTAACATTTGGAGTAAAATTGTTGATGAAAGTCAGGAGCTATGAGAGCACTTACACAATATATACTATAGGGTATAGATTTAATTATTACCATCCCAGTTTAAGTGATAAATTCTATTCCCTTACTTAGTCATCTCTTCTATAACTTCCTCCTGTCCTATGATACCACAAAGAGAAACTATTATACATTCTCAACAAGAAGTCAGGAGTAAGCAAGTCCCACACAAGTGCTTAGGGACTTCCCCATGGGCATGACCATTCTCTTTTCATACATGATAATGTGATTAATAATAAAGATGGGAAAATTATACATTTGTGTAAGCAAAATGGGAAGATCTGCAGTAACTATTACTGGAAGCTCCTGAGGAACTAGAGAAGAGGACAATGTGAGAATCAATCATGAAAGGAGACCAGCCATGTATGTGTGAGCCTAAATAGGGAGATGCTCTGATGACAGAAATTATTTCAGTATGTCACTTCCTTACCATACTTGCCACTTTTTAGCTTCTTGTTTCATAATCACAAGAAATTCGTGTTGCAGGAACTACATATGGCTCATCATTTATCTCCTTGCATTCTGACTTCCTCTCCCTCAGAGTCTCATGGCCTACGCACCTTCTCCTTTAAGTCTTGGATCAAGTATCAATGCAGTGAGATTCTGCCCTGACCACTATATTTAAAATCCCATCCCTTACTTTGCCCTTATCTTACTTATGCCCCTATATAAGTAACCCTATCCCCTTACTTATTATGTATTGACTCTTTCTGCCTAATAAAATAGAAACATGAGAGAGCAGGATTGCGGTCTGCAGTCTTCCCCGCTGTTTCCCCAAAGCCTCCAATGGAGTCCTGCTCAGGTGGTGATGGAAGGATACACTAAGAAATAGCATTCTGGTGGATGTATGGAAGGAAGGAGGCTCCAAGCTTGACTGGCCCTCAGCCTCCTCTAAGGGGAAGGAAGAGGCTCCATTCCCATGGCATAAATATTCTATGTGAAAAGTAACCTTTAGTTTGCCATCAAGACTAGTTTCATAAAGGAAATATTTTAAATATACATATGGGAATTTCACTAGTGATTACTTTTATATCACTAATCCAAGAGAAACAACAGTGTTTGCCATCAGCTATCAATAAAAAAGGATATATTGATTTAATTACATTTTATATGAGTTTTTTAGTATCCTGAATCCCTCTTATTTCTGATTCAATACTGACTCACCAGCCCACATGCACAGATCCACTGTGCAAATTTCCTGTCACTGGTTGAGCATTCCATTACGAACTCAACCCATAAATCTCTCAGAAGAAATATTTCAGCAGCAGACACAGTCTTGCAAGCTTGGTCAGACCCTGGAATCTACTGGACATCCAGCATAGTTGGACCTTCAGAGCTGTAATGAACTATGAACAGCTGAAGCTATGCAAATGAATTCTAAAGTTACATTCCAATCTTGAGAGTTACACAAACCCTCCAGAGGGAGAAAGACAAAAAGCAGGAGAAAGTCAGACTCAATTTACATTATTTGGCAGAAAGTGCAACTGGACAAACAGCAGTTATTCTTAGGACTCTGTTCTGAGGAAATGAACAATATTTATGGCCTAATAAACCGTATGCTCCAAAATTGCAGCAGTCATAAGAGAGCTCAACAGAGCTGAAAATTAGGTGAAGAAGTAGGAAGTTGGGCATAAATGGAGCAAATTCAGTTTTTGCTGAGGGAAATGAGGGCCAACTTAGTATTCCCATTGTAGGCTGAATTTAGGTGGTCAAACTCTGTGAAATGCTTAAATCTGCAGCTTTATCTGCTCTAGGAACAGAATATATTTAACTCTAGAATCAAGCTTACCTGAGAACCACAAAGTCTCTGGAAGGATGGGGGGCCATGCTGTTCAACACGTACTGATAGATTTCTGTTTGCTTGTCCAGAGTTTCCACAACCTTCCACTGCACAAAATCCTCATCCCATAGGTGGCGCTCTCTTAGCACACGATTCAAAACCACTGACGGGGGTGCTTCCACCTCCACGGAAGCCTTCCATAACTTCAGTGGATTCCCGTCTCCCACCTTGGGAAAGATACCATCAAAAGCTGAACAAGTTAACTAGTTCCAACAAAAACCTACCACATTTCATTGGGTGTTCCAAAAAAAAAAAATCACTAATTATGAACCTTGAAAGAGTGATTCTGCATATCTGAGGTTTACCATTTCATAATGGTAATCCTAAAGATTAAAAAATAATAATAATGATCATAATAAAATAATAACCATTGATACACATTAACCTCTTTGCCAAGTGTCTTTCTAACCCATTTGATTTTTAAATAGCCCTCCTCTGACAGTGGTATTATTATTATGTCCATTATGCAACTGAAAAAACTGAGGCATAAAGAGGTGTGTGACTTGCCTAACATCACATAGCTAAGGGCCAGAGAGTGGATTGGGATCTAGTAGTCTGGCTTCACAGTTTGCATTCTGATTATGTGCAACATGATTGCCTCGCAGTCACTAGAAAGAGTCTTTGACATGTTCATGTGTGTGCCAAGCCTGTGGACAGTGGATGTTTTTAAAGCAAAATAATTTCTTGGTTGTTGGATGTAGTTCCTTTGGGGTAGTTTTTTCTTACCACCTCTGAGATTACCTTTTTGAAAGCAAGGTCTGTATTGTCTGTGCTGGAACACATAACCCATCCTTTAAACTTCTCTTTGGCTTCCTTCTGGAGGCCCTGGATGAGCTGGTCCAGGTAAGTGTGGAATGTGGCCCCACTTTCCTCCACCTGGGTCCCCAGGTCTTCCAGAGTTGGAGTATGGATCTCAGCCTCCACGTAAGAATTATGAAACTGGGCTACCATCTCATGCGGGACCTGAACCAATGGGTGCATGAAAGAGCAACAGATGCATGAGTTAAAGAAATGCTGAGACTAATAGAAAAAGCAAAGTCATTTAGTAAAAAAACCGTGTGTATCAGAATGGGCCAAGTGCTGTGGACCAGATGTTTTACTAAGATGAGTGGCAAAGCTGGTGGTAGGGGGTGGGGCTTCCTAAAGGCAGGAAACACAAATATGTTTCTGAGACTATATTTATTACTCAAAACATAGCAATGATTTCTCATTCAGTCTTTGCATTTTCCATAAATTTTCCCTTTAATGTATTTTTATTCAGTTTGGCAAAATGTGGGCTCAGGAAACTTAAAGCACAGACTTAAGGGAAACATCAACTATGACTTAGAAATGGCTTTACCTCTTTAGCATACTTTTCTCACTTGCAAATGCCAAATGTACCACAAAAAAGTATGCCTGAAGTCTAGTTCACTTTCTTCTTTAACATAGCTGTGGCTATATTCATAAGCTATTCTTGACTCTTAGTTAACAGGGATTGGTCAACATACACACACACACACACACACACACACACACACACACACACACCCCAGAAACACACACAGAGATGTTGAACCTAATCACGTCCTGAGGTAAAAAAATTAAAAAATAAATAAAAGAACAGCCCAGCTGGTGTGGCTCAGTGGTTGAGCATTGACCCATGCACCAAGAGGTCTTGGTTCGTTTCCCAGTCAGGGCACATGCCCTGGTTGCGGGCTTGAACCCCAGTAGACAGCAGGCAGCCAGTCTGTTTCTCTTGCATTGATATTTCTAGCTTTTTCTCTCTGAAATCAATAAAAACATATTTCTTAAAAAGAAACTAATTGTCTGGCTTGCCTTGAACCTGGTAACTGATGGTGACACAACTGTTCTCATGAAAACCGTCATCATGGTAACTCCAAATATTTAACTGTCAAGACTAAATTATATAGATACCTTCTCACATTTCTTGGATTCAAAGACCACAGCTATAGAGGGTACTATTGTCATTATAAACTCAGGAACAAACATATAAGCCATGAGTGTAGAAATTGTTCCAATGATCTCATCTAGTTCCAAGAGCTATAAGGAAGGAAGTTCAAGCCTTTCACTCACCTCAAAAAGTCTGTCACATTCCATGATCATGTGGGCAAGGCCCTGAGAGGCGGCCAGATTCTCACTGAGGTCCTTTTGATCTGGCTTCCCAGTGGCGTATTTCTTCTGTATGACCCTGTAAGTGAAGGGGACAGTCCTAAGCAGATCTCAATCCAAAGAGCTTTTCACAATAAAAGCTCATCCTTTTTCTTTTTCTTTTTCTTTTTCTTTTTCTTTTTCCAGGTGCTCTCCTGATCCCATACTTTCTCATTTCCAAACAAAAGCAATGACCACACATATTAGATGTTCTGAATCAGGCTAAAAGTCTGACAGTTCATAATGAAAAACCTTGGAAAAATACAAGGACAGGAATAACTGTTGGGGGAAAAATTAATCTATTTTTTTCCAAGTTTGAAACCACTTTGCCGCAAGCTGCCATGCCTGGGCCTTGAATCTAATCCTTTCCTTTTAAACTTAAAGATTGTAAAATACTACTTCATGTACTTTTCCCTCCTTCCCACTCACACACCCAGGTTTTCTAGGTCACAACAGACATTCTTCAATACTACTTTGACAATTCTATGAGCCTGAGCACACAAATTAGGTCCTTAAAACATTTTCTGGTTATAAATTGAGAGCTGACAAATCCTCAAGTTGAAATCCAATGTGAGAAGTTTTTGTTTGTTTGTTTTGTTTTTTTAATGAACTGTGGGTTTTATCTGTTTTACGATTCCTGTTGTTGCTGAGGAAAACCCACCTGGGGGAGCTTTCTTTCTTCAATAAATTGAGATGAAAGAGAGAGGGGGCCAGACACACAGCCAGGTTCTTGGGTGTCATCTGATTCTCTTCCACCAAGTTGGCAACGTCCTTGAGGAAGCACAGAAGCGTCTGCAGGACGTCCCTGCTCTCATCAGCCAGCAGCAGGATGGCAGCCTGCACTGCCTGCAGCCGCTGCTCTTCGGGGACATCTGTGGAAAAGTGGGTGCCAGGTCATCAAAGAAACAGCCACAGAAAGAGCCAGCTGGGAAAAAAGTGAGTAAGCTGAACCTTCCTGATGTGAAGACACACTCAGAGACATCATCATCAACCATGACAACAACTGCTAAGAAAGAAGTAGTTGCTTTGGCCTTACAGTTGGTAAGAGGCAGAGCTGGGATTGGAACCTCAGCATCCAACTTCAGAATCCAGTCTTCACAAGGAAGTAGCCCTCGCTTTTCATACTCTGCTCATCCTTTTTCAAACCATTTTTCTGTTCTGGTTGAAATAGGCAGTAAGCCAGAGCACTATCAGCCTGGCTTTCCCCTTGCCCATCCCCTCCCACCAGACAGCTTGTAAACCACTCTGGATGCCTGGGACTCAGTGGGGCATGGTTTGGAATCCACTGTGTTGCGGGATGGCAGCCTTGCCTTTCCTTGCCCTGAGTGGAGCAGCCAGGTGTGATGTCAACTTGGTGCAATTAACCATGAATGGTGGGATTGATTTGCTTGGCCCCCTGAACTGATGCCAGAAGGCCAGCCTGGCACATTTACTTCTTTCCTACAAGCCACCGGGGCTTGGTTCAGAGGAGGCACATGGCTTTATGTGGTGACTCAGGCCATCTGTTCTAATCTTGAAAGTAATGGAAATTGAGATTGTGTTTAGGGAAGAAGAACCAGGCTCACTAAAACTATGGGGAATGGATGGTCCCATTCCTCTTTAGGTTGGTCATTGTGGTGGTGGGGGTGGTAATGTAGGCATTGATCACACAGACTTAAATAGAAATTGGCCCCAATAATATGAAGTAAACTAAAAGGAAAAATCACAACAAATGGGTGCTAGGTGCTGCATTTTGCTGCCACTGGTTGTGTTTTTTTAGGCCTGACTCACTGCCCTTATTCTCTCATTCTGAAAGACACAGTCAATAATTCTCTTCAGTTAACATTGTTTCATTCTTAAAATACCAAGTTCTAGAACAGGTCTCTGCAGTAGGCTGCCTATGCTCAAACGGGTGGGTGGGGAGATGTGCTTGTGACAATCTTTAAGGTGTGGGAAGAAAATATTAGAATTTTCAGTGGCGTTTATGTCTCCTCTCATGGATATGTAACATAATATGCATAGTATGGCATAGTATATCATAATATATTTATATTATTAAAAATAAGTACACATGCTCAGATATTTACTATTGGTAGAGTTGCATGAAAAACAATGTGGCGCCTGCTGCTCTAGAGGGGCTGTAATGTGACCTTATGACCAGGTCCTGGCCATCTCCATCGTCATAGTTTCCAGAGCTGGGCACACTCCTGCCTCCAGTCTGCCAGCAAATCCAAATGTCTGGAATAGCCTGACCATGCATTCAGCATTCTGTAACCCATCCTCACACCCACCACATCCACAGCAGCAGATGGGAGACCTGGGTTTAGTAGAGAAGAGTCATTTTTTTTCTAATTATAGCAAATCTTTTTCTTTTCTCTTGGTTGTGATGAAACAGAAACAGGTACTACTAATAACTACAAGCATGTCATTGACGTGTTATAAATTCAGCTTGAGCCACTGAACTGCTCTTTTAAAAAATATACTTTTTATTGTTGATAGCTTTAACCCCCTCCTCGCAGCCCCTCTCCATCCTCCTCCCCAGGTCTTCACTACCCTATTGCCCATGTCCATGAGCTGTGCATATAAGTATATACATTCTTGGATTTATCTCTTCTCGTCCCCTCCACCCCACATTGAGGTATGCCAGGCTGTTCCATGCCTCCATGCTTCAGGTCTTATTTTGTTGGTCAATACATTTTGTTCATTAGATTCCACAAATCAGTGAGATTATGTTGTACTTGTCTTATTTCACTTAGCATAATACTTTCCAGGTCCTTCCATGCTGTCTCAAAGGGTAAGAGATCCCTCTTTTTTACAGTTGCATAATATTCCATAGAGTAAATGTCCCACAGCTTTTTATCCATTCATCTACTGATGGGCACTTGGTCTGTTTCCATATCTTAGCTATTATAAATAATGCTGCTATGAACATAGGGGTGCATATTTTATTTCTTATTGGTGTTTTGGGGGTTTTAGGATATATTCCCAGAAGTGGGATCACTGGGTCAAATGGAAGTTCTATTTTTAATTTTTTGAGGAAACTCCATACTGTTTTCCATAGTGGCTGTACCAGTCTGCATTCTCACCAGGAGTGAACTAGTGTTTCCTTTTCCACATCCTCACCAGCACTTGATGTTTGTTGATTTTTGTATGATAGCCATTCTGACAGGTGTGAGGTGATATCTCATTGTGGTTTTAATTTGTATTTCTCTGATGGTTAGTGACTTTGAGCATTTTTTCATGTCTCTTGGCCATTTGTATGTCCTCTTTGGAGAAATGTCTATTCAGGTCTTCTGCCCATTTTTTTAATTGGATCGTTAGTCTTCCTTTTGTTAAGTTGTATGAATGTCTTATATATTTTGGAAATTAACCCCCTATCAGATGTAACAGTGGCAAATATGTTCTCCCAGAAAATGGGCTCTGTTTACATTTTGTTGATAGTATTTTTGCTATGCAGAAGTTTTTGATTTTGATGTTATCCCAGTTGTTTATTTTTTCCTGATTTTTCCTTGCCTCAGGAGATGTATATTTTCCTGCCTATGGTTTCTTCTAGGATTTTTATGGTTTCACGACTTACATTTGTCTTTTATTCCCATTTTGAGTTTACTTTTGTGTCTGGTGTAAGATGGTGGTCTAGTTTCATTTTTTTTGCATGTATCTGCCCAATTTTCCCAACACCATTTATTGAAGAGACTGTCTTGACTCCGTTGTATGCTCTTGCCTCCTTCGTCAAATATTAATTGAGAATAATGGTTTGGGTGGATTTCCTGGCTCTCTGTTCTATTCCATTGATCTATATGCCTGTTATTGTGCCAGTACCAGGATTTTTGGAGTAGAATGGCTTTGCAGTATAACTTGATATCTGGTATTGTGATCCCTCCAACTTTGTTTTTCTTTCTCAAGTTTGCTGTGGCTATTTGGGATCTTTTTTGGTTCCATATAAATTTTTGCAGTATTTCTTTTAGATCTGTGAAATATGCCATTGATATTTTAATAGGGGTTTCATTGAATCTGTAGATAGCTTTGGGTACAATAGACATTTCCATAATGTTAATTCTACCAGTCCATGAACACGGTATATTCTTCCACTTGCTTATATCTTCCTCGACCACTTTTTTTCAAAGTCCAAAGTCCTTACCTCCTTTGTTAAGTTTATTCCTTAGTATCTTAAATTTTTGTCACAATGGTAAGTGGAATTGTTTTTTTAGATTCTCTTTCTGAGAATTCATTATTGGTGTATAAAAATGCCCTTGATTTCTGGTTTTTAATTTTGTATTCTGCTACATTGTCAAATTCATTTATTAAATCTAATAGATTATTGGTGGGGTCTTTAGTGTGTTTTTTTTTAATGTACAATATCATGCCATCTGCAAATAATGAGAGTTTTACTTCCTCCTTGCTAATTTGGGTACCATTTACCTCTTCTTCTTGTCTGATTGCTGTGGCTAGGACTTCCAGTACAATGGTTGAATAACAGTGGTGAAAGTAGACATCCCTGTCTTGTCTTGTTCTTAGGGAACAAGTGGAGGGTATGATCCCTCTATTCCCACTTTGCTAAGAGATTTTATTAAAACAGAGTGTTGGATTGTATGGAATGCTTTTTCTCCCTCAATGATATGATTATGTGATTTTTGTCTTCTACTTTTTTTATGTGATGTATCACGTTTATTGATTTGCAAATATTTTTCTTATGAGGAACTGTATTTTTTTGTTTGTTTTATTGCTTAAAGTATTACAAAGAGTATTACATATGTCTCCTTTTTTTCCCCTTGACCTTCCCCCGGCCTTCCCTACCCTCCATTTTCTTGTGTCCATTGGTTATGCTTATATGCATGCATACAAGTCCTTCGGTTGATCTCTTACCACCACCACCCCAACCCTCCCCGGCCTTCCCGCTGTAGTTTGACAGTTTGTTCGATGCTGCTCTGCCTCTGTATGTATTTTTGTTCATCAGTGTATAATAGTCTTTATTATCCACAAATGAATGAGATCACGTGGTATTTTTCTTTCATTGACTGGCTTATTTCACTTAGCATAATGCTCTCCAGTTCCATCCATGCGGTTGCAAATGGTAAGAATTCCTTCTTTTCCACAGCAGCATAGTATTCCATTGTGTAGATGTACCATAGTTTTCTAATTCATTCATCTGCTGATGGGCACTTAGGCTGTTTCCAAATCTTAAATATGGTAAATTGTGCTGCTATGATCATAGGGATGCATAGATCCTTTTTGATTGGTGTTTCTGGTTTCTTGGGATATATTCCTAGAAGTGGGATCACTAGGTCAAATGGGAGTTCCATTTTTAACTTTTTGAGAAAACTCCATATTGTCTTCCATAGCGGCTGCACCAGTCTGCATTCCCACCAGTAGTGCAGGAGGGTTCCTTTTTTTCCGCATCCTCTCCAGCATTTGTCGTTTGTTGATTTGTTGATGATAGCCATTCTGACAGGTGTGAGATGGTATCTCATTGTTGTTATGATTTGCATCTCTCAGATGATTAGTGACTTTGAGCATGTTTTCATATGTCTCTTGGCTTTCTGAATGTCCTCTTTTGAAAAGTGTCTACTTACGTCCTTTGCCCATTTTTTGATTGTATTATTCATCTTCCTTTTGTTAAGTTGTATGAGTTCCCTATGAATGTTGGAGATTAAACCCTTATTGGTGATAACATTGGCAAATATGTTCTCCCATGAAGTGGGCTTCCTTGTTGTCTTGTTGATGGTGTCTTTTGCCATGCAGAAGCTTTTTTATTTTGATGTAGTCCCATTTATTTTATCCTTAGTCTCCATTGCCCTAGGAGCTGTACCAGTAAAAATATTGCTATGACATATTTCTGCAATTTTGCTGCCTATGGAGTCTTGTAGGGTTTTTATGGTTTCCCATCTTACATTTAAGTCCTTTAGCCATTATGAGCTTGTTTTTGTATATGGTATAAGTTGGTGATCTTGTTTCATTTTTTTGCATGTATCTAATCAAATTTCCCAGCACCATTTATTGAAGAGACTGTCTTGACTCCATTGTATGCTCTTGCCTCCTTTGTCAAATATTAACTGAACATAATGGCTTGGGTCAATTTCTGGGTTCTCTGTTCTGTTCCATTGGTCTATATGTCTGGTTTTTGTGCCAGTACCAGGCAGTTTTGAGAACCGTGGCTTGGTAATGTAGCTTGATATCTGGTATTGTGATTCCTCCAACTTTGTTTTTCTTCCTCGGGATTGCTGTGGCTATTCAGAGTCTTTTTTATTCCAGATGAATTTTTGGAGTTTGTTCTAGATCTTTGAAATATGCTGTTGGTATTTTAATGGGGATTGCATTGAGTCTGTAGATTGCTTTGGGTAGTATGACCATTTTAATGATGTTGATTCTACCAATCCATGAACATGGTATATTCTTCCACTTGTTTATGTCTTCCTCTGTTTTTTTTTCAATGTCCTGTAGTTTCCTGAGTACAGGTATTTTACCTCCTTACTTAAGTTTATTCCTAGGTATCTTAATTTTTTTTTGGTGCAGTGGTAAATGAGATTGTTTTATTACTTCCACTTCCTGTGAATTCATTGTTGGTGTATAAAAAGGCCAAGGATTTCTGGGTGTTAATTTTGTATCCTGCTACATTGCTGAATTCATTTATTAGGTCTAGTAGTTTTTTGATGGAGTCTTTGGGGTTTTTCTATGTTTAATATAATGTCATCTGAGAATAAGGACAGTTATGCTTCTTCTTTTCCAATTTGGATGCCTTTTATTTCTTCTTCTTCTCTTATTGCTATGGCTAGCACTTCCAGTGCTGGCACAAACAGGAGTGGTGAAAGTGGGCATCCCTATTCTTAGGGGAAATGAGTTTAGTTTTTACCGACTGAGTATGATGTTGACTGTAGATTTGTCATATAAGGCTTTTATTATGTTGAGGTATGATCCCTCTATTCCCACTTTGCTGAGAGTCTTTATTAAGAAAGGGTGTTGGTTTTGTCAAATGCTGTTTCTGCATCGATTGATATGATTATGTGATTTTTTTCTCTCAATTTGTTTATGTGATATATCATATTTATTGATTTGTGGTAATTTTACCATTTTTGAATCCCCAGAATAAGTCCCCCTTGGTCATGGTGTATGATCTCTCTAATGTAATGGTGAATCTGATTTGCTAGAATTTTGTGGAAGATTTTTAGCATCTATGTTCATCTCTTTCTTTGTTTTTAACGTTTTCCCTTTTAATTATGATGTGTCTAGGTGTGAGTCTCTTTGGGTTCATCTTGACTGGGACTTTCTGTGCCCCTGAACTTGTGTGATATTTTCCTTCACCAGGTTGGGGGAGTTTTCTGTCATTATTTCTTTAAACAGGTTCTCTGTTCCTTGCTCAGCCTCTTCCTCTTCTGGTATATCTATAATGCGTTAGCTCATACATTTGATGTTGTTCCTGAGATCCCTTAAGCTATCTTCATACTTTTAAATTACTTTTTCTATTTTCATCTATGACTGGGTGTTTATTTGTACCTTGTCTTCCAAATCACTGATTTGGTCCTCTGCTTCATCCAATCTACTTTTAATACCTTCTAGTGTCTTCTTGATGTGGGATGTATCATTTTACATTTTTGTCTGGTTCTTGTTCATGGCCTCTATTTTTTTTTTTTTTTTTTATTGATTAAGGTATTACATATGTGTCCTTATCCCCACGTTACCCTCTACCCCCCCCCCCCCCGCTCATGCCCTCACCCCCCCGTTGCCCATGTCCATTGGTTAGGCCTATATGCTTGCATATAAGTCCTTTGGTGGATCTTTCACCCTTACCCCCACCCTCCCCTACCTTCCCTCCAAGGCCCGACAGTCCAGTCAATGCCTCTCCATCTCTGGTTCAGTCCTTGTTCATCAGTTTATGTTGTTCATTATATTCCACAAATGAGTGAGATCATGTGGTATTTATCTGCTCTCCAGTTCCATCCATGCTGTGGCAAATGGTAAGAGTTCCTTTTTCTTCTTCCACTTCTTAAAGAATACCTTTCAGCATTTCATATAATGCTGGTTTGGTGGTGATGAACTCCTTTAGCTTTTTCTTATCTGTGAAGCTCTTTATCTGACCTTCTATTCTGAATGATAGCTTTGCTGGATAAAGTAATCTTGGTTGTAGGTTCTTGGCATTCATCACTTTGAATATTTCTTGCCACTCCCTTATGGCTTGCATAGTTTCTGTTGAGAAATCAGCTGACAGTCGTATGGGTACTCCCTTGTATGTAACTGACTGTCTTTCTCTTGCTGCTTTTAAGATTCTCTCTTTGTCTTTTGCTCTTGGCATTTTAATGATGATGTGTCTTGGTGTGGTCCTCTTTGAGTTCCTTTTGTTTGGGGATCTCTGCACTTCCTGGACTTGTAAGTCTATTTCTTTCACCAGGTGGGGGAAGTTTTCTGTCATTATTTCTTCAAATAGTTTTTCAATATCTTGCCCTCTCTCTTCTTCTGGTACCCCTATAATTCTGATGTTGGTACGCTTTAAGTTGTCCCAGAGGCTCCTTACACTATCTTCATATTTTTGGAATCTTTTTTCTTTTTCGGTTGGGTATTTTTTGTTTCTTCGTATTTCAAATCTTTGACTTGATTCTTGGGATCCTCTTGACTGCTGTTGGATCTCTGTATATTATTCTTTATTTCAGTCAGTGTATGCTTAATTTCTAGTTGGTCTTTTTTCATATCCTCCAGGGTCTCACTAAATTTATCGGCGGTTTCCATAAAATTCTTGAAAAACCTTATAAATGTGGCCTTGAACTCTATATCCAGTCGTTTCCTTTCCTCCATTTCTGTCATTTGTGACCTGTTTCTTTGTCTCTGCATTTTTTATGCTTCCCTGTGTTGGTAGAGTGGTTTTGTGTGTTAAGTGTCCTGCAGGGCCCAGTGGCTCAGCCTCCCCAGTTACCTTAGGTGGACACTCTTGGTGTACCCCCTTGTGGGCTTTTTGCACAGTCTTATTGTAGTTATGCCTTGATTGTTGTAGGACCACTGGGAGGAATTGACCTCCAGGCCAATTGGCAGTGAGAATCAGCTGTGTCTGCAGTGGGAGAATTTCTGTGCTGAAGACACCCTTCTGGGGCAAGACTTGCTTCAGTGGGGTTTTGGTGCTCACTGAGTCTGCACCCTGAGTGTGTCCCTTATGGATCTGAGGAGTTGTAATCTGGATGGTCCCCCTCTGACCACTGGGTACACTGGCTCTTGGATCTAAGGAGGTGCTAATTTAGCCTCTGCCTGAGGTTACACAGCAGGAGCTACGAAGAGAACTGCAGATTCTCCTTCCTTTTTTTGGAGTTGGAGGTTCCCTGATGAGGCCCAGCTGTGAAGAAATGCAAGCCGCTATGGGGCTTGGGCCTTCTCTTGGAAGTTCTGGGTCTGTCTGGCCTAGCTGCAGTTAGGTAATTTTCAGATTGCAAAGGGCCAGGGCATTCATATGCAAAAGCCTCTGCCACAGCCTGGGTGGGGCGGGGTCTCAGGGAATCAAAGGGCGGAGCAAGCAGCTATGGCGGATTCTCAGCCCTGCCCAAAGGGGCCGTGCGTCTCAGTGTCCCAGTAATTGCTGCAAGCACCTCTGAGGGAAAGCCGCCCTCAAGTTCCAAGTTCTGCCCACTGCCAGACAGTCCAGTTTCTCCCCGTATGAGTCCTGGGTCCCCAGAGACTTCCTGGAACTGGAGTTCAAAGCAGTCGGGAGCTTGTGACTCCCTCCCGATTCAAAAGGACAGCCGCGTCCTCAGGTGCCAGCCCCTTTCCACGTGGGCGAGCCTCCGTACCTCTGTGCTTTACTTCCGCAGCTCCTCTGGCTCTCAGTGTGCTTTTCTTTCCTTCTAGTTGTAGAATTTCCACTCAGCCAGCCTTCCTGTAGTTCTGGATGATGTCCGTTTTGTCTTTTTGTTGTATTTTTGAAGTTGTTGTGGGAGGCAGCAATTTCCCAGTGTTTATCTATGCCGACATCTTAGTTTCTCCGCCTCTATTTTTCTTTATTTGCTGTTGTAATTTTCACTAAGTTCCTTAAGCATCTTTATAACCAATTGCTTTGAACTCTATGTCTGATAGGTTGCTTGCCTCCATTTCATTTAGTTCTTTTTCTGGAGATTCCTTCTTTTCTCTTACTTGGGGTTTCTTTCTTTGTCTCCCTATTTTAACTGTCTCTTTGCATTTGCTTCTATGTATTAGATAGAACTGTTAGGCCTTCCAATCTTTGTGGGATGGCCTTATCTAAAAAGTGTTGAGGTGTCCAGTGGTGCAATCTCTTTGTTCACCTGAGCTGGGTGCTCTAGGAATGCCCTTTGTGTGTGTTATTTGAGCTCTCCTTTTGTAATTGGGACTTGATTGTTGATGTCCCATTCATGGGAGGGATCTCCTCTCCAACTTGCTGCCAGTGAGGTTCAACTCCAATGTTTTCATGCCAGCTGTTATACAGGTGCTTTGGGCCCTATATTTGGGGGGCTCATTGGATTTTGATCTGATGTTGTTGAATCTGGTCCCTTGCTGTGTCTATCCTGGGCCTTCTAGGAGCTTCTCTAATGCAGGTGAATGTGAATCACTGTCTCTTTCTGGCCCTGGGTATCCTGATTGAGGTCTGAGAGGATAAAGCCCCTAGTAGTCCAGTGGTAAGGGACTCCTTAGCCCAGAGGCTGGGTCTGCCTTCAGTCTCATGCCTTGATTGTCCCTGTTCTGAGCTGTGCTCCCTTCCCTACAGAGATCGTCCTGCATGTGCCAATTGCAGGCACTTGGGGTCCTGCTGGCTTTTGCCTTGCTGTGCATTCCAGGGTGGTGTCTGCAGTGGGGACCCAAATTCTGTCTATCTACCCTATGTCTTTTGACTGGAGCATTTAAACCATTTACATTTAAGGTTATTATGGATAGGTGCTAATTTGTTGCAAGTCTTCTTCTTTATATTTGTATTCTTCTCTTTATATCTTTTCTTACAACAATCCCATTAGCATTTTTTGCAGTGCTGGCTTGGTGGTAATAAACTCATTTAGGCTTTGTGTGTGTGTGTGTGTGTGTGTGTGTGTGTGTGTCTGTGAAGCTCTTTATTTCACCTACATTTTGAATGATAGTCTTGCTGGATATAGTAGGCTAGGGTTCCAGGGTTCATTCCCTTGGTTTTCATTACTTTTTATACTTCATGCCACTCCCTTCTGGCTTTAAGTGTTTCTACTGGAAAATCAGCTGGAAGTCTAATGAGAGCTCCCTTGTAGGTAACTTTCTTTCTGTTGTATCATTTTAGATTCTTTCTCTGTCTTTAATGTTTGCTATTTTACTTGTCATGTGCCAAGGTGTGGGACTTTTGGGATTCATCTTGATTGGGACTCTCTCTGCTTCCTAAACTTGAGTTACTTTTTCCTTCAGCAGGTTAGGTTAATTCACTGCCATTGTTTATTCAAACAGGTACTCCATTCCTGGCTTGGATTCATCTCCTTCTAACACCTGTATGATATGAAGGTTGTGAAGTTTCATGTTGTTCCAAAGCTCCCTTAGACACTCCTCCTACTTTTAAATTTTTTTTCCATTTGCTGCTCTTAATGGGTGTGTTTTTATACCTTGTTTTCTAATTCACTGATTCAGTCCTCAGCTTCTTCTAGCCCAGTGGTCAGCAATCTCATTAGTCACCAGAGCCAAATATCAACAGTACAACGATTGAAATTACTTTTGAGAGCCAAATGTTTTAAACTTAAACTATACAGGTAGGTACATTGTTATTAACTTAATTAGGGTACTCCTAAACTGGCCTTTGCTAAAAATGTCCTCAATCTGATTGAAGTACGTTCACTGAGGTCAACCCCTTCCAACTCTCCCATCCGCACTTGTCTTGTATACTCATTTCAGATAGACGGGTGTGGATGGGAGAGTTGGAAGGGGTCGACCTCAGTGAATGTACCTCAAAATAACATAACTCCCCCGCTCTGCATATCCCACAGCCCACCTGCACTGCGTCTTGCGTCTCCCGTCGCCCGACAGACCGACGCCCCCCCCCCCCCCCGCACTTCTTCTAATGCCACTTCTTCAAAATAGACTTGCCCAGGCTGAAAACAGACTTCTGTGCATGGGCCACGAAGTTTCAATCACACTGTATGTGCGCGCCCGCACGTGGTATTTTGTGGAAGAGTCACACTCAGGGGGCCAAAGAGCCGCATGTGGCTCACAAGCTGCGATTTGCCGACCACTGTTCTAGCCTATTGAATGCTTCCGGGGTGTTTTTTATTTCTGCTATGTCATTCTTCATTTCCTCTTGATTCTTATTCATATTGATGTTCCCATTCAGCTCCTTATAAATCTCATTAAGTTGCTTGTAGTTCTCACCAAGTTATTTGAGCACCCTTAAAACCATTACTGTGAATTCTTTTAACAAATGGCTTGTCTTCATTTCATTTAGTTCCTTTTCTGAAGATTCCTCCTTTTCTTTCATTTGGGTGTTGTTTCTTTGTCTCTATTTTTGCTCTCCCTTGCATTTGTTTATATGTATTAGATAGAACTACTATGCTTCCCAGACTTTGTGGTGTGGTCTTATGTAGTAGGTCTTTTGAGGGACCCAGTGGTGCAGTTTCTTTGATCTCTTAGACTGGGTGGGCTAGGAAAGCCCCTTGTTGAGTTATTTGGGTTCTTCTGTTATAATTGCATCTTTAATGTTGTTGTCCTGTTAATGAATGGGATCTCATTTCAAGCTGGCTGACTCTGAGGCTCACCCCTGACCACATGGTGAGCTGTTGTGGAGGTGCTGACCAAACACAACAAAATACAACACAACAAAACACGAAAGAAAATAATTGAAACATACCTAAGACCCCTACAGCAACAATAAAAGCAACCACCAGAGAATTAGGAAAAAGAAAAGAGAGCAAGAATGATGGAGGAAAAGAAAGAAAAAAGTATGAGGAGAGAACAAAACAAAAGGAAAAGGGGGTGATGGAATATTAAGGCGCAGAGATGAAATAAAGGCAATAAGAGTAAATGGTAGAGGAATAGGGGAAGCGAAATGTTTTAAAATAAAAGAGGAAGAAAAAATTGAGAGGAAAAATAGAGGAGAAACTAGATAGGCCCAAAATAAGAAAAGGAAAAAATGATGAGAAAGCAGGAGAAAAAGGCAAAGTAAATACTGAGTAGCACTGGGGAAGAGAAAAATTGGATACATGATAGAAAAAATAGAGACTAACAACATAACAAATTAATAAATCAGATAGATGAAAAAAATAAATAAAAAAGAAAAAAGAGCAGGAAGAGAAAAAATAGAAAAAGAAAAGAAGACAAAAAAGTGAAGTGGCATTTGTCTTACTGAGTTTAGTGCCTCCTGGAAGCTCCTTTTGGGTCCTGCTCTTCTGGTGACTGTGGCTAACTGTTCTGTCTGCCAATTCTTGGTTTCCCAAGAGGTACATAGGTGCTAGCCACTGTCAGAAACTGTCCTATTTTGGCTTTCAGCAACCTGCTGGAAGCTCCAAGTGACCCACAGTTTGTGTCTGTCTCTACAGGACTTGGCTGCACATGGGAGGGACCAATCTGCCCTCTAAATCAGGTTCATTAGCAGCATGGGGCCCAGGGCTGGGTTAGTAAGCTTCCCCATGTCCCCAGGCTCTGCTTCTGCGTGCCTTTGCTTGCCAGCCAGCTGTCAATCTTAATTACTCAAAAGACTATTTCTGAAAGGGCTTTAGGCAGAATCATGAGTCTAGACTACTGGGTCTCCCGTGAGATGTAGGTGCTTGTTCAGATTTCAGGGAAAGTGATGGATGTGTTTCCTGTCCCAGAGCTCTTAGAGTGGCCCAAAATATTACTCTGCCCTCAGCTGGACAGAGATCCTTGTATGCAGTCCAGCGGGATCAGCTGGAAACCTGGAGTTTCCGTCAGTTCTCTCATATAGGGAAAGCACCAGTTTCCTGGGATAATGGGGCAGATGACTCCTCCCCCAATCCAGTTACTGAGGGCTCCTGAAACTGTTCAAACACATAGGCTTGGCCTCTGCTTTTGTTTCCTCTGAAAAGGTTAAAATGTAGGGTGTGGCATGCAGGGCTCCTTGGGGGTGGGGCAGGCTGTATCTCCTAGCATGAGTGTTTTCTTTTTTCTTTTCCTGTGCTATGGCTACTGGGAGTGGCTAGCTCCTCTCAGGAAAAATGGCCCTTTTCTTTTTGGAGGTGTATGACCAAATACAGGACTCCTGGCTGCTGCTTTTCCATGTCTCCCTGCAATGCTTCCCACCCCAGCCTTTCCTTAGGCACCTCAAGTCTGCATCTCCCTCCCTTCACCAAAGCCTTGGGTGAGTAGCTGCAAATGAAACTCCTGTGATCTGGATTTAAAAATAAAACAAAAAAAAACACCCTGAAACTGAGGCTTTCTCTCCAGCATGCTGTGGTCTACCAGCTTCAGACTCCAAGGTGGCCAGCAGTCCTGCCACCTTTCATGGCTCGATGTTATGTGGGCCACTGATCTTGGCTCTGGTGCTCTGGGTTGTGGAGCCCAGAATAGGTTCCAGGTCTCTGTCTTCTGAGGGAACAGACTTTCCTGTAGCCAAGAGATCCCTTCTCTCTCTCGGCCTGCCACCCCTGGAAGCTGGGTCAGCTCCTCTCTTGACCTCTCCTTTCCTACTGGTCCCTAGGTGTTTTCTTTCCTTCCTTGATATAAGTCTCCTTCTCAGCTGGACCTCAGTTTGTAATTCCGAGTGTATGTTCCCCACTTTAGTTTTATTTCCAGTCTGGTCCTGGGAGAGGTGCAAGAAAGGTTTGCCTATTCAGCCACCATTTTCTCCCCCTCAATCTGAACTGCTTTTAAGTATGCTACTTCAGGTAAGATGCTTTGTAGAGACATTGTTTAACTTTAGATTGCTAACCTTCTCTTTCATGCCAGCATCTGTCATGGCTACATGTTTCAACTTTTTTTCTACTCACTTGCTCCTTTATATCTCAGAAAATAACTTCTATCTATTATTTTCTACTAAAATTACTTGCAAAGGTCAACTATTAATCCCAAAATTCCACATTTGTTTTGGGTACCATCCTTTTTCACTTTTCTGTTACACATGACACTCTGGAAGTTTCTGCATCTTTCTTGACTCTCATGAGAGCATTTTGGATATTCATTCCTAAATGCTGATAACTTGTGACCATGTGGATGGCTAGCAGCACCTTAAAATCAACATCCAGTCAATTCTAAACAATTCTGTCCTACTTATCCTCCAGTCAGTAGCTCTGCCTCCTTCCTTTCTCTGTTCTTCCAGTCATCAAGCTTAAGGGTTGTCTTTGACCCTCTATTCTCCTCTCTCATAGACTAGTGGGTTTCAAATATTTTCACTAATCATCCAATCTCTAATTAATCATTTGATGAAAATCTGAAAAGTAACACAGCTAAAACTAGAACTGCTCTAGAGAATGGGAGAAAGAATTGTTCCTCCCTAACTCAACAATAGTTAGTAAACTTGGTCTCCTCCATGAAGGTTATTTCCAGTCTCACTCCTGGAAATCACTACAGGTAATTCAGAGCCTCAATTAAGGCTTCCTAACCCTCTATTCTCATCTGGTCCAATATCTATTGTTTACACATCCAGATTCATGGGTCCAAACACAGTTCTGATAGACATGGGCCCTTATGGCAGGCACAAGGTGGTGGCCTACTCAATATCTACTCTCTCCTTTTTCTAGAAGAAAATAATACGTTCTGTGAAGGTGTGGGCTGTAAAGAGCTCTGAGAAGCTGGACCCTTCCCTCATATCTAGGGTGGATCTAGGGGGGAATGTGTAAACCATTTCTGGCCTGTGGGACCAAGGAAAATGTTGGGAGCTTCTGTAAATTTCTCTCTCTGATAAAAAGAGATATATGCCAAAGGAGAAGCCCTCTGTCCTCTTCTTACCTTTGAATGTGATTTTGGGAAGACATGATAATTCTAAGTTGTGGCACTTTAAGGGACTTAATGGGGATCATCAAGAGAGGCCGACTTTCAGCCTTGGCACCACTGATCATGAAATTATTCAATTCCATATTTTTTTGTTATGTGCATTACATAATGTCCCCATTGTTTTTTAAAAACTATTTTTATTGTGTTTTTTTTTTTTTTTTTAGAGAGGAGAGAGTGGGAGAGAGAGACACACATTGACATGAGAATGGAACATCTATCTGCTGCCTCCTGCCCACCCCCCACTGGGAATCAAGGCTGCAATCCAGGCATGTTTGCTCACCCAGAATTGAACTGGCAACCCTTCAGTGCATGAGATGATGCCAAATCAACTGAGCCACACCAGCTGGGGCATATAATGTTCTTATTGTTTAAACAACTTTGGGAATTTTGGTTATGACTTTACAACTAAGAGCCTACTATCAACACCCCAGGCTTCCCCAATGCTTAATGGATCAAGTATAATTCTTTGCCCTAATATTCAATGCCCATACTCAGTCTAATTTTCAGTGTAATTTGATACAGCATTGTACATTTACCATTGATGCCAGAACATGTCATCTCCGGCCACATGGTCATGCTATTTGCTTCACTCAGCATGTGTTCCTTACATATCTCAACCTCCAGTTGTCATCCTTGGGTTTTCTCTGTAAACTTATATGAAATTTCTCTAATATTGCTGTAATGCAATTATTTATGTGTGTCTTATTCCCCTCTGTTGCAAGATCCTTAGGAGATGAGATTAAGTCTTCCCCAACTGTATGCTCTGCAGTACTCAGCATGGTGCTCTGTACATAAACAACCCTTTGTAAATGTCTTTTCAGTTAATATAAGCCTTGCTTTGATCTGGTTTCTTGCTGTTGAGTCTCAAAAAGGGTCAAAGACATTGCTCTCTTGGAAATAATCTAGTGTTAACCTTACTCTAAAAACTGATTAAATGGAAATATTCATATATCATATTTCCAAGCCATAAGGGAGACTTAATTGAAAAATGCAGTTCAACCTCTTATGGCAACAACATCATGAACTCCCTATTTTGGGGTTCTAACAACATGTATCATTAATTTAACCTATTCACTTTGACAAAGTAATATTTATTTAGTGGATCACCACTCTATCCTGTTTTTACAAATGCTACTTGTTATAAACCTTTTTGAATTTCAAATATTGTATACTCCTTAAACACATTTAGTACTTATTTCTCTATAGTAGGGATCATCTTCAAATGGGATCAATTCCATGTTGAGGTCTACTTCAGGCATATTTTTCTGAAAAGTCAAAGTCCATGGGACAAATAATTTTTTTCCCTAAGGAATTGAGAATAAGCCATCAAAATAATTATAATGATAACATTATGATATCTAGAAAGAATCCATATTCATTACTAATATCCTCTTTTATAATTAGCTTTAGCAGGATATGTCTTTTAATAAAAACAGTTATTTTCATGATTATTTTAGAGGCTTAGTTGAGAATTATCAATTTATCATCACTTAAAAAATTCCAGCTCGGCCAGAGTGGCTCAGTGGTTGAACATCAATCTATGAACCAGGTTATGGTTTAATTCCTGGTCAGGGCACATGCCAGGGTTGTGGGCTCAATCCCGGTAGAGGGCATGCAGGAGGCAGCTGACTAATGATTCTCTCTCATCTTTGGTGTTTCTATCTTTCTTTCCCTTCCCCTTCCTCTCTGAAATTAGTAAAAATATATTTTTAAAAATTTCAAGTGAAAACATAAATTAGTTGAATTAAGCATACAGCTTGATTTGATTTGCTTACCGTTCACCCTTACAAAACACTGTATTACCATATATTTGCCTTTTATTTCCAGTAATTTTAACGCTTTTGGCCTTAACTTTCATATATCCCAAGGAAGCGCTGAATTTTAGAAAATTAAATGGGTTTTTAAAAACACCTATATACACAATAAATTCTATTGTGTTCCCTTTTCATTTTAAATTTGTTGAAAGTACACTGAAAGTTAGTTTCAGATCTTAGGCCAAACTACACTAAAAAGGAAAATTTTGATGCAAAAAATATGGCCTGGAGATTTATATATCAAACTGTGAACAAAGTTACTTCTGGAGAGGAGTGTAGAATGATAACTTTTATATATTTCTTTATGAGTTCATGTATTCCAATGGATGGGTACACATGAGAACACCAATCTACATTATTTCTACTTACACTGATATATGTGGAGAAAGGTTTCCCTGAGCTTGTTGGTGAAAAGAGGCTCAGGGAGGTCCCGGAAGAACTGTTTCACCATATCTGCCACATCATAAGCGGACTGGTCCTCATAGCTGAGGTTCTCAGGGGATTTCTCGTTCATTTGACGTAAGGCCTGGATTCTAGATTTCACACCAGATTTTCGAAAAAGGCCCACCTGAAACAAGTCACAGGGACATGTTAGTGAGGCTATGTTTGCCCAGACATTCTCTTCCTAAGACAACACCTTGGTAGTGATGAGAAGGTGTGGAATCAAGCCTGGATAAATAGCAATTGCATCCAAATAAGTAAACTGTAAATGACTAGTTTATCTACTTTGGATAGCAGTTGAATACTGATTCCTCTCCTAAAAAATGAAGATAAGAATAATAATACCCCACCTCACAGGGCTATTGAGGAGACTAAATGAGAATATATATGTGTCTGTGCTTTGTAACTTCTTAGAACACAATAGATGTTATTATTTTATTCATTTATTCAACAGGTAGTGGTTAAATACCCACTATTATATCAGGCATATTTACAGTTCATTAGTGAGCAGACCAGACAAAATTTCCCGCCCCCCAGTATTGACTTAAGTGCGGGTTTGAGAAAGTTTGGTCAATGGAAGGTTTGGTGGATCCCAGATAAACAGCCATATCAGTGCTCCTTTTGGGGGTGAGGTTTATAGTAATGATAAGCGTGTATTTTTATTTCAGAGTCTTATGATGCTTTTCCTTTTTCGGAATTTTTGTAACACTGGCTATGCATGTTTTTCAGGTGATGACTGGCACTTACCAGTCTGCCTGGTTAATTATTATGTGCATAAGCTCTGGATCTAGTGAGAATGATTCCTGGGTGGCTTTTCTTCAGACTTCAAGACATTGTCTTATGCCTCTTTCATCCCTAAGCTTTAGACTCTTACCCCAGTTGACAAAGAAATGCAGCAATAAGGCATGAAAGAAATGAAGGCCCTGATAGGGATGAGGGAGGTGGAGCAGAGACCTATGAGGCGGGAGGTTCCTGCAGGTTACACTGTGGGCCCTGTAGACTCTGCACATTCTGAGCTTCCCTGGGACCCCTGGTTTACAGTGAATTAGTATGTTTGCTATTTTTAAATGCCTGTAAGACACTGAGTTGCTCAAAACTCAGTCCTGCAAACCTCATTCTCTACTTTTCTCACTCCCCAAGGACTTACAGGTTGGCCCACTTTTGAAAGCAAGATGGAAACATTTCCAGGTGGCAAGTAAGCATTGGCCCGTCATCTCTAGACCTGGAGAAATGTGCCAGTCACCTCACCACTGCTCTGTGTACCAGGCAGGCCTCAACCCAAGTTCAGGGTCTGAGGAGAGCTCTCTTGGTTGCTGCTATAAATAGAGAGCAGCCCTAATTCTTTAAAATTGCAGTAACAACAAGGGAAGAATTCTAAGCAATCAGAGAATACTGAGGTTTTTGTATATGTCAGCTGAGTGGATCACAGGGGAATTATACCCTGCTACTTTTTGTGGAAATAAAAACAGGATTCTGAGTAATACGTCTTTGCATTCCAAGGCTTATCACCCTAATTCCACAGATGAGGCTATTCAGGCATGTCACTTAAAATATTAACTACTTTAATTTTTATCCTTAAAGTTTGCCATGTCTAGGAAATGCAACACTTGGCCATACTTGGGTGACTCTCCAAGAAGAATCTAAAGAACCCTCTGGCAACTACTCCAAATTTCATCAAAGTGCATGAGAAGAAAGCATGTACTGTCAGAAGAAAACTTCAGGATGTCAACTGAGTGCTCCCTGAAGTGAGATCCAGCCTGAATTTGTTTACATCTCAACTTTTCTAATTCTGGAAGGAGGCCCAGGACTGTGCGAAGGGCTGTGTTGCACAGGAATCCTCAGAATCCAAGTGCTCATAAAGTGAATTCTTAAGTGTGAGTCACATTATCTTCAGGTGAGTTGGTGTTTACTCAGTCTGAGAATTCCGGTTTACTATTTTTAACAGCAGAGAAAAATTGATCAGGATTTACTGGTATAAAGAGAATAAAGTAGACAAGTGTTTGTGTGAAAATTGCTGAACGCGGTTCCTCTTTTGTCCACTTCATCTTCCTGGTGTGGTTTCTGGTGCACACTGGTGTGCATGTACACACATCTCAGCAATGTTTTCTTTGTACTGTTCTGTTTCCAACTTTCTTTCCAGTTTCATCAAATATTGTTATTTTAATTATTTTAGACATCTCTGCAGCACTCCAGCTGTGGGCTCAGAGCTGCTTGTTCTGACTTAGGTCTCACAGGCTGTCCAGAGAGTTGTCACATATTTATTTGTTCTTCCTCAAATTCTGACAAAAACCTTTCCACCCCACCCTCAGCTTCCAAAGGGTGTGGAAAATATCTGTGGGTTCTGTGGATTTTGTTAGAAGCACAGAAGGACATTTCTTTTCTAACTGTAATAAAGAAAAGGTGGTCTGAAATCAGATCAGATTCCCTATGTCGTAGTTGAGGATGCAGAAGGGAAAGGTGGAAAGAACCCCAGTCTTTAAAAATGTCTTTGAGCTGATGGAAGAACTAACCCAGGAACCATCCCACTTCCTGACTCCTTATGTGAGGCTCATGAATTTCCTGCTGCTTTAGCCATTTGGGAACTTCTGTTATTTTCAGTGGAAAACTCGCTGCACACAGTAAGTAGAAGTTTCCTTTAATGGTGGAGAGATCCTTAGACCAGAGAAAGCTTCTAACAGCCTTCATGGAATAACCTTGGGTGGCGGCATGAGTGAGTGCCAGTACTCATTTCTTCCGCCAAAAGTTTTCAGAGCAGTGATAAAATTGGTCTTTTGGGCTAAAATTTTTTTCTAAATACAAAATGGAGAACTGAAGAAACAATTTAAAATCTGTTGCCTCTAAGAGCACCATGTCATTCCCACTGAAGGAGGCCACCCCAGATCCCTTAGCTTCTTAAGAGGAAGACTCAAGGAGTGCACAGTGTCTTTCATTTGCTCCATGTCTGTCACTGGTAGACAGGCGACCAGGGCCTCACACTTGGTTTAATACTCTGTTGTCACTATTTTGAAATTCTTAACTTATAAACAAGGAATTTCACATTGTCATGCTCCCACCCACTTTAAACCCTCCCTAAAAAGGGAAGAATAGTGGTCAGCAATGCAAATTAATTTTATATGCATCTCCCTTGCACATGAGCTCTTATTTTATAAGGATGAATGATGAGTGCTTCTTTGGACTAGTTTTTTTATTCATCTCTCTTTTGTCTTCCAGTTAACAACTCAGCTATGAAAAAGCAAGCACACAAGGTACAATTGAAAAAGACAGGCCCCAGATCCTCACTCATCTCATCTGGGGTAGGCAACAGGGAGTGTGATGAACAGGCAGCAGGTAGAGGACACTTGTACTGAGTATGAAGAATCTTCACAGCATCTTTGGCCTTTAAAATTTACTTCTCCATTAGAAGTTGGGCACAAACATTGCATCAGAATTCAAATTTCATCTAAATAATATTAGGTCTCCTTGTTGGCATCCTGTTTGTGCTAATGATGTTTATCAGGACTTCCATTTCCTCTTCTTAAGAAATGTGCTCAGCTAATGAAGAAAGGTTGGTTTTATTCAGAAGATAGGGTCGTAAGGGTGGTATGCTGTGGTTTTGATTTTAAGCACTGCGGGGTTAGCCTCTCCTGCAGAGACCTCATGTTTATCAGGAGCCTGGGAGAATCTACACTTCTTTGTACAGTTGATTTAGGGCAGAAATAAAAGCTCAGCCAACAAAGCAAGGCTCCTCTCACACACTGCTATGTCTGAATACTAATGGTTCATAATTGAAGGCTAAACTCCCTTATTTCATCCGAAGCCAGATGCAAGGGCCAAAATGATACACTGTGTTTGGTCATATATAAACTGCTCTGCACTTAGGAGTGTAGGAGATGAAACGTTGGCAATGTTTCAGGACCCTGTCTTTCACTGTTTACCATGAATGCTTGTGTTTGAGATGAATGCTTAGCTTCAAGGGAGGGGGCCCAACTCAGGGCAGGAAGCCTCCCTCCCTGTGGGTAAGGGCAAAGCCTTGGGGTGTCCTGGATGTGGTATGAGGGGACCACATAGAGGGAGGCACCATGACGGCCAGCCACCTGTGATTTAGAGGAAGCATATTCTGAGATGTTCTAGTCTTTCATGACCCTGGGGCTGAGATCTCAAGCTCCTGGGCGACCTTAATATTTTCAGTTCAAAGGAGGTGCTGTTGGTGAAGAAAGAACATTCATTTAGTGTTATGTCTGCTTTTTCCTTGTGACTCTTTGCCCCTTCTTTCTTTTCGGATTCATTTGCTTTTATTTGCTCTTATTCTTTCTGAAGTCTCCAGGACAGTCTTCCTCTTGACTGTAGTTTTCTTTGATTCTTCATTATATTTCTCTAGTTTTCCCTGGCCCTTTTCCTGTTACCACTTCATTATTCACAGGGAGCAGAGGTTTGGGTGCTTTCACACTCTGATGATGAAGGGGAGAGACATACATTCTTCTATAATTAAAAAGTAGTTATGGCTTGATATGGAAAGTGGGAATAGACAGTGAGTAGGGATTGAGGAGGTTTTGGTGCCCACTATACTTCTCTCTATTCATGTCTTTTGCTTCAAACAGCAGACTGGACCAATAATAGTAGTGATACTGGTGCTACATGTTATTCAGAATCTATAGGGGCCATGGCTGACAGGTTCCCAGTCTATGTGATGAGGAGAGCAGACGTATTACAATTCATTCATTTATACCTAATCTTGCTCAAGAAAGAACTCCAGGCTACTTACAATGATCTATAAAATACAATAAAATGCAATTAAATTAAAGAAAATAGAAGAGAAAATTAGGAGTGGGAAGGGAAATGGAGATCATACATTTAATTAATTCAAAGCTGGCATCAAACAGAGAAGTTACTACTATTCTGCTGCACTGAAAATTGGTATCTGATTCTTCAAGAGACCATCCTGATTCTACTAGTAACTTTGATCTTGGTATTAGGGTTGATATAAGCATAAATAGCCAGAATCTTTGAATTCTTGTAGCTTGGCTCATTCCTGTCCACTGAGCCCAAGTCCAGGGGTAAATCAATAAAAATTACAAATAATCTTTGGTTTCTTCACATGGCGTTAAAGAGTATAATGAACAAAAGCCATATTGAATAGTTGTCTAAAAATATTCCCACTGCTCAAGGTTGCAATTTATCAAGTGATAAGATGGCTTTTATTTTGGAAAGAATGTCTAAGAAACTAATGGGTATTAATTTGGAGAAAAAAAGACTTGGTCTAGAAATTTATAGGATGGGTAGCACTTTGGGCCCAATCATGGTCTACCATGTGGTGGTCCCCAAACAGTCCTGGAGACAGAAAATGATCTCCAAATATTTTGTTTAGCTTGAGCTTTTAAATCAACTCTACAAGATGAGGGCATATTTGATTTAGCTGATATTTGTTTTCATAATTTACTTGCATATTTTAAACAGTTGTAAATAAATTTGTCTTTCCTTTAAGTTTTCCTGGTCATAATGCTGCTTCAAAAAAAAAAAAAAAAGAATTAATGAAAGAAAATATAAAAATTAATTCTTTTAAAAGAAAGATAACAGGGCTAAAAGAAATGCTATGAAATCAATGGTGGCATTAGGACAATAATTAAAAAGGAAATGCAGTATATAATTTCTAGGGAACACAAATTAGCCACCACAGCTGAAAACTATTGACATTAACTTTCTGCAGTCACTCCAGGGAGTCATTCAAGGTGCCAATGAGAAAACATGCTCAAACAGCTTGACGAAATATAGCCTGGTCAAATTAAATATTTGTATATATAAAAGCCTAAGTGACTGAAAGTCCGAATGACCGAACGACCGGTAGACCAGCTGCTATGATGTGCACTGACCACTAGGGGGCAGTGCGCTCCCACAGCCAATTTTCCACTGACGGCCAACTTCCCACAGTTCCTCCCCCTGGCCAGCTGGCCCAGATCGCAGGCCAGGCCTAGGGACCCCACCGGAGCATGAATTCATGCACCGGGCCTCTAGTTGACCTATAAAGATCACAATGCCTTTTATTTTCGGTGAAGCTCATTTTTGTCTGATGCTGGACAATGACTCTGTCTGGCATTTCATAAATCCAAGCCTGTGTTTTGGATTTCCAACCATACCTGGTCAAGGCAGTTGCTGCGAAGATATCTGAGTGCTTGCTGAATACTCTGAGGCAGGGGCTGTCCCGTTCTCTGGACGTGAACTATAAGAGGAACGCCAAAGACAGTCTTGTCTTTGTAATCAGGAACTTTCATCCTCTTCATGAACTTTGGAACTGACCTAGAATTCACAGAAACCAGGTCATCAAGCCTCCTGGGGCCTACTGTTGGGAGAGGCTGTGAAAGCAAGCAAGAGGGTAAAGCCAAGCTTTTGTAGGAATAGCCAACAGGCATGAGGGAATTCAATATTTCTCCTTAATTAATCACAGTACATGGAAGGACAATGTGTGCCCCTTGCCTATGTTAGAACTCTATTATACAGCATGATTCACGTTAACAGATGGATTTATGGCTCTGTTTTCAAATCAAGTGGTCGACTTTCTAATTTAATTGTTACTACACACCTCTCAAGTAATAAACACTTAAAAGTCCCCAACAAGACTAAATGAAACTTAAAAACTACAACAACAAGAAGAATTAACTTAGTTGGGTTGGGGGCGAAAGGAAGGGAGAGAAGATAAAAAGCATTTCTTGGCTATAATTTTCTAGAACTAATTGTACTTTTTAAAGGAAATTTTAATACACAAGCACATTAATTTGTTCATGCAACTTATAACTTTCTAAATTATTTTTATAAAAGCATTGCCAATTCTTCTATATACATAATATATACCATAGGACAATTAGTGACACATTTAACATTTTTTCAAATCATCTAAAATAGGTCCACATTTAAGTTCCAACACATGTTTTGTCAAGTCCTTATTACAAACATTTCACTGCATATTCTTGTTTTTTTTTTTGCCAATTAAATAAAAGTAGACATGTCCCTGAAGAATGAAATGCCTTTTGAATGAATCAATGCTCTAGGACTAGGTGTTGAGCTCTGTATTGGTCTGAAGGTACAAATAACAGATGTTTCCTTGCAAACTGCCAGAATTACTTTACAGCAAGTTTATTTTTAATTACTCTGCTCACAATTAATCAGCTTTTACTTGACTACTTGACTTTTGTTCTTGTTGGAGCCTGAGTGCCTTCCCTGGACACTGGCAGAGAGCTACAAATAAAGCCATGCTTCCTGCAGGCTACATCCCCTCCCAGCCGAGGCAGCCCAGGAAGCAGACAGTAAGGCAGAACTCTGGGCATTATTTTCAGGAGGTCAGCAAGTAAAGGCAATGATCAGGTTTACAGAAATCAGAAAGCAAGTACTAACGCTTTTGCAATCACACGCTTAGCTCTAGCCAAATGATGCTCTCTGGAGTGAACATGCTACGCACCATGCCCAGCCGTGTTTGTTGGACATGGAGTGCTTCTCCATGATGGCCGTGAGGCGGAGCAGCGAGAAGCGCTGGAGCAGGTTCAACTGGCCAGCAGTCTGGTTGCTGATGTGGGGTGATGCCGTGGATGGCTGAGGCTGGTGGGAGAGCTGGAAACTGTTCCATCGGAGTCGCCTTTACCAGAGAGACCATCAGAGAGGCAGTCACAAAGTGGATATGTTATCCAGAAACACAGGATGTGACTAATTTTTAAGTGGTTACTCAAAATAGGTTCAGTGCCAAGAAAATCACCAAGCAAATGAAAACAGAAGACACAAATGCAAAGAACAGACCAAAGAAACTACTTTTTCCAAGTCTGATAAATCTGGAAAAAAGTCATTATCTGTTTTATTAGGAGGTTTAAATAAGTTATATAATAATTTTCACTTGTTCATCCCTAAATTTGCTCCCAAATGTTGAAAGCAGCTGTTGTGTGTGTGTGTGTGTGTGTGTGAGAGAGAGAGGGGGGGGGAGGGGGGAGGGATAGGAAAAGAGATCTCAATGTCAATGTTTGGGAGCACTAGAATATTTTTATATTGCTACCCTGTCCCTGCACTCACCTCTCGTTTGGTGTTGAGATGGAGCCTGATAGGCACAGATAAAGCACTCCTGATGTCATGACACATCAGTGAGTCCCAAGAGACATCACTGTCTCCACTAGAAGCACACACATTATTACTCTTTCTACCAGTTAGGCCCATCCAAGGCCATTGCTCTAGGGTACTTCTGAAGTGGTCTTTGAACAACAGCTTTTATATACTTTGTAACTGATATTGTAAAACCAAACTAAACTTATGAAGTACACATCTTAGATATCAGAATTTTCTCATACAATTAAATTAAAAATAGTTTAACATTTGTGGTAGAGATTTTTTTAATCAATACTGTTGCAAGGTCATGGAAAGCACCTGTGTACAGGCACTGGGCCTCCATTATCAATGATTATGAATGGTGCATCACATAGACCTTTGCACATAAGCTCATTTTAAAAAAAATAAAACTAGGATTGAATTAGAGGGCACACTCAGAGAAATAAAAGTGAGATAACAGGGATTTAATCACCATGTTAACTGTAGAGAAGACATACTTCTGTTCAAATGATTCCTAACCACATACATCACTTAACAGTGTCAGGCATTTAATAAGTGCTCTATACATGTTTAAAAAATAAATACACAGACCATAATTATTAAGAAGTGGACTAAAAATCACTTCACAAACTCATGCCACCAACCTGTTTGGCCTAGTCAGAGAGGCCCCTACACCAGAATCCCTTCTTTCTTTGATCCCGGTGGCCTCCAACTCATTAAGTGATGTTCCATCTCTTTCCACATCACTGGGTGTTGTCTGACCTTCAGAAACAGAATTGCCTTCGAAATCTAGGGTTATCTGATTAGGAAATGGAAAGGGACATAAGCCAGGTTTTCCAACCAAGGCCTCATGTGCTTGCAGTTCATTCACTCCCTCTTGGAGGCCACTGACGTGGTGCAGAATGTCCTCTAAGTGAGGTAAGAGGTCATCTTTCTCCAAGTCCAAAAGGTCTCCTGTGCTGGCATACAATGGGACGTTGTCATAGATACTGACTCGACTTGCTCTGTGGCAGGAGGCAATGAGCCCAGGCTCCCTGGCACAAGGGCCATGCTGTCTACCCAGGGAGATGCTACCGGTCCTCCAGTTCACCCCATTGCTGTTGTCTGTTGGTGAGAGGCTTTCGATGGACAGTGCCTTTGGGAATGTTCCTGGTTTGTGATCCTTGGGAATGTGTACTACCAAGTTCTCCTGGGAATGAAACTCATGTGTGTGGTTTTGGTCACCTGCATTCCACAGTGCTGTCCCAGCCAGCACATCCAGGTCTTCTAAGTACATGCCCCCACGCTTGTTGGCCTCCTGGCATTTCCGTTCCTTCAGGCCAGGTGTGCTCAGCCCACTACTGCTGTTTTCTGATGGGCTGCTTTCACCACTCCATTTGCTGGAGCATTGAAGCCCTTTACTGTAGGCAACCAGGAGTGAGTTCTGGAGATCTCCATTAGGTATTTGGATGCACTGCATGGCCTTAAAGGACTCTGGCTCCTGCTGTAGCACAGGCCCGCTGATCATCAAGCCACCTGTCTGCCCCTTATGCCTTCCATGTGTTCCTTTTGCTCGGAGTGTTTCCATGCGTTTCAAAAATGATTTAGCTCTGGGTCTACTGAGTTTCTCATTCTTTGGGTGGAAAGGGTAGTTGAGGACGTCTTTGGAGGACTGTGGGAGGCTGCTGCTGAATACTGTGGCATCCAGCATGACTGGGCTATCAGAGCAGTACTGGCTGGAAGAGTCAAACGCCTCCCGGCCAGTGCCCTGGCTGCCGGGGTGGCTGCGTCCGTCACTCCCACCACTGCTCTCGCTGTGGATGGAGCAGACCTCGGGCTCACTCAGGTCTGTGAGGACACTTTCACTGCTGGTTGTGTTTCTCATCCTAATGTCTCCAGATGACCCATTTCTGTCTCCCCCAGGAAACAGTGTGTGGAGGTTGTCCACACGAGACCACCGCCGACTGGTTCTTTGGAAAGTCCATTTGTTACTGATACAAAGATCTTCTTCATCTGAGTCTTCACCCTGAAAAACATTAAGGATAGTGCACATTGGCTTGTGGCTCAGATGAAATGGGAAATCTAGGGCCCAGGGGCATGGTCCTCCCATCTCCTCTCCTTTCCCTCCAGTTCATGCACACCCTCTGTTTTTTGGGGCACCTTTGAGTAAAGGTGATTCCACCATCATGCATGGTCCTGCACACCCTCTTCCTCCCCAGTGGCTAGAGGATCTCTTCCCAACCTGCCAAGCTTTCTTCCTTTCAATTTTCATAGAGTTTCTGAATCATTCCTTTTTCTCTAAGAAGATTTTCCTGACTGATTACAAAGAAGGTATAATTACCATCTGACTAGACAGTCTAAATCTAAAACATCTGTGATCTCTTTTTCACACAGAAACTTAATCCTGCCATAAAAAGCACTTACTTCTTTCCTGAAACTTCTTCACTGAGCTCCACAACCATATTTCCAGCTTCCCTCTTCTGAACCTCAAGGTCACTGTGTCTCAAAGCTAATGATCCTTACCTTAGTCTCCCCAACTTGGTTGTTATTGTATACTAGAGGCCCAGTGCACGACATTTGTGCACTTGGGTGGGGGACCCCTCAGCCCAGCCTGCACCTTCTCGCAGTCTGGGACCCCTCGGGGAGATGTCCACCTGCTGGCTTAGGTCAGATGGCTCCCGCCACCGCCTCTGCGCTCACCACCTGTGAGCCCTGCTTCTGGCTGAGTAGCGCTCCCCCTGTGGGAGCGCACTGGCCACGAGGGGGCAGCTCCTGCATTGAGCGTCTGCCCCCTGGTGGTCTGTGCGCATCATAGAGACTGGTCGTTCTGCAGTTCAGTCAATTTGCATATTAGGGTTTTATTATATAGAATTCCCTGTATAATTAACAACAAAATCATCTACTGAATTTCTGTAAGAGGAATTCTGGAAATCACTAGTTGAGGAGAGTCTACCCAGCCTGTGCTGCTAGGCCAGCCTTCTTGTTTTTAATCAATTATGAGTCTGAATACCTTAGGCAGGACACACATCTATGGGTTGCTTGGGCCCCACTAATTTGCCCTGTCTTACACTAGTCTCTTTACACATTTATCTTACCTGTCTGGGTTCTGCCCGAATTTGCATCCCCTGAGAAATGAGTGTCTGGGTTACCCGAGGCCACAGATGACCTTGTTTATCTTTGCAAGTCTCTCCAGTCCAGCATAGGCCTTGACCTAGAGCGCCTAAATAATAATGTCTCCATCCTCACCATGCATATATTACCAGGGACCAACTCAGATGATTTTCAAATCTATTCCCTCATTTGTATCTTCACTCCTTTTTTTAAGTCCTTGACACTTCTCTCTGGGCCTATTATAGTCAAAACCTGGCTAGAATCCTTGATTCCAGTGTCTTTGCCATCTAAGCAGCTTTCTACAGTGTAATTCAAAGATGATCACATACGCTCCCACCCAAAAAACCTACAGCTTCCCAGGGAATATACAGTAAGAACCAAGTTGGGGAGACTAAGGTAAAGATCATTAGCTTGGAGACACAGTGACCTGAGGGAAGCCTTCCTAACAGTCTTTGGTGTGGAATTCTAAGCCCTTGCATCCTGATTGCCATGTACTTACTTTTCTTGCCTCATTTCAGTTGTTACTCCAGAGTTCCCTTCACTCTGCTGCCTATCCCCCAACCATTCCCCAACATTCAGCAATGTTACAGGAGTAAGAGTCACTGCTGTCCTTCCCTGGTCTCTGATGATTCTCAAGTACTGGCTCACCTGTGAAGTTCTTCCCTTTGAAGCCTTCCCTGGCTGCCCCAAACAATGACTACTTTCTCCCCTGCATGCCTGTATTATTTGGATTAGACCTTTATTGCAGTATTTACTCATGTCACACACACCCCTCTCAGTCATTCATTATATGTGAGCTCATTAAGAGCAGGGCCTGTGTTTCTGTTTTATTCACATTCACTTCTCCAGGCTCATAGTAACTGCTCAATATATTTTTGTTGATTTAATTCAGTTTATTTTATTTTACTTTGGCATCTGATTCTAAGACCCAGTTCCAAGTGCTGGTAGGACCAGTTAGAGCTTTTATAACTGTATATAAGTTTTTTGCTCCCTCCAAAGTTTTTCTCCCTTATAAAATGAGACTAAAAATAGGTCCTCTCTCATGGGTTCACTGAGGGGATTAAGTAATAAACACAGTTAGCAGTGTTTGTTTATTTGTTATTTTCTAATGTTTATTCAACTGCTTATCTATTGCCTGTCACCTATTTACATACCTATCATCCACCTTAACTCTCTTTAACTTTGCAATGTATTCTATTTTCCAGGAAAAGTGAACAGTTGCTCAGTCAATAAATGTTGAAAAACAAATAAATATTGAGATAGTTTATGTCTTGAAAATTTACATTCATTTTGGGTTGGGTTAAATGACAATTTTGAACATTCAAGTATAAGGTGGAAGAAAGTACAAAACCAAGGTACTATTAACAAAGAATTCCATAGCTTTGGGGACACTGTGGAAAATTAGCTTTGAGTTTTAAAAATAGTTGTATAAAGGTTTGGCAAAAAAAATTTAAAAAGTTGTACAAGTGGAAAAAAGGCAAGTCATCTGGGATGATGACACAAAATTATACTTAGTAGCATTTTCTACTTCCTTTCCCCCTATGATTAATACAATAAAACCTGACCTCTGAGGGTCATTATATATCAGGCACCATGATAGATTGAGGGTTGCATTCTGGATTTTCATATCACATTTCAGGAATCTAGTGATGGGAAGTTGACATTAAGTAAGCATTTTGAAAAAAAGCCCTTTCAGCAAATAGTTTTTGAGAAGGCAAAAGAAGGATATGCTTCTAAAGAAATTATAGATATTTTAAAACAGAAACTATAATATTTAGTGCTGGCTCCAATAAGCTCTCTCAAGCTAGCCCAAACTTGGTTACTGATGCTAGTAAACCACATAGTATTTGGATAAGGACTCCTTTATTTTGGTTAAGAAAAGATGCCAAGCTGGGCACTGTGGACTGGGAGTGGAAAGCCTGCCCATGTCTGCTAAGCTCTAAGAACTTATTATACTAGCTTTGGGCAACAGGAAGGTAATTACAACCCAACAAAGGCATGTGAAAAGTGGTGACTTACTGGAAAAAAAAAGTCAAACAGTTCAGGAAATTTTTTTCAGTACAGATTGAACCAAAACAAACAAACAAACAAAAACTGATAGTAAACATAAACAAAACAAAGAAAAAAACATCCATTCTCTTTTAGAACCTTCCCTTTACCACAGTATGTGCCAAAGGAAATTGACCTGATTCTGTATCTTTGTTTTCCTCTAATGCAGGCTCTTTCAAACTATTGATGGTAACATGTAATAAGAAATACATTTTCTTTTCTCTTTTTTTTAAAATATATTTTATTGATTTTTTACAGAGAGGAAGGGAGAGAGATAGAGAGATAGAAACATCGATGAGAGAGAAACATCAATCAGCTGCCTCCTGCACATCTCCCACTGGGGATATGCCCGCAACCCAGATACATGCCCTTGACAGGAATCGAACTCGGGACCTTTCAGTCCGCAGGCCGACGCTCTATCCACTGAGCCAAACCGGTTTCGGCAAGAAATACATTTTCTATCACAACTCAAGGCACACGTAGATATTATAATCAATCAATCAATCAGACTATTATTATCCTGATATATTTTATTAAAGTATAATATTGACATATAATATTACATTAGTTTTAAGTGTACAGTATAATGATTAAACATTTATACACTTTACAATCTGATTACCATAAGTTTAGTAACCATCTGTTGTTACAAAGTTATTATAATATTTATTGTTGACTATTTTCCCTGTGATGTACATCCCCATAACCTATTTATTTTATAGATGGAAGTTTGTATTTCTTATTCCCCTTCACTATTATTATCCATGCCTTCATCTCCATAAGTTTGTTCTCTGTTGAAATCATATGGTATTTGTCTTTCTCTGTCTGACTTATTTCATTTAGCTGTACTCTGATATTTTATAATCTAATTTAGTCTGTTTCCTTTTTAAAAAAATGTTCTTTGTACCCTGGCTGGCATAGCTCAGTAGTTAGAGTGTCGGCCAACACACTGATGGGTCGTGGGTTTGATTCCTGGTCAAGGGCATGTACCTGGGATGCAGGTTTGATCCCTGGACCGAGTTGGGGCACGTGCAGGAGGCAACTAAATGATGTGCCTCTCTCACATCAATGTTTTTCTTTCTCTCTCTCTCTTCCTTCCTCCCTTCCTCCCACTCTCTTTAAAACATCAATGGAAAAAATATCCTCAGATGAAGATTTAACAGCAACAAAAATGTTGTTTGTGACCCACCACATTTATTTGACAATCCATTAATGGGCCATGATTCACAGTATGAAAAACATACTATAGTAGAGTTTAACTTTTATACACTCCTGGGGCAGCAGACTGCCAGGCATATAGCACACTCCTCAATAATAATAATTGTGGAATTGTTCTTATTGGTTAAGAAGTAATCAGATTTCATCGGGTTGATAATTTTTTCAGGCTAAAAACAAATAGTTTGATCATTTAGAAATGCAAAATGGAAATGTCTAGGAATCATATGAATTTGTGAGAAAAAGAAACACCAAACTAACTTTATTCACCTATCTTAATGGTTTAATATCATGAAAATACTATGGACATAGACTGTCTGGATTTTGGCAAGGGAGCTGATAAAGGCTCTCCTGATATGGTTATGCCAGAGATGGCTAACTGTGCTGGATGCTACAGAGAGTTTTATTAGCAACTGGTTGAGTAACCCCACCACAGAGTGTGATCCAAAGACTGAACACAACTAAGGAATGATGTCTGGAGGATGCCGCAAAATTATGCTTACTTTAAGAATAACTTGAATGAGCCAGTACAACTCATGTTTTTAAAATATGATGATGATACAAGGTAATCACTAAGTGATCATGAGCAAGGCACCCTTTTTGAGACTCAATTTTCTCTTTCTAAAATGGAAATGATAATAATGCACATCAAGCATGGTAAGTCAATTTACCCATATGAGATTTTATGTGAAAATACCATATAAACCTTAAAGTGCAAGATAAAAGTAATTATCATTGTTAGAGACAGGCAACATGGAGATGTATAAAGATCTTAACTGAATAGAAAATAACCTAAATAAGATGACATTTCATGAAGTAAAATATAAGGACCTAACTTTAAAAATCAACCATAAGATGTGTAAGATGGAACAGACTTGGTTTAACAGCAGTTGCTATTCATAACTTTGGGAGTTGTAGCAAATTGAATGTGAATCAACCATGCAATATGGCTACCAAACTAAGTCACCAACTCTAGAATGCATGACCAAAAGCATGGATCTCAAGCCCTTGCTGGTGTGGCTCAGTTGGTTGAATATCGTCCCATGCACCAAGAGGTTGCAGGTTTAATTCCTGGTCAGGGCACATGCCCAGGTTGCAGGCTCAATCCCCAGTAGGGAGTGTGAAGGAGTAAGCCAAGGCTGTTTCTCTTTCCCTCTCCCTTCCTCTCTCTCTAAAAATTAGTAAAAACATATTAAAAAATATTCAAAAGGCTGGAGCCCCACTGTGTTGTGCACTGGTCACACACCTCAGGAACAGTGAGCTTATGTTCTAATTGCCACATTTTAAGAGGCACATGGGAAGGGGTACATTTTGAGAGAAGGGTAATCAGAATGTGAAGGATGATTGAAAGAATTAATAGTTTGGTTTAGAAAGGAGGAACTTTACAGAAGTGTTACTCAAAGTGTGGTCAAGAGGCTGCCAGTCCCAAAACCAGTCTTCACTGAAATAAGTACAGACTTTGAGAGTAAGCATTAAAATGCTTGTCACCATTTGGGAAGGCCAGGCTATCCAAGTTTGTGATCAGTGGACACCTGTTACAATTCTGGGTGTTGTGCACAGTAGCTCCACATTACGATTGTGTACATTTTAAGATCAGTTTATCTACCATAACTCAAAGGGTATAATGTGCAGGAGCCATTGTTTTACAAAAAGATAATTGTTGGAATTGGCTGGTGATGGAGGATTAAAGATGAAATTTGAAAATATAGAAACACTTATTTCATTTTGAAAAAAGGTAAGAAGGAATATCTTCAGCTTTATTTTCAAACCTCTTTTTTTTTTTATTCCAGTCAACATACTCTGTGAGACTGGTCTCTTCATAATGATTAGTATTAAAACAAAAAAACATTTTAGATATACATTCCTTCCTGTGAGTAGTGTTGTCAATTCAACCTAAACTAGATAAGAAACTCAAAGTCATAAATACAGTCATAATGTCTAATCAAAGTCTGAGTCCAGCATTTAATATGGGGAATTGCTATCTCAAAGTAAACTTTTTGCTTAATTGTGACAGCTGAACAACAAAAACATTATAAGTGCAATTAGAATTGTTTATATTAGTTACCTATATGTATACTTTCACTAAAACATGTGAATTTTATAATTCTTTTGTACTCCTTATTTTATTTGTTTTTATTGTATTTATCAGAATGCAAGTTTGTGTCTATTAAGTCTAATAATAAGACATTTAGACTTCTATTTTCCATAACTCTTTTTGAATTTCATATTTCTAATAATTAATTCATTTGTATTGAATTTTACTAAAGTACCTCAGCCAGTAGCACACTGGAAATCAAAAACAACAGTCACTCACCACAGAGTTTGAGAAACTGTTCTAGATTGTGTATAGATATTAAAACTTTCTGTACAGGGTCAGATAGTAAATGTTATAGATTTACAGGCTCTGTACTCTTCTGTCACAACTAGTCGACTCTGCTCTTGAAGCAAAAAAAAAGGTATGACTCTGTTCCAGTACAACTGATATTTTTAATTAGCTAGTTATCTACACTAATAAAAGAGAAAGATGCAATCGACCGTACCCACAAATGCTTCCCATTGGCTAATTAGCAGGATATGCAAATTAACTGCCAACCAAGATGGCGGCCGGCAGCCAGACAGCTGAAGCGAACATGAGGCTTGCTTGCTCCTGTGATGGAGGAAGCCAACGTTCCTGGCCTGCGGCAGCCCAGCTCTGAGCTCCAGATGCAACAATGTTGCAATTATAGAAGCTAAACAAAGCCCAGATAACCTGCTTTCAGCAACCGAGGCCTCAAGCTGGAGCCAGCCTCAGAGCTAAAGCCGGCTCTCAGCTCCAGTGACAGCCATAGAAGGTAAATAAATCCTAGAATAAAAAGAAAAAAGAAAGAAAAAAAGGAGAGGTTGGGAGCTTCAGTCACCCGCCAGCCTGAAAATGGCCCTCAGCCCCTCACCCAGACTGGCCAGACACCCCAGTGTGGACCCCCACCCTAAAGGGGTGCGGGCAGCCTAAAAACAGCCATCAGCCCCTCATCCAGGCTGGCCAGGCATCCCAGTGGGGACCCACACCCTAAAGGGGGTGTGGCCAGCCTAAAAACAGCCCTCAGCCCCTCACCCAGACTGGCCAGGCACCCCAGTGGGGACCGCCCCCAGAAGCCTCAGCAGCCAGTCTTGCCTTGCGCCCTGGGAACCGCAAATCAGCGAGTCTGGGCTGCAAGGCAAGGCCCTCCCCCAGCAGCGGGTCTTGCCTTGAGGCCCGGAACCGCCCATCAGCGGGTCCAGGCTTCAAGGCAAGGCCCACCCCCAGAAGCCCCAGCTACTTTAAAAATAGAAGGATCTGTTTTTGAACCAATCTGTTTAGATTCATGATTAGTAAAACAGTATGGAACTAATGAAATACAGTGATAGGAATTAGGAAGTGTGACACTGATGGTTCTGGGCATGTGAAGGGTGAGAGACAGAAGGGTACACACGGTCTTCCCTTCAGTTCTGCTGGAGAGATGAGCTCTGAGGGCCAGAGCTGCTCCACGCCCAGAGGAGGTGGGTGTCGTCAGTGGCTCTGTTACAGAACTTCTTGCCAAGCAGAGACCTTACCCGACCCACAGGAACCTTTTTACTCCAGAAAACAGAAACAGCCAGTTCCCAATGGGCATGGGAAAACCAGTGTACCCTCCTGTGCACAGTGTCCTGATGGAGTGACAGGGGAGGTGGGCGAGGGGAGCAGTGCAGAGTTGTTAGGCAGCTGGAGTGGGAGTGGAAATGCCATGAAATGTCCACAGTCCTGGCTGTGCCCACGGCCTGGGTGGCTCCTCCAGGCCCTGGCTGAGGAATTAGGGCTGATTCTCTCAGGAAGGGAATATTCCGTGGGTGAAAGATTTATAGGCTGAGGGTGGGCCATGTGTTAGTTTGGGGCAAATCCCTCAGTATTCCTGCTGCCACGCCCTCAAAGGAATGAGGAAGAGGCACCCCTCACCCCCAAGACCCCTTCGTGGACATTTTAGCATCTACGTGATTTTTAATCCCTTCAGGGAGACTTTCTATCCTGCAGTCCCATCCCACCCCACTGTTGCTGTTTGTCTGCCAGCTGGGTCGAGCATCAAGGGGAAAGGGGGTTAATACTCACTGAAAGACTACTGATCCTACTGGGAAACCAACCTATTTACTGTACTGTTGTAAATATCATACCCTTTATATCCTGTATATTGGCTTCTTTTCAATAAATTGAAATGTCTTAGAAACAAAGAAGAAAAAAAAGGCAAGGCAGGGCGGGACCCAGAAGACCCAGAAGCCGCCTGATATGGTAGTAACTCTATCAGTAAGCACTGTGAAAGTCAGTGGCATAAATGCACCAATTAAAGCACAGATTCTGAGGGTGAATCAAAAACAAAACCCACTTTAAATATAAAGACACATATAGATTAAAAGTAAATAAATTAAGCTGCAGCCTGTTTTGCTCAGTGGATAGAGCATTAGCCCGTGGACTGAAGGGTCCCAGGTTCGATTCCAGTAAATGTACCTCAGTTGCTGGCTTGATCCCCAGTCCCTATCAAAGCATGTGCAGGAGGCAACCAATCAATGTGTCTCTCCCTTTCCCTTCACTCTCTCTAAAATTCAATGGAAAAATATCCTTGGGTGAAGATTAACAAAAACAAAGTAAATGGATTAAGTAACATTAAAGAGATTATAAGAAAAATATATTCCAAATTCTGTTAGTTGTATAATGGTTATATTTAAATTATTAACACCTAAGAAATTGGGTGAAGGGTACATATAATATGCTGTAGTATTTTATAGTTTTTTTTAGATGTGTGATATTATTTCAAATTAAAATATTAAAAAATTAAAAAATTAATAAAATATTAATTGAAATGTATCTGTATTACATGAAAAATCTCCTAATTGCTTCTAGCATAATTTATTAAATTGCACTAAAATTTACAAGGGTTCAATTAAAAAATATCTTAATTCTAAATGATATAATAGAAAATATATAATAGTGCAGTTATAAGCCCTTATCTGAAAATACAAATTTAAAGAAGTGAATTTAAAGAAGGGATTAGCCAAAGAAAATATATGCACAACCCATGGACACAGACAACAGTATGGTGATGGCCAGAGAGAAGTGGGGGGCAAGAGCTGGGTAGAGGGGGCAAAAGGGGGGAAATAGGGACATCCTATATAATAATAACAAAAGGCTAATATGCACATTGACTGAACAGCAGAATGACCGGTTGCTATGATGCGCACTGGCCACCAGGGGGCAGATGCTCAATGCAGGATCTGCCCCCTGGTGGTCAGTGCACTTCCATATGGGGAGTGCCACTCAGCCAGAAGCTGGCTCATGGCTGGCCAGCGCAGTGGTGGTGCCAGGAGCCTCTCCCACCTCCGTGGCAGCACTAAGAATGTCCAACTAACGGTTTAGACCTGATCCCTTAGGGGCTTAAGCCTTTAGTTGGACATCCCCAAGGGCTCCCTGGCTGCTAGAGGGATGTCTGACTGCAAGCTTAGGCCTGATCTCCTAGGGAGTGGGCCTAAGTTGACAGGTGGACATCCCCCAAGGGGTCCTGGACTGTGAATGGGCGCAAGCTGGGCTGAGGGACTCCCTGCCCCGAGTGCACAAATTTTTGTACACCGGGTCTCTAGTCCTATATAATAAAACCCTAATATGCAAATCGACCAAACGGTAGAACAACCAGTCGCTATGATGCACACTGACCATCAGGGGTAGACGTTCAATGCAGGAGGTGCTCCCTGGTGGTCTGTGCGCTCCCACAGGGAGAGCGCTGCTCAGCCAGAAGCTGGGCTCACTGCTGGCAAGCATAGAGGTGGTGGTGGGAGCCTCTCCCGCCTCTGGTGCAGGTAGGTGGTAAGGAGCGAGAGGTCCTGGACTGTGAGAGCCCCGGACTGCAAGAAGGATGTCTGACTGCCGGCTTATGGAAGCCAGCAGGTGGACATCCCCTGAGGGGTCCTGGACTGTGAGGGGGTGCAGGCCGGGCAGAGGGGACCCCCACCCCCAGTGCACAAATGCCGTGCACCAGGCCTCTAGTTAATAATAAAAAGGGAGCAAAGGGAAGCCAGACATTATAGGCATGTCATTTGGGCAGCTTCACTAGGAAGCTGCAATTTCACACTCTCTAGGGAACCGCTGGCCCATTCCCTGCAAAACACTGAAGGAAGGGGTCCAACAAAGAGGAGATAGATGCATGCTCTGTGAAGTTGGGATGGCATAGGGAAGGTACTTGCCTGTCAGTTACACCTGGGAACAGAGATTGTTGGCCAGACCAGAATGGGTAGGATCACTGCAACACTTTGAAAATTGGGCAATACATAATCCCCTAAACAAAGGAGCTTGCTCTCTCTTGTAGTTCTTGGCTCTCTTGCATTTGTCTATAGCCCATGGCCATGCAGACCCCCCATGCAATGGACTAATGGACTGAAGTGGAGAACACAAGCTAAGCTAGCCTGATGCTGTAATGGATTGCTCCAACATGGAAAGGAAACTCTGGGCAATGGCTCTAATTTAGCCCTATTGAAGCCACAGCAACACTTCTTTTATGGCAGGGCAAAGGGAAATAGGACTTTGGAAAGTCATGTGTTTGATTCCACAGAAATAAAGCTTTCTTCAATATTTCCTCTGCAAGTCTCTGAAAATTCTTTTTCTTGGGGTATCACAAGAAATCCATTCCCATGAGCAAGAGGTGGGGACAAGGACCTCTCCCCACCAGTAAGAAACACAACTTTCTTTACAAAACTGGGGGAATAATTGGCTGACCCTCAGTGTAGAGGACAGAGCTAAGTGGTTGCCATATGAAAGGAGAAATCTGAATTCTGTGCTTCTTCAGAGAAAATAGCTGGAATCAGATAGGCAACTTTACAATGAATCAGCTTTTAGCTTCAGTGATTAGAATAAAACAAATTGCCTTGCAGTGTAGTGAACACATCATGTCTAGATGCTTACAAGCAAAGGTTGAGTGACTTGTGAGGGATGCTCTAAAAAGTAAATCATGAAGTGACTTGGAGGTTGGAAAAGATGGAAGATCCTTTCCAAATCAAACAACCTATGGTTCTAGGACATTCACATGCAATTATCTTCAATTCAAGACAATAACACTCTCCAGGTACATAAATGCTGTAATGAAATGTAATTTTTATCTTATGTGACTCTACTGTGGGAAGCTGCCCGGAGGTGTCTTATTTACTGGGAGATACAGGGGCATGAAAAGCAGTGGGGATAGAGACCAAGCCTCTTGAAAATTGCAGCTCCTTGGAAACGCAGATGGCACCAGGCCAGGAGATGCTGCTGCAAGAGGGCAATCAGTCATGGTTTCTGTGTTGTTGTCCACCTTGGTCACAATGTCAGAGAGCTTTATGATAACTATAATTTAAATTAGAAACTTATTTGGAGGCCTCTCTTTCTCTCATGGGAAATCTTAGGTAAGAGTCCTGGGTACATATGGGTCCTTCTCCTTCCTCATTTAACACACAGCCTTTTGGAGTTTCCCATCTCTAAGTTATGAGCTATACCACATAAACACTAACCATAATTAGGGAATTTCAATGTTGTCATAAAGCAAATGGAGATTTTGTGGGAAATACTTAAGAAACATTTTCTGAGAACAAGTAGTGCTTGCATGTACCTTGTTTTCCATTTAGATGAAGCTCTAATGTTTATTTTTTAAATAAAAAAGAGAACATTCTTAGCTGAAATTATATCTTCCTCAGAGACAAATGCCAACCAGACACTGCAAAAGGAAGGGTTTTTTTTGTTTTGTTTTGTTTTTAAAGAGAAATTTGACCGTATCTTTACACTGGGAAGGAGCCCACATGAGTCCACAGATGAAAGAGGCAGCTAATCCATAGTTACATAGAGATTCAGAAGTTATATTCCATTAAAGTTAGCTAGAGCCAAGTGGCTGGGTCTGCCTGCTCAGAAGCAGGAATATGCCATTTGCAATGCTGCCTGGGGAGGAGCACGAAGCCAGAGGCAGGGGGACAGCTGGTGTCCATTGGCTCCTGAAATGCCTCTTGGCTGCGTTTTACAAATCTTTCAGTGAGATTTGTGGCCAAGATTGAGAACACATTCTCCCTCTAACTCTCCCCGAGGAGGAGAGTAATCTTGAATCTCCTGCAAGGAGAAAATCTTACGGTGTTATCTTGTGGGAAGGCAGGTATGATTTCATTTTTCCCCATGCTTTACAAGTGGTATTTAATGTATGAGAAAAGTGCACAACTCATAACTAAGTATGAATGAGGCTTCACTATTCTCATCTAGACTATTTTTTTCTTTTTTTGATCAATTCACCATACTCTTCAGACAAAACCAAATGAGAAGAAAATGCAAAGTAGAGCAACAAGATTCATGACTTATTCACTGTCAGAAATCCAGAGACAAACGTCCATGAAGATCTATAATAATAAAAGTGTAATATGCAAATTGACTGAATGGCCTAACAGCAGAATGACTGTCCATACAACCATGCTATGACACGCACCGGCGCCAGGCCAGCCAAGGCGGGTACGATGCAATTGGTTGGCAGGGGGATGGGGGGAATGCCATCACCCCATGATCATCCCACAGAGGGAGGCCCAGGCCACTGGCTGGCAGGGCTATAATCGAGGGGGAAGAGAAGTAGTGGTTAACGCAGGCAGCGCCAGGCCAAGGCAGGTGCAGGTGGGGGGAGCGGGGGTGGGGTGGGATGGGGGAGGTTGACTGCCAGCAGCCTGAGGGAAACCCAGGTCCCAAGTGCGAGCAGCCAGAGGGAAGCTGGTGCTGAAAGCCAGGGGAAGGAAGGCCTACTGTCACATGAATTTCGTGCATTGGGCCTCTAGTATTAAATAAATCATGGGGGAGAAACCAAGATGGCGGCATAGGTAAACACTGGAAATTGCTGCCTTGCACAACCACTTCAAAAATACAACTAAAAGACAAAACGGACATCATCCAGAACCACAGGAAGGCTGGCTGAGTGGAAATTCTACAACTAAAAGGAAAGAGAAAAGCACACTGAGACTCAGAGGAGGTGCGGAAGTAAAGTGCAGAGGTACGGAGGTGCACACAGAAAGGGCTGGCAACTGAGGACGCGGTTGTCTTTTTCAATTGGGAGGGAGTCTCAAGCTCCTGACTGCTCTGAATTCAAGTTCCAGGTGAGTCTCTGGGGACCCAGACACATACGGGGAGAAACTGGACTCTCTGGCATCGGGCGGAACCCGAGGGCAGCTTTCTCTCAGAGGTGCTTGCAGCGATTACCGCCGGACACTGAGACCCGGGGCCTCTTAGGGGAGTGCTGAGGATCAGCCATAGCTGTTTTCTCCATCCTGTTGGTTCCCTGAGACCCCACCCCACCCAAGCTGTGCGGAGAGGTTTTGCATATGAACAGCCTGGCCCTTTGCAATCTAAAATTACCTAACAAACTGCAGCTGGGTCAGAGAGACCCAGAACATCCAAAAGAAGGCCCAAGGCCCCACAGCAGCTTGCATTGCTTCACAGCCGGACCTCATCTGGGCACCTCCAAACCCCAAACAAAAAAGAGGAATCTGCAGATCTCTCCGTAGCTCCTGCTGGGTAGCCTCAGGCAGAGGCTAAATTAGCACCTCCTTAGAGATCCAAGAGCCAGTGTACCCAATGGTCAGAGTGGGACCATCCAGATTACAACTCCTCAGATCCATAAGGGACAGACTCAGGGCACAGACTCAGTGAGCACCAAAGCCCCACTGAAGCAAGTCTTTCCCCATAAAGGTGTCTCCGGCACAGAAGTTCTCCTACCACAGACACAGCTGATTCTCACAGCCAATTGGCCTGGAGGTAAATTCCTCCCAGTGATACCTACAACAATCAAGGCTTAACTACAACTAGACTGTGCACAAAGCCCACAAAGGGGTGCACCAGGAGTGTCCACCTCAGGTAATTGGGAGGCTTAATCACTGGGCCCTATAGCACACCTAGCACAGAAAGCCACTCTATCAACACAGGGAAGCAGCCAAAATGTGGAGACAAAGAAACAGGTCACAAATAACAGAAATGAAGGAAAGCAAACTACTGGATATAGAGTTCAAAACCACAGTTATAAGGTTTTTCAAGAATTTTCTAGAAACCACCGATAAATTTAGGGAGATCCTCAATAAATCTAGTGAGACCCTCGAGGATATGAAAAAGGACCAACTAGAAATTAAGCATACACTGACTGAAATAAAGAATATTATACAGAGATCCAACAGCAGACTAGAGGATCACAAGAATCAAGTCAAAGATTTGAAATGCGAAGAAGCAAAAAACACCCAACCGGAAAAGCAAAAAGAAAAAAGAATCCAAAAAATATGAAGATAGTGTAAGGAGCCTCTGGGACAACTTCAAGCATACCAACATCCAAATTATGGGGGTGCCAGAAGAAGAGAGAGAGTAAGATATTGAAAACCTATTTGAAGAAATAATGACAGAAAACTTCCCCTACCTGGTGAAAGAAATAGACTTACAAGTCCAGGAAGCACAGAGAACCCCAAACAAAAGGAATCCAAAGAGGACCACACCAAGACACATCATCATTAAAATGCCAAGAGCAAAAGACAAAGAGAGAATCTTAAAAGCAGCAAGAGAAAGACAGTCAGTTACCTACAAGGGAGTACCCATATGATTGTCAGCTGATTTCTCAATAGAAACTATGCAGGCCAGAAGCGAGTGGCAAGAAATATTCAAAGTAATGAATAGCAAGAACCTACAACCAAGATTACTTTACCCAGCAAAGCTATCATTCAGAATTGAAGGTCAGATAAAGAGCTAAAGGAATTCATCACCACCAAACCAGTATTATATGAAATGCTGAAAGGTATCCTTTAAGAAGAGGAAGAAGAAGAAAAAGGTAAAGATAAAAATTATGAACAACAAATACATATCTATCAACAAGTGAATCTAAAAATCAAGTGAATAAATAATCTCATGAACAGAAAAAACTGGTGAATATAATAGAATCGGGGCATAGGAAGGGAGTGGACTTACAATTCTTGGGGGGAAAGGGGTGTGGGGGGTGCAGGAAGAGACTGGAAAAAAATCGTACACCTATGGATGAGGACAGTGGCGAGGGGGTAAGGGCAGATGGTGGGGTGCGAAGTGGGTGGAGGCGAGCTATGGGGGAAAAAAAGAACAACTGTAATAATCTGAACAATAAAGATTTAATTAAAAAAAATAAGTCATGGACTTCAGTACATATGGCAAGAAACATCTCTCTTCTAAAAACAACAATAAAAATACATAACTATATTTTGCTGAGGAAACGCTTCCAGGTCTCTGGCCAAGGGCCACTCATTCAGGCTCCAAGATATTCCAAGACACTGATCTTTGAAAGGCAAGGAGGGGTTCAAATCCCAACTTTGCTAATTGTGAGTGGCTTTCAGCAAGTTCTTACCTTTCTGCCCTTTAATTTCCATATCTGTTACATGGGCTTAATAATGAGGACAGTGCCTAGGACACAATAGGCATGTGTGAGTACTCCCAACTCAAACCACTGAGCAAGCACATAGAGCCCTTTCATAGGCCCAGTAGCCCCAAAGAGAGGAGAATAATTGTGGCTCAAATAGGCCATTTGGGGATGACATTCTGCAGAATTATGGGTCTGGGTCTCTGCAGATTAGAGATGTGAATTATATTTTTATTTTATGGATTGCTTAAAATGGGTACATAGCCAGAGGAAATGTGGCTTGGTTTTCTTCCAAATAAACTAATTCCAAAGTGGATTGAAGCTTCACATGGTGTTCGGGTCTCAAGTTTAACTTTCTAATTTTGATCATTTGGCCTATTCCTGTTCTGTATTTATTTATTTTTTATTTTTTGCAGTAAAATGAAGAACTAGCCTATGACTTGTGTAAGGGGCATATCATGCGAACATGTTCCACTGCACAGGGTCTCCCACATAGTTGCTCAGACCACAGCCCCAGATTCTGATCATTCCTGAGATTCACAAGTAGGTGAAGACCACAGGTTGGAATTATTTATTTTAAAATTCAGGGTATAACTGCCCAATTTACAATATTCAAGTGCATGCATTGGTGAGGCCTATAGCTAAGCAGGAGCTATGAGGGGGTGTGTCAGTTTATCCAACACAAGGAATACATTACAGATGTCAGAATTCTGAAGTGACCAATTTACAGAGGAGCTTTTGTGAAGGTAACACATAAATAGTCTAACAAATGTTAGTCAAGCCTATCTGAAATATGGGTTTGGAAAGGCTGGTGATAGAGTGAGAATATAATTACTTCACTTGGTTGAAAACAAATCATGTCATTAGTTTGGGGCACTTTCCTTTGTAAACACTTCAGCTGAAGATCTGTAGAGGCAGCCAGATAGGCTAGCCACACTTTAGACACTCAGGTGTGGCTGTGTTCAGTTTAATGAGAACCATGTGTTCTTGTTACAATCAAAAGATCTGACCCTCATGTTTCAAATAGCATGTATGCTTCTCAGGGCTCTATTCAGCCAGACAGTTGTTGGGACGCTGATTCCCACATTTAAAATTTGTCTTTAGTCTGGACAAATTGTTCATGCTTTAATATTTCTCTAGATATTGTTTTTCACCATTTTATCTCTCTAACTTAAATCTTTGATTTATAGCTCAAACTCCAAATTGTTTTTAAGATGAGGTCAACCAAAATTCATTTGCCATTTTTTTTTTTTTGGTGCTATTTTAGAGCAGAAATTCAAATTAAAGTTATGTTTAAACATTAAGGTACTCAGGAGTAACTTAAAATCCATTAGGTTTAATGATTTCCTTGTGAAGACCAGGATAAAGAACACTTTCTTTTGACTCTAAGATATTTTCCCTGCTTTTTCAAAATATACTGAAATTTGATTGTTACATGTTGTGGGTGTGAAATGAAAAAATAAGCAGTCAACCATCTGAACTCTGAATTTCCTAAAAGAATCAATTCAGTGAGAAAGAAAAATATTTTAGCACAGTGGTTAGGAGCCTCAGTTTTGGAGTTAGACATGCCTGAGGTTGAAACCCTGCTCTTGCCACTAGTTAAAAAAAGAATGTGGATGAATGACTTAACCTATTCAAGTTTTACTTTCTTTATCTAGGAAACAGAGAATCAAAACTGCAATGAATTAAATGAGATAGTCTATGGCAATGATGGTGAACCTTTTGAGCTCGGTGTGTCAGCATTTTGAAAAACCCTAACTTAACTCTGGTGCTGTGTCATATATAGAAATTTTTTGATATTTGCAACCAGAGTAAAACAAAGACTTATATTTTTGAAATTTATTTTATATATTTAAATGCCATTTAACAAAGAAAAATCAACCAAAAAAATGAGTTCGCGTGTCACCTCTGACACGCGTGTCATAGGTTTGCCATCACTGGTCTATGGTGAACCTGCCTAAGAATGAATGCATCTGGAAATGTACCTGAAATAAAATGCCTTGGGAATGAACAAAGTAGAAACATTTGATATGGACCCACAGACACTTTTCTGCATTCTTTTCATCTACTAATACCTGTGGAGTATTTGACTCTCATATGGAGTGGATTATTTGCACCTTGACAAACTTCTGAAAAATTACCATAAAGAATTAAGACCTTTTACTTCTTAATCCAAACCTCTGATAAAAACTAAAGCAAAATAAGATGATGAAACAAAAAGACCTTGGCCTAGGTTTATAATAGACTTACTTAACCTTCAATGATTATGATAAGATGGGATATTTAGAGAATAAACGTAGATGGTCAGGCCTTTCATAATTTTGCTTAGGTTCATGTAGTTTTTAATCTATGAATTCGAGACTCTTCTGTTGGTATAGCTATGGTCTTAGTAAGATGTAGACACCTACCTTTTTCCTTTGGAAGTTCACATCAAGTTTCATTGAGGCACACTTGTTCAATGTATTTAATCGTCTAAAAAGAAAGAAAAATGTGATGATTGCTACCACTAATGAACCTAAATTTTCTCTCCAGTTTGTTAATTCTCATTCATTGTCAGTGAAGTTGAAAGTGAAGAAACATCCATTATGTCCCAGGAAGTACTGAACCAGCTGAAACTTTGCTACACAAGAGTCCCATTTGCTCTCCAGCCTCCAGACCTGAGAGGACTCTGCCATAAAGACTATCAATCTCTGCCCCTCCCCCTCCCTAATGTAAACCTGGTCCTTTCCCTGCTTGTCTTTCGGCTGTGCTTGGAACCCATACTCATCTTAGCCATACTTTCACCAGCTCTTCAATTTGTTTGCCACCTTGATCTTTTATCATGCTAATCCTCAGATTTGGATCGACTCAACTGTCTGTTTTCTCTCTTGCTCTTGGGCTTCTGGATATAAATGAAAAAATAACTCAAACTACAGTGCTAAATTATACATGCTATGGAGTGAACTGTGTCCCCCTCAAACACATATGTTGAAGCCCTAACCTCCAGTGTGACTGTTTTTGCAGTAAGAAGTAATTAAAGTTAAATGAGGTCATAGGGTGTAACCCTGATCCAGTAAAATTATTGTTCTTATAGGAAGAGACACCAGAGAGCTCTCTCTCTCTCACTCACTCTACCATGTGAGGACACAATGAGAAGAAACAGTTTTAAAAGTTGTCTCCAAAGAGTGGTACATGAAAAATGACATGTAAGTTAATGTTTGACTCTTTAAACCATATGTATGTCTGTGAGCCAGGAAGAGAGAGTCCTTATCAGGAACCAAACCCTGCTGGTGCCTCCGTTGTAGATTTTCCAGCTTCCAAAACTGTGAGAAAATAAATATCTACTGTTTAAGACACCCCGTCTGTGGTGTTTTGTTATGGTAACATGTGCTAATACATACATTTATCCTCAGCTGGGTTCCCAAAATTGCTACCCAGCATTCTTTGTATTTTTTTCTCTGGTTGGCTCCCAATCTCTGATCATAAAAACGATGCCAGTTTCTCAACAGATGACTTAGCTACCACTGCCAATGAGAAAATACAGCTTAATATAAGCTATTTGACATAAATTCTTCTAATAATCCTTTCCTTCACCATAAAAAAAAAAAAGATGTTCCTATTTTTTGTTGTTGGTAATCCTCACTCAAGGATATTTTTCCCATTGATTTTTAGACAGAGTGGAAGAGGGGGAAGGAGAGAGGGGAGAGAGAAAGAGAGAGAGAGAGAGAGAGAGAGAGAGAGAGAGAGAGAGAGAGAGACCTCCCAAGACTGATGCCAGAGATTGAACCTGCAACCCATGTATGTGCCCTTGACCAGGAATCAAACCCATGACCCTTAGGTGTATGGCCAGTGCTCTAACCACTGAGAACACTGGCCAAGGCCCTATTATTTTTCAAAGCTAATCCTTTAACCTTGATTTTGATTTCAACATCCACCACTTCATATGGGACTTTGAAACAATACTTCATTTATTCCCTCTTACCTCAGCAAACTCTTCTCACTGCTTTTCTTCTCTTTAAGCTCATCCCTGTTTTGAGCAAACTGACTAACCAATTTGTTAGCTATGTAAATAACCATCATCAAGGAAACCGTCAGTTTTTCATTAATCTTGTCTTTTAATCAAGCAGCTATACTAATTACCCCTCCTTATCCTATTCAGTTTCCTGAGAACAGTCTCAATTTTCATTCAGTTCAACCCACTGCAATCTAATTTCATAAAATTCTCTTTACAAATACCTTTATTATCTTGCTTTATTTGGTTACTTTTTTGAAAATCATAGTTATTGAATGCATATGGTTTAAAGAGTCAAACATTAACTTTCATGTCATTTTTCATGTACCACTCTTTGGAGACAACTTTTAAAACTGTTTCTTTCAGTGTTTACCTCAACAACATGCTTATATTGTTACTTTTGATTTTTCAGTTTAAGTCATTATCTATTCATTTTTTTCTATGAAAGAGGAGGATTTATTTTATTACTACCTATTCTGCCTGCTCACCTCTCCATACATTCACACCCTTTACTGTATCTCTTTTAACTATAGTTATGTCACAATTTCATAATTTTTGCTAAATCAATACTCAGTGTTTATTATGGCCATGTAAATGCTTTTCATATGTATATCGTACTCTGATTATTTTTTCTTTCAGTCTCAACTTTTCACTCTCCCAGGAGGTAATAATCATTTGTTTACTTGTTTTCATAGTTTTCTATGTACTTATCCCTAAATTCAAACTCAAATCTCCCAATTATCTAAATCTCTAAGTGTGTTAAAACATAACAGGTAGTCTATTAATTTAATTTCCCTGGAGACAGCTCTCTCAGAGCCTTCTGACCTGTTCTAGTTTGAATTTGCAGGAGTTTTTTGTTGTTAATGTTGTTTGTTTGTTTTCAGATCATGGACTAATCAAATTTCTCAGAACTCAGATTCTTTTTAACTTGTCCAATACTCTGAAGCTGAGTTACAAAAGAGGCCTGGTAATTTCAATATTTAGAATGTAGATAGACTATCACTTAAGCCCTTGTTTTTGAAAGAGATCCCACCTTCAATGATGCCTGATGTCCTCTAGTCTAGGGAACTTCTGTTTCAGCCTCTCCAGCGAATAAACATATAACCTTGATGGCGGGGGAGTAGTCACCCAAATATAGATTTGGGAAATATATCTACTTTAAATAACACTTTTAAACAACACTTTTATTTTTAGCCCACATTCAATCTCATTTCCCATTTTTGAACATTTTACAACTCTGAAGTACAAACTGATCTATTTTATGACTTCTTTCACTGACCATGTAAATTTTTTTTCTTGGGCTTACTGGTACTCCATTTCATATTTCTGTTTTTCTCCTTTGAAAATTTTATTCTTGTGATCTTTCTGTATTAACAATTGCTTTTGTAAATGAATGTCTCCATAAATTAGCGGGAATTTAAAAGCAAGCAAATTCAGATGTTCAATCTCCCATCTTTGACAAATGACTTAATTTAGTATTCTCGTTATGAATAGATCTTAAGTTTTCAAGTCAGTAAGTTTTGGCAATTGTAACTATCCTCAAACAAGGTAAGAATATTTCTTTACATCAGAAAATTATCTTGTGCTCCTTTACTGTCAATTCTCACCACCACCACACCCCCTCCCAGCATCCCCAGAGTATCCTGTTTCTGATTTCTATTAACCATAGATTTGGTTTTGCCAATTCTTGGTCATCATATAAATGAATTTCACAGTGTGTTCTATTTGTGTCTGGCTTTTTTTCTCTTCAGTATAATGTTTTTGAGATTAATCCATGTTGTTCAGTATAACAGTAATCATCCTTTTTAGTTGCTCAGTAGTATGCCATGGTATGAAGATATACAATTGGTTTACCTATTCTCTTGCTGATGAACATTTGGACTGTTTCTAGTTTTGCCCAATAATTTTTAGTCATCAAATCCCAAAGCTTCTTTTTAGCAGTGGACACTAATTACCACTCACTGTCCCTTCAAACTCTCCTCATCTTTGACATTCAAGATGAGAAAATCTTTCCTCTCTCTAAACATTATTTCTTTCCTGTCACTAAGCAGTACTTGACCCTTAACTTATATATATTTTTAGAATTCATGGTTATGCTAAAATATCTTATCACATCTTTAAATAAATTACACTATTATCATGTTCAATTCTCTTTCTCAGGCTCAGACACCTCACCTGAGTCCCAGTAACATTTCTAGGTACTCACTAATATCCATTTGTGGAGTCTTGCTTGCCCTTCAAACTCAACTACCAAAACTGACCTCTAATTTCTTCAGAACCTGCTTCTCCTTTTTAATGTTTTGTCTTGATTAAATGTATAACCAAGTAGGCCACTGAAACAGAAAAACAGAGTAATCTTAAGGTTTTTCTTTTTAAGACCTACATTTATTTTGATCACCAAGTCCTGTCAGTTACACCTCTGGATATTTTTAATATCTTGCTTCCTCTTTGGTCCTAATTCAGTCCCTTATCTTTTAATTGGTTTCACCACTACTTCAAATGCTTCACATTAAAACCTATTTTATTTCTCAACTTTTTATCATGTCATTTAGTTACTTAAAAAATATTTGATGATTCCCCTCATTTTCCACCTTCACCATCAAATATAATAAGCAACTCTGAATTAAAAGCAGACCATTTAGTCTGGACCTGTCTTCAGCACTTTCTTGATCTTTGCTCCTGTAACTGATAGTCTATCTTTTGGGCAGTTCCATATGTGCCTAACATCTACCCAAGAGTAAGTGTGGTATGTGAAGTAAATTTTGTATATATTTTCATTAGGAAGCTCTGATATATAAGAGCTTAAATTAAAAAAAATGTTGCTCATTTAGCAGCTCTGCAACAAGTTTGTTTAGGAAAGGAATGCCTATTATTTATAAAATTTACCTATCTAACAAACTTGTTCTTCTATTATGGCTTGGAAGCACAAACAAACCATTTTATTCTGTGCAAAAGGTTTTGATGTACTACATATATAAAAGACATCAAAGGGCTTATCCTGTATATAGCATAAGCTTGAATATACTTTATACTTTCTGACACACATATACTTTATACTTTCTGACACACACAGGGGGTTTATTGTTTATTTATTTACATATTTTTATTGATTTCAGAGAGGAAGGGAGAGGGAGAGATAGAAACATCAATGATGAGAGAGAATCACTGATTGGCTGTCTCCTGCATGCCCCCTACTGGGGATCGAACCTGAAACATGGGCACGGCCCGACTGGGAATCTAACTGTGACCTTCTGGTTCATATGTCCACAGTCAACCACTGAAGCACACTGGCTGGGCAGGAAGTTTATTGTTTTTTAAAGCTAGAGACTAACTAGATTTTACTACCTAGGTTTGGGTCCTTTTATCACCCCCGAAGTCAGATATTTGCCTGCATCTTAACTTTTCTCCTCTACTTGGAGAAAATATTAGCAAACATATATTTCATAAAGGACTTGTTTTCAGAATATATAAAAAACCCAAATCCACAATATGTTATGCAACCTGATTTTTAAATGGGCAAAATATTTAATAGACAGATATGAAAGAAGATATACAAATGACAAATGAAAAAAGATGCTCAACATCATTTGTCATAGGAGACATGAAAATTAAAGTAACAAGACACCACTATATACACTAGGGTCCCTAAATTAAAAACACTGACAATACTAAGTTTTAGCAAGAATGCAGAATCACTGAAATTTCAAAAGGGTTAGGCTTAGCAATTTCCTATAACATTAAACATATTCTTGGCATCTGACCAAGCAATGCTACTCTTAGTTCTTTATCCAAGATAAAATAAACCACACATTCAAAGACTTGTACTTGAATTTCATAGCAATGTTATTTATAAAATAGACAAAAGGGGAAATAACCCAAATGCCCATCAACTGCTAAATGGATATAAAAACTGTGGTGCATCCATACAATTAAATACTCAGTAATACAAAGGCACTCAAATTACTGATATAAGCAACAACATGGATTAATCTCAAAGGCATTATGCGAAGTGAAAGAAGCCAGACACAAAGAGAATGCGTACACGCTATGATTGCTTTTATACAAAATTTTAGAAAATATAGAATTGAAATGACAGAAAACAGTACAGTGGTTGTTAAATGCCAGTAACAGAAGATATTTTTTAGGTAGTAGAAATGTTTTATATCAAGATTGTGTTATAGTTACATAACCATACATCTGATAAAACTGGTCAAATTGTATACTTTGAGTTAATGATTTTATTTGAATATAAATTATACTTCAATTATGCTGAATAATAATGCAAGTGAGTTACATCAGTGGGAATGATGAAGTAAAGATCTCTGTCTGAAACTCTGCTTCTCCATAAAATCAATAAGAATACTATAGAAATTATCAAAATAAGCTTAAACTTGATATTTTATTTGTTTATTTATTTATTTATTTATTTATTTATTATTTTTTAGAATATTCTTTTTATTGATTTCAGAGAGGAAGAGAGAGGGAAAGAGAGATAGAAAACAATAATGATTAGAGAGAATCATTAATTGGCTGCCTCCTGCATGCCCCCTACTGGGGATCAAGCCTGCAACCCAGGCATGTGTCCTTGACTGGAATCGAACATGAGACCCTTCAGTCTGCAGGCCAACACTCCATCCACTGAGCCAAACCATCTAGGGCTACATTTTATTTTTTAATTACACTTTACATTCAATATTATTTTGAAATAGTTTCAGGTGTAGAGTATAATGGTTACACAATCGTATATTTTACAAAGTGTTCCCGCTGATACTTCAAGTACTCACCTGGCACCAAACATAGTTATTACAATATTATTGACTGTATTCCCTATGCTCTACTTTACATCCCCATAACTATTCTGAAACAACCAGTCTGTACTTCTTAATCCTTTCACCTTTCATCCAGTCCCCCAATTCCCATCTCCTCTCATAACCATCAGTCTGCTCTCTATGAGTATGTTTCAATTTTGTTTGTTTATTTTGTTCTTTGGATTTCACATTGCTGGTGGGAATGCATATTGGTGCAACCATTATGAAAAAGAGTATAGAGGGTTCTCAAAAAATTAAAAATGGAACCCAGCAATTCCACTGCTGGGAATATATCCAAAGAAACCCAAACACCAATTCAAAATGATATATGAAGCCCTGTGTTCATTGCAGCATTATTTACAATAGCCAAGATATGGAAAAACCCAACTGCCCATCAATAGACAAGTGCATAAAAAGAACTGTGGTTTACACAATGAAATATTACCTGGTCATAAAATTGAATAAAATCTTACCATTTGTGATAGTATGGATAGACCTAGAGGGAATTATGCTAAGTAAAATAAGTCAGTCACAAAAAGACAAGTACAAAAATAAGCTTTTTAAGAGCTCTGGAAATTAATAAAGGCTTGCAACAATCTAAGTACCGTTGGAAAATGGTGAGTCTATGTAAGGACAGAGCTTTGTGGCATTTGAACTTGGCCTATTCAATTGTCCTTTTCCAAGGTATGCAGGAGCTTTGAAAAACAACAGTTAACAATCAGAGTAACTGTGCACATTGGCATCCTAGCAGCCACTGGAAAGGGCAGAATGGGTTTGATCTCCCCAAAAGCTCCATTATTAAAGAACTGTCATTATCTAAGCTGTCTGGCAATTCACTGAATGCCCTTATTCACAGGGCTTGTCTTTATTTAACTTGATTATGAGCTCATCACTGAGACTAGCTTATTCACAAAGGGTTTGTCAAAATCAATCAGCAGCAATTATTTAACATCACAGCTGCCTAAAATGGTGATAACAGTTGGGCCAAACAAGATGTGAATCAGAGGAATACTAGTAAAAGAAAAACTCTGAAATGACATGTCTACAGGGGACTTAGAAAAGTTCTAACACATTCTTAGGACTCTAGAAGGCCAAGTACATAGGAAGAACTGTATGCATACCCAGGAAAGACTTGCAAAAGTCCTAATTTATCATCTCCGTCTGACCTTGGTGATCTGCATAAGCAGAAAATAAATGCTAAGACAGAGCTACTAACTTCCTGCTGGAGTGTTGAAACCATAGCCCAATATGTACAGAACCCTTTGGCAAAGGCTGGGAGACATACTGCTTCAAGATGTTTGTGGAAATCTCTGCCCAGTTATTTGCTGACCACTAAGCTAACCAAGTAGAGACAACAAATAATTTAGACATTAGAGAATTAGTTGAAAAAAGGCACTAAATAAACAGCAACAACAAGAAGCCATGGGGTAGGGGAAGGGAAGGATATGATTTGAGAGTTTAGTTTAAAATATCCAGTTTTAAGAAAAACATTACAAAGGACTGAACTGATTCTAAAGTTTACATAGAGAGGCAAAAGACCCAGAATAGTTAACATAACATTGAAGCAGAAGAACAATGTTGGAAGGTTTACACTAGCCGACATTAAGACTTACTACAAAGCTACAGTAATCAAGACAGTATAATATTGGCAGAAGAACAGACAAACAGATCAATGGAACAAAACTGAGAGCCAAGAAATAGACCCACACAAATACAGTCAACTGATTTGTTACAAAGGGACAAATGGAGAACAGGCAGTCTTTCAACAAACAATATTGAAACAATTGTCTCCATGCCAAAAAAAAAAAAAAAATCACCTAGACACACAGACCTTATACCCTTCCCCAGAATTAACTCAAAATGGATCATAAGCCTAATTTCAAACACAGAATAATGAAACTTGTAGAAGATAACATAGAAGAAAAATCTAGGTGTGGTGGTGTGACTTTTTAGATACAACATAAAAGGCACACTCTGGAAAAGAAAAAAATTGATAAACTGGACTTCATTAAAATGAAATCATCTGCTTTATGAAAGACATTGTCAAGTGTATGAAGAGACAACCCACAGATTTGGAGAAAATATTTGTGAAAAACATATCTGATAAAGAACTGTTATCTAAAATATTTTAAAAATAACCCTCTTAAAACTCAACAATAAGAAGACAAACAGCCCAATTAAAAAATAGGCAAAAGATCTGAACAGACCCCTAACCAAAGGAGATACACAGATGGCAAATAAACATATGAAAAGATGCTCAACATCATATGTGTTTAGAGAATTACAAATTAAAACTATGAGACCATGATTCACCTATTAGAATGACAAAATACTAAAACATCCACAACACCAAATGATGGCAAGGATGTGGAGTAACAGGAACTCTCATTCATTGTTGGTGGGAATACAAAATGGTATAGCCATCTTGGAAGACAGCGTGGCAGTTTCTTACTGTCAAACACACTCTTATCATAGGACTGAGCAATTGCATTCCTTGGTATTTACCCAAATGAGATGAAAACTTATGTCCACATAAAAACCTGCACAGAAATGTTAATAGCAGTTTTATTCATAATTGCAAAAACTTGGGAGGAACCAAGGTGTTCTTTAATAGGTGAATTAATAAACTGTGGTACATCTGGACAATGAAATATACTCAGCACTAAAAAAAAAATGTGAGCCACCAAGCCATAAAAAGACTTAGAGAAAACTTAAATGCACATTACTAATGGAAGGAAGCCAATATGAGAAGGCTACATACAGAATAATTGCAACTACATGACATTCTGGAAGAGTCAAAAAGACTGAGACAGTTAAAAAGATCAGTGCTTTCCCAGGGTTAGGAGGGAGGAAGGGTGAATAGTCAGAAAACAGAGGATGTTTAGGGCAGTGAAACTACTCTGTATGATACTATAATGATAAATACATCTGTCAAAACCCATAGGATGTACAAGACCAAGAGTGAACCCCAATGTAAACTATGATGTGTCCAATGTAGGTTCATCAATTGATTGTAGGAGATGCTATGTATGTGTAGGTCCAAGGGTATATAGTAACTCTTTGTATTTTTACATATATATACGTATATATGTATATATATGTATGTATATATATATGTGTATATGTGTATATATGTATATATGTATATATATGTGTATATATGTATATATATATACACACATATATATGTGTATATATATGTGTGTGTATATATATGTAATATATTTAATATTTTTTTTTTATTTCAGAGAGGAAGGGAGAGGGAGAGTTAGAAACACCAATGATGAGAATCATTGTCAGCTGCCTTCTGCATGCCCCTTACAGGGGATTGAGCTTACAACCTGGGCATGTGCCCTGACTGGGGATCAAACTGTGACCTCCTGGTTCATAAATTGATGGTCAACCACTGAGCTGGGCAGGAACTCTGTATTTTGTGCTCAAATTTGCTGTGAACCTAAAATGGCTCTAAAAATAAAATCTATCTTTTTAAAGATGTAGTCTTTTGTTTTATTCATTTAAAAATTATTTTGGCCCTAACCAGTAAGGCTCAGTGGATAGAGCTTCGGCCTGCAGACTGAAGGGTCCCAGGTTCGATTCCAGTCCAGAGCATGTACCTTGGTTGTGGGCACATCCCCAGTAGGGGGTGTGCAGGAGGCAGCTGATCGATGTTTCTCTCTCATCAATGTTTCTAACTATCCCTCTCTCTTCCTCTCTGTAAAAAAAAAATCAATAAAATATATTTTTAAAAAATTATTTTGGTTTTTGGACTTTGAAATTCCTGATGTAAAGTGATCTGCAGTTCCTTCGCTTTTAATCTACTTGCTCATTCATTCTCAATCCTATCTACAAAATCATTCTCATTGAAGATATCTTAGAAATCCTAGGTACAATTTCAAATATCATACACACAACCATTTAACTCTTCCTTCCACAATGTATATCTATATGAAATCATCATGTTGTACACTTAAAATATTTCACAATTTTATATCAGCTCTGGAGAACTGATACAAAACAGCTGATTTGTTAAGATGGAAAAAAAAGAGAGAGAGAGAGAAAACACTCCTCATGGTGGTCTGAAGCTAGGTAGACATTCCCAGCATGGTTTAGCCTCGGCCTATGATTTCTCCTGTAAAAGGTAATATGGTAATATAAACAACTAGAGGCCTGGTGCACAAAATTTGTACACAGGTGGAGTCCTTAGGCCTGGCCGGCAATCAAAGCACGAGTGTCAGAGAGAAACCAATATGGCGGCATAGGTAAACACCGGAGTTTGCTGCCTCGAACAACCACTTCAAAAATACAACTAAAAGACAAAACGGACATCATCCAGAACCACAGGAAGGCTGGCTGAGTGGAAATTCTACAACTAGAAAGAAAGAGAAAAGCATACCGAGACTCAGAGGAGGCGCAGTACGGAAGTAAAATACTAAGGTGCAGAGGTGCATGCAGAGTGGGCTGGGGGCTGAGGGCGCGGTTGTCATTTTCAATCGGGAGGGAGTCTCAGGCTCTGAGCTCCAGTTCCGGATGAGTCTCTAGGGACCCAGACTCATACGGGAGAAGCGGGACTGTCTGGCATCGGTCGAAACTCGAGGGCAGCTTTCTCTCCGAGGGGCTTGCAGCGATTACTGGGACACTGAGAAGCAGAGCCTCTGAGGGCTGGACTGAGAGAAGCCATAACTGCTAGCCCCGCCCTGTTGATCCCGTGGGGCCCAACCCGCCCAAGCCTTGCAGGGAGGCTTTTGCAGGATAGCCTCAGGCAAAGGCTAGATTAGCACCTCCCTAGAGATTCAGGAGCCAGGAACCCAGAGGTCAGAGTGGGACCATACAGTTTGCAGCTCCGTGGAACCATAAAGGACACACTCAGGGAGCAGACTCAGTGAGCACCAAAGCCCCATTGAAGCAAGTCTTGCACCAGAGGGGTGTCTCCAGCACAGACGTTCTCCCACTGCAGACACAGCTGATTCTCACAGCCAATTGGCCTGGAGGTAAATTCCTCCCAGTGATAACTACAACAATCAAGGGTTAACTACAACAAGACTGTGCACAAAGACCACAAGGGGGTGCACCAAGAGTGTCCTCCTCGGGTAATTGGGGAGGCTGAACCACTGGGCCCTAGAGGACACTCAGCACAGAAAACCACTTTATCAACACAGGGAAGCATAAAAAATGCGGAGACAAAGAAAAAGGACACAAATGACAGAAATGGAGGAAAGCAAACTACTGGAAATAGAGTTCAAAACCACACTTTTAAGGTTTTTCAAGAATTTTCTAGAAACTGTCGATAAACTTAATGAGATCTACAAGAAATCTAATGAGACCCTCGAGATTGTGATAAAGGACCAACTATAAATTAAGCATACACTGACTGAAATAAAGATTATTATACAGACTCCAACAGCAGACTAGAGGATTGAAAGAATCAAGTCAATGATTTGAAATACGAAGAAGCAAAAAACACCCAACCAGAAAAGCAAAATGAAAAAAGAATCCAAAAATACGAAGATAGTGTAAGGAGCCTTTGAGGCAGCTTCAAGCATACCAACATCTGAATTATAGGGGTGCCAGAAGAAAAGAGAGAGCAATGCTAAATATTTGCCAAAACGCAGATTGGCTTCATTCACAGCAGAATTTCACAGTGGTTTTGATAAAATGTTTTGAATACTTGTGCTATGTGACATGAAAACCTATTTGAAGAAATAATGACAGAAAACTTCCCCTACCTGGTGAAAGAAATAGACTTACAAGTCCAGGAAGTGCAGAGAACCTCAAACAAAAGGAATCCAAAGAGGACCGCACCAAGACACATCATCATTAAAATGCCAAGAGCAAAAGACAAAGAGAGAATCTTAAAAGCAGCAAGAGAAAGAAAGTCAGTTACTTACAAGAGAGTACCCATATGATTGTCAGCTGATTTTTCAACAGAAACTTTGTAGGCCAGAAGCGAGTGGCAAGAAATATTCAAAGTGATGAATGCCAAGAACCTACAACCAAGATTACTTTATCCAGCAAAGCTATCATTCAGAATTGAAGGTCAGATAAAGAGCTTCACAGATAAGAAAAAGCTAAAGGAGTTCATCACCACCAAACCAGTATTACATGAAATGCTGAAAGGTATCCTTTAAGAAGAGGAAGAAGAAGAAAAAGGTAAAGATACAAATTATGAACAACAAATACAAATCTATCAACAAGTGAATCTGAAAATCAAGTGAATAATCTGATGAACAGAATGAACTGGTGATTATAATAGAATCAGGAGCATAGAAAGGGAGTGGACTGGCTATTCTTGGGGGGGAAAGGGGTGAGGGGGATGTGGGAAGAGACTGGACAAAAATCGTGCACCTATGGATGAGGACAGTAGATGGGGAGTGAGGGAGGAGGGTGGGGTGGGAAGTGGGTGGAGGGGAGTTATGGGGGGAAAAAAGAGGAACAAATGTAATAATCTGAACAATAAAGATTTAATTAAAAAAAAAAAGCATGAGTGTCTGGTGTGGAAGGGCAGGTCTCAGCTGCTTCTGGGTCCCCAATTCACCGCCCCGCCCCGCCCCCCCGCGCCTGAGTCACGGTGCCCAAGTCCCCACATGGAGATGCGGTAAGCACAGCCAGATGCTGCATGCCAGGGTGCAGCATGGGCCTTTGGGCTACCCAGCAGCACCACACAGAAGCCAGGAAGGCAGCGCACTCTATCCCGATGGCCTCACAGACTGGCTCCTGCATGAACCCATGGTGAGCCCGGCTGGCCCCCACAGTCCTGGTGGCTGTGGCCCGGCTCATTCAAAAGAGGCAGCACGGTACGGGGCTCCTCATGGGCACCCAGCACCTGAGCATGGGGGGCTTCCCTAGTGCACAAGCCCTGGTGTCCCTGGGGAGGGTAGCAGGAGGAGTGAGAGTGAGCTCAGTGGACACCTTGCATTCTCACCGCACCTCTGTCCCCATCACCCCTGCCCCCAGGTAGCCGGCAAGAGGTTGTAGTGCATTGCTGATGCCCGCCATGTTCCACGCTGCCCCCTGGTGGTCAGCACATGTCATAGCAAGCAGTTGAACTCCCGGTCTCCCAGTCAAACGACCGCCCAAGGGGACAATTTGCATATTAGGCTTATATTATATAGAACTGCTTGACTCTATAAGAATACGAAATGGAAGAAACATATCCTGGAGAGATGTAAATGCCTCTTTATGGATTAGCTGGCGCAGGTAAAAAAAGCATGTCACATAACACAAGTATTCAAAACATTTTATCAAAACCACTGTGAAATTCTGCTGTGAATGAAGCCAATCTGCATTTTGGCAAATATTTAGCATTGCTATTTATTTACCTCTAACTTAATGATCCTATATAATAAAGAGCTAATATGCTAATTAGGCCAAACAGCAGAACAACTGTCTAGATGACATTCTGGACCACCTTCTGGACAAAGCCGGGGTTGGGAGGGCTGGCCGAGGCAGCTGGGGCTGTGAGGACTGAGCCCCTTGCATGAATTTCATGCATTGGGCCTCTAGTTTATCTAATAAAGAGGGAATATGCTAATTGATCCTTGCACCATCACAAAGATGGCAGCACCCACAACCAATAAGGAGGGAATATGCTAATTGACTGCGCCACCCTCAAAGGTGGCAGCACCTACAGCCAATAAGGAGGGAATATTCTAATTGACTGCCATGCCCTCAAAGATGGTGGCACCCACAGCCACAAAATGGCGGCACCCAATCCCCTCAGTCTTGCTGGGGCAGCAGGCCTGCGTGGCCTGCCTCCAGAGTCTCCCAATCCCCTCAGCCCCCCAGCCACCCAGGGTTGGTCCGAGGCACAGGCAACCCTCGGATGTCAGCTGCCCAGCCGCCCAGGGCTGCCTGAGGCTCAGTTAACCAGGACCGGCCGAGGCTTGTGCTGCCAGCAGTGGCAGCAGCAGCGGTGTGACTGGGCGTCACCTTCCCCTGATTGTCGGGTTGCCTCCTGCCCCTGAGGGTTCCCGGACTGTGAGGAGGGCAGGCTGGGCTGAGGGACCCCCCTCCAGTGCATGAATTTTCATGCACCGGGCCACTAGTAAGTAATATAAAGCCCTTGAGATAATTTGAGTTGGTCTCACACTAGTTGCCTGGAAAGCTATTGAATGAATACCAATTTTGATTATAAAATGTATTTTATTTGTTGGCATGAACAATATGTATTCCATTGGATTAGAGCCTCTTTTGAGGCAGAAACCATAATTTATTCTTCTAATCCACATAAAGCCTAGCAAGAAATTTTATACATGACTAGAGGCCCGGTGCACAAAATTCATACATGGGTGGGGTCCCTCAGCCTGGCAGGCGATCAGGGCCAACCAGGGCCAGGCCGATCAGGGCCCAAAGGCCCCAGCAGGGTTGGGAGAAGAGGTGATGGTGGGCAGGCCGGGTGTGAAAGGAACAGATGCTGGGGAAGGATGGGGGAGGACCAGGGGAGGTTTTGATCCCCAGGTTGGAATGTGCAGGAGGCAGCCAATCAATGATTCTCTATCATCACTGATGTTTCTATCTATTTCCTGCTCTGAAATCAATTAAATACATATTTTTAAAATGCAAGATTTTTAGAGGAAGAAAGGTAGAGCAAGGGAGCTATTGACAGTGGGGCATTTGAGATCTTGCTCACATTTCAGATAGGATAACATAAGGTGGTCCTCAGGAGGTGACAGATAAGGAGTGGCAGTGGGTGGAGCAGGGCACTGCGGGCTGAGGAATGGGCTGTAATGACTGGGAATGTCTGTGACAGTGACACTGAACGTCTGTTGGGGCCATCGCTGGGATCAATCATCCCCAAGAGGTTTTGATTCTGGATGGGAGGAGAAAAACAGAGATTAGCAGGCCTTTCTTAGCCTAGAAGGTGACACAGGCAGCAGGAGTGGGCTGCCCAGCTTTCCTACAAATGTAAACATGCAGTGTAACTGCATATGGACTTCAGTCACACAGTCAAATCAATGCCCAGCCAGCACTGGTGGCTGTGTCCTGCCACTCTAGCTGTGCTGGGGTACTATTGGCTAGGGAAGGCCGAAGCCATGCCCCCAAGCACACATAGTATGTGAAGGGGTGGGCCGGAAGCCAAAAGCTGGAAGTCGGAGCTGAGGTGGCCAGGCAGCTCTGTGTTCGACATGGAGCTGGATCTGGAGCAGCTGTCGGTGCAACCGACTTTGGAGTTGGAGAGGCTGCACTTCCTGCACATCACTGGTGAGTCCCTGTGAGCCCATGGTGTGCCAGCGGGGCCAGTTGGGACCTGGGGAGGCCTTTCCCTCCTGAAGCCGTTCTTCCCAGGGTGGCAGCATTGGCTGCTTTTTTTTCCCCCCCCAATTTATTTTTTTATTGGAAAGCAAGCTCTGGGCTTGCTGTTCCTGGGATCCCTAGGATATAGCATGCACCTCCAGGCCTCACTGTGTCCCCCTCCCCCTCCTCCTGCATTGAGCGTCTGGCCCCTGGTGGTCATAGTGACTGGTCCACCGGTCATTCTGGTCATTACACTGTTATGGTCGCTGGGCTTTTATTATATAGGATAGTCATAGTAGGTTCTTCTTTCTTAACTGAACATACTTTGTCTATATCAGTGGTTGACTTTAAGTAGTCACAGTAGAACTTGTATGGTCTCCCCACTGAATATGACAGGCTGAGAGCATCTAATTTGCATCCCTAATGCCCAGCATAGGCATTGGGTCGGAGAGAATCTACTCAGTCAATGTTTGCTAAGAGCTTGGCAGACTTCAGGGACCATTTGGTCTGATTATTTTACTTTCAGATGAGGAGAATAAGGCTCCTAGAGGAACACTTGCTCAAGGGAGCCACACATAAGTTAGACTTCTTCCTGACAGTGATTTCTCTGTCCCCACATCCCCAAGAATTTTATAGAGGCCTGGAAAATGAAAGCATATGTCATGGATCTCTCACAGGCTATTCAACAAGTGGATTTTCTCTTTCCTTTTTTCCATGGGAAGAGAAAATCCACGGCACATGATAAAGACATGTACTCTACACTTTGAGCAAACTGGATTTATGTGTTAACATAAGCAAAGTAGTTTGACCTTTTCAGAAGAAATGTTCACAATGATACTGCTACTAGAACCTGTTGATTTCCACGTTATCTTCAGAATCCTTGAGAAAAACTATTACATTAGTAAAGGAGAAATAGTCAGAAGTCTCATTTTAAGAATGAAACTTGAGATTCTAACAGAAAAGTCAATAAGAAGAAAGGATACTGAAATTCTTTCATCTAACCATGTGTGCTATGTCCCAGGAACAGGCTAGGTGCTGCGGATGCAGAGGTGAGCAAGATGTGGTCCTGCCATTGAGGATCTGACAGTTCTGTGTGCAATATAAAAATAATGAATAACAGAAGAAGTAACTTATTTCCTGAGTGCATAAAGACAAAACCTCCCACAGGAGGTAATATTTGAGCAAAGCTATGGAAGACTAAGAGAAATTTGCTGCATAGGCTAGAAAAGTTATAGGCAACACAAACAGGCATTACATAGCATGCTTTAGCCTGGGAAATACAAATACATGAGTGGGGATGTCTGGAGGGATAGACAAAGGTTAGATCAAGAAGGACCAAAATGAAGATGTTTGGAGCAATCTGTGGCAATGAGGAGCTATTGAAGGATATTAGAAAGGAGATGTAGGAGGTCAACAGAAACTGAAAGTGGCATCTTAAAAGCTGTAGAATAGGTATGATTAATAGGAGGGGGTAGTTGGTTAGTTGTATCAAATATTTAAGAGTAAGGGATAGAAAACCTAAACTATGCCTTTGGATTTAGTAGTTAGTGAGGGCAGTTTCACAGAAGTCTGAGTGAAGAGGGCTGAGAAACAAGTGGACTCTGAGAAAGAAAGTGAAGACACATTGTGAGCACAGAGGATTCTGCTAAGAAGGAGAAAGATTTAGGATATTTTGATGGGAAAATAAATAATTTACAACCACACAATATTCTTTAACATGTAAAAGCAGTGAAATGATTGGTGAACTTATAGGTCATTTTCTTTCATGCTCCAGTTCAACTGAATGAACATTTACTGAATTCCTGCTAGGCACAAGCCACAAAGCACCCAGCACTTAGGATATACCATTCAATAAAATGCAGTCCCTACTACTGAGTACTTAGAAACTGGTGGAAAGTCTTGGCATCCCCAGCTAACTACACCCTGAGTGAGGCGGTGGTCCTGGAGCACATAGGAGAGACAACCCAAGAGAGGATGGCCGGAAGGGCCAGGAACCAGGGGCCCACCGAAAAAGGAAAGGCTGGGGATTTGTGAGCATAGTGTGTGCCAAGAGTTTGTCTAGATGACCTGTAGGCTAGTCTGGGCCATGTCTGAGAGGAGTTTTCCACTTACCCTGTCACAGAGGCTGGGAGAACAGAAGGGCCCTGCCCTTCAGATGTATATGAAAGCAACGGAACCCTTCCCTTTCACATAGTTTAGATTCATGTTTTACTTTTAAACTGCTAGACTTTAGATTGCTCATGATGTCTCCCATGCTGATTTAATGGCCAGTTTCCTGTGATGTTTCTAATATTCCTGTCAAAGGCATGAGAGGAATACCAAGCAAAGGTACTGATTTCATTTCTAACGTGCCATTCTGCTTAAAGCCACAGGCTTGAAGTGCCAAGGGACCTGTGTGCTCAGGAGTGTTCTGTGTGTGGTCCTACAGAAGTTCAGAAACAAAGTCACTGGAGACTGAAAGCTATCACAGCAATTCTGGCAGAGCTCAGGGCCTGGGAAAGGTCTCCCCACTGCCCTGGAGTTTACAAAAGAGATTCTGCAGAGCAGAGTGGAAAGCCATGCCACAGACAACTCTGGTATGTACTCAGTGAGGGCTGGGCCTTTCAAAAATCACCGGCCAGCCAACAGGAGGGCTTTATTATATCTGAGAGGAAAAAAGAATGTAATTAGAAGTCCACAAGTGGCTGTCATTGTGCCACTGCACACCCAGCAAAGGCCGTACCTCTGCTCTGCTAAGCGTTTTGCTCTGGCTGTTCTCCTACCGAGGGCTGCAGCAGAAATACTGACTTCTCTTCCAGCACATACACTCACAATCGAGTGTCCCTGGATACTAGCTGAAGTGAGGGAGAAAAGAGATTAAGCATAAAAAGATCTAGCTATGCAAAGAAAATGAAGTACATGTACGTTGTTTGCAGAGAAGAAGATGTATGTGTAGAATTGTGGATTGGCATAAGAGAATACTTTAAAAAAATATATTTCTTTATCGATTTCAGAGAGGAAGGAAGAGGGAGAGAGAGATAGAAACATCAATAATGAGAGAGAATCATTGATTGGCTACCTCCTGCATGCCCCCCCACTGGGATAGAGCCCACAACCCAGGTATGTGCCCTTGTCTGGAATCGAACCTGGGACCCTTCAGTCCAAAGGCCGACACTCTATTCATTGAGCCAAACCAGCTAGGGTGAGAATACATTTTTTAATTTTGATATAACTAACATATAACATTGTATAAGTTTAAGGTGTACAACATAATGATTTGATATATGCATATTTTGCAAAAAATAATTAGCACAATAAGTTTAGTAAATCTCCATTGCCATATCGCTACAATTCTTTTCTTATGATGAGAACTAGTGGCCCGGTACACAAAATTTGTGCATGGCAGAGGGGTGTCCCTCAGCACGGTCTGCACCCTCTCCAATCTGGGACCCCTCGGTGGATGCCTGCGGGATCGGGCCTAAACCGGCAGTCGGACATCCCTCTCACAATCTGGGACTGCTGGCTTCTAACCACTCACCTGCGTGCCTGCCTGATTGCCCCAACTTCTTCTGCCTGCCGGCCTGATTGCCCCTAACTGCTCCCCTGCCAGCCTGATTGATGCATAATTGCTCCCTTGCAGATCTGATTGCCCTCAACTGCCCTCCCCTGCTGGTCTGATTGCCCCCAAGGCTATTATTAGTATAGATAATATACACATTTAAATGTACAGATGTATCAGGCCAAGAGGGAGGGCGTATCATGCAAGAGAAGGCCTTCCTTCCCCCAGCTGCCAACACCAGCTTCTCTCTGGCACCTGGGAGGGTCTCCCCTCACAGCCCTGGCTTTGTCCAGAAGGATGTCTGGTCTAATTAGCATATTATGCTTTTATTATTATCCTATCTAATAAAACAGAAACATGTTAATTGGCATACGACCGCTACCCTTCCCATTGGCTAATCAGCGAGATATGCAAATTAACTGCCAGCCAAGATGGCGGCCGGCAACCAGGCAGCTTGAAACTAACATGAGGCTTGCTTGCTTCAGTGACAGAGGACTCCAACGTTCCCCGCCTGCCTTGCCGGCCTCTGAGCCTGCAGTTTCAAACATAGTTACAAATATAGAAGCTAAACAAAACCCCAGAAACCTGCTTTCATCCCGCCGGGATCTCAGAGCTGGAGTTGATACAGAGTTTCGATTATAGAACCGAAACAAACCAGATACCTGTTTTTAGGAGCGGAGGCCTAAGAGCTGGAGCCAAAGCTAAAGCTGGCCCAGAATAAAAAAAGAAAAAAGAAAAAAAGGAGCAGTTGGGAGCTTCAGTCCCAGCATGAAAACAGCCCTCAGCCCCTCACCCAAACAGGCCAGGCACCCCAGTGGGGACCCCCACCCTAAAGGGTGTGTGACCAGCTGCAAACAGCCATCATCCCCTCACCCAGACTGGCCAGGCACCCCAGTGGGGACCCCCACCATGAAGGGTGTATGACCAGCTGCAAACAGCCATCATCCTCTCACCCAGACTGGCCAGGCACCCCAGTGGGGACCCCCACCATGAAGGGTGTATGACCAGCTGCAAACAGCCATCATCCTCTCATTCAGGCTGTCCAGGCACCCCAGTGGGGACCCCCACCCTGATCCAGGACACCCTTCAGGGCAAACCAACCAGCCCCCATGCATGCACCAGGCCTCTATTCTATATAGTAAAAGGGTAATATGCCTCCCAGCACCGGGATCAGCCGAGCCGCGAGGCCTCCCGGCACCAGGATCAGCGTGACAGGGGGCAGTGCCCAAACCCCCTAATTGCCCTGTGGCTCTGTGTGTGACAGGGGGTGGGGCCACAACCTCCCTATCGGCCCTGCTCTGTTCGTGACAGGGGAAGGCGCCCCAACCCCCTGATCGGCCCTGCTCTGTGCCTGATAGGGGGAGCTCCCCAACCCCCTGATCACCATGTGGCTCTGTGTGTGATAGGGTGTGGCGCCCCAACCCCCCCACCCCACGGGCCCTGCTCTGTGTGTGACAGGGTAGAGCCATAACCTCCCCCATCGGCCCTGCCCTGAGTGTGAGAGTGGCGGCACCCCAACCCACTGATCGGCCCTGCTCTGTGGGTGATAGAGGGCGGCGCCCCAATCCCCTGATCCACACTGCTCTGTGTGTGACAGGGGGCAGTGCCCCAACTCCCCTATCAGCCCTACTCTGTGAGTGACAGGGGGGAGCTCCTCAACCCCCTGATGGGCCCTGCTCTGTGCGTGACAGGGGGAGTTTCCCAACCCCCTGATGGGCCCTGCTCTGTGTGTGACAGGGGGGAGCTCCCCAACCCCCTGATGGGCCCTGCTCTGTGCATGACAGGGGGGAGCTCCCCAACCCCCTGATCGGCCCTGTTCTGTGCGTGACAGGGTATGGAGCCCCAACCCCCCTGATGGGCTCTGCTCTGTGCGTGACAGGGGGCAGCACCCCAACCCCCTGATTGGCCCTGCTCTGTGCGTGACAGGGGGTGGAGCCGCAACCTCCCCATTGACCCTGCCTTGAGTGTGACAGGGGGCGGTGCCCCAACCCCCCAATCAGCCCTACCTTGAGCGTGACTGAGAGTGGCATTGCAACCTCCCAATCCGCCCTACTTTGTGCATGACAGGGGGCAGCACCCCAACTCCCCAATTGGCCCCGCTCTGAGCCCGACCAGGGGCTGCACCTAGGGATTAGGCCTGCCCTCTGCCACCCGGGAGCCGGCCTAAGCCAGCAGGTCGTTATCTCCCGAGGGGTCCCAGACTGCGAGAAGGCACAGGTTGGGCTGAGGGACCCACCCCTCCCCCCCGAGTGCACAAATTTTTGTGCACCGGGCGTCTAGTCCTATCTAATAAAAGAGAAACATGGTAATTAGCGTATGACCGCTACCCTTCCCATTGGCTAATCAGGGCGATATGCAAATTAACTGCCAGCCAAGATGGCGGCCGGCAGCTAGGCAGCTTGAAACTAACATGAGGCTTGCTTGCTTCAGTGACAGAGGACTCCACCGTTCCCCGCCTGCCTTGCTGGCCTCTGAGCTGCAACTCTAAGCAACTATGTAACAAATATAGAAGCTAAACAAAACCCCAGAAACCTGCTTTAGTCCACCAGGCTTCAGCCAGTAGGATCGCAACATTGTAAGCAAAGGCCAGAAACCTACTTTCAGCAGTGGAGGCCTAAGAGCTGGAGCCAAGCCTCAAAGCTAAAGCTGGCCCAGAATAATAAAAAAAAAAAAGAATAAAAGGAGCAGTTGGGAGCTTCAGTCCCAGCCTGAAAACAGCCCTCAGCCCCTCACCCAGACTGGCCAGGCACCCCAGTGGGGATCCCCACCCTGAAGGGTGTGTGACCAGCTGCAAACAGCCACCATCCCCTCACCCAGACTGGCCAGGCACCCCAGTGGGGACCCCCTACCCTGATCCAGGACACCCTTCAGGACAAACCAGCCATCCCCAACCCATGCACCAGGCCTCTATTCTATATAGTAAAAGGGTAATATGACTCCCAGCACCGGGATCAGCGGAGCCATGAGGCCTCCCAGCACTGGGATCAGTGGAGCCAAGAGGCCTCCCGGCACCAGAATCAGCATGACAGGGGGCAGCGCCCAAACCCCCTGATCGCCCTGCGGCTCTGTGAGTGACAGGGTGCGGTGCCCCAACCCCCTGATCAGCCCTGCTCTGTGTGTGACAGGGTGCGGCGCCCCAACCCCCCCACCCCCACGGGCCCTGCTCTGTGTGTGACGGGGTAGAGCCATAACCTCCCCATTGGCCCTGCCCTGAGTGTGAGAGTGGCGGCACCCCAACCCCCTGATCGGCCCTGCTCTGTGGTTGATAGAGGGAGGCGCCCCAACCCCCTGATGGGCCCTGCTCTGTGCGTGACAGGGGGCAGCACCCCAACCCCCTGATTGGACCTGCTCTGTGCGTGACAGGGGGTGGCGCCGCAACCTCCCCATCGACCCTGCCTTGAGTGTGACGGGACGGTACCCCAACCCCCCAATCGGCCCTACCCTGAGAGTGACTGAGGGTGGCATCACAACCTCCCGATCGCCCTGCTCTGTGCATGACAGGGGGTGGCGCCCCAACTCCCCAATCAGCCCTGCTCTGAGCCCGACCAGGGGCTGCACCTAGGGATTGGGCTTGCCCTCTGCCACCCGGGAGCAGGCCTAAGCCAGCAGGGCATTATCTCCCGAGGGGTCCCAGACTGCGAGAGGGCACAGGCCAGGCTGAGGGACCCCCCTCCCACCCCCCAAGTGCACAAATTTTTGGGCACTGGGCCTCTAGTAGATATATAAGATCTCAGGGCATTTGCTTGAAATTTCTTGAAGCAAACAATAGAAATAAATTGCAAAGTTCTGAGAATCCTAGAACATCCCAACCCTGATGCCATTACATTGCTAGGTCAAAGTCCTTGACCTGTCCAAACTGCAGTTTCCATTCTGCATTACCTGTACTACTTCCTCACCTTTGCTTGTTTCAGAATGGCAGCTTGCCGATAATTGTCAAGGTCTCCTAGAAAGTGCCTAGACTGGAGCGGCATCCACTTTCCTTTGAAGATGCACACATACTATTTTGTCTCATTTCCAGCTCCTTCTTTCACCATCTAGTATTTTTGGGGATGGTTGTCCACTGCCACACGCCCATCTTTCAGAGCTGAACAGAAGCTTTCTTACCTAGACAATTGTGGATTGAGACCCTGAGTCTACCTCTCCTTATCTGGAAAATAAAGTTTAAGAAAAGCACACATTTATTTTATAACGTTCTAATGATAGGGATAAAGTGTCTAATGTGTGAATTATGCTTAAAGGTGATGGATCAGTACAATAGCAAATTGCTTATCCTTTTTGGGCGAGTCTGGTTTTCAGGGAGTTGGGCCCTGTAAGGGGGCATCACCCTAGTTTCCTATGCAAATTGTCCCCCCTGTCCTGGGGCAGGAGGCAGTAGCCCTCTAACCTGGAACTGACCTCCGCCGGCGGGCACCTCTAATCTGCATCCTGGAAGGAGCAAGCCTGCAGCACATGAGCGAGTGAGTGAAAGCAGCGCCACCCATAGGTTGCAGGCGCAGCTGAAGCTTGCCATTCCCCACCTCTCTTTCCTTGGAATTCCTCCAGGGGAGGCGGGCGAGCTGTTTGCGGCCGCGATGCTCCTCTTTGCACGTCCATTCCCCAAATAGGGGCTCCCATTGCCCACCGCCTGCGCTCCTACGTGGGCTGGGCACTCCATCTGCACACAGTGCCCCGCTGCGGCACTCAAACTGGATGTAACATCCCCATCCCGCTCCTGTCCTTGCCTGTCCTCCGAGGCCAGGGCGGGACTAGAGGACTCCGGTGGGCGGCTGCTCACACTGCCCACTCTCGCTGGGGTGACCCAGGATGCCAAGCCTTCTCACCCGCTCTCCGGCTGGCTCCATGGCTCCAGCCGACACTGCCATCTTTGTCGCATCAATTTGCATATTCCCTCCTTATTGGCTGTGGGTGCCACCATCTTCATCATGAAGTGATGGTTAATTTGCATATTACTCTTTCATTAGATAGAATTTTTTAGGCTCTCTCTAAGCAACTTTCAAATGTACAATACAGTACTGTTAACTATAGTAACCATGCTGTGAATTACACCTCCAGAAAATAATTTTAAATGTTATATGTTCTTAAGGTCAAGATTTCAAGGAGGAGTGTAAACTCAATCTGCAAACCAATAAAGTGATCAAGAATTTTAAAAAAATGTCCAGGTTGTCTTGAGCTCCTTTAGATTGTACAATTTCAGACCAATTTTCAATTCATATGTGTCCATATTGGAAAAATCACATGAGGTGTCCTTAGCTTTTTAACTCTTCACAACAATTGCATCTAATCCAGATAATCTAGTGAGAACAAGTTCAAGTTGAAACAAGTGTCACCACTAGATATTTTTGAGAAAAGTTAAAAAACTGAAAGAAAAACAAAAACAGCCCAGAGGTAACTGGATGGCCTGGGGCACTCATTCCTCAGCACTGTGGGCACCCTTACCTATCTGCCCACTAGATGTGGGTCCCCATAGGTCAGTCTTGGTCTTCTTATCTTTCACTGTCTTGGCTGTCTTTGCTGTTCCTAGGTGATCTCACTCTCTCTCAGGACCTTTACACTTTCATATGTGGATGATTTCACATCTCTATCTTCAGCTGAGGTCCCTGTTCAGCTCCAGACCTGCACACTCAGCTACACACTGGACATCTCTACTTGCAACTGGCTCCCCAGGCACCTCAACTCACCATACCTTCTCTTTCTCAGACCCTGGCCAGACTCCACTTGCCTTCCAGCCACAGCTGTTCCCTGCCTCATGGAAGGCTGTCACCATTACCTACCCGATCACACTAGGAGGAGTCTGGTCACCCTTACTTCTGAACAACATCAATGACAATAATAGTAGCATCTGTTACTCATAGGTTCTTGTGAGAATTAAATGAGATCAATGTAAAGAGCTTAGTATACTATTAAGCTCATAGTAAACACTCACTCAATGTCAGCCATTGTTATCTATTATTTACCTGGCAATGTTTTTAATAATGCAATACAAATATCTAATATAAATATATATGAATAACATTAAAAATATAAAATTTTCTTCTATCCTCAATCTACTGTCCTATTTTACAGTTTCTTGTGTATTCTTACTTAAAGTTTAGGAAGACAAGAGTCATTTTGAGTAGCTGGTTGGAAAAGGTTATAAAGAGGTCATTTTAAAATATAAAGACATGCTTTTCATACAAATTTATGTAAATATAGGAGATTCCCTATCTTTGACCTGACCTTGTTTGTGCCAGTCTGTACCCCAAGCCTGCTCCTGTACTATATAGGCAACATTGGGTGAAGTTCATGGGGAAAGAATAGGTGGTGATGAAGATACCCTCTGTGTTGGTGGAACTGATAATGAAGGGAAAGAAACTTTTGGCCCAGTGGCCTCCCTCTCTGTGTCTGTACTCTGCCTGCTTCCTTTGATCCATTCTACTGTGACTACTCCTTTGGCCTCTGTTTTACCCATCACTTCTATGCCCAAGAATCTCAGCTTGCACACCTTCCGCCAAATGTTTTCCTTCATAATATTTTTGGAGACATAACTGTCATGAGTATTATTCCAATTATAACAACCTCCTCCCACTCTGACCAGTTTTACACAAGCTGGACCCTTATCAAGAGCACTGTGGTGTCTGGCATTGCTGCACTTCCACGTGTTTATGCAGTAATGCCTTTTGTTTGTAAGGATCCTGCTATGGGCTGTATCACAAATGGGTCATAGGTTCTACAGGAGAAGGCTTCCTAATTTATCCAGCTGACACTAGCATTATTAATCAGAACCTTGTATCTCTAAATGACTTCACATTAATTGTACTGGCTCTTCTCTATAACAAATCTGAAAAGCTTTTTATTAAAAGGGTAGACTTTGGCCCTGACCGGTTTTGCTCAGTGGATAGAGCGTCGGCCTGTAGACTGAATGGTCCCAGGTTGATTCCAGTCAAGGGCATGTACCTTGGTTGCAGGCATATCCCCAGTGGGGTGTGTGCAGGAGGCAGCTGATCAATGTTTCTCTCTCATCGATGTTTCTAACTCTCTATCCCTCTCTCCTACTCTCTCTAAAAAAAATCAATAAAAAATATTTAAAAATACATTAAAAAAAAAAGGGTAGACTGATGAAAAAGTCCAGAACCTAGTCACAGCACTTCAGATCACATGCAGCAGGGACTTGATAAGGATTTATCATTCACATATTTGAGATTCAAAGGTTGGCCCACTTAGCCACATACATCACATCATAAATAGATCTACACAATCAGAGACAAAGCTGGCCCCTGCAATTCTGATTTAAAAATATGGAATAGAATTTTTATTCTTGGTTTAAAATGTAATCCTTCATTTATACTTTAAAAGTGAAATTTTAGAAATCTATCACTGATATAAAGCTATATTACCAAGCCACGGTTCTCAAAACTGCCTGGTACTGGCACAAGAACAGACATATAGACCAATGGAACACAACAGAGGAACCCAGAAATTGACCAAAGCCATTATGCTCAATTAATATTTGACAAAGGAGGCAAGAGCATACAATGGAGTCAAGACAGTCTCTTCAATAAGTGGTGCTGGGAAATTTGGTTAGATACATGCAATAAATAAATAAATAAACAAACAAACAAACAAACTAGATCACCAACTTACACCATACTCAAAAACAAACTCAAAATGGCTAAAGGACTTAAATGTAAGATGGGAAACCATAAAAACCCTACAAGACTTCATAGGCAGCAAAATAGCAAGCAGACATATGCTATAGCAATATCTTTATAGACACAGCTCCTAGGGCAATGGAGACTAAGGAGAAAATAAACAAATGGGACTACATCAAAATAAAAAGCTTCTGCACAGCAAAAGAAACCAGCAGCAAAACAACAAGAAAGCCCACTGCATGGGAGAACATATTTGCCAATGCTATTTCAGATAAGGGTTTAATCTCCAAAATTTACAGGGAACTCATACAACTCAACAAAAGGAAGATAAACAATCCAATCAAAAAATGGGCAAAGGACCTATGTAGATACTTTTCGAAAGAGGACACACAGGAGGTCAAGAGACATATGAAAACATGCTCAGAGTCACTAATCATCCGAGAGATGCAAATCAAAACAACAATGAGGTACCATCTTAAACCTGTCAGAATGGCTATCATCAACAAATCAACAAACGACAAGTGCTGGCGAGGATGTGGAGAAAAACAAACCCTCATGCACTGCTAGTGGGAATGCAGACTGGTGCAGCCACTGTGGAAGACAGTGTGAAGTTTCCTCAAAAAGTTAAAAATGGAACTACCATTTGATCCAGTATTCTCACTTCTAGGACTATATCATAAGAAACCAGAAACACCAATCAGAAAGGATATATGCACCCCTATGTTCATAGTAGCACAATTTACAATAACTAAGATTTGGAAACAACCTAATTGCCCATCAGTAGATGAGTGGATTAAAAAACTGTGGTATATCTACCCAATGGAATACTATGCCGCTATAAAAAAAAAAAGGAACTTTTACCAATTGCAACAGCATGGATGGAATTGGAGAGCATTATGCTAAGTGAAATAAGCCAGTCGGAGAAAGATAAATACCACATGATCTCACTCATATGTGGGCTATAATGATCAACATAATTTGATCAACAAAAATAGATCCAGAGACAAATGGCAGGGGAGGTGGGTGTTGGAGAGCAACCAAAGGACTTATGCATACATATTAGCATAACCAATGGACACAGGCACTGGGGCAGTGAAGGCTTGCCTGGGGTGGGAACAGTTGGGGGGCACATCATTTGGGGAAAAAGGAGACATATGTAAAACTTAAGACAATAATAAGAAAAATCTATCACTAGAGTGAGCTTAGGACTGTAGGATACACAGACAATGTACAAACATTTTTATATACTAGTAATGAACAACTGAAAATTAAAATGATAAAAAACAGTACTACTTAAATACAAAACATAAAATAGTTAAGTACTTTCAAATGTAGTATTCATAGGCTGAAAACTATGAAAACGGGATTAGAAAAATTAAAGGGGACCTAAATAAATAGATACCAATTCCCCCCAAACTGATTTATCTGTTCAACACAATCCAAATCAATACTCCAGTAGAATTTTAAAAAACATATATTTACAGCTGTTTCCAAAATTTATATGGGAAGGCAGCGGAACTAGAATAGTTAAAACAATCCTGCCAAAAAAACAATTCTGGAGGATTCATCTCTTAGATTTTCAGACATACTAAAAGCTAAGCAATCAAGTGTTATATTGATGAAAGGATAGAACATAGATAAATGGAACAGAAAAGGGAGTCCAGAAATAGACTCAGAGATATATGGTCAACTGATTTATAATACGGACAATTCAATAAAGAAAGTATAATCTTTTCAAAAAGGTGCTCAATTAATGGGATATTTATATGCCAAAAATGAATCTTGACCTACACTTTGTACCTTATAAGGAAATTAACCATTGACTTAGATGAAATAGACCATTGACTTAAATATAAAACATAAAACTGAAATTTCTAGAAGAAAACAAAGGAGAAAATAATTGTGACCTTATGTGTGACAAAGTTTTCTTATATATTACATTAAAAATATGAAAAAAACACAATAAATTGGACTTGAGCAAAATTAAAAACTTCTCTTCTGTGAAAGACTGTTAAGAGATTGAAAAGGCAAGCTACAGACTAGCAGGAAATATTTACAAACTACATATCTGACACGTAACTTACATCTAGAACATATAAAGAACCCTCAAAACTTGATGTAAGAAAACAAATATCCAAATTGTAAAGATGAACAGAAGAGTTGAACAGACACTTTATCAAAGAAGATAAGTAAATGGCAAATAAAATCATGAAAGGATGTTTAACATCATCACTCATTAGTGAAATGAAAATTAAAATCACAATGAAATAACCCCAGATGCCAATTAGAATGGCCACACACACACACACACAAATGAAAACCATGACGATACCAAGTGCTGACAAGTGTGGAGAAACTGAAACTCTCATTTATTGTTGGTGAAAATACAAAATGGTATGGTCACTTTGGAAAAGTTGGTGATTTCTTATAAAGTGTATTCTTTAAAATACACTTATCATATGAACCCCCTCAATCCCATTCCTAGAATTTTACCCAAAAGAACTTATGCTCACACAAAAACTTCAATATGTATGCTTATAGTGACTTTATAACCTCATAAACCCACTTAAACTGGCTACAACTCAACTGTCTTTCAATTGGTGAATGGATAGACAAACTGCAGTGGAATACAATGGAATACTTACCCAGAAATTATATGGATGGATACACACAACAACATGGATTAATCTTAACTACATTGTACTAAGTAAAAGAAGCTAGACTCAAAAGTCTTAATTTCATTTATATGGCATTCTGGGAAAGGCAAAACCATAGGTGCAAAAAAAAGATCAGTGGTTGGCAGGGGTTGGGAGCAGGGGTAGAGTTTGATGATAAGAGAGATCCAGGGAATTTTTTTGGGGGGAAGGAGTTGTTCTATATCTAGGTTGTGGAAGTGGTTAGATAGCTTCAGGCATTTGTAAAAACTCAAAAAACTACATTGCATTGAAAATAGTTAATTTTACTAGCTATGTCACCTCACTGTAAAGAAAACATAAATTTAAAAAATTCAATGGGGAAAAATAACATAATACAATTAAAATGTAAAAATGATTTACTTTAAAAAGTCAACTAGTAAAAATACTTCTGATTAAAACTAAGAGGGGAAACTCAGGATGAGGTGCTGTTTGTATAGTTCTGAATCCGATGAATGCTTTTGAGGAGGGAGCTGCTCCTGCTTGGAGTGTGTCTCAGACATCCTGAAGAGAAAATGTGGCTTTTCCAAATCATTACCTTTAAACAATCATAACCAAACCATCTATTCCTCTCATAAATGCTTACAAGTGGCATTCTGTGCTTGTTTGTTTTCTAATCCAAATAGTCTGTTCCTTTCATTTGAAGAGTTCTTTGCCCTTCTACTCCCTTAAGCAAACCCACAGTAGTGTTTGCTTTGAACATTCAGAGATCATTTCTTAATATAAATCTATTTTCAATAGGAACCATAGAGTGACCAGCTTGTCAACACAAAACTATACATATCTGAAGATTCAACAAACCTAACGTTATTTACACATCATCCTAACATACATTTGTTTCTCTTATTGTCACAAAAGTTTTGCTCATCATTATTTTCCTATGAAACTACCATCTTTTCTATGTCAAATGCAGAATGTACTAGAAAGACCAATGGATTATAACTTACAAGGACTATAACATATTAAGGTCAGTTCATCCCATTACTAGCTGTGTGCCCTTGGAAAAATGACTTGTCTCCTGTAACTAATATTTATTTCCAGCCCTGGCCTCTCCAGGACTTTTCCATAGGAAATTTCAAATTCCCAGACACATACAAATTATTATGTAGCTCTTAATTATTCAGAGATATTGATTACATTGGCATTTTACTATTATCTAAATTTTAATTACTTATTTTTTCATGTGTTCATGCTTTATATCTTCAACTAGATTTCTCCAGACAGATTATAAATTCTTTGAGGGGAGGGAATTACTTATATATACATCTTGGTCTTTTTATAGCATCTATCACATAGGCTTAAATATTCCAGGTTGCCAGTATAATTACTTGAGCTTACATATTCCAGTTTTCTGATATAATCACTTGACTTGCAAAAAATACAGGCAAATTTGACATACTCCTGGAGATTTTCAGGGCCTTCCTTGACCACACATGCTGCTTCCTCCCACTAACCCACCCACGACCCCAACCACTGTCTCTAGCCTCATCTTGTTTTACTTTTTTCATAGCATTGCCCATTCTCTGAGATAACCTCTCTGTCTCCCTCTCTTTTTCTCTCACTCTCTCTTTCCTTTTCTAGTCTATTTTCTGAAGCCTCCTACTAAGATTTAAGCTCCATGAAACCAGGCTTGATCATGCTCACCATAGTGTACACTTAGAACCTGGACCCATGCCTGGCACTCAATGAAGTTACTGAACTACTGAACTCACTCCTCAATATAGTGATGCCTATTGGAAACAATTGAAAGAAACAAAGGTATTTCACATGATTTACCTGTAAAGAGGTTCTACAAGGTCCTTTTCAAGAAACTCATGATCATTCTTAACAGCCAAAATGTCAATGGGAAACTGTGAATCTGAAAGAGATAAAGAGGGAAACAAAAGTATTTATGTTCCCTTTTTTATCTGAATAGACACACATCTTCAGGCCACCATGTTTTTATACATAGGAATGATCGTAACAGCAGTTACTCTCCATTGATGGAGAGTATGCTGGTACTGTTTAAGATAGAAAGCAGTTTTATTTTCATCACAATAAAGCTTTTAAGGATACAAAAAAGAGATAATGAAATATGAGAAAAACCAAGTACTTGACTTTGGATAGAACTGAATACTAAATGTCTGCATTTTTATAGCTCATCATTATCAAAACATTTGCCTATAAGGAGAAGAGCTTTTACACTTTCCTCATTCACCTAAGGCTCTCACTTATATCCTGACCAGTTCATGAATGGTTGGTTTATGTTGTTTTTTCCTTCAGAAAGGACATTTCCCAAAACACCTGAAACTCAATGGCCTCAAATTTTTCTTTTGTAGCAAAATCTTGAATCACTTTAGCGCATAAGCAAAATATTCAAACAACTAATTTTATCCAAAGAGAAAAGGAATTCCACCATCATCACTTTTCTCCACAGTCTATTTATGCCAGTGTTGGAGGTCAAAGGCAATATTTAAGACACTGTGTTAATTTTAGGTACCTCATTCAGAGTAAAAATCTGGAGATCATTGTAATAGAGGCCTTAGGCAAATGTCACAGACAATATCAGTTCATTATCATTATCCTGCCATTCTTTCTCTTCCTCATTTCATATTTTGTACTGCTTCTTGCCAATCATAATATATGGCTAGGGGTATGTAAATATTAATACAATTTGGAAACAGAAACAATTCCTCTTCTGGTGAAAAAAAGTAATGAGTGAATTCTAGGTGGTGCCAGAATGAAGGCAGTCTTGTTCTGCGAGGGAGGGTGTGTGTGCAGTGTGTGCTCTGGCTTTCAGTCCTGGATCTGCTATTCTCTACTTGTAGAACTGGGTTCAAGGTACTTAACCACTTCTGGGCCTGTTCCTTCATCTGTAAAATGGGCATGAGGTTTGTGGTGAATATTAAATGAGTCTATATATATAAAAGCCTAAGCAACTGTTACTACCCATCAACCAAACAACTGGTTGACCAAAAGACCAGTCATTATGATGCGCACTGACCACCAGGGGGCAGACACTCAATGCAGGAGCTACCCCCTGGTGGTCAGTGCACTCACACAGCCAACCTCCCACAGCCAGCCAACCTCCTGCGGTCCCTCCTCCTGGCCAGCCAACATCCCGTGGTCCCTCCCCGAGCTGGCCAGCCCCAATTGGCCCCAATCGGGACTGGGCGAGATGGTCGATTGCCGGCCAGGCCAAGGGACCCAACCTGTGCACGAATTTGTGCACCGGGCTTCTAGTAGTTATATAAAGTGCTTTGAATAGTACCTGGCACATTGAGTGTTCTACCTAGTGTTTGCTATTATCTTTATTACATTCATTCAGTGAACTAGTGGCCCAGTGCACGAATTCGTGCACACTGAAAGGAAATTAATTACAAAAAATATTTTAATATCACTATTCACCCTTTCCCTATAATAGAAGTGTCAACCAAATTCACGATTGATAATGACAGATCAAAACACATGTGTGCGATTGGCGCCAGTGAGAGCTTTATATATATAAACTTGCTTAATTAGACCTGCTTTCTGATTTAGCTAAACTTTTTCCAACCCAGTGAAGCACCCCAACATCTCTTTCAGGTAATTGTCAGCAACACAGCAGTAAATATCAACACAAAGAAGATTAATATTGTAAATCACGCAGGGAGAACAAAGGGTAAAATATTTAACTGCAGCAGTGTTTGACTATTTTCTGAGCAGTGAGAAAAACTGAAGTCATTTTCAAGGTCCACCATTCCTTACTTCTTTTCAGTAGGGTCAAGTTTCTAAGCTTTCTAAATCTCTGTTTTCCTATTGAAAAGAAAATAGGATTCCACCAAGTCTCCTATCTACCTACTCCAGGACTTCTGTGAGGATCAAATGAGATGAGGCAGGGGGAAATGCTTCACAGACATTTGGTTAAAGTGTAAAATGTTTCCACCTGGCTATAAAGCAAGTCGTGTTCCTGGGCTGAAGAAACTCCAAGGAGGCTAGTCGCTAAGGAGAGGAAGCCAGGCATTACTACGTGACATCATTACCTGGCGCCCACAGCCACCGTTTCTGGGCTGTGTTGGGTTGTGGGCCACATTTTGTGCCATGGGGTCTCAGCAGCATTAGTTGATATTTGGTGGGCTGTTGCTCCAGGGCCTATGTCCCACTTGGGGGAAGCTGAGTGTTGCTTTGTGGGTACCAGGTCCGTGGTGCCATTTCTCTGTAATGTGCATCACGAAAGCTCCTGCATTGAGCATCTGCGCCCCTAGTGGTCAGTGCACATCATAGCGATTGGTCAGATGGTCAGACACTTAGCATACTAGCTTTTATATATATACTAGAGGCCCGGTGCACAAAAATTTGTGCACTCAGCGGGGAGGGGGGGGCCCTCAGCCCGGCCTGTGCCCTCTCGCAGTCTGGGACCCCTCAGGGGATAACGACTTGCTGGCTTAGGCCTGCTCCAGGGTGGCAGAGGGCAGGCCCAATCCCTAGGTGCAGCCCCTGGTTGGGTTCAGAGCAGGGCCGATTGGGGAGTTGGGGCACCACCCCCTGTCATGCACAGAGCAGGGAGATTGGGAGGTTGTGATGCCACCCTCAGTCACGATCAGGGTAGGGCCGATTGGGGAGTTGGGGCACCATCCCGTCACACTCAAGGTAGGGTCGATGGGGAGGTTGCGGCGCCACCCTCGGTCACGCACAGAGCAGCGCCAATCAGGGGGGTTGGGGCTCTGTACCCTGTCACGCACAGAGCAGGGCCAATCAGGGGGTTGGGGCGCTCCCCCTGTCACACACAGAGCAGGGCCCATCAGGGGGTTGGGGCATCGCCCTCTATCACCCACAGAGCAGGGCCGATCAGGGGGTTGGGGCGCTGCCACTGTCACACTCGGGGCAGGGCCAATGGGGAGGTTATGGCTCTACCCCGTCACACACAGAGCAGGGCCCGTGGGGGAGGGGGTTAGGGAGCTCCCCCCTATCAGGCACAGAGCAGGGCTGATCAGGGGGTTGGGACGCCTTCCCCTGTCACGAACAGAGCAGGGTGGATAGGGAGGCCGTGGCCCCACCCCCTGTCACACACAGAGCCGCAGGGCGATCAGGGGGTTTGGGCGCTGCCCCCTGTCATGCTTATCCCGGTGCCGGGAGGCCTATTACCCTTTTACTACATAGGGTAGAGGCCTGGTGCAAGGGTGGGGCCGGCTGGTTTGCCCTGAAGGGTGTCCTGGATCAGGGTGGGGGTCCCCACTGGGGTTCCTGGCCAGCCTGGGTGAGGGGGTGATGGCTGTTTGCAGCTGGTCACACACCCTTCAGGGTGGGGGTCCCCACTGGGGTGCCTGGCCAACCTGGGTAAGGGGATGATGGCTGTTTGCAGCTGATCATACACCCTTCAGGGTGGGGGTCCCCACTGGGGTTCCTGGCCAGTCTGGGTGAGGGGATGATGGCTGTTTGCAGCTGGTCACACACCCTTCAAGGTGGGGGTCCCCACTGGGGTGCCTGGCCAGTCTGGGTGAGGGGCTGAGGGCTGTTTTCAGGCTGGGGGTGACTGAAGCTCCCAACTGCTCCTTTTTTTCTTTTTTCTTTTTTTATTCTGGGCCAGCTTTAGCTTTGAGGCTTGGCTCCAGCTCTTAGGCCTGGGCTGAAAGTAGGTTTCTGGCCTTTGCTTACAATGTTGCGAATCTGCTGGCTGAAGTCCGGTGGTATTTGTTACAGAGTTTCTTAAACTGCCCGCTCAGAGGCCTGCAGCTGCAGGTGGGGAACGTTGGTTTCCTCCGTCACTGCCTCATGTTAGTTTCAAGCTGCCTGGCTGCCGGCCGCCATCTTGGCTGACAGTTAATTTGCATATTTCTCTGATTAGCCAATGAAAAGGGTAGCGGTCGTACGCCAATTACCATGTTTCTCTTTTATTATTGTAGATATATATCTATATGTATATATATACAGATGATAGATAGATAGATAGATAGATAGATAGATAGATAGATAGATATAGATATGGCTAAAACACAATCTGACAGATACATTTTATACATCTTTACTTTTTAGCCATTTATACACTTCACATTTAAGTCACATAGTATTTTGAGATTACAAAGAGAATATATGCTATAGCAGAAAATATTAAAGCTCAAGAGACTGTGATTTTAATTCTGACTCTTCTACCTTTAAACCTTGGAACAGTCACAACTTTTTGGGCCTGTCGTTCATAATCAGTGAATTGGGAGTGGTGCGTGGGAGTGAAGGTTGATAAGGCCAAAATGATAAGACCCTTCCTTGCCTAAAAGGCTATAATTCTATAAAAAAAAATTATCAGAGCTTCTAGACTTCAAAGCACACTCATAGATATGCTCTCCTTTATCTTCACAGAATTTAAACAAGAGAAGTAGAATAAGTAATCTTTGTTTTGTTTCGTTATTTTAAATTATAAAACAGAGCTTCTGCATGAGTGAATGAGATTCACCATGAGTACAGGTTAATTTTGTTGATTCTTTCTAACCTACATAAATTTTTTAAATTTATCTTCATTATTGAAAGTATTTCAGATGTCCCCTTTTTACCCCCATGGGACCCTCTCCCAGGCCTTCACTATACCATTGTCTGGGCCCAAGGGTTATGCATATATACATATAAGTTATTTGGTTAATCTCTTCCTGTCCCCAACTTCATTCTGAGATTCGTCAGTCTGTTTCACATAAATTTTATGCCATCAGGAAGAGAAGCTGATATTGTTTCCTATAGCCTGCAATGGACTGTTGTAATGAATGGTAAGTAAATCCTCCACAGATTATCTTGAGTGTGCCATCTGCTTACTGTTGGGATCCTAAGAACTACACAAGTAATTTGAAGCCTTGTTTATAATTAAGGGATAAGTAAAATATAGGTGAATAAGTTTATTAACTATTAAAACATAAATGAAAGGAAGTATTACACTAGCAATAAAAGTACTTTACTTAAAACCCCCCAAAATCACATATACCTTAAAAATGTTCATATAAAGTAAGCAGAACTGAAGATAAGCCTCAAGACAATTAGTTTTGTTATTTCTAGAAAAATTTTCAACAACTAATTTATTGTACTTTCAAGAAAACTAAGAGTAATGAAGAAGAAAAACAGAAAAAGAACAAAAAAGGAAGTGAAGAAGAGCTGCCCTGGCAGAACACTGAAGGAAAAGGTAGAGTCGGGAATGATGGTAAAGAGATGAGCAGAAAGTGTAGAACAGAAAGAAAAATAGTCTTGGGAAACAATACTTATTCCCAAATTGGCATCAGTATAAGCCCTTGCCATCGCAAAGCCGAGGGAAAGAGACAGGAAAGAAAAAAAAAGGGTAAGAAAAGACTTAGAAGTCAAAACATAGCACAGCATAAATGCAGTTTATTTTGCATTTATTCTCTTTATAAAGGGTGAAGGGAAGGCCAACTTACCCTCATATAACTGAGCGTATTGTGGGAACCCAGCAGCACGGAGCCAGTCACATGCTTCCTTTGCCTCAATTTCTGAAAAATACAAGAAGGGGAGAGTGCGTCAAAAGGTCACAATAGCACTCTACTTTCTTAATCAAGGAGAAACTGGTGAGCACTGTGTGTAAGTTATTACAAAGCAACATTGTTCTCAGGTGTGTTGAAGTGGGCCTTCCCAGAAATGAGTGTAAAATGAGCAGGTATCACCAAGGTACTTGTTATTTGTCTATTAAGATTATCTTCAATGTCGATCCATAAGTATTTCGATAATAACAAAAATCTTTTGTAAAAATGATTACAGAATCCAAAGGCTGAGTTTCAGACAGAGAAAAACGTCTTCACTTATGCAGCAGGAAACCAGGGGAGTAGGGAGGAGAAAATAGTTCTTATGATACTTTTTTAAAATAATTTTTTTAACTTTCAAAGATAAGGCTAAGAATATTTATGAACATTCCTTTATTCTTTTACTCTTGGGATAATGAAAGAAAGAATACAATTGGGTAGTCTAGGAAAGTGTATTTTCTCATGAAGAAAGGTATTACAAAAATCCAATGTATTATTATTTCTTTGATCTTCCAACAGCTTTAATTCCCTGTACCTTATAACATGATGTCCATTTACCAAGTACATTATAATGACTTCAGACTGCATAGTGCTGCCTATCCGGAATTGAGACTTGAGTTTCACAGGCCTATTAGAACCACAGAGGGCCAAACTCAAGAAGTTCATGTGTCCTCTGGGTGACCTCTTTTGGTGTGGACATACCAACAGCTTGGAGACCACCTGCTTGGAGATGCTGTGGAGATAGATGAGAGGAGTCTACGGTATGTGAACCAGGTCACTACTTGACCTTATGAATCCTGGATCATTTCCCAACCACAACTCTGTTAAAGAAATATGAGTGCAAGGGAAAAGAGGTTCATCTGTCAATAGTCCAGTTTCTCCAAAGGAAATTAAACAGTATATTATTACAGGCCCCTTACTTTGCTGTTGGGAAGGAACCTGATCAGGCCTTGCATTTGCATTTACTCTGATGTTCGTTTCCCCCCCACAGTGAAAGCCCAAGTGTACAGGGAGTTTGGGGGACTACTGCACAAAAACGATCTATACGAATATCTGTGGCTGTGAGCCTATATATCTACCCTGAAAGCTCAGTGCTGTGACGCATAATGTTTAATGTGACAGCTATCTGGTATGTTTTAGGGAAACAAACCAATGGCCAGATTTTGTATAAGCCCCTAAAGGAAGAGCAAAAACCAATAATCCTCCAACTGATCTGGTTGGACACAGACTGAGATCTGCCATTAAATTCAGGGGAAAAGAGCCTGTTGGTGACTCTTGTCCCAGAATGCCTGCTTCTTTTGGCATCCCCTAATCCACTGTTATTCTAGAGATTGACAGTTCCTAAATTTGGAGTGTTTTCCTTGACATAATTGCTACTAGCATACACCTAAAAGTACTTGTCCCTGCTATGTACATACACATCATTCAGAAATGCCCAGGGCACCAAACTGGAAATAAAGACTTTGGGAAACATCTCTATCAGGAGGAGTGTCTCTGAGATCCACAAATGCAGTTCAAGACCTTCAGCTGAACTATTCTGTATTGGCTAAATTGGGGTTTCCCTTCAGAAGATACAAAAGGCAACTACCTTATGGCTCAAAGTTCTATTTAGTACTCATTTGAGAGTCCTTCTATGAAGGCTTTCACTTGGAATATCACACAAGTATTTCATGGGGTGGTAGGAAATGCATGTTCTGACTATAATATGTAGAAAATAAGGTCAATTACTACTTAAAAAATTTGCCTTCAAAATTTTTAAGCTTAAAATTTGCATTATAGTTCAACATAGTATAATAATAAAGAAATATCTAATTTCTAGATGTTCCACTTAATTATGAGGCAGTAGGTCTTAGAGAAGCACAGATATCTGTATTTTCTACTTGAACTACATGAATAGTATGCCTTTTTCTATTTTTAAAAATATTTTTTTATTGATTTCAAAGAGGAAGGGAGATAGAAACATCAATGATGAGAGAGAATCATTGACTGGCTGCCTCCTGCACGTCCCCTACTGGGGATTGAGCCTGCAACCCAGGCATGTTCCCTTAACTGGAATCGAACCTGGGACCCTTCAGTCCAGCAGGCCAATGCTCTACCTACTGAGCCAAACCAGCTAGGGCTTCCCTTTTCTATTTTATTATAACTTTTACTACTATGGAAATGCAGTGTTAAGCAGGAAAGTCCCAGAGAAACAGACCACAAAGAATAAATGGAGTAGAACTGGAAGTAAGGGGCTCTATAACATAAAAAGCTCAAAGAAGAATGGGAAGTGAACTTATAAAAAAATGTAGACTCTGCCAGCCTAGGAAAGGGGTTGGGTGTGGCTCAGACATTGGAGAAAGAAGTACAATGAACTGGGGGAATGGTGGGCAGCAGAGGTCCCTACAGGAAAAACTTTCAGAACTGAAGACTTGGGTTAGGTAGTGGAATAAGGCTCAGGCTAGCCTGGAAAATTTCATTTAAAGTCTCTCTAAATCTCTTTATTTTATTTTTTTATAAGAGCAACATAGATAATAAACTGAAATCCTACCCATACATAAAGGTAAATAATCAAATCTCAACCAGAACCCAACTGAATCAAACCCCAAACATGCTATTTTTAATGCGTAGAAATTTTGCTTTTCAATCTCAGTCAGATGACAACAAAAATTGTAATTTGTGAATAATAAATGAAAAGAAGCCACATCTCAGCCATGGCTTTGGCTCCTTACCGTCATTTCCCACATCCAACTCACTATTCTATTTCTGAAATGTCTCTCAAACGCATCAACCCCTCCTCCTCCCCACTCCAGCTATAGGCCACCTTGATCTATCAATTTAAGGGCAAAATGAACTCTTCTTTACTACCTGGAGACAAAGCAAACAAACAAAATAACCTGGCATAATTAACCACTACAAATTTGACTTTGTCTATTGAATTGACAGGAAGAAAAAAAAAAGCCTTCACTTTTATTGATTCTGCATCTATTAAAACCTATTAGCCAAATGCTAATGTTTTCCCCAAGGCATATTACCCTTGCAGTGGTCAAAATGATTATAGAATAAAAAATAAACCATTATTGCCAGTGTCATTATTTCACAAATATCTACCTAATAAGAGTTCAATGACATTTGAGGGGTGTATGAAAATCTTTTTTACTGTACTCTTCCTAGCCAGTATAATCCTATATAATCCTATAAAGAGGTAATATGCAAATTGACCATCATGCCCTCGCACAAGATGGCCACCCCCATGTGGTCACAAGATGGCCATGCTCATGTCGTCACAAGATGGCCACCACAAGATGGCCGGCAGGGGAGGGCAGTTGTGAGCAATCAGGCCAGCAGGGGAGGGCAGTTGGGGGTGAACAGGTCAGCAGGGGAGGGCAGTGGGGGCGATCAAGCTGGCAGGGGAGCAGTTAGGCATCAATCAGGCCAGCAGGGGAGTGGTTAGTGGGTGATCAGGCTGGCAGGCAGAAACAGGGGCAATCAGGCAGGCAGGCAGGCCAGCAGTTGAGAGCCAGCAGTCCTGGATTGTGAGAGGGATGTCCGACTGCCGATTTAGGCCCAATCTCTGGGATCGGGCCTAAACTGGCAATCAGACATCCCCCGAGGGGTTCCAGATTGGAGAGGGTGCAGGCTGGGCTGAGGGACCCCCACCCCCCAGTGCACAAATTTCATGCACCGGGACTCTAGTAAAAGCATAATATGCTAAGTGTCTGACTGATTGGTTGACTGTTTGGTCAACCACTCGACCAGTTGCTATGACACTCACTAACCACCAGGGAGCAGATGCTCTGACCAGTAGGTTAGCTTGCTGCTGGGGTCCGGCTGATCAGGACTGGGCGAGAGGGCCAGACACACCCTAGAGCCCTCCCACAGTCCCTCACTGGCCGGCCAGCCCTCATCGGCCCCAATCGGGACTGGCCAAATGGCCCCGAAGGGCCGAGAAACCCCACCTGTGCACGAATTCGTGCACTGGGCCTCTAGTATTATATAATAGCTTTAAGGGTCATTACAATCACATTTTTACAGTTTCATTTTTTTCTGCACTTGCCACCCATACTTGACCCTATAGCTCCAGGGCTATAAGGAAAAACATCAACCTACAGCAAGTTCCCCCATGAAAACCTAAATATGGGGTGGAACCAGAGAATGTCCTAGGACAGACCTCTATGAAGATTATTGCAGTACGTTACGGGAGAAAATGCAATCTACCTGGCTTAGTATCATGATCAAATTTCAATAAAATTTTTGTAATTATTATATACTAGAGGCCTGGTGCATGGAAATTCATGCACTGGAGGGGGAGGTCCCTCAGCCTGGCCTGCCCCCTCTCACAGTCCAGGAACCTTCAGGGGCAGGAGGCAACCCAGCAATCAGGGGAAGGCGATGCCTCCATCATATCTCTGCTGCTGCCACTGCTGGCAGTGCAAGCCTTGGCCAGCCCTGGTTACCTGAGCCTTGGGCTGGCCCCGGGTGGCTGGTCAGCCACCATCTGAGGCTTGCCTACACCTTGGGCTGGCCCTGGGCAGCGGCCGCCTCCATCCGTGGCTTGCCTGAGCCTCAGGCAGCGGGGGGTACAGGAGGACCCGAAGCCCCTGGTGGGGCTGAGGAGACTCCGGTAGCAGGCATGCAGAGCAGCCGGCCCCGGCTGAGGAATGGAGGATACTCTCAATGACATGAGTTATAACTTCCAATTTGTTGGACACCACAGTCAGGCTTCAACTTCGGGGGAGGAAGAGTGGGATGGGCAGCTCGTTGGAGGAGCCTGGGTGAGTTGTCAGTCAGTGGGGATTACAGTAGGACCCGAGACCCCCAGCAGGGCTGAGGGGACTATGGCAGCAGGCGTGCGGAGCAGCCGGCCCCAGCCCTGCTGTGGGTGCCGCCATCTTGTGACAGTGTGATGGTCAATTTGCATATTACCTCTTTATTATGTAGGATAAAAATCATTTCCTTTTTACTCTGGAAGGTATCTATTTTTGCTTGTCCAACATATTTCCCCACTTCTTCAGATAACAGAACTCTCTACCTTAAGAACCTCTTCTATGTGGTTTAGGCGGGGCTGGCACCCCTCTTTGTCCCAACCACATTCCTTGATCACCACCACCCACACAGGGATGATGTGCTTCTTAAGAGTACCACATTCCCCTTAGTCTAAGAAGACCAAAGAACTTTGGTATCTTAAGTCAACAGTTGTTTGGGGGCTGAAATCAACTAGTGGAAAATGTGGACATCAAGCTTTTTCAATTGGTGCTTGATCTGTACAACACCCCCCCAAAACAAACAAACAAAAAAACACTTCTTCACTCAATAAATCCAGAAAATGGTTTTGTGCTAGGCATATTCTGCCAGGTATTTGTAATTCTACTTGAAGGAAAGTTACTTGCTTTGCCTCAGTTGTACATGCTTAGAGCATGATGTGATCTCTGTCCAGACACAGTGGAGTGGGGCTGTCTCACTGGCTGCCCAACAAAGTGCACAGCAATGGGCATGATGATAAAGTCACTGCAGAAATTAACCACAGCCTGCAATGTGGTCTTAAAAAGTATTATCATGTTTCTTAATTATACATGCTCAGAGGTGAAAACACACACAAAAAAAAAATACAGAAAGGTAAAATTAAAGAAAAAAAGTCAACTCTTGTCCCATTACTAACACATAATTCAACGTATTATTTGTCAAAATGGTAATACAGTAACATCTTTGGGCTATGAATTTTTTCACATTGATGGTTATTTTTTAAATTCATTTTTGAAACAGCCAATTATATTTCACTGCTGGGAGGTTATACCATCAAAGCAAGACAAAACAGTTCAGTAGGACTGCACCAATGAAGACTGAGCATGGAGAAGGCTGGAAGTCAATATGAATGAAAAGAGATTTACAAGCTGTGTCTTTAAAGAAATATTGGCCTGGTGGGTGTGGTTCAGTGGTTGAGTGTTGACCTGTGAACCAGGAGGTCATGGTTTGACTCCTAGTCAAGGCACGTGTGCCAGGTTGTGGGATCTCCACCCCCCTAGGCAGTCGATCAATGATTCTCTCTCATCATTGATGTTTCTCTCTCTCTCTCTCTCCCTTCCTCTATGAAGTCAGTAAAAAATAAAAAATATATATATAAAAGAAATATCATGTAGTGAGTTTGGATACAGTCAGGTGGACAAGGCTCCAGAGGGCTCAGTCAAGTAAGGAATTATATTGAGCTCAGAAAATTTGCGTCCCAGGTTTACAGGTCTCCTCTCATGTTACAGTCTCATTGAATTTTCAATCTGGTGTTTCTAGAGTGCTCAGGAACAGTGTGTTCACCCAGCTAAGCATTTTAAGTACATTCTGGTTTACATTAATCTCGGCATAGTAAATTCCCGTAGCTAACCCAAAGAAATATTATTCTTTCTAAATAATGAAAAATTTAAATTTGGGTCACACTAAATTTTATTACCATCAGAAAACTAGCTGGCTAGAAGGAACCTGGTTTACTGTGGATAGTTTATAAAATTATTACATACAGGCATATGTTTATGTTGTCCATACAAATCTCCTGCAATTCAATGGACAATTTGGCTGCAATTTAAGTAGATCTTCTTTCTTAAATGCTCATTAAAAATACTCAAGAAGAAAAGACATTGTGGATCCCCATGTGACTTAGAAAAGCAGGTTTGAGAACAGTGTTTTGTTGTTTCATTTAAACTGGATAACACGGTGGGCACCCTGTTTCTGAAAGATTATGGTGACTTAACCACCACAACTTGTCTGCAATGGATGCAATTATCACTATTAAAGTATATCACAGGTATTAACATTTCAACAGGCTCACAGTAGCTGGCTTAGGATGATTTCTATTGCTGAGTTAACTTCATTAGCAAGATGAATGACTCCTTTGTTTTTAAATGGAATTTCTCAAGTGAATTCCCTATGTATCAAAAGAAGGTGTATCTATTTGGCAGTACACAAGGCCAGTTTTGTTAGTCAATGCCAGAGTATCCACCCTGTCTATATATGGATCTGAATAACAAATATCATATAGACCCACATACCACCACAATCCTTCTCCCTGGAGGGTTTTATAACCTTAATCACAGGTGCAGGATGAAACATCAAGTTTTGTAGTAGCAACAAACTTTGATTTAGATCCCATGTCATGGCGTCAGGCTACATTTCTTTGCACTCTTTATATACATAATAGGTTTATTACAATGTAAAAGGTCTGAATAATTCTTAAATGTATACCAAATATAATTTTTTTCTAATGTGTATGACATTTTCCTTGTATGGCATTTAAGTTACTAATAGGAGTAAAATACAGGTTATTTAGAATAAATTTAAGATTATTAACCACTGAATATTCAGGGAAAAATTAAACACCTATTTCAGCTTTCCATAACTTAAGGCAACTTTTTCCTTGATGTGTAGCAAAATATCTTGCTGTCAGCTGATATACAGTGTGGTTGGGAAAATCCTTACATAAAGATGATAAAGACTGCTTATCTATTTAAAAAGTGACTTTCCCAACCATACTAAAAATGTAATTTATATAAAATTTATTATTTATGTAAAAATTTTACACATATTAAAAGTGCTTTATATATGTTATAGTATTTAACATATAAAACATATACAACCTTTAATTTATTAATGTATTTAATTATTAAATTTATAATAAAAACATATATACACACAAACATATTTTATTCCTTATATATTCCCAATGATTCCCTGTTCTTTCCAGTTGCCATGTAATTTGCAGTTTTCCTCCAACTGGGAAGCATATACCTCCAATCCCATTGATCTGCTTGGCCAGGTGCCCAACTTTGGCCAATGAAATGTGAGCAGAAATAATATATGCTGGTTTCAAGCAAAACTCTGCAAGTGCCATCACCTAGCTCTGCCAGCTCTCCTGCTCTTTTTGCTTTACCACAAGGTTAGCATGTCTCATATAGAGGCTACTCCTTCAGCCTGGGCCCCAAATGATGGCACAGGGGAAAAAATCACAGCAGTCGAGCTGCTGAGATGTGATGTGATCAAGAAATAATTTTTTGTTGTTTAATGTCACTATAACTTGGAAGACAATTTGTGACAGCGGCATAATAGGGCATAAGCTAATTTAACACAGCTTCTAACCATTCATTCTGTAGATGAAGCACACATAAGGAACTATGGACCTTGATTTCAACTTGAAACTATTACTGAATACCCATTAATGTGTCACAGGAATGAACACAATTATTCTTAGGAATAATTTCTGCCTGGAATTCTGATGCCCTGCCCATAGTGCATGGCCTATATGAATTTGAAAAGTGTAAACAACCTTTCACATTCATCTTTCATATGCATGTGTGAGTGTGTACAAGCACATTCACAATCTCAATCTCTCTCTCTCTCTCTCTCTCTCTCTCTCTCTCTCTCTCTCTCTCTCTCTCTCACCACAGAAAGTCAAATGTTCAGTTGCAACTGAACCAGAACATTCTTCAGTTTATATATATATTTCTTCATGCTCATATTCCTACTAATATTTAAAAATTATAAAAAGTATACCTCTCAATCTCAAAGAAAAAGAAAGCAGAAAATATATGCTCTATCAGCTAAATAGTTTCTGACCAGACTCTTTTGATTCAAGTTTTCCATGAGGCAGAGTAGCTCTATATTCTCCTCTTTCATTTGGTACAGATTGTTCCCACCAGGCACTTGCGGTATTTTTCAGGGAGACTGCATGTACACACAAGCACATGAACATCCCCAGTTTTTGAAGTTGTGGCCACGGTTGACCACTAAAGTCCAAGAGATCCCCCAGGTGGAGTCAGTTAAGCAACTAAAATGCAATATAGGGGAACAGAGTGGATTCAGATGATTAGAAAGAGGGTCATAATTTGCAAGCATTGACTAGAGTGCCTCCATGTTGACCCACCAAGACAATGAAGTGTTAAATAACCTTTCTTGGGATAAGAATGTGAGATTCTGGAAATGGTCTGTCTCTAACTCAGTTTCTTTGGCATCTCTTGGAAAGATGGAGAATAAGAGTGCATGATAATTGACTTGAAGTTGGCTTCTCAGCAGAAGCTCTAGCCTCCACAGGTCAGCCAAACTGCCAGTATTAGAAGGTCCCTTGCTTATTCACTCTCTGCCATGCCAATGATTTCTTGCCGGGGGAAGAGCAACTACTTGGGACAAGTTCCACCACCACTAGAAAGTCAGCTTTCTTGGTTTTATACAGGTGCTCTTCTATCCTATATTGCTTTAAAGCTTTCAGTTTTTAAATGTTAAAATTAGGCATGTCTTTAAGAAATCAAACCCCTTCTATATATACTTCCAGGCATAGCTGAACTAACCCACTTCTTTTATAGCTTTGGGTACTCCAATTACTCCAGAAGTTTTCATGATAACCAGGAGATAATGTACCACTCAGGACTCAGAAGAAGCACAGAATCTGACAGTGTAAAATAACTCCAAGGATCCTCTTCCAGTCTTTCACTCCTTGTGGGACTGACAGGGCAAGATATACATCACCAAAGTTTCTGACTCCCAACTCAAGGCGTTGTGAATTTAACTTCTCAGCAACTGTAATCCCTGGATCAGTTAGGTCAAGTGTTTGCTTAAATCAATCCCAAGAAAAGATGAGCACAACTCAAATAAAATTTTACTAGAGGCCCAGTGCACAGATTCATGCACTGGTGAGGTCCCTCAGCCTGGCCTGCACCCTCTTGTAATCTGGGACTCCTTGGGGGATATTGGAGAGCTGGTTTTGGCCATATCCCTGCAGGCCAGGCTGAGGGACCCCACCGATGTACGAATCCGTGCACTGGGCCTCTAGTACGCATATAAGATCTTTGGTTAATCTCTACCCGCCCTCCCCCCTGTCCCCTTCCCTCTAAGATTCATCAGGCTGTTCCATATTTCCATGCCTCTGTGTTGAGTATCTGCCTCTTGGTGGTCAGTGTGTGTCATAGCTGCCAGCTGAATGGGCGAATGGTCAAATAGTCACTTAGGCTTTTATATATATAGACTAGAGGCCCGGTGCACAAACGTTTGTGCACTGGCGGGGTGGGGGGGGGGCCTGTCCCTCAGCCCCACTTGTGCCCTCTCACAGTCTGGGACCCCTCGGGAGATAACGACCTGCTGGCTTAGGCCCGCTCCCGGGTGGCAGAGGGCAGGCCCAATCCCTAGGTGCAGCCCCTGGTTGGGCAAAGAGCAGGGCCAATTGGGGAATTGGGGCACCGCCCCCTGTCATGAACAGAGCAGGGTGGATCAGGAGGTTGCGATGCCACCCTCAGTCATGCTCAGGGTAGGGCCGATTGGGGGGTTGGGGCGCTGACCCCTGTCACACTCAAGGCAGGGTCGATGGGGAGGTTGGGGCGCCACCCCCTGTCACGCACAGAGCAGGGCCAATCAGGGGGTTGGGGCGCTGCCCCCTGTCACGCACAGAGCAGGGCCTATCAGGAGGGTTGGGGCTCCGTACCCTGTCACACACAGAGCAGGGCCGATCAGGGGGTTGGGGAGCTCCCCCCTGTCATGCACAGAGCAGGGCCAATCAGGGGGTTGGGGAGCTCCCCCCATCATGCACAGAGCAGGGACGATCAGGAGGTTGTGATGCCACCCTCAGTCACGCTCAGGGTAGGGCCGATTGGGGGTTTGGGGCGCTGCCCCCTGTCACACTGAAGGCAGGGTCGATGGGGAGGTTGCGGCTCCACCCCATCACACACAGAGCAGGGCCCATGGGGGGGTTGGGGTGCCGCACCCTGTCATACACAGAGCAGGGCCGATCAGGGGGTTGGGACACCTTCCCCTGTCACGAACAGAGCAGGGTGGATAGGGAGGTTGTGGCCCCGCCCCCTGTCACACACAGAGCCGCAGGGCAATCAGGGGGTTTGGGCGCTGCCCCCTGTCATGCTGCTCCAGGGGCCAGGAGGCCTCGCTGCTCCGCTGATCCCGGTGCTGGGAGGCATATTACCCTTTTACTATATAGGATAGAAGCCTAGTGCATGGGTGGGGCTGGCTGGTTTGCCCTGAAGGGTGTCCTGGATCAGGGTGGGGTCCCCACTGGGGTGCCTGGCCAGTCTGGGTAAGGAGCTGAGGGCCGTTTTCAGGCTGGCTAGAGACTGAAGCTCCTCCCAACCTCTCCTTTTTTCCTTTTTTTTTTTTTATTCTGGGATTTATTTACCTTCTATGGCTGTCACTGGAGCTGAGAACCGGCTTTAGCGCAGACCTCTGCTGCTGAAAGCAGGTTTCTGGGCTTTGTTTACTTTCTATATTTGAAACTTTGTTGCGATTCCAGCTCTGAGATCCCGGCTGACTGAAAGCAGGTTTCTGGGGTTTTGTTTAGCTTCTATATTTGTAACAATGTTTCTTAGAGAGCAGCTCAGAGCCCAGCAGCGGCAGGCGGGGAAGTTGGCTTCCTCTGTCACTGGAGCAAGCAAGCCTCCTGTTTGCGTCAGTAGCCTGGCTGCCGGCCGCCATCTTGGTTGGCAGTTAATTTGCATAAGGATATGCTGATTAGCCAATGGGAAGGGTGTCGAAGTTATGGCTAATTACCATGTTTCTCTTTTATTAGATAGGATTACCTGACTATATATAAAAACTTGATAGTGTATATTGTGTGTGTGTGCACACACTTTATTTTTAAACTAGAGACCCAGTGCACAAATTCGCGCACAGGTGGGGTCCAGTCGGCCCGGCCCCAATTGGGGTGGATCGGGGCTGGGTCTATTGGGAGGAGGAGATGGCAGGAATTTGGCTGGCCAGGCCCTGCACCCAATTGGGTAATGGAGCTGATTGGGGATGGGGCTGACTGTGGCGAGGGGCTGTGGGTGGTGGGCCAGCCCCACCCCTGAATGGTGTGGGGCTGATCGGGGACAGAGCTGCCTGGGGGGTGGGTCCATGGGCCAATCGGTGTGTTGGGGGTTGATCGGGGATGGGGTTGGATCTGGGGAGGGGCTGTGTGCAGTGGGCCAGCTAGCCCCGCCCCTCAATGGGGTGGGGGGGCTTATCGGAGGCCAGTGGCCTGGGGGAGGGGCCATGGGTGGTTGGCCAGCTGGCCCTGCACCTGATTGGAGTGGGGGTGCCAATTGGGGGAGGAGCTGGCTGGGGGGAGGGGCTGTAGTTAGAATGGGTGGTGGGGGCCCATCAGGGTGGGGCCAACCGGAGGGAGGGGCCACAGGTAGTTGGCTGGCCAGCTTTGCCCCTGATTGGGGTGAGGGGGCCGAACTGGGGTGGGGCTGGGTGAGGGGGAGGGGCTGCAGGAGGTTGGCTGGCTGACCTCACCCCTTATTGGGATATGGGGTGGCAATCAGGGGTGGGGCCAGCCAGGGGGAGGGGCTGTGGGCTGATCAGGATAGTGGGGGCCCATCAGGGGCAAGGCTGGCTGGGGGTAGGCGCTGCAGGAGTTTGGCCGGCCAGCCCTACCCCCAGATCAGGCCAGTTCGCTGCACAGTAGGCATCATAGTGACCGGTCATTCCAGTCATTACGGCGTTCCTGTCACTGGCTTTTTATATATATAGATATGTATTAGGAGCAAATACTTACTGGGAATTTTTTAATGTGCCAGTTTTCTGGATGCTTTCTATCTGTCTCACTGGCACTACTTCTTTGAATGATTTTCTAAACACACATCAATCATCCCAAATAGTAAGAACCATATCCAAGAAATAAGTCTGTATTAAGTTTTCAGCTATTGTTTCATTTTTCTCCATATATTTTAAGGCCAAAGTCTGCTGAATTTAGAGGTTAACTCTCTAAATACTGATATTTTTATTTTGTAATTAATTAATAAGCAGTATCATTATATATCCCTTATAGAAAACAAATTAAAATGAGTTCAGGTAGTTGAAATAGCTTTACCTGATTTGTGGTAGAAAGAGATTAAGCTCCCAGCTGAAGAGGTGAGAATTTAACTGGCATATTGGCACCCTCTTTTTCATAAGACACTGAAATATGTCAGTGATTTGTGTCATGCTGTGATCTAACCACACGACACACTGATATTAATATCAATTGAGGCTTCTCATAAATGCATCCCAAATATAATCAAATAGTTTTATAAAAGTTATATAAAGTATACAAATATTTTAAAAGTTTAAAACACAAAAGTTTTTAAATCTCTGAATAGTTCAATTTATAGAGTTAGTAACTTCTAATTTTAAAGAATTATTTAGACCATAATAATCCTATATAATAAAAGGCTAATATGCAAAACTGTCCCCTCGACCAGGAGTTCGACTGGGAGTTCAACCAGGGGGCGGGGCAGGGCTGGCCGGTCAATACCCTTGGCTCCTCCCCCTGGCCAGACCCACCCCTGATTGCTCCCCCACCCTGATCAGGGCTGGGGCCAGCCAGCCAACCTCCTGCATCCCTTCCCCCAGCCGGCCTGGTCCAATAGGCCCCAATCAATCAGGGCAGGCCGGCCAGCCAGACCCCACCCATGCATGAATTCATGCACCAGGCCTCTAGTTATTGTCATAAAATCTTAGATGTTAGTCTTTAAATGTTAAGTGTATGTGCATAGTAGGAAATGGCAGGAATATGTGTCATGTAAACACATAGCTGCTTCTAAATGGAGTTTCAGGTTACTTTGCCTTATACAATATGAATGTACTTACCTGACCAGCTTTGGGCATATACCAATTTTTATCAACATAGTGAATATTAAGGACTTGACTAATATGTTTGCCTAAATTCTCACTAAAGTCAGGTATAAAATAATCATTTCCCCTAAGAACAGAGACAAAAATGACAAAATTTCCTCTTAAATGAAATCTAAAGCTAAGATTTGAAAGATCCACACATATGCACAAAAACCAGTGCAAAATCTACACTAATAAAAGAGAAAAATGGTAATTGGCATACGGCGCTACCCTTTTCATTGGCTAATCAGGGCTATATGCAAATTAAATGCCAACTAAGATGGCAGTTAACTGCCAACAAAAATGGCAGCTAATTTGTATATGTAGGCACAATGCAGGGAGGCGAAAGGGAAAGCAGGAAGAAGCCCCCTGCCACTGACAGTGATCGGAAACCCAGGGGGGAGCTAAGAGGTGGGGGGCAGGGCAAAGGCGGCCCTGGGGCCCCCCAGCCATGATCGGAGAATCAGGAGCCTTTGCCGCCCTGGCCAGTGATAGCAGAAAGTAGGGGTGGAGCCAGCGATGGGAGCTGGGCACGGTCAAAGCTGGCAGTCTCGGGAGCTAGGGGTCCCTTGCCTGGGCCTAAAGCAGAGCCCACGATCGCGGGGCCGCTGCCACTGCGGGTCCCCTCTGCCCGGGCCGGACGCCTAGGCCAGAGGCATTAGGCCTGGGCAGGGGCAGAGCCTGCAACCGTGGGGAGCTGGGGGTCCCCTGCCCAGGCCTAATGCCTCGGCCAGAGGCGTTAGGCCTGGGCAGGGGCGGAGCCTGCAACCGCGGGGAGCTGGGGATCCCCTGCCCAGGCCTGACACCTCTGCCGGAGGCCTCAGGTCTGGTCAAGGGGCCGATCTGGTGATTGGTGATTGGAGGGTGATGAGGGTCAACTCCTCTGGCCAAGGCATCAGGTCTGGATGGGGGGTGGAGCCGGGGATTGGGGGGATATGATGGTCCCCTTGCCCAGGCCTGAAGCCTGGGTTAGAGGCGTCAGGCTTGGGCGGGGGGTGGAGCAAGCGATCAGAGGAAGATGGGGGTCCCCTGCCCAGGCATGATTCCTGGGCCAGAGGCCTCAGGCCTGGGCGGGGGTCAGAGCCAGTGATCGGGGGGAGATGGGGGCCCCCTGTCCAAGCCTGACACCTCTGGCGGAGGCGTCAGGCCTGGGCAAGGGGCCGATCAGGCATTAGGAGGGTGATGGGGGTCTACGCCTCTGGCCGAGGCATCAGGCCTGGGCAAGGGGCAGAGCCAGCAATAGGAGGGGTCTGGGGGTCCCCTGCCCAGGCCTGACGCCTGGGCCAGAGGCATCAGGCCTGGGCTGGGGGCAGAACCAGTGATGGGGGGAAATTAGGGTCCCCTGCCCAGGCCTGACACCTCTGTCAGAGGCGTCAGGCCTGGGCAAGGGGCCGATCCTGCGATTGGAGGGTGATGGGGGTCAACGCCTGAGGGCTCCCAGTATGTGAGAGGGGGCAGGCTGGGCTGAGGGACACTCCCCCCCCCACACACACCCAGTGCATGAATTTCGTGCACCGGGCCCCTAGTATACTATAAAAGGAAAGAACACAAATCAACTTGGCAAATTTGAAAGTGTTATCAAGGATCCTTTAATTACTAAAGCACCAGCAAACTGGCACCATGGAGGTTTTTTGTGATACTATTATCCGATAACATTGATCTCTGGCCCTACTCAGGCCGGCACATTGTAAGAACCACCTCTGGGGCAGGCTAAGCACGGAAAGCCTGGGGCTTTAGCTGCATTCAAGGCAGGTGGCCAGATATGTGAGAAGACTCGAGTAACGACACTACACTTATTTATTTTTAAAAAAATCAAATAAAAATAATTTTAATTTTCTGATACTCTATAATAAGAAAGGAGAAGGGAAAATTTGCTGTAATTCTATAACCTACCAATTAACATTTTGTTGGTATAGTCTCTAATTCTTTTTTTATGAAGCTGTGTGTGTGTGTGTATCTAGGCTAAGTATACTATTTTACATAATCTTTAAATGAAATTGTAATCATTTTCACTTGACAATGCATTCTGAACCTTTTCCCATGCCAACAGATGTTGTTCTCAAACATTCTAGATGGATGAATAACATTCCTATTGCTATTACTTTAAAAAGCATCCTGTTTTATCAATTCAGGCTTTCATAATTATGGGCTAAAATAATAAATCCAGTTCTCTGGAGGATTTAATTATAAATATAAAGAATTTTTCCAGAACGTGCATACTGTTGAATGTATTTCAGGGAGTACTTCTGGGTAGACATTTCTCATGTTATTTTACATTCTGGATTAAGACAAATTTCATATGGTTTTAATTTCTATTCTCAGCATACTTCAAAAAGGAAATTCTAAGTGGAAGTTTCTGCATACACCAGAACTATGTTTAAATGATGCTACAGGGATATCTTAAACTAACATGTCAGGAAGTTGAAAGTTAAGGGAGTCTATGTGACTTCTCAAATCTTTAAATAAGTAAAAGCAAAATGTGACCAAATTTCTAAAACTAGCAAATTCACCAAGAATGCATCTCTTTAGAAAACAAAACAAAACAAAACAAAACAAAAAACAGTTTTATTTTTGTGCAGGGTTAATGTTATTGCTTTAAAGGGGAGTTTAAAATGAAGATACAGGGGGGTAATGGGGGGGTGAGGACACATATGTAATACCTTAATCAATCAAGAAATTTAAAAAAAATAAAATAAAATGAAGATACATTCTAATTTAATTTTGCTCTTAACTAATGGCTTACCTATTACTCAAACAAAACTCACATTTCTTCTCTTATTGGATATTAATACTTAGTTTTTAGGAAAATATTTAAAAATTCTCACCCAAAGATTTATTTTTATTGATTTAAAAAATATATATTTATTGATTTCAGAGAGGAAGGGAGAGGGAGAGAGATAGAAACATCAATGATTAGAGAAAATCACTGATTGGCTGCCCCCCACTGGGGATTGAGCCTGCAACCTGGGCATGTGCCCTTGAGTGGAATCTAACCCGGGACTCTTCAGTCTGCAGGCTGATACTCTATCCATTGAGCCAAACTGGCTAGGGCTGTTTTTATTGATTTTAGAGAGTGTGGAAAGGAGAAAGAAAAATATCAATGTGAGAGAGAAACAATGATTGGTTGCCTCCTATATGCATCCTGACCAAGCATCAGACCTGCAACCTAGTTATGTGTCTTGACCAGGAATCGAACCAGCAACCTTTTGATGCACAGGATGATACTCCAACCAACTGAACCACCCAGCCAGGACTAACTTAAACACCTTTAAAGAAAGATCATGTGTTCTAGAATTTATTTGAACTATGGGCTTGATACTTAGTTTTATAAATTAACTTTTTTAAAAAAGTCAGTTTGTTTGGGAGATGTTCCTTTATATGAGGGCATAAGAAGGCTAACTGGACAAGATAGATAGCACTGCATAAAGCTGATAGAAGCAAGGACCGAGTGCCAATCCTGGCTTCCCCTGTCATTACCTCATAATCTTAGATAAATTAACTTCAGCATATCTTAGTTTCCTTATCTATAAAATGGGAATAAACAAAAGTGTCTACCTCAGAGCATTGTTGTAAGGTTGAGATGAGTTATTGACTGTAAAGTGATTAGAGAAGTACCTGGGGCATGGTATTTGTTACTATTACTTCAGTGGGGCTTATTGTTACTTCCTATAATAGCAAGTAGTGGTTCTGATGGTCTCTGGTTCTCTCCACTCAGTTCTCCTTCATTTGGCCTTCAAAAGTAGAAGACATTTGTCCAGACATCTGTTGAGTGCCCATGATGTGAAAAGCCTATTGGAGGATGCATGACTGTGGGTGACTGGGTCCTACCCTGAAGGTCCCTAAGTCAACCAGGGAAGACAAAGACACATCCAGGCATCACTACAATCCAAGAAAGTAAAAGCCTTCTGTAGCAGGACCAAATCCTCCAGCGATCAGAAAAAGAAGGGACATTTTGGAAAAGGTGACCAGAATAAGCTTAGAAGGTGAGATGAAATTTGAGCTAAAAGATGTTTAGCTAGCTGGTTCTTCCTGCAGCAATGTCCCTTCTGCTTTCCCACTGGGCTGGCATTCTTGAGCATTTGGGTCCTTCCTAAAGTGGATGCTTATCCTTCTCCATCTATGCCTGCAGGAGTACCTTGGGGCCAAATGCCACTCATCCCTTTAACCCAAATTCTTATGAGAGGAATCTCACAGATAATTTACTTATTTATTTATTTATTTTGCATTCTAGAAGATCTCCTTATACTCTTTCAGCTAAATAATACTGTATCATAGGAAGTCATGCTTCACACAATACAATGCTATTTAACAAGATATAATGAGAGTAAAAAATGAAATATGCCACTGCAGAAAATGGCAAGAGGGTCTCCACAGGCTGTTACTTTTAGGATATGAACATCAGGTTAGGGAAGACAGTCTTGCAATGATAGTTTACAATGTGCTGCCAGTTAATAAGTAAACTGTTAGCATGATATGTGGGAATCTCAAAGGCAAATGTGTTTAAATATTACCAAACACATTAGAAGCTTGGGAAAGAAATCTGTATCAGACATGTAGGTGCATTAAGGGAATTTCCTTCAGAAGATTATTTTTCCATGTTATGAGAAAAAAAATGAACAAATAAATAAATTCTGAGCAAGGAATATGAGCTTCCTGTGGAGTAATGACTGGGAGAAGTTGGGGATTAATGTAGCGCTCAAGTTCAATGGCCTCAAGGGGTCATGAATCTCCCAGACAGACTTCCTGTCAGGTCATTCCCACTATTAAAAACATCCTAGGTGTGTATTCAGGGATCTGCTTTGTGAAGAGGCAACTGGGGAAGTAATTCAAATACTTCAAAGCCTTTACATTTAAAAGCAAACAAGTATTTTGCTTTTATGCTTAAAATAATTATAATTAATATTGCATGCCTGCTCACATTATACCTAATGTTGAACAGAAAATTTAGAAAGCAGTCCTCTTTGAATCTTTGTCCCCAAAATAAGGAACACAGACATTTATTTATTTGTTAAAAATTGAGGTGAAGTCTGTCTTGCTTAGAATAAGGCATGAAGCAGTGGTTCTTAACCTGTTGACTTTAGATAAAACGCAGAAGACTGGAAACTCTTTGTAATCAAATATTGTTATGTAGGAACTTTATTTGCTGAGGCTACATAGCTTTTATCAAATTCTCTGATTCACATATTCTTCCTTTAAGGTACTCACATGTAGCCCAAGAAGGAAAAAGCTTTATGCACCTTGTCACTTTAAAGGGGGCCAACTTTCCCAGCCTCTGTTCCATGTGAGCTATTTTTTTTTTTAATTTTGGGACTTAGAGATATGAATTATTTCTTTCTCTGTCTCACACACACACACACACACACACACACACACACACACAAATGTATATAGGTGAACATACATTCTGTAAACACATAAACAAAACTGCAAGCATCGTTAAATAAATAATTGAGATTTTGTATCTTTTTAAATTATGACTTTGCAGGCAGGTATACATCACCAGATTGGAAAACAGATTGCATCTTTGCGTGTCCAGTTCTTAGTCTGAAGCAAATTAATGTTGAATAAAACACTATATTAAAAGGAAAATATTGGGAGATCAAAGATGGCTGCCAATGGGACAGCAGGCTGCAAGATAGTGTGTGAGTGAGAGAATTAAAGGAGAGTGCATGGAGGTGTGGGGTGTGTCTGTATTTGTGAGGAAGGGACAGCTATATCCCAAGGGACTATTGGGGATTGGTGGACCACCCCACCCCCCCCACCCCCTGACCAGGCAGTCTCTACTGAAGCTGAAATATATCCCAGAGCAGCTGGCTCTCCTGCAGACGCTGCGCCATCTTTAAGGGGAGACTGGCTGTGATCGGGAGACCAACTGTGATCAGAACCCCAGCCTTACCTTCAACCTGGGAGACTTCGGATACCTCCCAGGATCTTACAACCACAATGCCCAGAGAACAGCTACCTCAGCTGTGAACCCACAAATGCTGGAACTCCAGCCTCCCCAACCATGGGCACCTGGGAGGTCTGCTCGGGGGGAGACAAAGTGGCACAGAAAACACGGACAGGTTCCACGGCTTCTCACAGAGCAGACAGAAAGAGAAGCTGAATCAAACAGAAACCACCCAGAACTGGTGAATTAAACACAGCTGGTGAAGCAATCCACAGACAGAAAGTTCAGATATTGCCTAGAGAAAGTCAATGCAGGAGAGAGAGAGCTACAAAACCAGAAATTCTGAGAAGAGCAATCATGGGGAGACAAAGAAACAGCCCGCATATAAAAAAAAAAAAAGAGAGAGAGAGAGAAATCACCAGAAAAGGAAGTAAATGAAATGGAAGCAAGCAATATGACAGAGAAAGAATTCAGAGAAATGATCATAAGGTTGCTGAAAAGGATGGAAGACAAATTCAACAATATGTGTAAGAACCAAGAGGAAATGAAGAAGAACCAAGAAGAAATGAAAAATGACATAGCTGAAATAAAGAACTCAACAGAAAGCATCAACAGTAGACTAAGAGAAGTGGAGTACCACATCAGTGAGCTGGAAGACAAGGTAGGTAAAAATACCCAAGCAGAGCAGCCTCTAGAAAAAAAAAACTTAAGAAACAGAGGGAGAGCCTAAGGGTACTTTGGGACAACACAAAACAACATGTGCATAATAAGGGTGCAAGAAGGAGCGGAAACTGAGCAAGGAATAGAAAACCTGTCTGATGAAATAATGACATAAAACTTCCCTGATATTGAGGAAAAAAAACTCACACAAATCCAAGAAGCTCACAGAGTCCCAAACAAAGATGAACCTCAAAAGATCGACAAAAGACACATTATAATTAAATTGGCAAACACCAATGACAAAGTAAGAATCTTCAAGGCTGCCAGAGAGAGACAGAAAGTTACCTAAAAAGGATCCGCCATCAGACTAGCGAAGGATTTCTCACATCAGGCAAGAAGGGAATGGACTGAAATATACAAAGTGATGCAAAGCAAGGGACTGAATCCAAGGATACTACACCCAGCAAGGCTATCAGTCAAAATCGAAGGTGAAATCAGGAGCAACGCAAACAAAAATGGACTAAGGGAGTTTATTACCACCAAATCAGCAATGCAAGAAATGCTAAAGGGTGTGCTATAAAAAGAAGAAATATAAAGGGAAGAAGGAACACAGGCATAAAGTAAAAAAATGGTGACAAACAAGTACCTATTTAATCTAATAAAAGAGACATATGCAAATTGAGTGTAACTTTGCTACACCCCAAGCCACGCCCACCAGCCAATCAGAGCGACTATATGCAAATTAACACAACCAAGATGGCGGTCGGCAGCCACGGAGCTGGAGCAAGCAGGAAGCAAAGCTTCCCACCTGCCCTGGCCAGCTGTGGCCTCCGCTGAAGGCAACAAAGTTTCAATTGTAGAAGATAAATAAATCCCAGATACCTGCTTCCAGCCAGCCTCCACTGGGAGCTTGGGTGGCTGGGGGCCGTGGCCAGACTGCAAACAGCCATCAGCCCCTCACCCAGGCTGGCCAGGCACCCCAGCGGGGACCCCCACCCTGAAGGTGCTGTGCCAGCCTGCAAATAGCCATCAGCCCCTCACCCAGGCTAGCCACACCCTCAAGGGGTGAGGGTCCCTGCTGGGGGGCTTGACCAGCTTGAAATAGCCCTCTACTCCTCACCCAGGCTGACCAGGCACCCCAGTAGGGACCCCCACCCTGAAGGAGCTGTGGCCAGCCTGCAAACAGCCCTCAGCCCCTCATCCAGGCTGACCAGGCACCCCAGTAGGGACCCCACCCTGAAGGAGCTGTGGCCAGCCTGCAAACAGCCCTCAGCCCCTCACCCAGGCTGGCCAGGCACCCCAGCAGGGATCCCCACTCTGAAGGGGCTGTGGCCAACCTGAAAACAGCCCTCAGCCCCTCACCCAGGTTGGCCAGGCACCCCAGCAGGACCCCCCTCCCTGAAGGGGGTATGGCCAACCTGTAAATGGCCTTCAGCCCCTCACCCAGGCTGGCCAGGCACCCCAGTGGGACGCCCACCCTGATTCGAGACACCCTTCAGGGCAAACCAGCCAGCCCCAACCCATGCACCAGGCATATAATAAAAGGGTAATATGCAAATTGACCCTAACAGCAGAACCACTGGGAATGACTGGTCAGTATGACACACACTTACCACCAGGGGGCAGATGCTCAATGCAGGAGCTGCCCCCTGGTGGTCAGTGCACTCCCACAGGTGGAGCTCTGCTCAGCCACAAGCCAGGCTGATGGCTGCCAGCACAGCAGTGACGGCGGGAGCCTCTCCCGCCTCCTCAGCAGCACTAAGGATGTCCGACTGCAGCTTAGGCCTGGTCCCCGCTGGCAAGTGGACATACCCCAAGGGCACACATTTTTGTGCACCGAGCCTCTAGTCAATAATAACTTTGAATGTAAATGGATTAAATGCCCCAATCAAAAGTTCAGTGGATAAGAAAACATGACCCATATATCTGCTGTCTACAGGAAACCCACCTCAGAAGAAAGGACTCACACAGACTGATGGTGAAGGGATGGAAAAACGTTTTTCAGGTGAATAGAAATGAAAAAAAAGCTGGGGTAGCAATACTTATATCTGAAAAATTAGACCTTAATGTGAAGGCCATAACAAGAGATAAGGAAGGACACTTCATAATACTAAATAGAGCAATTCAACAAGAAGATATAACTCTTGTAAACATATATGCACCCAATACAGGAGCACCCAAAAACATAAAACAACTTCTGGAGGATATCAAGGGAGAGATTTACAGCAATACAGTCATAGTAGGGGACTTTAATACCCCACTAACACCACTGGAAAAATCCTCTAAACAAAAAAATCAGCAAAGAAACATCAATATTAAATGACTCACTAGATCAGATAGAATTAATTGACATCTTCAGAACATTCCACCCCAAAGCCACAGAATATACATTCTTTTCAAGTGCACATGGGCAATTTTCAAAGATAGACCACATATTGGTACACAGGCAAAGTCTCTTCAAATTCAAGAAGATAGAAATCATATGAAGCATTTTCTCAAATCACAATAGCATAAAACTAGAAATCAACTACAATAAACAATAACAAAAAATCAAACACCTGGAGGGTAAATAGCATGCTATTAAACAATCATTGGGTTACCTAAGACAGTGGTTGGCAAACAGTGGTTCGCAAATCACATTCAGCTCTTTGGACCCTTTAGTGTGGCTCTTCCACAAAATACCACATGCGGGCATGCACGTACAGTGCGATTAAAACTTCGTGGCCCATGCACAGAAGTCGGTTTTCGGCCTGGGTTAGTCTATTTTGAAGAAGTAGCATTAGAAGAAGTGCGGGGTGTCGGTCGGTCAGGCAACGGGAGACGCGGCACAGGCGGGCCGTGCGATACACAGCGCGGGGGAGGTACATTGTTTTGAGGTACATTCACTGAGGTTGACCCCTTCCAACTCTCCCACCCACACTCGCCTATCTGAAACAAGTATAAAAGACGAGTGTGGATGGGAGAGTTGGAAAGGGTCGACCTCAGCGAATGTACCTCAATCAGATTGAGAATGTTTTTAGCAAAGGCCAGCTTAGGAGTACCCTAATTAAGTTAATAACAATGTACCTACCTATATAGTTTAAGTTTAAAAAATTTGGCTGTCAAAAGAAATTTCAATCGTTGTACTGTTGATATTTGACTCTGTTGACTAATGAGTTTGCCAACCACTGACCTAAGAGATCAAAGAAGAAATAAAAAGCATCATGGAAACAAATAACAATGAAAATTCAACAATCTAAAATCTATGGGACACAGCGAAAGCAGTCTTGAGAGGGAAGTTCATAGCTCTACAGGCCTATCTCAAAAAAACAAGAAAAAATGGTAATAAATTATCTAAACCTACAACTCAGAGAGTTAGAAAGAGAGCAACAAGAAAAGCCCAGCATAAGCTGAAGGAAGAAAATAATAAAGATCAGAGCGGGGATAAATGATATGGAGACAAAAACAAAACAAAACAAAACAAAAAATACAAAAGATCAACAAAACCAAGAGCTGGATCTTTGAAAGGATAAACAAGATTGATGAACCTCTAGCCAGGCTCACCAAGAAGCAAAGACAGAGGACCCAAATAAGCAAAATCAGAAATGAAAGAGGTAAAGTAACAACCGATCCCACAGAAATGCAAACAATTATGAAAAAAATAGTATGGGAGAGTCCTGTGCTGTATGTGAAAAACATGTTCGGTATTGTTATTTAATTTTGGAAAATGAGGTGCGGGGACACCCATTGTTTTCATGATACAAACCACAGAAAGTAAAATTCCACAGTATATTCTTGGCTATTGGATTAAGACATCCTCAAGGAGGGGTGTGCAATTTTTAAAATATTTTATCAGAGGGAGACGGAAGATGGCGGCGATATAGGCAGACAAGTCCCAGGTCGTGTCCCAGAGCAAATGGAGTGAGCAGCTGAAACTAATAACACCCACACCGAATTGGTGAAATTGCTCAGCTGGTGAGACGGTTTGCAGCCGGGAAGAGCAGAACTCCCCTGGAAAGGTAAGAAAAAACAGGGATTTGGGCAGGAAAGTTTGCCAGACCTCTGAGCCCAGAGAGTCGGAGGGAGACCGTGTCTGCCGCGTCCCTTGGGACAGGCACAGCCCCTGACAGGGGAAAGGAGAACCATGGGATTCCTGGCGCCGCCGGGGGAATTGAGAGCTGGGTTCTGTGATCACAGAGGACTGAGCCTAAAGGGGGCAGCCTGAAGAGCTGACCAGACCATGCAGTCCAGGTAAGAGAAGAAGCTTACAGAAACCAAGCCTTCCCTGATGCCGCGGCTGGCGTTTGTTTGTTTGTTTTCACTGAATCCTGTTCATGGGACATTTCAGATACAGACACTCACCTGTGCTGAAGAGAGGGAGAGTGTGTGGAGGAGTGGAATCTGGGGAGAGACTGAGGAGAGAAGGGGGGCCGGGAGAGGTGGCAGCGAATTGAGTGCTGAGACACCCCTGAGCCCAGGACTGGGGCAGCCATTCTCTCCAGAGAGTGAGACTCCTCCCCCCTGCCCCCAGGCAAGGAGCACAGCCACACCCAGATTCCACCCTGTACGAGATCAAGGATTAAAATAACCTGATCAGTCCCTGGGAGTTAACAGGGTCTGGCCTATAGAGGGATTTTCAATTCCAGCAACAACACAGAGCCGGTAACTAACTATTACGCAGCCAGCTCTGGGCAGTGAATTTCCACTGGAAAGAGAGGCCCTATAGCCTCAGAGGCCAACCCCAGAACACTGCCACCCAGAGGCTGACCCACAAACTGACTCTTTGCTAAACACAAAATAAGGCAGTCTGGGAAACAAATGCGGCCTGCTTTAAAATAAGGACTGTGGTTTACAACACAGAGGAACAGTGTATCGCAGGGAAACTCAACACTCTCCTGAATACCTGGCAGGTCTAAGGCAATCCAGATTGAACAACAGAAGAACCGAGGGACCTTAACTACTGGAATTTTTTTTTTCTTTTTTCACCTTTTAACTAAGAAACCAATTTTTTTTCTATTTTTTTTCTTCTTTTTTTTCTTTTCTTCTTTTTTTCTTTTTTCTCTTCTTTTTCCATCACCTGATTTTACGCTTTTAATTACTACCTTCTTATTTTTAACCAGTATTATTACTGCTACCATTCTACCATTTTTTAAAGTGCCATTTTATTTTCTCTTTATTTTATTTTGGCATTAGTGTTCTCCATTCCATTTTCATCATTATATTATTGGTTGTTTCTAGTTTGCATTCATCTCCAGGGAGCTGTTGCTGGAATTTGATGGGATTAATGGCTGTTCTATAGGAGTATTCTCCTCATATAAAAAGTCTCTTCCCCTCTTCCACTTCATTCTCTCTTTTCGCTCTTTTTTTTTTCTTTTCTTTTCTTTTATTGCTTTTATTTTCCCCCTTCCTTTTTCCCAATTTCATTTTTGCACTCCTTTTTTTGGTCCCTACTTTTCTTTTCTTTTTTCTCTTTTCTCTTTTTTTCTTCCTTCTTCCTTATCCCCTAATTCTCTTAATTTGGGTGGTCACCTTTATTTGGGGTTATTAATATCATGAATATATTTGTGTATAGTGCCTGGTACGTGGTGCCATGTTGTGTTGTATTTTGTGCCTTTAAATCAACGCAGCAGATCCAAGCAACAGCAACCTCCTGAGCACCACACCCACTGCTGAGGAACAGCAGCTGTACGTGAAACCTAGCCCCACCAGCCAGAAGAGCCACCACAGCTGTGAACAGCACCCACCAGAGGAGCTGCTGCCAACTGAAGAGCAGCTGCTACCGCAACCGCCCGAAGAGCAACCACAGACCAAGGAGTCACTGCCACCAAGGGAGCAACCACTGAACGACTCAACGTCTAGATATGTCAGTCAGATCAAACATGGGTAGACAAAGAAACCCCCAAAGGAAAGAGAAGGAGGACTCTCCAGAAAACCAGCTAAGTAATACAGAGGCATGCAACATGACAGAAAAAGAATTCAGAATAAGGGTCCTAGAGTGCATAAACCAGATGGAGGAAAAAATCGACAACCTCTACAAGAAGCAAGAAGAAACAGATGAAAAAATCGATAACATATGGAAGAAGCTAGAAGAAACAGATGAAAAAATCAACAACTTAAGTAAGACCCAAGAAGAAATGAAGAGTGATATAGCTGCAATGAAAAAACACCATTGAAAGTATCAACAGTAGACTAGGAGAAGCGGAGGACCGAATTAGTGAATTAGAAGACAAGGAAGCAAAACACACCCAAAATGTACTGCAATTGGAGAAAAAAATGAAAAGACAGGAGGAGAGCCTAAGGGAGCTTTGGGACAACATGAAACGAAACAACATACGAATAATAGGGGTACCAGAACAACAGAAGGATGAACAAGGATTAGAAAACCTATTAGAAGAAATAATATCAGAAAACTTCCCTGAGGTGGGGAAGAAAAAAGTCACACAAGCCCAGACAGTCCCAAACAAGGTGAACCCAAAAAGACCCACACCAAGACACATCATAATTACCATGGCAAATGTTCAGGACAAAGAGAGAATCTTACAGGCTGCAAGAGAGAGACGGAAAGTCACATACAAGGGATCTCCCATTAGATTGTCAAATGATTACTCAACAGAAACACATCAGGCCAGAAAAGAATGGACAGAAATTTCCAAAGTGATGCAAAGCAAAGGACTGAATCCAAGAATACTCTATCCAGCAAGGCTATCATTCAAACTTGAAGGGGAAATAAGAAGCTTCACAGACAAAAAAAGGCTAAGGGAGTTTATCACCACCAAGCCAGCAATGCAAGGAATGCTAAAGGGACTGGTATAAAAATAAGAAATAAAAAGCTCAGAAAGAAAACAGCCACACAAAAAAAGAAATGGCTACAAACAAGTACCTTTCAATAATAACTTTAAACATAAACGGAATAAATGCTCCAACATAAGACATCGAGTGTCTGAATGGATAAAAAAAAAAAACATGACCCATACATCTGCTGTCTACAAGAAACCCACCTCATTAGAAGGGACTCACACAGACTGAAAGTGAAAGGATGGAAAAATATCTTTCAGGCAAATGGAAAGGAAAAGAAAGCTGGGGTAGCAATACTTATATCGGACAAAATAGACCTCAAAGTGAAGGCCATAACAAGAGATAAGGAAGGCCACTTCATAATACTAAAGGGATCAATACAACAAGAAGATATAACCCTGGTAAACATATATGCACCCAATGCAGGAGCACCCAAATTCATAAAAAAAAAACTCCTGGAGGATGTCAAAGGAGAGATCGACAACAATACAATCATAGAAGGGGACTTTAATACACCACTGACAGCCCTGGATAAGTCCTCTAGACAAACAATCAGCAAAGATACAGCAATCCTAAATGACTCACTAGATCAGATGGACTTAAAAGACATCTTCAGAACACTTCACCCCAATGCCACGGAATATACATTCTACTCAAGTGCTCATAACACATATTCAAAAATAGACCATATATTGGGTCACAAGCAAAGTATCCCCAAATTCAAGAAGATTGAAATCATAAAAAGCGTCTTCGCAGACCACGATGGCATAATATTATAAATAAACTACAATAAAAACAACCCAAAATACTCAAACACCTGGAAGCTGAATAGCATGCTATTAAATATTGATTGGGTTACCAATGAAATCAAAGAAGAAATTCAAAACATCCTGGAAACAAATGATAATGAAAACACAACAATCCAAAACCTATGGGACACAATGAAAGCAGTCCTGAGAGGGAAGTTTATAGCTCTACAGGCCTATCTCAACAAACAAGAAAAAATGGTAGTAAATCATCTAACTCTACAACTCAAAGAATTAGAAAGAGAGCAACAAGAAAACCCCAGAGTGATCAGAAGGAAGGAGATAATAAAGATCAGAGCAGAAATAAATGACATAGAGACCAAAAAAACAAAACAGAAAATCAATGAAACCAAGAGCTGGTTCTTTGAAAGGATAAACAAGATTGACAAACCTCTAGCCAGACTCACCAAGAAGCAAAGAGAGAGGACCCAAAGAAACAAAATCAGAAATGATAGAGGCGAAATAACAACAGACCCCACAGAAATACAAATGATTGTTAAAAAATACTATGGAGAGCTCTACTCCAACAAACTAGACAACCTGGAAGAAATGGACAAATTCCTAGAAAAATACAACATTCCAAAACTCAATCAGGAAGAATCTAAAAATCTCAACAGGCCAATAACTATGGAAGAAATTGAAGCAGTCATCAAAAAGCTTCCATCAAACAAAAGCCCAGGACCAGACGGCTTCACAGGGGAGTTTTACCAAACATTCAAGGAAGAAATAAAACCTATCCTCCTCAGACTACTACAAAAGATTCAAGAGGAAGGAACACTTCCAAGCTCATTCTATGAAGCCAGCATCACCCTAATACCAAAACCAGGTAAAGACAACACAATGAAAGAGAATTACAGGCCAATATCCCTCATGAACATAGATGCCAAAATCCTCAACAAAATCTTAGCAAATCAGATCCAGCAGTACATCAGAAAGATCATACACCATGACCAAGTAGGATTTATCCCAGGGATGCAAGGATGGTACAATATCCTCAAATCAATAAACGTGATACATCACATAAACAAATTGAAAGAAAAAAACCACATGGTCATATCAATTGATGCAGAAAAAGCATTTGACAAAATTCAACACCCATTTTTGATAAAAACTCTCAGCAAGGTGGGAGTACAAGGATCATACCTCAACATAATAAAAGCCATATATGACAGGCCCACAGCCAACATCATACTCAGTGGACAAAAACTAACACCATTTCCCCTAAGAACAGCAACAAGACAGGGATGCCCCCTCTCATCACCCCTGTTCAATATAGTACTGGAAGTGTTAGCCATTGCAATTCGGCAAGAAGAAGAAATAAAAGGCATCCAAATTGGAAAAGAGGAAGTAAAACTGTCCTTATTTGCAGACGACAGGATATTATACATACAAAACCCTAGAGACTCCATCAAAAAGCTACTAGACTTAATACATGAATTTGGCAATGTAGCAGGATACAAAATTAACCCCAAGAAATCTGAGGCATTTCTATACACCAATAGTGAACTTTCAGAAAGAGAGATTATAAAATCAATCCCGTTTACCATCGCACCAAAAAAATTAAAATACCTAGGAATAAACTTAACTAAAGAGGTAAAAGACCTCTACTCAGAAAACTACAGGACGTTGAAAAAAGATATAGAGGAAGACATAAACAGATGGAAGAACATACCGTGTTCATGGATTGGTAGAATCAACATCATTAAAATGTCCATACTACCCAAAGCAATCTATAAATTCAACGCACTTCCCATTAAAATACCAACGGCATACTTCAGAGATCTAGAACGAACTCTCCAAAAATTCATCTGGAATAAAAAAAGACCCCGAATAGCTGCAGCAATCCTGAAAAAGACCAACATAGGTGGGATCTCAATACCAGATATCAAGTTGTATTACAAAGCCACTGTTCTCAAAACTGCATGGTACTGGCACAAGAATAGGCATATAGATCAATGGAATAGAATAGAGAGCCCAGAAATCGGCCCGAACCAATATGCTCAATTAATATTTGACAAAGGAGGCAAGAACATACAATGGAGCCAAGATAGTCTCTTCAAGAAATGGTGTTGGGAAAATTGGACAGATATATGCAAGAAAATGAAACTAGACCACCAACTTACACCATACACAAAAATAAACTCAAAATGGATAAAGGACTTAAATGTACAACAGGAAACCATAAAAATTCTAGAAGAATCCAAAGGCAACAAAATCTCAGACATATGCCGAAGCAATTTCTTCACTGATACAGCTCCTAGGGCACTTGAAACTAAAGAGAAAATGAACAAATGGGACTACATCAAAATAAAAAGCTTCTGCACAGCAAAAGAAACCATCAATAAAACAACGAGAAAACCCACTGTGTGGGAAAACATATTTGCCAATGTCATATCTGATAAGGGCCTAATCTCCAAAATTTATAGGGGACTCATACAACTTAACAAAAGGAAGATAAACAATCCAATCAAAAAATGGGCAAAGGACCTAAATAGACACCTTTCAAAAGAGGACATTCAGAAAGCCAAGAGACATATGAAAACATGCTCCAAGTCACTAATCATCTGAGAGATGCAAATCATAACAACAATGAGGTACCATCTCACACCTGTCAGACTGGCTATCATCAACAAATCAACAAACGACAAGTGCTTGAGAGGATGTGGAGAAAAAGGAACACTTGTGCACTGCTGGTGGGAATGCAGACTGGTGCAGCCACTATGGAAGACAGTATGGAGTTTCCTCAAAAAACTGAAAATGGAACTCCCATTTGACCCTGTGATCCCACTTCTAGGAATATATCCCAAGAAACCAGAAACACCAATCAGAAAGGATATAGGCACCCCTATGTTCATAGCAGCACAATTCACCATAGCTAAGATCTGGAAACAGCCTTAGTGCCCATCAGTAGATGAATGGATTAGAAAACTGTGGTACATCTACACGATGGAATACTATGCTGCTGTAAAAAGGAAGGAACTCTTACCATTTGCAACAGCATGGATGGAACTGGAGAGCATTATGCTAAGTGAAATAAGCCAGTCAATGAAGGAAAAATACCACATGATCTCACTCATTCATGGATAATAGAGGTCATTATAAACTTTTGAACAATAATAGATACAGAGGCAGAGCTGCCTCAAACAGATTGTCAAACTGCAGCGGGAAGGCCGGGGAGGGTTGGGGGGCAGAAGGTAGGGGGGAAAGAGATCAACCAAAGGACTTGTATGCATGCATATAAGCATAACCAATGGACATAAGACACTGGGGGATAGGGGAGGCTAGGGGACTGTCTAGGGCGGGGGGATAAAATGGACACATGCATAATACCCTTTGTAATACCTTAAGCAATAAATAAAAAAAAAATAGTATGAACAACTCTATTACCACAAAATGGACAACCTAGATGAAATGAACATATTCATAGAAAAATACAAGCTCCCAAAACTCAAGGAGAATTAAAAAACCTGTAAAGGGCTATATCTACTGAAGAAATTGAAGCTGCGATCAAAAATCTTCCAGCAAACAAAAGCCCTTGTCCAGATGGCTTTACAGGGGAGTTCTACCAAGCATTCAAAGAAAACTAAAACCTATCCTTCTCAGACTATTCTAAAAAATTTAAGAGGAAGGCACACTTCCAAGATCTTTCTATGAAGCCAACAGTACCCTAAACCCAAAACCAGATAAAGACACCACAAAAAAAAGAACTAAAGGCCAATATCCTTGATGAACATAGATGCTAAAATCCTCAACAAAATTCTAGCTAATCGGATTCAGCATTACATTAGAAAGATTATACACCATAACCAAGTGGGATTTATTCTGGGGATGCAAAGATGGTACAATATCTGTAAGTCAAAAAATGTGATACATCTCAACAAGTTGAGACACAAAATCACATAATCATATCAATGATGCAGAAAAAGCATTTGACAAAATCCAACACTCTTAATTGATAAAAACTCTCAGCAAAGTGGGAATAGAGGGGTCATACCTCTACATAATAAAAGCCTTATATGAAAACCTACAGCCAACATCATACTCAATGGGCAAAACTAAACTCATTTCCCCTGAGAACAGGAACAAAACAGGATGCCCACTTTCACCACTCCTGTTTGATATAATACTGGAAGTGCTAGCCATAGCAATCAGGCAAGAAGAAATAAAAGGCATCCAAATTTGAAAAGAAGTAAAACTGTCCTTATTTGCAGATGAATGATACTACACATAGAAAAAACCCAAAGACTCCATCAAAAAACTACTAGACCTAATAAATGAACTTGGAAATGTATCAGGACGCAAAGTTGACACCCAGAAATCTATGGCCTTTTTATACACCAATAATGAACTCTTAGAAAGGGAAAAAAAAAAAAAAAAAAAAAAACAATCCCATTTACCATTGCACCAAAAAAATTAAGATACCTAGGAATAAACTTAACAAAGGAGGTAAAAGACCTGTACTCAGAAAACTACAGGACATTGCAAAAAGAGGAAGAAGATATATACAAATGGAAGAACATACCATGTTCATGGATTGGTAGAATCAACATCATTAAAATGTCCATACTACCCAAAGCAATCTACATATCCAAGATGGGAAGCCATAAAAATCCTACAAGACTCTATAGGCAGCAAAATAGCAGACATATGTTATAGCAACATCTTTATAGACACAGCACCTAGGGCAATAGAGACTAGGGAGAAAATAAACAAATGGGACTACATCAAAATAAAAAAGTTTCTGCACAGCAAAAGAAACCATCAACAAAACAACAAGAAAGTCCACTGCATGGGAGAACATATTTGCCAATGATATTTCAATAAGGGTTTAATCTCCAAAATTTACAGAAAACTCATACAACTTAACAAAAGGAGATTAACAATCCAATCAAAAAGTGGGCAAAGGATCTAAATAGACACTTTTTGAAAGAGGACATACAGACAGCCCAGAGTCATATGAAAACACGCTCAAAGTCACTAATCATCCAAGAGATACAAATCAAAACAACGAGATATCATCTCACACCTGTAAGAATGGGTATCGTCAACAAATCACCAAAGACAAGTGCTGGAGAGGATGTGGAGAAAAAGCAACCCTCGTGCACTGCTGGTGGGAATGCAGATTGGTGCAACCACTGTGGAAGACACTATGGAGTTTCCTCAAAAAGTTAAAAATGGTAAACATATATGCACCCAATACAGGAGCACCCACTTCTAGGCCTACCAGTATATCCCAAGAAACCAAAAACACCAATCAAAACGGATATCACTGTACCAGTTAATAATGCGGATTTTGTAATCATGAAAACATGATAATTTCAACAGAAACATCAAAGGTGCTTTATTCAAAATAATGCCCATCGCTAGCTACACATTTCCCCCATCTTTCAGGTAATTTGTGGATACCGTCCCAATAGAACTTTTCTTGTTTTGAGGCAAACCATTCAGAGACCCAATTTTCCACTTCTTCGTACGTTTTGAAGTGCTGCTCAGAAAGTGCACATGCCATCTATCGGAACAAGTGGTAATCTGAAGGAGCAAGGTCTGGTGAATACAGTGGGTGGGTTAATACTTCCCAGGCAAGATCTTTTAATGTGTCTTTTACTGGTTTTGAAGTGTGTGATGGTGTAGCAAGTCACCTTGCTGTGTCTTCTGGCCCATTCTGGTCGTTTTACTACCAAAGCATGGTTCAAATTGATTATTCGTTGTTGGTAGTGATCAGTATTAACTGAAGACTTCACTGAACCCTTCTAGCAATTATGGTCTGAATCGCTCCATGATCTCTGGCCATCTTGAATTGTTAATTGGCCATTATATATAACCCTGACTTCCATCTCTTCATAGAATTAAAGTCTGATCACAGTACATTTGTAAACAGTAGAGGCTCCATACAAGTTTATAATGGTTGTAATTATTACAGCTACTGTTAATAAGTAACAAAAAACAAACTCGTACATGGGCATAGCTTATAATGATTAATGAGGAGGATAGATGGCATTTGGTCATTTCTAGAGATAGAAAAGCAGTTAGACCTGGAAGAAAGGACAAAATATCCTTAATAAAGTAAATGCAAGAACAGATAAGGCAAAGGAGACAGAAAGTTGTGATCTAAAACTTTCAGAAAAGGAGTCTGGTAGTAAAGAGCAGCACAGAGTATGACTTTACTACAGGGGTTCCTGAGCAAACCTCCTTATATCATAAAGTCTCAGTTTTCTCATCTGCAAAATGGTCATAACGTTGCCTAAAGTCTGCACAGCAGTTGTGAGGATGCGAGAGAAACTTAGTTTACCACTGCAATTCTGGTCCTGGCACAGGGCATTGGACTTAACTTTGTGTTTTATATGCATTGAACAAAAGTAATTATGTAAATTGACAAAACCCAGGCACTTAAAAAATGTGAGCCATTATTATTAACTGAAATGAGTACTTGTCAGATTTTCCTCAGATGGCAGAGAAAAATAAACAGATGCCCTTAATGATTTATTTGACATTTCCATCTATATCGAGGAAGAATATAACATGCCCACACTTGTTTTAATACAAAAAACATTCCCTCAAATTTTAAGAAAAGTGATGCTCAGAGAAGATGTACAGTCCTGCAACTTCTTATACTTCTCATGGTTCTGCAAGGCTGAATAGGCACAGAGGTAAATTTGTAAGAAAAATTTCACATTTAGAGAGTTGTTATTATTATTATTATTATTATTATTATTATTATTAAATAATAGCTTCCTACACACCAGAAAATGTTGGGTTCTGACAAATTTCAACTCAATGCAAGCCACGAGTACTTTATATTGGACCTACCAGTCTAATTTTAACAAACTGAGAGACATACAGACAATTGACAGTTGGCTCAGCTTAAGATCACAGGTCAGAGGTAGAATCTCTGCTGATCAACATCAAGTGCTGGCGTGAAATCAAAAACCTTCCTAAATATATTTCCATAAAGTAGCAGGAGATCTTATGTTCTGAAGGCAATTTATGCATTTTATTTAGTAACCTAACCAACATCCTGAAACGATAACTTCAGAGAGAGAACTCTAATTTGATCACTTATTCTCCTTTTAAAATCCTTCCTGGCTCCCAAATCCCTCCAAAGTAAAATCCTAACTTCTGAGAACAGTTTACAGTTCTTGAGCTCACCTGGGTCACTGGCATGTCCTTCTGCATCTCAACTGCCCATGTACCCTGGATGTCAGTGGTATTAAATAACTCACAGCTCCCTAGACTGGCCACTATCTCTTCCATCCCATCCTCAGTTCCCTGCAGGTACTTTTCCTGTCTAGAATGACTTTCTCCCACTTCATCTGACTAGACAATTCTCATTATTCTTTTTTCCTCTATTGCTTGAATTCTCAGCTCTAGCTCTACCTTCTCTGTGAAGTCCTTCCTGACCACCCAACTCTTGCCACACAGGGAAGTAAGGTTTGCCCATCTCTCCTTTTCACCCTCTGTGTACTTCTTGCTGTGCACTTACCCTGGCACTGGAATTTTTGGTTACTCTGCTTTCTGGTTCCTTCCTCAGGCATTGTCTTTGTATATCCTGCACCAGCACAATCCGAAGTACCTCAAGGGGGCTTGGTTAATGTTTGCATGGCAAACTGAAGAAGCTTCCAGCACAGAGGCTCAAATAAATTTAGAGTAAGGAGTCCTTCCTCTCTGGTGTTTCCGGCCATTAACAGTGGAGAAGAACCTCACTGCTCCCTAGTGACCCATGAGGCATCAGCTAAGAATCCAAGCCTCCACACTTCCTTTCCTTATTGTTTACTTTCACATTTAAAAGGAACACCATGGATTTGCATCACAGTCTTAAAATCAAGTCACAGAGAGAAAGGATTTTTTTGGAACAGAAAGAACCACACATTTTCTAATGAATTAACCAACTAAGTATAACTAAAATGTAAGGTGGAGTATGTCTACGTCTCCACATAATCAACAAAGCCTTTAGGTAGTGAACAGAACTCTCTACTCATAGAGAAATAGCTCGAGTTCCTTATAATTCCAATGCTTAATATTTTATTTAAAACTTCCAAATTTTTTCTTACATGCCCTTCAATTCATAAATATAGTTTAAAAACATTCTATAGGTGACTACTAGTAGCAAAGTGATGTTTCTAAAAGACTTCCTTTTTGGTACAAAAAGTACCCTCACAGAATCACACAGTTACTAATGAAGCCATGTTAACAACCTCTTTTAAATTCTCTGTCAAATGCGGTTTCTCCTTACAGTCTAAAAAGTATACTATTAACTACATATTCTATAAACTCATTTGTTTCATAACACAGTAATGGCATTAATTTAGAGTATCTGAAATTAATAATCCCAAGATAGTAACAATAATGAAAATTTTCATACATCTTCGAAGTTTACCAAATTCTAGGTTTTAAGATTATCTTTGGCATAATGGTTTCTATTAGGAAAGCCCAGAGAACACTAAATTACCAATAAATTCTTCCAGAAACCTCTAATAAAACTTCTTCAAAGACTTACAACCATTCTCCTTCAGCATCCTATTGGTACTTCCTTCCAATCACTCTGTGAACACTGATGGGAAACAATTCAGGGGAGGGCTTTGAGATGCTTGTCTGGGACAGTGGGGAAGTATCACACTAATGCTGATGTAATTGTTATTTCAGAAATTCTAGCCCCGATCACTCTCCCTTCTGGATCTAGTCTTCCCCGACTATCCACTCACCTGACACGAGGGGGACCATGAGTCATTTCCTGTCCATTAAACTTGTGGCTAAACTGCCCCTTCTGTAACAGCCTTAAACTGAGGGGTATGATGAGAAAGACTGAGAGTAAGGGTGTTGCCTGGAAGGCAGGCAGAGGGGAGAGAGGGGTTCCACTCCATCTATACTGGAAAGGGAGGTTCCCAACACTGCCAACTCTTGATTTTGAGGGAGATAATTATTGCCACCACAGTAATTACCTGAATTGTGCAGTATTTAATACTTGATTTATCTCCAGGATCCTGATTCAACTTTTCACCTTTCCACTGCTTATTTGTAACTAGAAAGACTGAAAGTTAAAGAAATAAAAAGCAAATTCTTCAATTGCATATTTATGAAAAGTCTGGGCAAATTTGAGACCTATTTAAAAATAGTGGTTGGATATGCTTCTATTTTATTGAGACCAGTATTCTTTTTTTTTGTCACTAATATTAATAAATTGGATGTAGTATACTAGTCTTAGTTATTCAGGTCAGTTTTTTCTTTTGTTTTTTAACCCTCACATCGAGGACATTCTTTCATTGATTTTTAGAGAGAGTGGAAGAGAGAGGAAAAGACAGAGAGAAATATCCATGTGAGAGAAGCACATTGATTGGTTGCCTCCTGCACGAGCCCAACCAGGGCCTGGGCCAGGGAGAAGCCTGCAACCAAGATACGTGCCCTTGACCGGAATCGAATCTGGGACCCTTCAGTCTGCAGGGTGATGCTAGCCACTGTGAGCCAAACCGCACTAGGGCATCCAGGTCAGTTTTTAATAAAAGACTTTTTTTACTATGGTGAATTAAGATTGTGGCAGAGATGAGCTTAGTATTTTACAAACATGTAGGTCAGGGATAGGGAACGTCCAGCCCATGGGCCCTATAATGCCTGAGAAATCATTTGGTCTGGCCCTGCCAAGGGATTAGGGGTGAGTTAATTAAACGTTGGGCCAAATACAGCAGGCTAGTTTTTAAGTTGATAATTTTGTATGGCTTATAAATGATGTTATAAATATCCAAAGAGCTCTTGGCAGAAGAAAGGTTTCCCATCCCTGATGTAGGTGGACTATGATTTGCAGGTGCTCCCCCCCCCCCCGCACCCCCTCCCTCCCCCCCCACACACACACACCTGCCTTATGTGAGGCGGTTCTATGCAAAGGCACCTGGGTGATCTGCCATGTGATCTACCAATCCCCTCTCCTCTCTCCACCAGTGGATGTCCCAGTGCTCAGGTGACCTCAGAAGTTGAAGGATGAGGTGGGGACTTTTGAGTTGGCTTGGATCTAAAGCAGAGTGTCTTGTCCTCATGTGCATGCAAAAAAGAAACTTTTAGTTGATTGATAATATATTTAGAGGACAGAGACTGCAGCCTTATTTGATGTTGAATCTCCAATGGCCACCTATGCCTGGAAAAGACTAGGTATAAGGCCTATGTTTATGGAATAATGAATGTTTAATGAGTCACATGGTATGCACATGAAAAATTATAATGCACACAGAGAGTTAATGCTGAGAAAAATTTCTGGTGATTCTCACACACACAAACATACTCAACTTCCCTCTAAATATTATTTAAAAACTGTTGATTATTATGCCCATTATTGTTCTCATGGAAAGATTCAAATTTTTAAAAATATACTTTTATTAATTTCAGAGAGGAAGAAAGAGGGAGAGAGATAGAAACATCAATGGTGAGAGAATATTATTGATCGACTGCCTCCTGCACACTGGGGATCGAGCCCGCAACCCAGGCATGAGCCCTGACCTGGAATCAAACTGTGACCTCCTGGTTCTTAGGTTTATGCTTAACCACTGAGCCACACAGGCCAAGCAATCCAAACTTAATATGTACTACACTAAGATAGATTGTGAAACCATTTTTTAAAAAGGGATTCAATTTCTCTCCCCACCCTACCCTAAAAATAAACCTGGTCTCAATTGACTGAACAGGTTTATTTTACTGCTCCTCAGTTATAGCGACTCAAAATGCATTTAAAAAAACACTTTGGGGCCATCCAGACTTTTTTTTTAATATATTTTGTTGATTTTTTATAGAGAGGAAGGGAAAGGGATAGAGAGTTAGAAACATCGATCGGCTGCCTCCTGCACGCCTCCTACTGGGGATATGCCCACAACCAAGGTAGATGCCCTTGGCCAGAATCGAACCTGGGACCCTTCAGTCTGCAGTCCGAGGCTCTATCCACTGAGCCAAACCGGTTAGGGCGGGCCATCCAGACTTTAATGGCAGATCTGTCAAGGAGATATTGATGGGGGGTAGGTTTGCCTGTTCCATGTTCTCTTCATAAATAAACATCTTGCCCTTATCAGACTAGTTTGTGAGTCCTTGAACATGATAAATGGTAAAATACTTTGCCTTAAAAACAAAACCCACAAATCCTTTTTTACATTATTTCAGGCTAAACTTGATTTCTAGGCTTATGACTATAAGTGATATTTGGTGGCTCATTTTCACACTATGTGTGACTAGTTACTGGGACAGATATTCTGTGTCTGCAAGGATAAGTCAATGATTCCACACTTTATATTTATGCTTCTCTCTTGTCATTTAAAAATGTTTCTTTCTTTTCTTTTTATTATTTAAAAAGTAACACAATGAATAGCTTGATGCCTCATAAAATCATAAGGAAGAGTTAGAGATCAAGATTTTTTAAATTCCTTTACTATATTTGCAAAAGGTGATAGCAGGCACATTTGTAATTTGGTTGTAATCGCTAATTTTAAGTACTATTGCAAAAATGATGATCCCAAACCTAACAAGATTTATGTTATTTTAAAATTTAGCTTCTCAACACTTTTTGGAATAAAACAACCTTCTCACTCTACTAGGTACCTTGTGATCACCCACTAAGTTCACATAAATATTTGATTAAAGTTCCTTGTGGCTAATAAATGCCTAGTTGAGCTTATTTTGCTCTGAACCTGTTTTATTTTAAAATATTTTAAGGATTTACTGAGATAGGCATGAAAGCAAAACTCCACAAGTTTTTAAGCATGTGGCTCTTAGCACTACCACTACCACAATAGATAAAAAATTGCACCCATTTCTCAATGTAACCAATATAAATTACATACTCTTACAAAAAAAATAAGCTTTCAAAACAAACAACAAAACTGTTACTGCAATTCATTATCATACTCGAGCCTCCAAAAAGATTGTAGACTTTTGTAAACAGTTTACAAGGTACATTTATTTATTTTTAATTTTTTAACTCCTCACCCCAAGGGCAGAGAGAGAGAGAGAGAGAGAGAGAGAGAGAGAGAGAGAGAGAGAGAGAGAGAGAAAGAAAGAAACACTGATCCATTGTCTTCCACATGCTCCCCAACTGGGGATCAAACCCACAACCCAGTTATGTGCCCTGAAGGGGAATCAAACTGGCAACCTTTTGGTGCACAAATGATGCTCAACTAATTGAGCCAATCAGGCCAGGCAAGGTATAGTTAATTTAATAAGTTATGACATGAAAAAAACTATATACACAATTTTCAACTTTTAAAGTGTATTTTCTTTTGGGAAGCTTTGATGATTGGCCCACTGTGAATTATTAGATAGTAAATAATTTATGAATGCTTTTATTGAATTTTACATAGTCATCTGTTTGTCATTGTCTATTTATTGTTGCCAAGAGTTTTATAAAAATTTCTTTTTAATTTTTTTATAGAATGTATATACACAGGAAATTAGAAAAAAACAAGATCCTATAGAAGGCAAAGACTTTTACAGAATAGGTTGCTGCTCCAAAGGAGAGACAAGAGATGCCAAATGAAGCAATAGGACAAAGTGACCAGCTAGCTGTGTAACTTTGGGCACAACACTTGAAACTCTCTAGTCTCAGTCTTCTTGCCAATAAAATGAGCTATATCCAAAATCCTATGATTTGTTAGATGAAGGGTTATGCTGACAATATCTGAAGTCATTGAGGCCAATGTCCCCTTGGAAACAGTGTCACAAGATCCAGAGAAAATAAACTATGCCTCTGTACAGGCTACGTGAGTCTAGTCAATAGCCACACCAGTGCTTACGGAGTCCAAGAAAACTCACATAAATGTTGTAGAAAAATTCAGGTCCCTCCAACACTTTGTTGCTAGGACAGCATTGTTGACGAGCACTAATCCAAATACTTTATTTGATTGCATATTGTGGTATCTGACACAGCAAGTGAAACATCCTAAGAAACCACAGCTTTAGCTGCTGCGTCTATAAGCCAAACTAGTTCCTTTTTTCCATCTTATTCTTAAACGCAACATTTCTGATCTCAGTTTGTTTTGTAATTCAATTTTGATAAAGACAAAAATACAGGCGGGATTTGGACTGTGGGGGGTGAATAAAGTGTATTTTTAGGTAGTCAGTTATTATAAAACAGTTATTAAAATGTCTGGGTAAATGACCTCACACTGCACTTAGCTGGCAAACCAGCCGGGTAATCTGGCTCTTGGTGCACATGGCCTTGGACTGCTTTCTCTGAAATCAAGTTCCAGGAATCCGTGACTGGAGGTTCTCTGTTTTGCAGCAGTTCCCACAGCACCTGATACTGTCAGGCACATGGTGGCCCGGTAAAACGTATTGACAACTTGTTGGGAATAACTAGTTGTTATTGAAAAAGCAAAACAAAAATTCTAGAGCATGTGAAGGCTTTAGGCATGTTGCTGTTTGGAGATTAACATTTGCTGTAATTGGACTATTTACTAAACAGGGAATAAGCTATGTAGAGGCTAAAACAGCACATTGGTAACTTTGCTTCCATTATTCCTTAATTTGTTAATCATATCAGCACACCTGTTAGTGGAATTTGTTTTCTTTGAAATAAATATTATCACTAGAATATTGTATTTTTAAATGCATATTCATGAGTGTTCTCCCTGATATAAATTGTATGAGGAGGGTTTATAAGACTTACAAAATGCACTCAATTCTTGCTTTAATTCTCTTTAATGACATTCAAATATTCTTCTAGAAGGTATCTGCATTGTCATCGTTGATATCATATGCCAACCATAATGTTAAATGCTGTATGCTTTTATGTACAATGGCTCATTTAATCCTCACTACAACCTCTAAGAAAGTATTATTGGCCCTGTCTTATGCAGGAAGAAAGTGAGACTCAGAGAGGCTAAGTAAGATGCTAAGGTTAAACAATGGGGATGCTACCAGTAAAACCAATGCAGCTCCAATTCTGTCCTCATTCATAGCTAAATGGGAATAAGTAGGTAAAAAAACAAAGCTCTTCCAAATACTTTTGAAAAGAAGGTAGGGTATGCCAAAAACAAGTTTCTGAGGTGTCCTAAATTAAATTACAGTGGGAGGGAGAATGGAAAAAAGACAGAGCAGCCAGCCTGTTAATAGCTGGGCTGCTGACAGAAGACTGCACACGTTCCTGAATGTAGGTGGGAGCTTTGAATCAATCTCCAGGCATCTGCTAGCCTGACCAATAGATGGCCAATGGCATCCTGAATATACATGAACTTTGAGGACTGCTGCTTGAAATCAATCAAAAGCGGTAAATATTTTTTCCTTTACAGACTCTGCAGCTATCATAAAACTGCCCCAGCTTCACCTTCAGCTGCCCTCCTTATCTATGGCCAATGTAAATTCTTTCAAAACAACTTATATCTTCCTTCCACCTTACATGATGTATGAAAAAGACCCATCTCCAGGATAGCAGACATATTACCTTCTCCACTTAACCCTGTTGCTGGTGGTTTATGCTGCATGCTCAGGACCTGGTCCTTTCTGGCCTAATAAACCTTTCTTACAAAAAAGACTTTCAGCCATGAAAATTAAACTTTTTGTTAAACAGGTATAAATTATAAATAAAAAAGCAACCAAAAAAAATTTACTCATGTAATTTTTCCATTTACCTATTCATACCTTAATCAGCCATTAAATATATATGTCACCATTGCACCAGATAAAGTGAGGAGTAGAAACAGAGGTCACCTAAAATGGCAGTCCTTACGCCAGTGTAAATGAGGGTTGTTAGTGATAGGAAGGAGAAAAAATTGAATCATCAAGCAATATTTTTCCCAAAGGTCTTTACTCCTTGTGGATGTTTTTAGGCAGAAGCACCAGGGATGGCAACAGAGTGAAGGCTCCAGGATCTTTGGAAGAGGGGCAGAGCAGTAACTGGGAGGGCAGCATAATAGAAGTGTGGTGACAGGACGCACGCCCAGAGAAGCATACACCAGAACCTTTCCTGTGTGATCTCACTCCCCCATGTGCACACAGCCAGTGACAGTGTCGGGATTCAGACCCTCTGAACCCCAAATCTTCCACTTTCCAGGATGCCAGGCTGCTGCCTGTGCTGCACAGAGCTTGCAGCCAGAAAATAAGCAGACAACAACAAAAGGACCCTACTGTGGGGGGCAGGGAGAGAAAGCACAGTGATCAGTAAAATGGATGAGGAGGTTTATCCAGCTATCTGCACTATTAAATAAATTTAGCTGTCTACCAGCCAAGGACACTGTGGCTCCATGGTGATTATCAACCCAGTCACAATTTCAAATGGTGCAGATAACTAAGTAGAATAGGATTATGTTTTTCCTCTCAGGCCGAAGCTAAAACGTGGCTTTAAACCACGGTTTTCATGTTGTTGTTTTTCTATTAGTAAATAGTCCAGAATTACTCCCAAAGACCTCAAGAATTATTACAGAATATTTTCACTTACACAGGGAAAAAGAAAGAATTCTTCTTAGATAGGAGCAGAGCACAGAAACACACTCTTCCTGACCCTTCTTGCCTCAACATGGACTTCTATGCAATGGACTTAACAAGCAGAAAAGCCACAGGAATGGGCAATGAGCACAGTCCATGCCTAATAACTGGATAAATAAATAAACAAAAGTCTTATGACTTTTAAACTATGAATAAACTTCATTTTTAAAAGCAGCTATTGCCTAAAATTGTGTGTTAAATGAATTTTTGTAAGTAAATCTTAATTTAAATATGGAGGGTGGTTAATATTTCACTTTTGAAATATTCTACTATTAAATCCAGTTTACTAAGGAGACTAACTTTTTCAAAATGTTTTGACTGGCCTAGCACATGTGGCTCAGTGGCTGAGTGGCGACCTATGAACCAGGAAGTCATAGGGTTCGATTCCCAGTCAGGGCACATGCCTGGGTTGCAGGCTCAATCACCAGTAGGGGGCATGTAGGAGGTAGCCGATCAATGAGTCTCTCTCATTATTGATGTTTCTATTTCTCTCTTTTTCTCCCTTCCTCTCTGAAATCAATAAAAAAAAGTTTTAAAATGTTTTGAATCTTAAAACAACAACTCGATTTACATATCTTGTAAATGTTGATTATTTTATGGTAAGAATACATTAAATAGATTAACCAGCATTTGTTTTAGGTTTGAACATACATTTATATTTAGATATTGCATCTTAAAGTATTTAGCACAGAATGAAATTGCTATACTATAAACCTGCTATAATTTATATGTTTATTAATAAAAAACTTTTTAAGTCTATAATGCTTTGTTAGTTTTTGGCAGATTATCAAATGAATTCAAACAGTGAAGAATTAAGATGGAAAGAAAGCTGATTCTCAACTCCCAGATATGAGTTTCTTGGGAGAAAGTAAAAACTGATTTAAAAAAAAAAATGAGTAATGAATGATAAGCTGCTTTTTAAAAAATCCTCACCTGAGGATATTTTTTCTATTGAGAGAGAGTGGAAGGGAGGAACAGGGAGAGAGAAAGAAACATTGATGTGAGAGAGACAATCAATTGGTTGCCTCCTGTATGCTCCCTGACCTGGGCCAAGGAGCAATCCCACAACCCAGGTATGTGCCCTTGACAGAGAATCAAACCCGAGACCCTTTGGTTCTCAGGTCAATGATCTAACCAATGAGCAAACCAGCCAGGGTGATAAGCTGCTCTTTAAAAAGGAAATTATATGTGCTGTTAGTCATTTTTAAAAATGACCATTGCTACTATAGATGCGTTGGTGCACATTTTTCGAGTGATACAGCCTCTTCTTGTATAAACATGCTCACACATCGAATAAGTTATGTGAATTACAATCAAGGGAAAACTTGCTTTCATAAAAGAACTCATATTTCCCATGTTTCTTCACTTCTTGTGTAAGAGCTCATATGAGATTCTAGCAAACTATGTTTTATTTATTTTCCTTTGTTCTTACTTCTTCCTGGAAGAATACATTATCTGGATATGATCATGCTCAAGGAGAATAAATTCTGACTAAGGAGATGATTTAAACAACTGACCAACCATTAAAAAGCCTAACCCTGCTTCCACTTTGTATATACAACTTAATTTTACTGGGTCAACATTCATTTATTCTAATACAATATGCTCCCCAACAGAAAGGAATGCTAGTTTAGTAGCCTCCTATTTCATCTTTGCAGATAGAGCCAATCCCTCTATAACCCAGCTGACTAAAGTGGGTTTTATAGCAGTAGAAATACATTGTGCCAATTCCTGGCCTAATTCATGAAGTCCCTGTAGACCATGTTCTCACAGCATAATACCCTATAACTTGCGAAATCATTGCTTGTATTCACTGAACTATCAGTAAGCCTGTTTGGTGTTCTAGCCACCTGGAGCTGACAAATATTTTCCTAATATGAGGGATGTCATAACAACCAGATATGTTACCTGGATACACTCCAGGCATGATGCTGCTACAATTTAAGGCAGGAAACAGGGATGTACCACCCGCAACAGTATTATCTTAAGAACTCAAAATTCATTATTTTTTTTAGGACTAAGCTCTTTAAATACAAGAATGAAAATTACCCCAGACACTAAGAGAAAGCAGGCGGTAAATTAGATTGGAAAGATCTTACATTTCAAATCTGTCTGTTTCTTACAAGCAATATATCTTGGACAAGTTAATGAATCTCTCTGAGTCTCAGTTTTCTCACCTATAAAGTGGAGATAATAATACTGCCTCAAAGGATGGCTAGGAGAATAAAATGGGATATCTGTAGTATGGTTGGCAGAGGAGCAGCACATAATAACTAATAGCTTTTATCATCAGGTTAAGGAGTGAGGCAAAGGATATTTACAGGACACGAGGGCAATGATGTGCAAGATAGTGTGCAGATGCATACATTAGAAATGCTTATTTTTTTATTTGAAATATTTTATTTAAGTACATACTAGTATAATATTTTTAAGAAGTAAATTGTTATGCAGTATTCAATATCAGGAGTGATATGAGGTACCCTTGCATAAGTTGCCTGCCTGCTAGTGGGTTCTGCGGGAGGGTGGGAGTTGTACATACAGGCAGCTGGAATCCCATGCACAGGCTCACTTTCAGTACTGTCATGTATCTTGGTGGATTATAGTTTATTCATACCCGATTGAGAGGATATGTGGACAACATTGCTTACTTTTAACCAAACTAACTCTCACAAAATGAAGAAGAGAGTTAAAAAGATTCCTGCAGAAGAGCCATGAAGAGAAGTTAATATTAACAACTAGCATGAGACAAGAAAGTGACACAGCTGAAATTTTCCTACCTCTAGTACTAGCACTATAACAGTGACATCTATAAGAACAATGAAAATATAATTTGACCAGGCAAGAAGTCAACTGGAATAACTGAAAATGGTCTGGAAGATTATTTGAAACTAGAGGCCCACTGCACGAAATCTGTGCACAGGTAGAGTCCCTAGCAGCTGCCAGCTGCCGGCTGTTGGCTGGGGCCTACCTCCCTTCCCCCGGCCAGCCCACCCCCTGGTTGAATTCCTGGAAGAACTCTGGTCGAGGGGACAATTTGCATGCTATGCTTTTATTATATAGGGTAGGGATTTAAGTAATTGTTGATGAGCTTTGGTTTTTATGACTTGAGATAGTTAATGATAGTAGAACATGTATGTAACTTAAAAAATACAGGTAGATTTATTGAAAGTACTGCTAAAAAAAAAAGTGTGGGATCACTGTGCTAGGGAGCATGAGTATAGAGCAAGCATATTGTAGGACCATCTTCTGTAGCATGTTTCTCCAACTTTTTCACAACATGTCCCACGTTGTATTTGTACTATACCCTGGGATTCACTGCCAGGCTGCTGGATGCCCAAAGCTATCAGATAGGGCCCTGGGCTGCCCAGCTCCTGCTCAGCCCAGGGGCTGAGTGAATTAGTATCTTCAGCAGACAGACCTATAGCTCATTCAGAGCACACCGACATCCCACATGAAGCATTTCAAAGCATATCAGTTGAAACTCAGTCCTAAAGGCAGATTTAGTCTGGGCTACTTATTGAAGAATACAGCCATTTGGTTCTAATTAAGTCATTTCTGTAGATAAAGGAAGAGAAAGGTTTTTGTTTTTTTTAATATATGGACTTCATTAAAAAAGCCCAATAAAATTTGTAGCACGAGTGGGCTTGTAGTGAGAAGTCAAATATTTATACTATCTCATTCTCTCCAATCTGATAAAAAAAACAAAACACACTTAATACATTTACAAATACTCGCTTCTTTTGCAGTGAGCATATTCTACTCCTGCATGGTCAGCATTTAGCACAGTAATACTCACACAGTAAGTACTAATATATATTTGCCCAACAGAAAAACAAGTCACAGTTAAGGTAAAAACACCATTCACCAATCCCTATATTCACAACTAAGGTTCTTTACCTATTTCTCCCAACAGCTAGCCTAAAACTTTGCTACTGATTTCCAATTCCCAGCCCTAACCCCATGCTTCTTACTTACTCTTAGCTGACTTCACCTCTTCCTTTGATGATATCATCAAGACCATCCTACCCAAACTGTTTTAATGCTACGTATATCAACCTAAGTCATTTAGTGTAAAACACCCCACATTGTCTTTGACTTAATCCTTCCTAACTAATCCTATCAGTCATGGAGGGATGCTTTCATTGAAATAGCTCCTCTCTTCTTCTTCTCTTTCTTCCCAACACTGCTTCAACTAGTCAACTTTTGAGCCGCAGGCTCACCCTGCACCAGAGCCTCTTCCTTTTCTATTTCCTCTGACATGCTCTTGCCTCAGGCATCCACAACTCCCTTTTTCATGCCCCTTCTTTCAAGTCTTCACTCAAGCCACTTCTTCAAAAGGCCTTCCCTGGCCACCTTTTCACAAAATTCAACCCCTTTCACTCATATTCACACCAACTTTCCCAGTTTGATTTATTCTGTTTATCAATTTATCACTACAATAAACATCATTTATTTATTTATATTGTTCACTAGAGGCACAGTGCATGAAATTCGTGCATGGGAGGAGGGTCCCCTCAGCCCAGCCTGCACCCTCTCCAATCCAGGACCCCTTGGGGGATGTCAGACATCCCTCTCGCAATTCTGGACCGCTGGCTCCTAATCACTCACCTGCCTGCCTGCCTGGTTGCCCCTAATTGCCCCCCCCCCGCCTGCCGGCCTGATCGCCCCTCAATGCCTCTGCATGCTGGCTGGATCTCCCCTAACTGCCCCCCTCTGCCAGCCTGGTCACCCCTAACTGCCCCCTCTGCCAGCCTAGTCGCCCCCAACTGCCCCCCCTGCCAGCCTGGTTGCCTCTTATTCCCCCTCTGCCATCCTGGTCGCCCCCAACTGTCCCCCTCTGCCAGCCTGGTTGCCCCTAACTGCCCCCCTGCTGGCCTGGATGCCCCATGCAGCCTGCTTGTTCAGTCATTTGGTCATCCCTCACTAACCCCCCTGCCAGCCTGGTCGTAGGCAGTCAGCTTGTGAAGGCATGAGGGTTAATTTGCATATTACCTCTTCATTATATAGGATTGTCTGTCTTTCCCACTAGAGCATAAGTGCCATGAAGGCAGAAAACTTTGTCTTTTTGTTTTGCATATTGATGTATCTTTATCTAGAGATCCATTGATCTATAGCCTAAAATTGGGCTGGGTGCAGAATAGGTACAAAGTTAACATTTGTTGAAAGAAAGGATGGAATAGATAGATGGATGGATTACTGCAATGGATCTATAAATGGTATCTTCGCTTCCTCTTCAACCCACCCTCTATCAAAATATTCATCCTAAATTATGAGTTAAAAAATCACTACTCTCCTCATATACATTGTCAATAGCTATACATAATTTAGGAAATAACATTTATTATTTTTATTATTTTAGTTTTTTTAAATTTATTTTTATTACTAAAAGTATTACAGATGTCCCCGTTTTTCCCCCATTGACTCCCTCCACCCTGCACCTGCCCTCCCCACCAACTATGTCCATGGGTTATGCATATATGCATATAACATTTCCAAGCCTTAAGAGAGCTGGCCTGACCTCCCATTCCAGCCCCATTTCCCAATGCAGCTATCTCTCCATACATCCTAAGATCTAGTCATGCTGATGGACCATATATTTATCTTGAATACATTCAATACTTTAAAGTCTTTGTGTTTTTTGACATATGTCCTTTTGAATATCTTTTCACTACTTTGCCCTCTACTGAAATCTATTGATGTTTCCAGGCCATGCTCAAATGTCATACCTCCCATGAAGTTTTTCTTCCAATTTAAACAAGTGCTCCATAGTGCACTGCCTTCTGCCTCTAGTTAGTATAAAAGTCATTCTCCCTTGAATTGTGTTCATTATAATTCTGTCTCCTTTTCACAGTTTCTTGTACATAGAAGATCAACAAATGTTTATTGAGATGAAATGTACAATGTCACTAGCTGTGCATTTTGATACAAGAGAATTGTAGTAAGATGTGCATTTAGATCCCTTGTAGGAGTAATATACCAACACCAAATAAGTGAATGCTAGTGAGACTGAAAAGAAAAATAAAATTGTAATATAAGCAATGTGAAGAGTCTTTCATATAAACTCTAAAGATATGGATATCTTATTTCCATCAGCTGAAATGCCTGGCAAAGAGAGGTCACTTGATTTGAAATTTGATCTTCAGCTAAAAATAAACTGATTTTAATTAAACTTAGGCTCACTATTGTTGTTTAACTATCTTGTGGTTTTATTCAAGTACTTGCAAGGCTGAAAGAACTCCAGTCAGGATGTGTCTATCTATATATATAAACGCCTAAGCGACCATTGCAATGGAACAACTGGAACGACCAGTCGACCAGTTGCTATGATGTGCACTGAACACCAGAGGGCAGACACTCAAGGCAGGAGCTGCCCCCTGCTGGTCAGTATGCTCCCATAGGGCAAGTGCTACCCAGCCAGAAGCCGGGCTCATGGCTGGCGAGCACAGCGGCAGTGGCAGGAGCCTTTTCCTAGTCCCTGGCAGTATTAATGAGCAGCGGCAGCAGGAGCAGTGGGCTGGGATGAGCATGAGTGGTATGGCGCCCAGCCCCGGTTCTGGCTCCTCCCTGGCCACCTGTCACTTGGTGCACTGTTACATCCCCTGAGGTGTCCTGGATTGCGAGAGGGCACAGGCCGGGCTGAGGAACACCGCCCCCCACCCCAGTGCAGGAATGTCATGTACCAGGCCTCTAGTGTTATATAAGAGTTCTTTTCATAGAGTAATTTATGGTTAATTCAAGAACTTGTATCATATCTGTTTGCTGGTTTCTCCTCCCCAGGTCTGTTCCCATAATGTACAGAGCTAGCCATTAGCCAGGCCCAGTACAAATGGTCCAGTATGCAGGATAATAAGCACATGGGGAAAGAACAGTCACTTTAAACCATGTTTCTTGTGGGCAGTAAAGAACCCATAATGCCAGGAAGCTTTTAGAGCAAAATCTTCACTGAAGCTTTAGGATAGTGAGTTTTAATTCTATAACCATGAGCAATAATTTAGACAAGATCCTCTTGCCCTTTGTTGACTGCAGAATAAACAGGTCTCCCATGAGGCCCCTCTGCAGAAGTAGAAGGGTAATGACACTCCCGACCCCTTGAACTGCTTCCCCTCTGGTTTGCTGACATTACTTATGCCTTTCCTTGGTATCCTGCCAGGGCAACCTGAGCTGGATGATTTCGAGCCCTCCTTCAACTGGCAGCTTTCTGTCTCTAATTCCTTTCTGGCTCAGAACTTGGCTCAACTCAAGCTACAGAACTGATCAGATTCACCCTCGTACTACCCATTTCTACCATGCCGCTTGTGAAGGCGCTTCCTCAGGCTTCCTCTGTGTCACTGACAGCAAGGACACTTTAAGGGGCTTTCCTGAATATGAAGACAGATTTCTGTAGCATAAACCCACTTTCCCCTGCTCCCTCCACCCAACCCGACACACATTGCATATTGGTTGGGGTGCAGCCCCTTTGGGGATTTATCTGTCTATTACTGGGTTTGTGTTATTATTATTTTTTTTTAATTTGGCATCCCTTCACCATGTAAACAATGAACTCTTTGAAGCAGGCACTTTACATCACTCATTCTGCAACATGCAGAATAGGACCATTTAGAAATGTCTTTAAAGGAGACATGCTTCTCTGCTCTTAACATAGGTGGGCAGGCCTGCTGAGGGGATGTCCCTGCCCAGCAGTCCTGTGTCTTGGCCTCTTTACTGAGAGCTTTAGGGAGTGGCACTGTTAGTGGGGATGCATTTCAAGTATTTTTTCAAGAACTGAAAAAGGAAAACTTCCCCTCTTGAACAAAGAGGTAGGTGATAGGTAGTATACTTCCACTGGTGAGACCCCACCCCATTTATCAGTGAGGTTGTAAAAGTGAGTGGAGCTTCTAACTCAGCTCAATGTTCAAGTGACTACACAACCCTGATTTGATAGATTATTCCCAGTATTCCTGTGGTTTATCCTGACAAAACTTGTAGAAACTGTTATGATAAAATGGCTTTACCTCTGCTAGTTATTCCATGTAAAAGAAGATTAAATAAGGAATTACAAAAAGCCTCCACAATTTACATAGTTTTCTTCATAGTCATTTAACAAGCAGACTCAAGTTTTCCCTTAGCTGTTTTCAAACTCAGTTCAAGAGAAAGGTTAAACCAGTTAGATTTCCATCTCTCAGAGATAGTCTATTTGTTAATGAAAATGGGTAAGATGGGCTTTTTATGCTCCTACCAATGCTACGATTGTTGCTCCTTCAAAGAGCTTTCAAACTTTGGCTCAAATGTTACCTTATTTTCAATATTTTCTAAATTAAAAAAAGGATAGTAGTAAATTAAAAACCTAGTAAGAAATTGCTAAACTTGACTTCTTCAGGTATATTCCTGGTTCTACATAAAGTATGTAAAGAAATAAAAAAAAAAAGGCAGCAGCCCTCAGGTCAACACAATTAGTATATAATTGAACATGTAACCTTTAGATTATTAAGAACTTTATTCTGATTATTAAAATAATGTTGGTCATTTAACTTATTTGTCATTTTTCATATTATTTGTAATATCATCCTATATAATAAAAGCCTAATATGCTAAGTGGCTGGTCATCTGGTGACCAGTTGACTGTTCAACCAATCAAAGCACAATATGCTAATGATATGCTAAGACTGCTCAACCGCTCACTATGACATGCACTGACCACCAGGGAGTAGACAGTCAACCAGTTGGCCAGTCATAATGATGTGCACTGACCACCAGGGGGTAGACGCTCCGACCGTTAGGCTAGCTTGCTGCTGGTGTCTGGCCAATTGGGACTGAGCGAGATGGGTCGGACATGCCCTGGAGCCCTCCCATGGTCGTTCCTTGGCCCAATTGTGCACTATTTGGGGTCCCTCGGCTGGCCTGTGCCCTCTCATAATCCAGGACCCCTCGGGGGATGTCAGAGAGCCAGTTTCAGCCCGATCCCACAGGCCACTCCCCTAGGGAGGGCACCAAACGCAGGGCTCCTGGCTGCAAGAGCTGCTGTGGCAGTGCGAGTCTCTCCTGATCAGGACTGATTGGGTGTGAGCCTGCAGCAGGCGCAGTGGGGCCAGGATGAGTGGGAGCAGCAGGTAGGAGCTGCAGGCAGTGTTGGACTGCGGGTTTTGGCCCAATCCCCACAGGCCACCCAGAGGGACCCCACCCATGCACGAATTTGTGCACCGGGCCTCTAGTGTTAAATATCTTTGCTCAGGAAGTTCTGTCTACATATTTTTTAACTACTTCCTTAGGATAATTTCCTAGAAGGGAAATTACTACATCAATGGATCCTGATAAATACTGCCATATTTCTCTTAAAAAAGATGGTTAGATTTTCTTTTTAAAACACATCTAGCCACAGACATATCAAGTCTATCTCCAAATAGAGACAGTTGATTGATAGTTTTAATTTGTAGTTAACTAGGTATAGTTAGTGGGATTTTGATAAGACTAATCGGTTAACTATTTTTCTACTGGTGATTTCATATAAGGTTTGCCCAGCCTAACATGGTCTATATGTTATTATATGATAATGGTCAAATTTTTCCACACATAGAAATGGGTACCCAGATTCAGTCCCCAAAAGTGTGTGATTACAAACAAGATAACATTTTCAGCAAAATATAGAAAGGTTGACTTGATCATCTATTCAACAAACATTACTTGAACACCAGCCAGTTATGAGAAACTATGGTAGGCACCAAGGAATCAAAGAAACATGGCATATTCCCTGTTTTTCTGGAACCTATGAAGGGAGAAAGATATGTAAATAAAGAACAAAGTAGAACAAGAAGTGCATTAGAAGTTTATAGGAGGGAACCATGAATGAAGAAGCTCCTGACTTTATAGAGAAAGAGTGGAGGGAAGGCTTTGAAGTTTGGTAATGTGTGAGGTAGCTTTGGAGATTAAAAATAATGATAAAAAGTAGCAGATAGAGTATTTAGTAGAACACAGGGAATGAAAGGAATAGAGCATTAAGGTGTGAAAGCACATGGAGAATTAGGGTCAAATTGGTGGGGAGGGGAGGAGGGACATAACTGGCAAACTGGTTAGTTCTCTCCATGAAAGGCTCTAGGGGTTCAAAGGAAGGAGAAAACATAGCTTTGAGAAGATCAGAAAAGGGATGAGAGAAGCCTCTGAATGCTGGGCAGGGTTTGTTAAGAAAGGGAAGAGCTCAGACTGGTGTGGCTCAGTTGGTTGGAGCACTGTCCCGTATATTGAAAGATTGCAGTTTTGATCCCCAGTCAGGGCACGTATGGAAGGCAACCAATGAATGTTCTCTCCCACATCGATGTTTCTCTCTTTCTCTCTCTTCCCATTTCTCTAAAATCAATAAGCATGTTCTTGCATGAGGATTACCAAATAAATAAATAAAAAGGGAAGAAAGGTATATTCTAGAAAGCAATTAGTGATTTAAAGTTTTCAAAGCATTTTAACATATATTATTATGTCACTTGAGCTCCACAATGACCTTACATGTTAAGGTATACATCTTATTCCCATATTGCAGCACAGGAACTACAAGTCAGTGGGGTTAAGTGACTTGCCCAAGGTGACATGGTTGAGTGAGGTGGCTCAAAGGGCTGCCATGCTTCACAATTCAGTGAATGGTGAGCTCTAGGATAGTTTTGTTTGGCAGATGTTGGTACTGGCAGCTGAGATTGGCAGGTCTGAATTCTGACTTCTGGTGTCCTTTGCACTATACTTAAAATGAAAATGGCTTAAAATGAAAACACACTAACAGGGCTTATCTTTTACTTTTAATATTTTATATACTGTTGCTGTTACTAGAATATTTTGTAAAGATATGTATATAGCTTATATGAACATAAGCATATATAAGCATAATTTTATTTAAATATGGTATGCATAAAATATTAAAAATTAGGTACATTAATATGCACTATTACCCATTTTCCTTATTTTAGAAATGTTTAAAATTAAATATGTTTAACCATACTAAATCAAGGAATTTTTGTACCAATTTTAACTTCTAAAATTTCAACCTGTTTATGGAAATGCCAAGAACAGTGATGAGAAAAATTAAAGGATAATTTCACATAGAGAAAAACCATTGGTGCAAGTACCTTCATAAGTAGCCTACTGCCAACAACAACAACAAATAAAATAAAATAAATAAAATGGTCATTGATAGCACCTACCTAAAAAAAAAGTACTATGATATAAGATTGTAGAATTTATTTTTAGTGACCTAGAGTTTTTTTTGTTTTCTTTTTGGCTTTTTTAGTGTAATACAGTTCTGTTCAAAGAAATGGGGGCAACTTCATAAATAACATATATACTAAAAGCTAACAGCACAAGACATCTTATAAATATCTCACTGATACTTGAAATGTCCCTAGGAAACAAAGAGATGGCTAGAATTATTCACTATATTTTTAAGCAGTGAAACAGATTTATTAAAAGGTCAGTTATCTTTCTCAGGGTCATACGTCAAGCAGCATTAGAGTAGGGGCTGAAATCCAAGGTTTATGTTATCTTGGTCCTTACAATAAATTCAAAATAACTTCATGAGGTCTGACATGGTTGCTCTCAGAAATTGGCAAATATTCTTTCACACATTAGAAAGACAGGTCTGGAGGCTATCCTGTCCCATGTCAGCATATGTCAGCACATGTGATTTTAGCTTACACAGAATTTACTGGCTGGCATATCTGATAACCTCACATACAGACACTAGTCTATACATCAAGAAGAGCATGTTCCAGAATTTCACAAAGCATATCCCATGCACATCCCTAAATGACTGCATAAGTTGCACAAAGCCCACGGAGAACTCTGCCTACTGCTATTTTCTCCTTTTCCTTCTTCACATCTAGACTATAGGAAACAGTGTAAGCTTCTGAAAAGACAGTAAGACAAAACATACAACTTTCGGTTTCTGATTCCCCCAAAGGAAAATACACAGTGTGGCATTCATTATGAAACATGTGGAAAGGGTCTTGCAAATACCATATGGTTGTCAGCAGCAGCACAATGCCATTCAAAGGTGCCAAGAACAGTAGTGAGACCAGATTGTCAGGAAAAGCAAAAATCGATCAATATTTCTCTCCCATTTGCAGTTGTCCCCACCATCAGTCACTGTGCTCACTCTATGTATATTAAATCAATCAGCAAGGAGTTCTGTAAAATGCATGAAACAGTTGTCCTCTAGACTTTAACAGAAGATAAATGAATACAGACCTTGGACCATGGCCATTTTCCCACACATACTACAAAGTCCTGACATCCATACTGGGCCACAACACTGAGAGCTTTCTGCTTTGGGGAATTTAGAGCCATCACTTCCGCTTCTGGTTTGGATAGACAGTCTGCTAAGGCCAATGCAAAATAAGTCCCCTTTTGCCTGTGTAAACTGTAAGAGCACTGCCTTTTTATAATGAAAGGGCTCCTTGTTATTTATTGTTCATATAGCTTAGCTTCCCAAATCACTGCTTTAGATCTCCATGGAATTAGACAAGTCCCAGCCTAATAAACACACAACATATGACATCAAATGCAAACCAACTAGATATAACATATAACAAACAGTGCAAGTCCAACTTTGTTTTAAAACTAATATGCTTGAAAATGTATTAAACATAAATAGCAGGATCATTTTACATGGTAACTAATGTTCTCAAAAAGGTTAAACAGCTTTTTGAGAAAGATGAACTAAAAAAAGTTCCAGAAGCAGCTTTCTTTAAAAATTATGTCAATACAATAACTTTATTTGGAGGCATGTAGAAGTCTAGGTCATATTCATAGCTATTTACCTAACTGATCCCATGGAATAAACATCCAGTGGATAGCATTTACTGCCAGTCTCTTAAATTTGAGAGATGGGCACTTTCTACTACATAGCCTTTGAGGAAAGATACATATTTTGCTAATAGTTAAAAAAAGGAAGAAAGTCCTATCCCAATATCTATATATTTATAGTTTAACTGAAATGAAAAACAATTCTCAAGTTAAATGAAAGTAAAGCAAATCTTACTGTATCAGTCAAATGTTTTTAAAGTGAATAATCAAAATGAGAGACACGGCTTTAAATTCTGAATCCAGTTCTTGTTAAAAGATGTCCTTGTAAATAACAAATATACCACAAAGGAACTTTATATATCAATAACAAAACTCACACTGCAAATAGAAAGTAACTGCTGTCTTACCTACCACCAGGACCTCTTTTTTTATGGATTATAACTTACTTTGTTTACAAAAATGTCTTTAGGCTGTGCTGTACCTTTAAAACAAAAACATCCTCTTCTTCATTTTCTGCTTTCTTGAAAATTGCTCCTCAGAAACTGACAGATGGAGTATCTATCACTGAGTGCTTCCTCTTCATTATCTTTGCCAGCTAATATTTCCTCTGTGCTCAGCTGTTGTCTGTGGGACCGTTCCACTCATTCTAGCCTGATCACTGATGTGTCTGGTTTGAGGTTAGTTTTGGCCCCACCTCCAGCCCTAAGAGAGAAAACGAAAACTCACAGCTGGCTTCGCTAAAAGTCCTCTATTTTAAATCTGGCTCTGCAGCTATGGCACATACTAAAAGCAAAAGCTGCCAGTCTGTCACAAACCAGGAGGGACGATCCTTTCCTAGGCCCCCCACACCAGTGCCACGCATGTATGTTATATACCAAATCCCATTTTAAGTTAGTCTGAAACTTCACAGGATGGGAGAAGGGATTTGAAATTAGGCTTGAGTTTTCTGTGCCAACATGACTCAAAAGATGTCCGTGACTGAAACACACACACACACACACACACACACACACACACACAACTGAATAGTTTTTAACACGTTAAAATTGTGAAAACTGATTCCAAGGAGAAAATAGAAAGGTGTGCTAGTAATTTCCTATCCTAATACACAAGTCATCATTCATATTCAGATGACATTGCACCTCCTAAACAATAGAATTTGCTTGTAGTTAAGCCACTGATAAACTTGAATTGAGAGAACACACAGATGCATTTCAGATTGTAAGAGAGAAGCTTGCTCTACCATGCAGAGTCAAATGGTAAATGCGTAGGACCAGTCTGCTCTGTAAATCAGTGGATGTAGTTTTGAACTTCCATATTCTGCACAGTCAACAGTAATCAAACCTTATCAGGTAGAAGGACTTGACATTTAGAGCAAATAGCAGATGTGAGTGTTATTAAAATAAGGCAAAAGGCTTGAAGACTGTACTAGGGTCTGGAGCCAGAAAATCTAGATTTAAGTTTTGTTTCTTGGACAGTGTCTTTGAACGTGAAGGGAACAGAATAAGCTCTGGAGACCTCAAAGGTAATTGCAAGATTAAGTTAAGATGATAAAGTACTATGTTGTTATTAGTCAATGTTTGAATTGCTCTTTTCAACAAGAAAGAGAACCTATAATAATAAAAGGGTAATATGCTAATATACAGGACAGCTGAACAACCTTCCAGATTACATTCTGGACGACCTTCTGGACAAAGCCAGGGCTGCAAGGGCCGAGGCGAATTTTGTGCATCGGGCCTCTAGTATTAAATAAGTATAAGGAGAATTAAAGATGAAAGGATTCCGGGAATAATGTGCAGGTGTAAAATGGGTGCTGAGGATAACAGTAACTAAGATTTTGAATATGTAAACATTCAGTGAGGGAATATGCAGTAAACACAGGTCAGATATGCAGGGAGAAGTAAAAGTTTGAAACTTCAGTTCACCTTCCACATTCTTGCAATAGAACCCTGGAACTGTCATTGGCCATTAGTCTGTGAGCCAGTAAGGGCTGTGACACAGTGGAAAATTGCTGAGTAAGTGAATGAATGAGGCATTGAACTAGGGGAGAATTACTCACTTTAAAGGAAGGAGTGTAAGATTATTGTGAGAAGCCTGAGCTTCAAATTGGAAAATCAGAGACAAGTTGGACTACCTTTGTGTTCTTCCTGGCTCCTCAAATGTGAGTTTGAGATTTTTAGGGAAAGAGGTTTCTGGGTCACTGAAAAGAGGATATTTTGTTTAGGAACCCTGATTTGATCCAGCCTCTACACTCAACCCCCAACTCCTCCCCTACCTTCTTCCTCCCCTGAGAATGTCATACAGCAGACAATGAGTGTGAGTTAACAAACAGGATGTTTGTAAAAACTCTTTAATGAAAGTACATGGATTATTAGATTCTTCCTAATGGGTATGCAAGTTCTCACTTGCTGTGTCTGCCAAGAAGTAAGTTTTCCAAATCCAGCGGGACCCTACTCCGTGTAGGCCAGTGGTCGGCAAACTCATTAGTCAACAGAGCCAAATATCAATAGTACAATGGTTGAAATTTCTTTTGAGAGCCAAATTTTTTAAACTTAAACTATATAGGTAGGTACATTGTTATTAACTTAATTAGGGTACTCCTAAGGCTTAGGAAGAGCCATACTCAAGGGGCCAAAGAGCAGCATGTGGCTCGCGAGCCATAGTTTGCCGACCACTGGGTAAGCAGTGTGGAGGGCAGCTGTGGGCCCAGGCTGAGGAAAAGTGGATGACATAGCTTCCTGCTCCCATCCCACATGTGACCCCATGGCCAGTACACTTCTGTGTTCTTGACTAAATGCACTGGGAAGTTACCTACTTTCATAACGGCTTCAGGTGTATGATCTCTTCCCCTCAAGGTGAAGTAGTGTACCCATCTGGGGTAAGAGAATTTAGCAACTGAAGATCTAACCTAAGAAATACATTTTACTCCTATAACGTTCATGGCATTCTACTAGATACCTTGGAGGTAACATGTGTCCCACTCTCCAGCAGCCAGTTCACAAGGGCATAGTGATTATAATCTAAAACACAAGATGTGACTAGGAGGGGATAGAAGAGTGCAGCGGGGGTTCGAGGGAAAGATCACATCAAGTTTGGGGAGTGGGAGTGGACAATCAAGAAAACATGACTAGGGGCTAGCATTAAAGTTTGGGAAGGATTTGCACAGGTGGGATGAGAGGGAGGGCACTCCAAAGAGGACATTCCTAGACTGAAGAATGAGGTCTGCCCTGGCTGGTGTTCAGTGGTTAGAGCATCAGCCTGTGAACCAAAGGATCACGGGTTAGATTCCCAGTCAAGGGCATGTAGCTGGGTTCCAGGTTTGATCCCAACCCTGGGTCAGGGCACATGCGGAGGCAGCCAATCCACGTGTCTCTGTCACATCTATGTCTCTCTCTCTCCCTGCCTCCTTCCTTCCTTACCTTCCTCCCACTCTAGCTAAAAATCATTGGAATCAAAAAAATATCCTCGGGTGGGGATTAACAACAACAACAACAAAAAGAATGATCTGTGACATAGGAGCAAGGCAGGCTTGGGAAACAGTAAACTATCTGGTTCTGCTGAAGCAGAGGGAACATGTGGGGACCACAGGGCATGATACTCCAAAGACAGGAGTGGGGGGAACCATACTGTGGTATGGCCTTGATGTTGGGAGGGGGTGTGGAAAGTTAGCAGTAAGTTCAACCACCACTCGTGAACCCTTGGGGCAGTTTGAGCACAGGTGTAACTTAACCTGAGCAGTGACATCTAGAAACCATGTTTAGGATTAATTGTATAGGAGATGGTAGGCAGATTGATCCACTTAGAAGGCTATTGCAATAATTTCAGCGAGTGGTTATAAAGGGTCAAACTTGGAGAAGAGAATTTAAAAAAGGAAGGGTGCTAGAGGCAGTCAAGGAAAATGAGCCAAAGAAAATCCTACCTTGTGGAATTTTCCTGGAGATATTTGCTGACAGATATACAAAAATATACATTTTTATTACAGCATTATTTGTAATAGCAAAAGATTGAAAACTATATAAATGCCACCAATAGGGAACTTATAAATAAATTATGTATGGTCAAACAATAAAATACTAAGCAGACATTTCCAATATATATATATAAAGCTACAAGAAAGCTATTGTACAATATTGGTGATAGGCACCAGATTGTCAGTGATTAAGGACTATGTATAGAAGACAAGTTGTAGGCAGGGAGTAAATGTATGGCAAAAAAAGGAAAATACTGAGGAGTGGAAGGAGAACTTGGTAGGGACCTTGGGATTTGGAGTCTACTCTCAGATTGGCACTTGTCTTCTGCAGAACCAGGACACCTACAGTTGTTGAGTGTGCAACCCATCCAAATGTATGTGGCAGGTTTGCCCACAGTCACCAACTTGAAGATGCCAGAAACATGCCTAACTCAGCCTGTACATTTTTTATGGTCAATAGCTCAAAACCCATGTGCCTGAACAAATCTGTGCTCAAAAAGAAATACCACCCATGTTTGGGACAAAAATGCTTTTAAGGATTATACCAGATGGCAAAGCAAATGGCATGGCATCTGAAGCTTCCCATTTTTTGCCAACCTCTGGGCATTAGAAGTCAGTTAAGCATCACAAGCAACATCCATACTCAGGTACATATGCAGTGCAAGTTCATAAACCAAGAGCAGCAATGATAATTAGGACTGCTCTTCTGTCTTCAGTATTATATTCCTTGAGCATTAGAATGATATTTCAATCATCTGTCTCTTCCTTTTAAATTAAAGAACATCTCTCTAATGACCGCATGCAAGAAGTAGAGGCCAGCCTCACAGAATGAGTGTGAAACTTTAACAGCCAACCCTGGGAGTCTGCAACAGCCAAGTGTCCTTTGAAAGGGCACCATAGGAAGGATCCTAGAGACAATGAATATGGCTCCTTGGTCATTTTGTTTTATTGTTGGCAAAGAGCAAGGCCTGACTATTAACTGTTTCTCATCAGCTCTGTAGAGGAAACAGGGATTCCATAGAGCAGCGGTTCTTAACCTGTGGGTCGCGGCCCCCTTGGGGGTCGAACGACCCTTTCACAGGGGTCGCCTAAGACTATCGGAAAACACATATATAATTACATATTGTTTTTGTGATTAATCACTATGCTTTAATTATGCTCAATTTGTAACAATGAAAATACATCCTGCATATCAGATATTTACATTACAACTCATAACAGTAGCAAAATTACAGTTATGAAGTAGCAACAAAAATAATTTTATGGTGGGGGTCACCACAACATGAGGAACTATATTAAAGGGTCACGGCATTAGGAAGGTTGAGAACCACTGCCATAGAGGAACACTGAACATCAAGGAAAGAGCCGTTCAAAGAACATGCAGACTATTTGACTTGTGCACAGAATCTGTTCAAGAGCAAGTTAAGAGCAGTATTACATAGTTGATGAGGGCAGTATGGCTTCATAGATAAGAGTATGTTCTCTTTTCTGTAGTGAAAAAATTGTACTTCACATTCCAAATGTCTGGGTTCTAATTTTGACTCTGCTCATACAAGCTACATGAGCTTGAACAAGATACTTGAGATCCTTCTTGGGGTTGTTTTGAAAATTAAATGGGTTAATACAGATAAAATTCTGGGAACATTTAATACATTACTTATCGTTCCATAGTTAGAGTTTTAAAATATCGGTGATTATGACTACACATTAATGATTGACCTGATTAATCACAATTCGATTATCTGCATGAATACCTGTTTGCAGTACTCATTTGTAATTTAGTTTAAAATACTTCAACATATATTATATAATGTTATATGTATATGGTACTTAGGTTAAGCTTTAACCCAGGTGCTGCTAGCATCTAATCAACCATTCATCATCTGAGACAGTCTAGATGGGATTCTAAAGAGGAAAATGAGAGATCTGTCCCTCCTGTTCCCTCCAGTAGTTTTATATCCTGGGAAGTATGGTAGAATAGATGGACAAATGAGTGACTATACAAACTCACAAATGAAAAAATTAGTTGGAATGAATGCAATTTGTTTATTTGCTGCAGGTGACAGACTGTCACTCTAGCATGCACACAGGTATTTGGAGTATGCCTTTTTTTTCTACCCCATTTTAAGCAGAAAATAAATACCACCTTCTACTGTTGAGTTACTCTTACTTAAGGTAATGAAAATGTCACATGTTCATATTTGGGTCTTGAGTTGCTTGAGTGCACATGCACCCAGAGCATAAGCAAGCAGAGACAGGTACTAATCTGCAGGGGCCCTGCAAACAGGTACAGGCAGGGGCAGATGCGCACAATGAGGGCTTTGTGACTTCCCAGACTCCAGTGTCATGGAACCATTTTCAAGTTGCAACTTGTGGTTCTCTGATTCTCAGGATACTATGTATGCCTCCAACATAATTTCAGCAGCGAACCTTCCAAATAATATTGAAAAACAAATAAACCCACATTCTCATTTTGCTCTAAAAGCAAATTCTCCACAAGTTCCTTTTCTAATATTTAACATTCCTAAAGAGGTATAACAATCTATCATATAAATTCTACTGTATTTAGTCCCCTTTCTTTTTCTGGGGAAAATATTACCTTTCATTATAAAATTATAAATTTTCACTTTGCTTTAGTAAGTGTTGTTTAAAATGGAAAGTTTGGTGAAGCCACTGTGTTTTTAGACAGAGGCAACCTAACCCCACCTCTGATATATTCCTATTATGAAGCAAGTCAAGGTAATTGGCTTGGCTACTTGGATTATGAACCCTGATGTTTTTTAACTTTCTTTAAAATATTACATAAGAAAAGTCGACACACATTTGCAGCATGAGAGCTCTGAAAATGAACCAGAAGATTAATGATAGCTTTTCATGGAATTCATATGTTAAGATCTGAATCCACATCAGGTGCAGTTTAAAAATGACAGCACAGCCTTATCTATGTGCATGTTCCTCTGTATGTATAGGATTTCTATTTCAATATTTGCAAAATTCCAAAATTTGTTAACTTCTGGATTATATTGTCTTAGAAAACAGAGAGAGAAACGGGGATGAAAAAAGGCTTGTCAGCAAGTCAACTGTGCATTGGGAAGTCATAGTGAAAATGGAGAAAAAATCATGCGGTACAAGAATAACTGTGTTTACAACCTCGTTCTTACAAATCTGATGCTTTGGGGAGCTGGCTTATGATTTCTGTCGCCAAGGAAAGGAACCTACTCTGGCTTTTTCAGTAGAGAAGGTATGTGAAGTCCTGGCATTCATCAGCTACAGACCAGAAAAAGTCAACAGTGAGGCAGAAAGCATAAACTACCTGCTGAGGTGATGCCAATTTCATGCATTGTGCTCACAACCATTCTACAAGAACGGATTTGCCTCTTGGAAACTGGCCCAGCTATTCTTCAGGTTGTCTATCCTAATTCTATGTGTGCATTTTCCTTTCACCACTACTATCTACAAATCATTGACCTGAAAATATAAAATCTATACTGGTGTATATTTTCAATGGTGTCATCTTTATTTCTGGGCAGAAAAATACTGCTTTAATTATGATGCTAATTGCCATCAACAATGAAGCTGCAGTTTGGAAGAAAGCCCTCTTCACAGAAAAAAACAACAACACGTCAAAGGCAGGCCAGGATGGTCACTTTCTAAAATGGATTTCTTCCACGGTTTTGAAGATTATGCCTAATTCAATTTGTTTGTAGCCTATAGTTTTGACTTTTATTCAGGGTTACTATAAAAAATTGGATTATGTGATAAAATTTCTTTTAAAAAATCTGGTATCTCCTCTAAGTTCACGTTAAAACTTCAGGGCAAGCCAGACTTATAGTAGATTTTGAAACTATAATGAAACCATCTACTTATAACCTCACACACCAAAAGTACATTCTTCATAACATGAGCCCTGCATGACTTGACTGAAACCAACTTTAAAACCAGACTTGGAGGCAGATTTACCTAAATCTTTCAGGAATCAATCCTGGGCTCCTGGACTTGCTTCTCATTTTGTTATGAAACGTGGGTGGCCATGAGCTTTCTGGCAATATAAGGCATTTGCTAATATATTTGAGTTTTAAAACTGTTAATCATATTTAATACAGGCAAGCAGCAAAAGATTATCTACTCTACTATAATGCTCCCAGTAATCCAAACACAGGAATGTCAACACAGAGTGATAACTGCCTTAGCCATATCCAGTCTTCAGTGACTTCGGAACGAATTAAAAACCTTAGGCTTTTAATAATTTCCAGATTTTCTTTGCCATTACTTTACACACACACACACACACACACACACACACACACACACTTTCTTCTGCTATAGCAGTTAAGACCAAACATCCTCCATGCTGTACATTTTGTGTGTGTGTGTGAATATGTATATATATATATATATATATATATATATATATATATATATATATTAAAGTAGGATAAGTTTTAATCACCACACATATTTGAGTTTCAAGGGGGCCTTTACTGTCAAGAGATCTAGGTGCTACTGAACTCATATAAAAATGTATATAGCAGTCAGGAAAGAGGCTAGTTCTGGGGAAACTAAACCTTGTTTAAATCCTTTGGAAGCATTAGATTATAACTGCAGTTTTTCCCAAAGACACACAATCCACTGCTCCCTGAAAAGAACATATTTAAAGAACAAGAAAATGCTTCACCCAGCTCAGAAGTGAGTGCATGAGAGAATCCAGGAATAGAAGGTGTATTTTCAAAAAAAGGGGGCGGGGACACCTAGAGCTGAGCTTACTAGTCTCTGATGAAATCTTGCTTTCACTTAAAGGACTCTTCCTTTAAAAGACCATGTTCTTCCTCAGCATACATATTTCTGCTTTCTTGGATTCATGCTTCATTCTTGAAGCATGGTCTTTGTTCTTCCTAGCCCACCTTAATCCCACAAAGGTTAACATTAGCTGTATTTTTACAAAATCAAACAAAACTAATACAGGTTCATCTTCTATTTCAACTCTCTGACAAATCTCCACACAGTGTCCTCTAGGTAACCTCTAAGCCAGCGGTCTCCAACCTTTCGGACCTCACAGATCACCAGTGGTCCGCGGACCACCAGTTGGCAACTGCTGCTCCAAACGTTTCCTTAAACCAGTGGTCGCCAACCTTTTGGACCTCACAGACCACCATTCACTTAGTAAGATACCATGATTTTTCTTTATATCAAATCTGATGAGAGGCTGTTCTGTTGACCATGGCATAGTCAGAGTATGAAGCCATGATGCTTGGAAACAATAATGCTCATCAGATTTAAAGTCAGTTTCACAACTTAGAGATGTGGATGCTTTCTGGATGAGATATGATTGAAGAGCTATGGGAATGGAAGACTACAAGTAATAGAGAAATCTCACTTTCTAGGTGTCTTCAAAGGAAGATAGAGTATTATTTCCCTAAAGTATTTGAATGTAAGCCATCCAAAAATCACAGAGCAGATAGTTTCTTGGGATGAAGAATATGGTTGGTAATATTTGACCATATGTCATTCATTATAGCCCACAGGATGAGAATGAAAAGACAGTTCCCATCTCCCAAGCTCACTGTTTTAGCGGCATGTGCTAATTGAGTTCTACTGACATACCACTTGGGGAAGGGAGGGCAAACTAGAGACATCCCCACCCTCATCACTTCTGAGTCTCCTACCTCCATTGCTTGGCCTCTTTAAAATTGTTCATCCTGTTCCTACCAAATGTGCCACTTGTTAGGCTGAGCAATGAGGAGATAAAGGACCATTTATTTTCTGGACAAGAATTCAATATGACCACTGAGATGGCACAATGACATTTGTGAGGGGCAATAGACCACAGAACCATCCAAGATCAAGAGAAACCTGTCCTTTGGGGCTTCTCCACTCACTGCTGTGCTGGGTAACTGGCTACCATCGATGGCTCTTTCAGAACAGGAAAATTAAAGGGAGAGCAAGAGGGGAGGGCAGTGTTGCCCTTGCTGGGAAGAATGCCACAGAGCCAGAAATAAGAAACATCTTCCATAAAAATGTCTTCAAAATTAAATTTAACTTTGATTTTTTAATGCAGCTATATTGGAAAATTACTAGCCCAGGAAATATGCTGGGGACAAGGATAAATAAGGCATGACTCTTTCCATCAGGAAGTTCTCAGCCAATTGAGTCAGGTAAATCAATGAAGTGATTCTTTCCAAGAGAAAGACAAAAGATGAAAACATTTACTGAGCAGACTACATTAAACACACACACACACACACACACACACACACACACACACACACACAATCTCATTTTATCCCCGTTTTAAAGATGAGGATGCTGAGGCTCAGATTTAAATGGCATCGAAGGCTATACAGAATCGTCATGTCTATATTCAAATCTATGTCTCATTCCCACACCTCTAATTCTGAAGCCTATGCCAATTCCTACACTATGATGTCTGTTTTCCATCACTTGTCTGACTCAGCAACATATTTATTCTCTCTGCTAACTAAAATATTATAAGAAATTCTGGAAATACCTTAATGTAACTGGGGTACTATATAATTTCAAGATGGCATTATTGCGACATATCACACCTTTGATTTAGTTGTCTGTGAGGAGCACACAGCAAGCTCATATTCTTGAAACTTGGTTTTGAGATTTTGATATTAAGTGATAAATACTTATGAGGTCACATCATTCCATGCTTGGTTGTGCTGAACAATATGGCATTGAAAAAACTCAGAATACCTGTAAGATAATTTATTTAAAATGAAAACCTAAAGGTAAACCTGGAACTTGGGTGACCCAATAATAAGGGAATTAGAAAAATACAGAGTGTGTTCCTTCTCTAATTTTTAAAATATAACAGGTATGTGTTTACCATGCCTATTGTATACAGAGTGCTATGTAGACGCTAGGGGCTGAATATGAAAATAGGAATAAGAAACCTCAAAATCACTTTCCAGATGGGGACATGATCACCATGAGGTACATCACATTCCAGGCTGTGACTGCAGAGTAGGGAAGAAGGGAACAATCCAGTATGAAAAGAAGACAGCTGCAAGGTTACAGACTGAAATACTGATAAGCAGGAGATCACTTTTAAGTCATATTCCTGTAGTACCTTATCAAAAAGTTACAATCAGACCTGTTCCTGCTTTAATTTTTTCCTCCACAGTAAGTTTCACTGTCTACCACAGTTTGCTCATTTATTTGGTTTAACATCCATCTGTCCTCTGAAGAAAAGCTCCATGAGGCAGAGATATTTTATTCTGTTTTGTATATTGATTTATCTTCAATGGCTAGAACTGTGTCTAGTACATAATAGGCAGTAAAATGTAGACCAAATGAATGAACAAATCCTGTAACTGATAGACACAGATAAAGAATACATGATGGAACACAATTAGTGGTTAGCAAACTTTTTAAAATAAAAAGGGAATGAGTTTTCTTAGGGTCATGAAATCTACCCATCTGAAATTCAGGGATAAAATCTGTAATTATTCTTTTAGGCTCCAAACCATGAGTACTAGTTGGTTCTAGATTACTATTAACTGGTTGTAGAGCATGAGTATTGGCTATAAATGTTAAGATTGCTTAAATAAATTAATGAATTAAAAAAAAATATCTTTCAAGCCCTAACTGGTTTGGCTCAGTGGATAGAGTGTTGGCCTGCGGACTAAAGAAGCCCAGGTTCGATTCCGGTCAAGGGCATGAACCTTGATTGCAGGCACATCCCCAGTAGGGGGTGTGCAGGAGGCAGCTGATCAATGTTTCTAACTCTCTATCCCTCTCCCTTCTTCTCTGTAAAAAATCGATAAAGTATATTTTAAAAACATATCTTTCAAAAACAGATGGCTATCCAGGTTCTGGTTCCAATAAATTATACTGTCATTAATCTTTTCTAGGATTAACACAGATAAAATAATAGGATTTTTATATTAACAAAAAATGTTTGCCATCAATAAAGTGAACACAGAATAAGTTCTTACAGAGACTGCAAGAACAAACAAAAATTTTCCATGAATATCAATGAGTTAGTTGGATTCACAAGTCTTCACATCCATTAAAGTAGTTAACTTCCTTCCCTCCCCCTCCATATCCAACCCATCCATTTAGGCTCTGAAAGGGTATTTTAGCACATAGACTATTGAAAAAAACTACTCATCATCAACCTTTTAAAAATTGTGGTAAAATGCATATAAGATAAAATTTATAATATTAATCATTTTAAGTGTACAATTCGGTGGCTTTAAGTACTTTCACAATGTTGTAATGCAAAATTTTATTACCATAGGTACCTCATATAAGTGGAATCAAACAGCATTTGTCCTTCTGTGACAGATTTATTTCACTTAGCAAATTGTTTCCAAACTTCATCCAATGAAGGCTGAATAATAACATTATCAACTTTTGTGATTTAGGACTGGAAACTGACCTTAGCGCAAAGATTCATTAATTTGTCTCTGTTATATGTCCTTAATGTTCTTCAGCACACCAATCCTCACCCACTGGGTCAAGTCCAGGCTGGTCCCTCTAAATTGAGCCCTTGTCCTGTTCTTCTGCTTGGCCAATCCAACTCCTCCTTGGAGTTCCAGCTCACTCTCACCTAGCTACTCCCTACACCCACAGGACTGGCTACATAAATTGTAGTTCTAGGGTAAAATGAAAATGCAGGCCCCCTGCTTAAATATTACTAATAATTTCAGTCTTATAATTATGAACAATAGCAGCATTGTTCATAAAAGCCAAAAGGTGGAAGCAACCCAAGTGTCCACTGATGGCTAAATGGATAAATTCAATGTGCTACATGTATTCATACATGGAATAGTATTCAGCTCTAGAAAGGAAAGAAATTCTGACACAACTACAATATGTGTTTGGAGACCTTGTGCTGAGTGAAATAAACCAGTCACAAAAAGAACAAATACTGTGTGATTCCACTCATAGAGGAACCTAGAGTAGTCAAATTCATACAGATAGAAAGTATAATGGTGGTTGCCAGGCACTCCAGGGAAGAAAGAAGGAGGAGTTATTTAATGTACTAGTATACAGAATTTCAGTTTTGCAAGAAGAAAAGAGTTCTGGAGATGGATGATGGTGATGGTTGAACAACAAAGTGAATATACTTAATATTAATGAACTGTACACTTAAAAATAGTTAAGATGGCAAAGGTATGTGTATTTGATTACAATAAAAATATTATTAATAATCTCAGGACAGCAAAAGCATAACATTAAAACAAGCACCAGGCCCTTCTAAGCTCAGGGGCCTGTCACAAAATTACAGGGTTGCATGCCCATGAAGCTGGCCTTGCTTCTATGTCCTCATGTACTTTATCTCATCACACCTCTACAGTACTTAACACTACTTATCTACATGTGGGGATGCCCTCTCACTAACCTGTGCACTTCTAGAGCTCAAACTTTTATTTATTTATTTTCTTGCATCATCTCACATGTGTTTGATGCTAAAAGTTATTCAATGTGCTCTTTTTATTTAATTTCTGCTATAAATTATATTAATTACAAATCATGTTTGGTATTTTTCTCCTCCCAGGAGGATATGTTCTTTGATTTTTTAGAGAGATAAGAAGGGAGAGATAGACAGATAGACAGACAGACACACACACACACACACACACACACACACACACACACACAGATTAATCAGCTGCCTCTCATACGTACCCTGACTGGAATTGAACCTGCAACCTAGGTATGTGTCCTGACTGGGAATAGAACCTGCTACCTTTTGATGTATAGGATGGTGCTCCAACCAATTGAGCCACTTGATTAAAAAAAAAAAACAAACAAGCTTACATGTATTCATAAATTACAGAACACTTCCAGAAGTTCCTCCTGCTGTCTTTCCCCACAGCACATTTAATGTTCATTTTTATTGGGTTTTTATTTTATTTTTACCTTCACAGTTCTCTATGATAAGAATAAAGAAAGAAGAAGCTACCTATATGTGCTGCCCATATAACATAAAAATGACAAAGCCCTAAAAATTCTCAGCCATTTGAGATTTTTAGCAACCAGCAAAATGTACAAAATTCCTCTTTGGTAATGAATAATGCCACAGAATGAATGCATCGGTAATATGAAGAAGCACTGCCTGAGTCTAACTGTTATAATTGTTATTTGTTCATAAGTCAACTTTCCCCAAGACTGAATTAACTGTGTTGATCTCTGGTCTGTGGACTGATAAATTAAATGATTGGTAAATACAATGACTTTCAAAGGGAAAGGGGGGGGGGCAATATGGATCTAATTTCTACTTTGGGATTACTACAGAATTTCATTTCTGAAAATAGACCACAGATTAATTTCATTAAATCTGATACTCAATAAAAAATCTTTGATAGAAATTATCCAGCTTGTCCTAAATTGTCCAGCATTTATTTGCAATTCTGAGAATCTAAGGAAAGATGTTAAAAGAGTTATGTGAGGATAACAGTTCAGACAATGCACTGTGAGGTTAATACATAGTTTTAACCTTGGTTCTTCAAGGATAGTGATTTTACATTCCTGACATAAAACAAAACTGAAAACAACCTGGTTATATTTTATTTATTTATTTATTTATTTATTTATTTATTTATTTGGGATACATTTTAAAAGTTCATACATAACACATTTCTGTCGTACAGGACAACTATACTTGATACAAAATCAATGTTATATGCAGCAGTTAAAATTGTGGGTTCTATAGTCTCACTGCCTATATTCATATCCTACTTCTACCACTCTTGGCAGTGTGCCCTAAGCAAGCTACTTAGCATTTCTGTGCCTCAGTTTACACATCTGTAAAATGAAGATAACAATAATACCTATATGATATGATTGTAGGAGTGAGTTCACACATCCAAGCACCTAGAACAGGGCCTAATACATATAAAATGGTCATTAAAGTTATCCATTAATTTTTCTACGTTTAGTAATTTTCTCAAATTTGCAAACCACAGGCTTGCTAAGTGACAGTCACAGCTGACTTAAGAGGTCATAACATCGGCCTAATTGAACCAACCAGATTCCTAACCTGGGGAAACTAAAATGGGTGACCCAAATACAGTTTGAGTCCATGGTAGAGATAAAAGATAAGTTATATTTGATAATGTGTTGGAGGAGGAAGTAGAAGTAATTGTTTGAATAGTTGAAAGTAACACACAACTTGTGGAGAAAACCAAAGATAGAAAACACCATGCAGCCACGGCTCAGAGATAATAGCTCTGATCTTTCTAGGTTTTCATTTCAGTTCCCATGAACACCGAACATATTATTTCCTAATCTTAGAATTGGAGAACAGCTCTGTATCTTTACAATCAACTCTGTATTAGTTAGATTAGGCTAAGTCATGCTTCAGTAACAACTTGCTCCAAGTTCTCAACAGCTTAACACTACAAAAGTGTATCTCTCACTCCACAACATGTGCATTAAGGGTTGGCAGTATGATTCGGGCCACCTTAGACTTCAGGGACAGAGGCTTTTAGAGATTTCATCTCAACAATCACCACAGAAGCAGAAAGGGAACATTAAAGTCATACACTGACTTTAAACTCTATCTGGAAGTGAACCTGTCACTTCTACTCACATTTCACAAGTCAAAGCAAATCAGGTGGCCATGCCTAACCTCAAAGAGGGGATACAATCCCACCACATGCCTGAAAGGAAGGTTACATTAGAATATTTAAAAATAGACTACATCCTTTCTTTTATTGTTGGGACAGCTTATATGGGTCTCTGTTTCTTCAAAAACAACAACAATAACAATAACATATTGATAGGAATATATAATACTAGAGGCCTGATACACGAAATTCATGCATGGGGGGAGGAATCCCTCAGCCCAGCCTACACCTTCTCGAAATATGGGACCCCTCAGGGGATGTCTGACTGTTGATTTAGGCCCGATCAGTCTGACATCCCTCTTGTAATCCGGGACAGCTGGCTCCTAACCACTCTGCCTGCCTGCCTGATTGCCCCTAACCATTCACCTGCCTGCCTGATCACCCCTAACCACCTCTGCCTCGGCCCCCGCCCTGTGGCTTCATCCAAAAGGTCGTCCAGAAGGATGTCCGGAATGACATCCAGAAGGTCGTTTGGCTGTCTGGTCTAATTAGCATATTACACTTTTATTATTATAGATACATATATATGTTAAACATCGCTGTTCCTGGTCAATAATCTCAAAATTGTGGTCTTCTTAATGTAAGTAAATCTCCTCCTCTTCTCCACTCTAAGTCAATATGTGGTTTATTTAACCTTTGATTCCCCATCTAGAAAGTCAGTTAAGTCATCCCACTCTTTTCAAGAACAAATGAGAGTAAAAGCTAAAAACTTCAGAAATGAGGTATTTCAGGATAACTGAGATTCCATGTGTGTACCTAAGGATTTAACAGTAGAGATTCTGAACTTTAAAAAAAAATAACTTTTCCTGAGATGGTAGTATGTTTAAAATGGTTATATATTTTTTTTATTTTTAAACAAAATATACATATATAATTTAATATTTTCTTAATTGTGGAAGATCAACATTATAAATATTAGATATAATATTATTATTTACTTAGTATCAAATAAAACATTAATTCATTTAATATTTATGTTAAATAAATATATATGAACCACTATATATAAACATATATTAAATATATATGTCAGATACTGGCAACACATGAGTGGTAAGAATAGCCCTTACCTTAGAGTGCTGTGCAGACTCTTTGAGCCAGATTGGCTTTTTATAATTATTTTCTTATCTCCATTGCTATCAACAAGTCAGCCAGCACTTCCATCTGCTGTCTGTCTGTATATGGGTAGTACCTCCCTTCCTTCTAATTTCTAGCTTTTAATCCTCTTTATAAAGGACTGGAAACTAAACTCATTAGACTTATTTGTAATGTAAGAGTAAATGAGACAAGTTGGAGGGATCTCGGGTGCTCTTCTATGAAGCAAACTCAAAGGCTTTGGTGCATAACCATTACACTGCTTTGCTTATGTGCCTTCTCCCTGCAGCTGACACTGCCACATATCTGAAATTTAGATAAGTGAGGTATCATTCTTTCAACCCAACTAATCACTTCCATTCCTCCACTTTTGACCATAAAATTATAGAAAGTGACCCTAGTCAGCATGGCTCAGTTGGTTGAGAGTTGTCCTGTGCACTGAAAGGTCATTGGTTTGATTCCCAGCCAGGGCACATGCCCAGGTTGCGAGCTTCATCCCTATTTGGAGTGAGTACAGGAGGCAGCTGATCAATGTTTCTCTCTCCCATCAGTATTTCCCTCCTCCTCTCCCTTTTCCTCTCCCTCCTCCTCCCCTCCCTCTACCCTCCCTCTCCCTCCCTCTCTCTCTAAAAATCAATTTTTAAAAGTACAGAAAGTCTAATAAAAGGCTACTTACTGCCAGGTTATTGCCAAAAATGTTAGGGTATTTGGACAGTAGTTTTCAAATTTAGTTCTCTTATTTCAATTAAGAAAATTCAGTAAAAAAACAATTGAATATGTATAAATGTAATATTCAGCCTAATCCAGGCAATATTTAGACAAAAAGTCTATTAATCTGACCCTGTCACAGAGTAGGAAAACTTTTAGGCCCGCTTAATTACCTAGCCACCTCAGCAGCTTGACAGCCTGTGCAAAGTTTCTAGGAACTGAGCTCACACACCTGAGCAACAGGCCCACAAAGAACAGACAGGTCAAAGTTAAGAACAGTCCTTACCTTTACGTTACCCAGAAATGAATAACAGGAGGATGATGAGTAGCTTGGCTAAAACTATGCAATTAGCTTTTGTAACTTGGGTTTGCTTGCTATGGGAACCCGAACACGGATGTAGTTGTCCCCTTTAAATATTGGACTCTGCAGATGGTCGGGGCCGCTTCTCTCTTGGGCTTCCCCAGTGGAGGAGCGGACACTGGCCAGTCAATAAAGGCTCTCTAAATTTTAATCAGTCTGGAGATCTGGTCATTCTGTCACTCGCGCTCCACAACAACCCATACTATAAAACATACATCAACCATCTCATAAAATAGTAATTCTTAACCATTTTTAGGTTTTTCAAGACTCTTACTAAAGCTTTCCCCATTAATCATATGGCATATGTGCTCATATTTTTTCTTATAATTTCTGAAGCTTTAGAGACAAGATGTCATCAGATTAAGAATCCTGGCCCCAAGACTAGTTCAAGGTCTGTCTTGTAGTGGACTCATAATAATCTCACTGTTTTTCTGTACAGCTCAAAATACGCTCCCAGGTGGTTCAGCTTTATACAGATTTAAATACTGGGCTAATTTGTTTCAGAATTACTTCCCATGTCAATACTTTGCAAGTTTAATCCACAAGGCAGTATGTGAAAGAGTGAATTTAATCGAATTCTTAGGGAGAAAGATAGATTACTGTGTAATATCAAGCAACTATGCTCTCTCACCTGCATAGTTGCTTGATATTCCTGTTCTTATTTAATGCTAGAACAAAGTGTTTCATTTCAAATTCAAGGTACAGTTTACATTTCAAAAAATCCTTGAAAACATAATGCAGGGCCTTAAAATTACATTAAGTTGAATATGACTACGGAGAGGGATACAGAAAGTAGGATGCTCGATGCAAATGGAGATATTAAGGAGAAAATGCGGATTCTTCCCAAACTCCCAGTTTTACCCTGACGAGCACCACAAGGAACAGCTGTCAATTCAACAATTTTTCCTAAGGGCCAGGAGCTGTGTTACGGACTGCAGACAGAGTGATGATGAGAATATTGCAAACACAATACTGCCCTAACCCAAGAGGAGCTCAAAGCTCAGCCCCAGAAATAGACAGATCCTACCTATAATAACACCTGAGTGTGCATTAAACGTGTGATAGACAGTAAAGCTGAACAGTAGAGGATTTTCTAACTGTGTAGGTGGAGTGGGGAGGGGAGTTACAAATGAAAAATATAATTTAACTTGGGTTTAAGGATATGAAGAATTTCACCAGGTGGGAAGGTGGTGGGAAGAAGGAGTCATTTCAGATGAAGGGAATATAAAAGTAGACACAAAGGCATGAAGAGTACATGAGTGCTCATGGAAAATCACAGCAGGCTGCAGAGATCCTGGTGGATTCGGTCTTTGGAGAAGGTGGGGCTGCCTCTGGGAATCACTTCCCACACATTTCTTTTTGTTGTTGTTATTAATCCTCACCCGAGGATATTTTTTCATTGATTTTTAGAGAGAGTGGAAGGGAGAGGGAGAGGCAGAGGCAGAGGCAGAGGCAGAGAGAGAAACTTCAATGTGAGACACATTGACTGGTTGCTTCCTGCTCATGCCCTGATCAGGAGCTGAGATGGAGCCTACAACCAAGGTACTTGCCCTTGACCAAAATTGACTCTGGGACCCTTCAGTCCATGGGTTGATGCTCTATCCACTAAGCCAAAATGGCTAGGGCTCCCACACATTTCTTTATAGAAGCATATTATTTTGAGATGAACCATTTAAATTATATATTAGAGATTTCAAATTATTGGTAAAAAATAAGTTAAAGTACAGCTGATTTAAAGTTATTATTTGAAGTTAAAATTCAGCTGCTTTTATAAAATAGGGACTAAATGGACACACACAAAAAAAACTCAGTTTAGTTGACAAACAACAACTTGATAATACTCTGTGGTTCAAGTCATCCCAGAATTTATTTTACGTTGTTCTTAATTTACATGACTTCAAACACACTGATATACTATTAAATTAAAAATCTAATGAAGAACTTACTTTTGAGATTGCCTAATTCCTGTAGGTCGCACCACAGTTTTATAAATTTGAATACAAGATTTCTGCAGTTCCAGTACATGTCCACTAGAGGCCTGTGAAGAGCTACCCCCTTTCCCCACCCCCACCCGCCTCACCTCCCTTCTGCCCCAGCCTCTCATAACCAAAAAGGCCAAGATTAACACAAATAAGAAATATTGATCAGTAAGGTGAAGATTGAATTGATAGGTCACCTCACAATAAACACTATTTTGTGGATAAAATAAACAAAATACAACACTCTTAAAACTCTAAGATACTGAATTGTGAAACTTACAAAACTACTAGTAAGTAACTGAAAAAAACAAGGTTAATATAGGTGGAGTTTTGTACGCTGCTGTAACAACTCCAAAAGCCGCCCCTGCCCTCCCCCCACCCCGCCCCTCCCAACCTGGGCTCTGGCAGGCTTTGACTAGGTGGAAGCAGACACCAAGTGGTGAATCAGTCTTTAATACAATTCTCCAGCAGCCTGTAGAGGTTTCTGAGTCCAGGGGGCTTTCATGTAAATGCACTCACACTAAACACAAAAGGCCTGCGACCAACAGAGGGAAGGTTCCTGGGTGGGAAAGTAAACAGAGCAGTAATGTAAGACAGATGGGTAAATATAGACTCCCGGAAGAAAATAGGACAGACAGATGAGAGGACACAGACTGAAACAGACCCTAAGGTGAGGATTGAAATAACTCTCAGCTTCCGGGGAGAGTGGGTGACTTAAGCCAAAACATGAAATATACTCAGTATACAAAACAGCTGCAAGAATGTATGCACACAGAAAAAATTACTAGGACAGATGGGGTGTCTTGCGATAGTTCCCTCATCATCTTGTCAAACTGAAAACAGGGCTTCATGCATTTGCCTCCTCAAAAACCTTACACACAAAAACATTAAATGCACATCAACCACTCGGCAACATACACACACACACACACACACACACACACACACACACCACTTTCTATTTAGAGAAATGGCCTGCTCTTCACTAGGTACTAGGTTTGATTAGTTAGCAATCAGAAGAGTTGCATGAGGTTTGAAGAAAGAACCCTTTGTTTGGAAAACCTGTGACAACATTCCCTCAGCAGCTTGTAACTTTCCTTACAGATTGCCTGGGCCCTGAGGACAAGCCAGGTGCCAGAGGCCTCTGTGGTCCCACACAGAGCTCACATTCAAAGGCAGTTCTCTTTGTTGTCCTCTTGGAGTTAAGCCTTAATGGGTTTACAATTTGCAAGCCTTTTTGGAGAGTGGCTGGGCCATTGTTGCCTGCTGCCAGAAATAGAGCAGAGACCAGGCCTAGTGAATCCCACAGCTGCAGCTGTTGTGGCTGCTCTGGCTGCTGTGGAGAAAGAAGCAGTTGCCTGAGGCATCTCAAAGATAAGCAAGAATTCAGGGAGGATTTATTAATTCTGGAAGTACATTTGCAGTTATTGTGAGCAGATGGTCAGTCCACATGATGGAAGAAAGGTTTCAGTGAAGACTGTAGCAAATGGTAATTCACTGAGTCTTAGTGTCCCCACATAAATCCTTCTCAGGGAAAAGACTCAACAATAATGTAATATCATTTGCTACTATTAATCTTAGTTCACACTCCTTACTTCCAAACTTCAACAATCACAACTGGGACAGGAATAAGCCAGTACACAGATATTACCTTGGTTAAAAAAAAGTAGTTGTGACACCTCTGAGGGAAAAATGGCAAATACTACTCATCTTGGTCCACTGGGTACCGTGGAGACACCTGTCTGAACACTGCCTCCAACATTATTTTTTCCAGCCTTTATGTCAGGAAATCTTCATCTTAAACTGAGATATATGGATGGTGGGACAATGTTGAGGGTGCAGATTTCACAACCACCTTTTGCAAGCTATACCTACTGCCATCCCCACCCCCATTCTTCCAGTCAAAGGCTGATTTTTGGCCCTGACTAGTTTGGCCCAGTACTTAGAGCATTGGCCCTCGGACTGAAGGGTCATGGGTTCAATTCCTGTCAAGGGCACACACTTTGGTTGCAGGTTCAATCCCTGGCCCCGGTATAGGAGGCAACCAGTCGATGTGTCTCTCTCACATCAATGTTTCTCTCTCTCTCTCTCTCTCTCTCTCTCTCTTTCCCCCACTTCTCCCTCCCTTCCATACTCTCTCTAAAGATCAATGGAAAAAATATCCTTGGGTGAGTATTTAAAAAAAGTCAAAGGCTGCGTTTTGATACATGGAATTCTCTTTTACTGAAATCTCGCCTATATCCTGTTACCCATGTTGATTCATCCAAGAATCACATTATCTCTGCTAAAACAGTTTTTTAGTCCATTATGATGCCCAGCATCAGCCATTACTCATTTTGTATCTGAATTATTAACTAATTCAATTCAAGCAAGGTCACATACTAGTAAGTACGCCTGTCTAAAGCCCAAGCCAGGCACAACTCTAAGAGGTTCGGTAATCTGATGAGGAAAACAGAAACAACTGGGAAAGAATTCTACCACCTGAGTAGGACTAAAGTCGAGGTGTGCTGTGGCATATAAAGAAGAAAGAAAATAATTCTTAATTCCTAATAGAGAGATTGAAACATTAGTTTTAAAGGAGATAAAACTGAAGTTGGCCCTGTATAGGGTGATTTATCATTCCAGTTTTTACACTAGAAGTCTTGGGTCCCAGGAAATCCTCCTCCCCCTACCCCTGAACTATACAGGATGATTTACCAGTATCTCAAGGGTGAGACATGAGGAGAGATCATCCCAACAGCAGTAGGTTGTAAGTGATAATGAGTGGGCAGGCCAGGCCCTGGAATTGCGACTCAGGTGCAGAAGAGGGTGAAGATATTCAGGCAGGACAGCAGGCCCCAGCCTCTCACTGCACAGCAGTCTGTGCAAGACACCACTGAGACAAGGCTCAGGACACACAGGTGGTGGCAGAGTATGTCTCTTTACACTGGAATGTGGCCTACAGCCCTGCAGCCTGAGGACTCCCTCAATGCACACACGCCCACTTATTCAGCTTTACCGCCTGTAAGCATATGCATTTGAGAGCCCGGCATTATGAGTAAGGAATCAGAGGAGGAGCAGGTCCAGGGAGTTAAATTGTATTTTGCACCCGAGCATCATCTTGACTCCAAGGGAGCATAATAAAAAAACTTACAGCATGAACTCACATATATACCACTTTTGAGTTCTATGCAGATCCATGAGGTAGGAAACTGAAAGTTTAAAGAATGGCCTTGGTTACAGGGCCAGAAGTAGCAAAGATAGGATTCAAATTTCAGACTGCTCATTATGACTCCAGAACCAGCAGCATTTATCTAACTTTTTGATGTGCCTGTGCTTTAACAACCTAATAGTTCAGTGTCATCTTAGTGAGCATACTCTGCTCAATCATTTACATCACTGATTAGTATGTTAACTCTGAGACTCCAGGACAGACATAAAAAGCAGTTACTCGATTTATAACCACTTGTCTTCTCTCTTTTCCTCCAGAATCCTGCAATAATATTGCAGACACCTCAGCAATGCATGTTAAGCAAATGCACAGTGCACTGTTTGAGGCATTGTGGGTACACCAAATATATGTAGGGCTATTTATTTATACATGTGCAACTTAAAATTAAGTGTCTACATTGAAAAATTTGCTTTGTTGTTTGACTCTTTTTAACTTCTTGGCTATGGACCGCCACTGAAGTACAGAGGCTCCTCAACTTACAATGGAGTTATGTCCCTATAAGCCCAAATGACAGATTAAAAATATCATTCAGTGAAAATGTGTTTAACACACCTAACCTAGGGAACATCACTGCTTAGCCTATCATACCTTAAATGTGCTCAGAACATTTACATTAGCCTACAGTTCAGCAAAATTACCTCAATTTTGCTGCCCAGCATCATGAGACAATATAACACTGCATATTGCTAGCCCAGTAAAAGATCAGAATCCAGAATTCAAAGTACTGAATGTGTACTGTGAAGCATCGTAAAGTTGGAAAATCATAAGTTGGCCAGCATGTCGAGGAGCGCCTGTAGTGCTTGCATCGTACAGAAGCTCAATGTCTACCCCTCAAAAGGGAGTACTATTAACTACTGCCTGCTTTTCTTGTAATAAAGTGATTTTTCTGTCCCTTTGTCCTCCAGGGGCTTTGAATTTTGTTCTTTTGAGAAAATCTCAGGAGGATACAGGGACCCAACCCCAGTTATTCCCAAAGGTAACCACCAGCCTTCCTTTTTCTATAGCTCAGTATTTTTACTCATCTTGCTGTCTACATTCTTTCATTCAGGGCTCTCTCGAACGCTTTAATGACTCATCTCCCTGGCACACTTTCACAACTGCTGTGTATTTACTGTTAGTCAAATGAGACTACTTGCTATTCCCCCATCTTACAAGATTTTTGTGAAAATTAACTATGAAGCTTGAGGAAATCTGAAGTGAAATGATAGGCCAGTTTTTGATTACCTGGGTTTTAGCTTTCTGCCTCCAACAAATTAATATCTCTTTGGCCTAAGGCAAGTCATCTAAATTTATATCAGTGCTTGTGTGTAAAGTGAGTACACTGATCATTACTCAGTTCACTGGGATTGCCAGGTTTGATTAGTTAAGACTAGAACGTGCCGCCGAGACCGGTTTGGCTCAGTGGATAGAGCGTCGGCCTGCGGACTGAAAGGTCCCGGGTTCGATTCCGGTCGGGGGCATGTACCTGGGTTGCGGGCATATCCCCAGTGGGGGATGTGCAGGAGGCAGCTGATCCATGTTTCTAACTCTCTATCTCTCTCCCTTCCTCTCTGTAAAAAATCAATAAAATATATTAAAAAAAAAAAGACTAGAAAGTGCCATGAAGAAAAATAATTGCTTTCTAAGTGCTTCATAACAACTACACACAATAGTTAAGTGCTTTTAACTTTGAACCTTACAGCTATTTTGTGATATCTTTATTCATTCTCTGATTCCTTCCTTATGCAGTTCTTCAGCTACAGAAATTTAAAAAAAACATTGATAGTGAATTTGTATATATTTTTCTGAATTTTTTGCTTTCCAACATTGTAAAACTATTAAGTATTGTCAAAGAAAAATGAGAGAAATCTCAGAAATACGTGCCTTGTGAACTATTTGAGAAATTCATACAGTGGTTCTCAGAGTGAAATCTTTAAACCAGCAACATCAACAACACTTGAGACCCAGCTCCCAAAATGCCTAGTGTCCTGCAGCAAACTCATGGGTTACCACAGAGTATTTTCAATTTTAAGAAACTCACAGTGACACTGGACATCTGTCAGACACCAAGCAAAGCACTGGTTCAAGGTAGCTGACAGTTTCAACCAGAGCTCTTCTGAACAATATGCCTTTCCCTGATGCCTTATCTTTGTGAACCTGGGTCGACAGTTGCTATGATAAAAGCAAGTGCTGTGTTGAAAATAGATATGAGACAGAGAGTGAGGGTAGTGACATCCAGATTCCAAGGTGTGAGAAGTTTTGCAGTGTCCATTACTAAGTAACTGGTTATTAATCTATCCTATATAATAAAGATGTAATATGCAAATGGTTGTTATGCTGTGAAGTGTAATGACCTACCGTATAATAACCGGATCACGGATCAGCAGGAGGGTGGGACAGCGAGCTACAAGCGGGTGGCAGAGAGCTACAGGAGGAGGCAGGGCGGCAAGCTATGGGGGGGAGGGTTGGAGGGAAAGGGAGCTACAGGAGGGCAGGACAGCGGGTGGAGAGCTACTGGAGGGTGGCAGCGAGCTACTGGCGAGCTACTGGCACATAGATTCATGCGCAGGGCTACTAGTATATATATAAAAGCCTAAGCGACCGTTTGACAATTCGACCATTCGACGGTAGCTATGATGTGCACTGACCACCAGGGGGAAGACACTCAATGCAGAGGCATGGAAACATGGAACAGACTGATGAATCTCAGAGAGGTGGGGGGAAGGGAAGAGATTAACCAAAGATCTTATATGCATCCTAGAGGCCCAGTGCACGGATTCATGCACCAGTGGGGTCCCTTGGCCTGGTCTGCGGGGATTGGGCCAAAACTGGCAGTCTGACATCCCCCAAGGGGTCCTGGATTACAAAAGGGCACAAGCCAGGCTGAGGGACCCCACCGGTACACGAATCTGTGCACTGGGCCTCTAGTAAAAAAATTAAAACATTCTTTCAATTTAAGGGTATTATTATTTTTGAATACCTACTTTTTTAGGACATAAATGCTTTTTAAGTTGCTTTGATCTAGCTACTTAATAAACAGAACTGTTAGGTACTTCTTCCAACATAGGAATAGGGTTGCCAGGTAAGTCTGGCAGTCTTACAAGGGTACAGTGAGAAGTTACTGAGACATTGAGAGTACCATTAACCAACAAGTTTTGGGAACCTCAAACATGAGAACTTGCTATAAATGCAAATTCTTAGGCCCCACCCCAGAATTACTGACTCAGAAACTGTGGGTAGGGCATAATGATCTGTGCTTTAACCAGGCCTCCAGGGGACTTCAAATACACACTGAAGTTTAAGAACCACCTCAGTAGTATGTCTCCTAAAGGCAAAGCCAGCTGTATGTGGACATCAGGTCAATCTTACTTTGAATGAAAAATTACAGAAATGGCCCAACAGGGGAAAAAAAGAAACACCACCAAACTAATTAGTGTGTGTGTGTGTCTGTGTGTGTATCTTCCAGTCGTGTTATAATTTTAAAATGATGAAAACATACTGAATTGTGAAGAGTTTGTGTGTTATTTTTATCCCATGGCATTTGAGTCACCCCACAATGCCTTTTGATTTCTGAAAACTGAATCATTCTATTACTAAGTGTTTTAGATTGTTGGGAATGAATCACATCACTTCTTTCAGAAGACAAGATTTAAGGCTGGCCTTAAGCCATGATCCAAAGTCTTTGACAGGAATCTGACTTACATTCTCCTCTGCCTTAATACCAAGCAGAACACATCTCACACATGTTGTTAGTATTTCTGTGGAAAAGAGTAAGGAAAAATAAGGGCAAGGAGACCCCTGGTGTAGTGAAAACATGGTTATTTTGGTATTAGAGATTTTGAGTAGAATATTTGCTGAGTAGCGATCTCAGTATTTCATTCCAGTTAATCCCATTAAGCCTTTGTACATATGCAGAGATTTCCAAACCTTTGAGTACTAAGTCAGAAGCTTTCAGCAACAATCTTCTTTGGGAACCTCCCCCCAACCCCCTTCACTATTTCCTTACCAATATACCAGTTGAATGCTGAACATAATAAGGAAGTTCATCAGGAAAGCACAATTATTAGAATACAGACAAAAATGATCTTTGTGAACTTGAATCCTCTAATCCTGGAATGATTTCAGTGCTTGATTTGGAAGCGACAGAAAAAAATGAGAATATACCAGGGATAAACTGGGCCTCAGTTCCTCAAGGACAATGAGGCCAGTGCCTTACCAACTCTCCAGCTCACAGTAGCTACCCAATAGGTGGCTGCAGTGTTCTTACTGAATGTGTCAATTTTTAGATATTAACTTCTGGTCATCTTCTGAGGTCAGTACAAATTCATTCACCTCTCCTGAAAATGTCAGTCTCCTCTTCAAAATGTATACTTTTGACTATTATCGCCTAACTAAATTCTTTCTTCCCTTGGATAGACTCATTCAATTACCTTTTTTTCTCTGTTTGGTTTTCTTCCTTCCCCTGGTCTCAGGTATATGTTTCTCCCAACGAGCTACATGCTAACCTCTTCTATTTTCTTCCTACACCAGCCTTCTACAACCTCATTCACACCACAAAATTGAACTTTGTCCACTTGCTGGGGACATTCTAATCCCTCTCTACACTCTGGGTCTCCTGACACTCCACCCTTGTCCCAGTCTCAGATTTCCAGCTACCACCTGACTAGCAATTCACCAAGGCCCAACCTGAACTCACCTTTCCCAGGAGTTAGATTTGTCCCTTTGACATGCTCAGTATTCTGAATGGAACCACTATTCTTAGCTAACTAGATGAAAAAAAGCAAAATACATAATGGATCTAGGTAGGCTGTAATCCTTGGTTTTTCTTGGCCCCCAATTTCAATCAGTTCATAAATTCATAAAATACCTATATATTGAGTACCTGCCAGTGCAGCACTGTCTCAGTGCTGGGCATCTAAGACTTGGTCCTTGCCTTCTAGAGGGCAAAAAGCCTCATTTTGCAATATCTTATCCCTCCTTTCTGTTTCAACCATTAACAAGTTTTGGAGTAGCCTCACTATCTACCTAAGCTATTGCAATAGACTATTCTTTTCTGGTCTTCTTGCCTCTAGCATCTTGCTTCTCCAAGTAATCCTGTTCCTTGGTGCTAAACCTCTGTGTCACACACTCATCAGTGTGATCCCTTAATAAAATTACCCCTCACCGTCCCCTTACCCACAAGATTCATTTGACCACCTTTGTCCAAATTTTCTTTTTAAAAGCCTGCCACAATCTCCACTAATATTCTGTGAGACACTGTATCTCCTCTGAAAAGATTGCTGCCTTTAAAATAAACTAATTGGGTTGAAAAAGTCTTTGTGGCTTAGAATTATCCTATCTGGTGATAAAAATCAGAGAGAGTATGCCAGATTCAGAGAACTGTTTCAGTAGCATCAATAGCATTTTGACAAAAAGAGATTGATAAAATCTTGTCTCTCAGGAAGACATCTTTATGTAGACCATATAGAGTAACTGATCAATATTATTTATGAACAAAGCAGTAGACAATAGAAGTAAATTCTGAAACTAGCTCTTCCACAGTAATGGGTTACTTTGGATTACTTCCAGCTTGGATATTCTAAGATTCTGTTTTAAATAGCATTTACCTTTCCTTTATTCACTCATATGTAAATATTGCACCACATAAAGCACTGGGAAGTCAACAGTAAACACAAGAGACACAATCCCAGCTCCCTTGAAATTTTTCTTTGTTGATCAACCCTCTGGCTAGGTTCAGAGGCAAAGCCAGATAATAAGACTAAAGATTTAGTTAGCTAAAGGCTAAAGATTCATTTGTCCCAATAGGCTCCCCAACAGATGAGACTAGACATGGGGCCAAATGAGGGGAAAGATTTGGGGAAAAGCAATGTATTGCCTCCAAGAGGTAAAGCAAGTGATAAAAAGTTTTACATTGGAAGAACAGCATATCTTTAAAATTTTATTTATTTATTTATTTACTTACTTACTTACTGTTTGGTAAGAAACATATTAACAATTTGAAAATTTTGGTTAAGAACCCAAAGACCTAAATTTTTGCCATTAAAGGGGAAAGTTTCAGTTTTAAAAGTAATCAAATGATAGTAGAAAATCCATGAGATCTAAGATGCCATTTAATAGTTGTGAGACTTTGAAAAAGTCCCTATCATCCTTAGGCTTGAGTTGATTAATCAGTGGCAACAATAATAGCTAACAAACAAGTGCATATTACAAGCCAAGTGCTGTTCTAAATGCTTTACCTACATGTCTCTTTAATTCTGTAATATGCCCATGAAGTAGAATGATTTTTTATTATAGTAAAAATATATAACACAAAATTTACCATCTTAACCATTTTTAAGTGTATAGTATATTAATGTTACCACTATGAAAATTGTTGCACAATAGTTCGCTAGAACTTTTTCATCTTGGGAAACTGAAACTCTTTACCTATTTAACAACTCCCTGTTTCACTCTATACCCCCAGACCCTAAAAATCACTATTCTATTTTCTGCTATGATTTTGATTACTCTAGGTACCTCATATAAATGAAATCATGCAGTATTTGTCTTTCTGTGATTCACTTATTTCACTTAGCATAATGTCCTCAAGGTTCACCCATGTTGTAGCATCTCATGGAATTCTTTTGCAAAAGCCAACTAATATTTCATTTTATTTATATACCACATTTCTTTATCCTTTAATCTGTTGATGGACATTTAGGTTGCTTTCACTTCTTGGCTATTATAAATAACTAGAGGCCCGGTGCACAAAAATTTGTGCACTTGGGGGGGGGGGGGACTCTCAGCCCGGCCTGAGCCCATTTGCAGTCCAGGACCCCTTGGGGGATGTCCACCTGTCGACTTAGGCCCACACCCCGGGGGATCAGGCCTAAGCTTGCAGTCAGACATCCTTCTGGCAGCCAGGGAGCCCTCGGGGGATGTCTGACTAAAGGCTTAGGCCCCCAAGGCAGCTGTGATGAGGAAGCTGGGATGACAGAGGAGGCACGCTGTCCCACCCCACCACTCTGGGTTGGGTCGCACATGGGATGCCCGCCACCCCGGGTTGCAGATAGCAGGCCCGGATGGCAGCAGGGCAGGTGGGATGGCACTGTCCCGCCCTGCCTGCAGTATGCAAATTGTTGGTGGTTAATTTGCATATCGTGCTGATTAGCCAGTGGGATGTGTAGCGAAGGTACGGTCAATTACCATGTTTGTCTATTATTAGATAGGACTAGAGGCTTGGTGCATGAACTCGTGCACAGGTGGGGTTCCTCAGCCTGGCTGGCAATCGGGGCCAATTGGAGCCATCTTGCTCAGTCCTATTTGGGGCCAGCCAGCCAGAGGGAGGGACCACAGGAGATTGGCTGTGGGAGCACACTGACTACCAGGGGGCAGTTCCTGTGTTGAGCATCTGCCCCCTGGTTGTCAATGTGGGTCATAGCGACTGGTCGACTGGTTATTTGGTCAACTGGTAGTAACGGTCGCTTCGGCCCATGGTCAGCAAACTCTTTGGCCCCTTGAGTGTGGCTCTTCCTAAGCCTTAGGAGTACCCTAATTAAGTTAATAACAATGTACCTACCTATATAGTTTAAGTTTAAAAAATTTGGCTCTCAAAAGAAATTTCAATCGTTGTACTGTTGATATTTGGCTCTGTTGACTAATGAGTTTGCCGACCACTGGCTTAGGTTTTTATATATATGGATCAGTGGTTCTCAACCTTCTGGCCCTTTAAATACAGTTCCTCATGTTGTGACCCAACCATAAAATTATTTTCATTGCTTCTTCATAACTGTAATGTTGCTACTGTTATGAATCGTAGTGTAAATATCTGATATGCAGGATGGCCTTAGGTGACCCCTGTGAAAGGGTCGTTCGACCGCCAAAGGGGTCGCGACCCACAGGTTGAGAACCACTGATATAGATGATAACAATGAACATGGGTGTACAAATATCTCTTCAAGATCCTATTTTCAATTCTTTTAGAGATATACCAAGAAGTGAAATTGCTGATTATATGGTAATTTAATTTTTAATTTTTTGAGGAGTCTCTATATTGTTTTCCATAGCACCTGCACCATTTTGAATTCACACCAATAGTGTGCAAGGGTTCTAATTTCTCTACAGTCTCACCAAAATTTATTTCCTGTGTTAATCACCATCCTAATGAATGTGGGGTAACTCACTGTGGTTTTGGTTTGCATTTCCCTAAAAATTAGAGCTGTTTAGCATCTTTTTATATGCTTGCTGGCAACTTTCATATCTTCTTTGAAGATATGTCTATTTCAGTCTTTTGCCATTTTTAAAAGCTGGGTGGGTTATTTGTTCTTTTGTTGAGTTATAGAAGTTCTTTATGTATTTTGGATATTAAACCTTTATCAGATATATGTTTTGCAAATATTTTCTCCCATTCCAGAGGTTTTCTTTTCACTCTGCTAATTATTTCTTTTGCTGTGCAGAAGTTTTTAAGTTTAATGTAGTCCCATTTATTTATTTTTGCTTTTGCTGCCTACACTTTTGATGTAATATCCAAGAAACATTGCCAAAGCATTTCCCTTACATTTTCTCCTAGATGCTTTACAGTTTCAGGTTTTATATTTAGGTCTTTAATCCATTTTGAATTAATTTCTTTTGGTATATGATGTAAGGTAAGGATCTAACTTCATTCTTTTGCAAATGGATATCCACTTTTCTCAACACCATTTGTAGAAGATATTATCCTTTCCTTGTTGTATAGTCTTGGCACCCTAATTAAAGATCATTTGGACACATACATGAGAGTTTATTTCTTGGCTCTCTATTATGTTCTCTTGGTACAGATATCTGTCTTTATGCCAGTACATACTGTTTTGATTATAGTAACTTGTATTGCTTTAAAAATCACAAGTATGAAGCCTCCAGCTTTCCTCTTTTTCAAAATTGTTTTGGCTATTCAAAGTGCTTTGACATTCCATATGAATTTTAGGATGGTTTTGTTCTATTTCTGGGCGGGGGGGGGGGGGGGGGAGCCATTGAGGTTTTGAAAAATATTGCCCTGAATCTTTAGGTTGCTTTGGGTAGTATAAACATTTTAACAATTATAAGACATAATCCATGAACATGAGATGTCTTTTCTTTTTTTTTTATTGTCCTTAATTTTGTACAGCAATGTTTTGTACTTTTCAGCATACAAGTCTTTCACCAAAGTATTTAATTCTTTTTTATGCTAGTGCAAATAGAATTATTCCTTAATTTTATATTTGGATTGTTCATTATTAGTGTATAGAATCACAACTGATTTTTGTGTATTGACTTTGTATCCTGTTACTTTGCTGAATTCATTTATTAGTTATGTAGTTTTTAATGTGTGGGGTCTTTAGGGTTTTCTACCTATAAGATCATGTGATCTGCGAACAAAGATAATTTTACTTCTTCCTCTCCAATTTGGATGCTTTGGTAGGGTGCTATTATTAACACATTCAATGAATAATTTGTGTTCTGTCATTTTTATGAGGACTCCATGAGGTTATGGGTGTGTAATTGTTTTATAAACTATTTTAGGAACATTGATTTTTACAATCAACTAAATGTCAAAATAGACTTCCACTCATGATAGACTAAGTTATTGTTAGCACTAATAGGGGCTTATAAAGACAAAAACAAGAGGATGAGTAAGAGCAATCTATTGAGTGTTTAAAATCTAGCTAAGAAATAACTCGAACCTTCAGAGTCATGATAGAGTAATGGAATAAAGCTACAGACTCAACTCTGTATTAATGTCAAACTAAAACAAAAGCTTCAGCTTCTGATAGAATAGTTTGGTTCTCCCTCAGATATATTTGCTTGGTGATTTCAGTCTGGATATATTTAAAAATGAAAAAAATAGAATTAAATAATATGGAATTAATAATAGTTGTATGACTAAACCTGTTTTTAAAACACCCTTTCCTTGTTATATATTATATATTAATATATTCAGAGGTTTAGCTGGTGTCTACCTGTTTTCCTGTGCTTGTAAGACCTATTAATCCCTCTAAGTTAGAAGTTATATATCACTGCTCACTGAAGAATAAATATAACACCAGTCGCCTCCAAACCACTGGTTTCCAGAAACAAGAATTCAGCCTCACAAAACACCTCTCCATTGCAACTCTCCCTGCTATAAGCCAATTCCAGCATGACAGCAGGGCTGAATCTGGGAATGGCTAATGGCATTTCCCCAAACCTGAATAGGATACATTAAATTGATTGCTGCCAGACAGCTCAGGGCATCTTAATGTACATGTTATTACCTCCTATTGGCCAAACACCTAAATAGCCATAGGCATTTCCCCCATTCTGACAATGACTCTGTATACCAGTGGTTCTCAACCTTCCTAATGCTGCGACCCTTTAATACAGTTCCTCATGTTGTGGTGAACCCCAATTTCATTGTTACAAATTGAACATAATTAAAGCATAGTGATTAATCACAAAAACAATGTGTAATTATATATGTGTTTTCCGATGGTCTTAGGCGACCCCTGTGAAAGGTTCATTCGACCCCCAAAGGAGTTGCGACCCACAGGTTGAGAACAGCTGTTGTATAGGAAAACTTGACCCTTTGAAGTGTATATCTCTGCCTCGCCTCAGGACAATTTGTGTTAATAAAAAGCATGGGGTCCTGAGACGAAGAGATCTTAGTTTCCTTTAAACTAGGCTCCTCTGACCCCCAAATGCCTTTCAAAATTATATTTCGTCTCTGGACTCCTATTTAGTCTACGCACAGCCTTCTCCAGATTTCCTGAACCCTTCTTAATGCTGGAACAAGAACCCCGGCCTCTCCCTTCTGATTGACCTTGTTCGGGAATTCCTGTTTCATCTCTACTGCTGTTCAGCCAACAGACAAGATGGCATGATACCCTCTATCATCCCATCCCTCGCCCCACCCCTCCAGGGCCAAGTGCCTCCTCTTCTTCCTCATGGTAGTATTCAGTGGACACTCAACTTATTTAGCAATCCCTCACTTGAATCACACTACTTCCTACCTCTAACCATCCTCACAAGCATTCATTCAACAAACATTTATTGAGCATTTATTATGTTCTAAAGTTCTGAAATACAAAACCTACTAGAAACTTTGTGTGTGTTGTTGGGGAAGGGATAGGCATCTTCTTCCTCTTCCTCTTCTTAAAGAATACCCTTCAACATTTCATGTAATACTGGTTTTGTGGTGATGAACTCCCTTAGCTTGTTCTTATATGTGAATCTCTTTATCTGACCTTCAATTCTAAATGATAGCTTTGCTGGGTAGAATAATCTTGGTTGTAGGTCCTTGCTATTCATCACTTTAAATATTTCTTGCTGCTCCCTTCTGGCCTGCAAAGTTTCAGTTGAGAAATCAGCTGAAAGTCATATGGATGCTCTCCTGTAGGTAACTAATTGCTTTTCTCTTGCTGCTTTAGGATTTTCTCTTTGTCTTTAACCCTTGGCATTTTAATTATGATGTGTCCTGGTGTAGTCCTCTTTGGGTTCCTCTTGTTTGGGACTCTCTGTGCTTCCTGGACTTGTAAGTCTATTTCCTTCACCAGGTATGGGAAGTTTTCTGTCATTATTTCTACAAATAGGTTTTCAATATCTTGCTCTCTCTTTTATCCTTCTGGCACCCCCCATAATGTGAATGTTGGTACACTTGAAGTTATTCCAGAGGCTCCTTACACTATCTTAATATTTTTGGATTCTTTTTTCTTCTTGCTATTCTGATTTTGTGGTTTTTGCTTCCTCATATTCCAAATTGTTGATTTGATTCTTAGACTTTTCTATTCTACAGTTGAATCCCTGTAAATTATTCTTTATTTTAGTTAGCATATGCTTAATTTCTGACTAGTCAATTTTCATGTCTTTGAAATTCTCACTAAGATTCTTGTAAGTCTCACTAAGTCTCCTGAAGCTCTCTTAAGATCTTTGAGCAACCTTATAACCATTATTTTGAACTCTGTATCCCATAGTTTGCTTGCGTCCATTTCTTTCATTTGTGACATGCTTCTTTGTCTTTGCATTTTGGCTATTCTCCCCCCCCCCCCCGCCCCATGCTTGTTTCTATGTATTGGGTAGAGCTGCTATGTCTGCTTGAGATGGTTGAGTGGCCTTGTGTAGTAGGTATCCTATAGGGCCCAGTGGCTTAGCCTCCCCAGTCACTTGAGATGGTCGCTCTAAGTGCACCCCTTTGTGGGCTCTGTGCATAGTCTTGGTGTAATTGAAACTTGATTGCTATTGATGTCACTGGGAGGAATTGACCTCTAGGCCAACTGGCTGTGAGGACCAGCTTCAACTACAGTGGGAGCTCTTCTGTGCAGGAGACACCCCTATGGAACAGGACTTGCTTCAGTGGGGCTTTGGTGCTCACTACATCTGCCCCTTACATGTGCCACTTGTGGATATGTAGAGTTGTAATCTGGTATGGTCTGCAGCTGTCCACCAGATGCACTAGATCTGGTGCCTCCCAGGTGGTGAAAATTCAGCCACTACCTGGGGCTACCCAGCAGGAGCTACAGAGAGGTCTACACGTGGCTGCTACTTATATTGGGCTTGGAAGTGCCCAGGTGAGGCTCAGCTGTGAAGCAAGGTGCTAGTGCCAGGTCTTTGGCCTCTTATTGATATGTTTGGAGCACACTGATGCCAGCTGCTGGTGGTTTGAGAGATTTTAGCAAAGTCTGAAGCCTGAGTTAGGACAGGCCATTCATATGCAAAAGCCACTACAAACAGCTCAGGAGGGGCTGCAAATTGGATTGCGGGTGGGAGGTGAGGGGGGAGGGCTCAGTGAATCACCAGGGCAGAGTTAATAGTGTGAGCCAGGCTGATGGATACTCAGATATGGCTGGCAGTCAGCCCTGCAATGAGAGAGATTTCAGCACAGAAACAATGACCTCTATGAGCACCCCTGTCTGGGAGAAAGCTGCCCCCAAGTTCCTGTCCTGATGCCAGACAATAGAGTTCCTCCCCATATGTCCCGGGGTCCCCCAAAGCCAGCACTGGATCTCAGCAGGATCAAATCTGAGTAAGTTCATGTGTCGGCCCTTTAAGAGGAACACCTGGGTCTCCAGCAGCCTCTGTGTCACTCAGTCACAATCCCTGCATGTTTTTACAGCCCATAGTTATGGGGACTTTTCTTCCCAGCTCTGGAACCCTGAGCTGGGGGTCTAGTATGTGGCTGGGACCCTTTGCTCCTCACAGGGGGCCTCTGCAGCTGAGATACCCCTCCCTGATTGACAAAACAGCACATGTGGGTATCAGACAAGCCCGTTCCATGCCTCTGCCCCTCCTACCAGTCTCAATCTGCTTTCTTCTCTACTGTTCTAGTTGTAGGACTTCCAATAAGTTGTAGGACTTCCAGCTTTCAAGTTGTGATGAATGATGGTTGTTCAGTATTTTAGTTGTAATTTTTATGTGGCTGTGGGAGGCAGAGTACCAGCATTTACCTACACTGCCATCTTGGTTCTTTCTGTTGTGCAACTTTTGAGCTTAGGGTTGAAGAGGTCTTGCAGCTTCCATACTCACCCTCTTGAACTCGAGACAAAAAGCCCAGGCTAGCTTCCTTGAGGATGAGAGACCACATGGAAAGAGGAGTCTAGATAACAACCAAATCCAACCACCAGGCATCTGAGGGAGGCAATATTGATCACTAGACTCCACCAAATGCCAGATAGCTTCTGACACATAGCTAAACCTAGGAGAGACCAGCAGAAACACCTACCAGTAGAGCCTTTCCCAAATTGCCAGCATAAAAAATTGTGAACCAATAAATGATTGTGTTTTTAGTCATTAAATTCAGAGTGGTCAGTTATGAAGCAATAGATAACTAACACATCCCTACCTTCAAACACATTACAGCAAGCTGTCTCTGATGAGAGGAGAATCTCCTATCACTAACAGAGAGGAGGAAATTGTCACATGTCAAGCACAGTTCCAGACATTTCAAGTTATTTGAAATATCAGCTCCTTTTCCCAAGAAATGATAGGGGACTATAAATACTGTATAGTTGAGTTTCACTATGAGCTAAATAGGTTATTGTGGGTCAGCAGAAAACTCAGCCTCATTTACTGTTGATTCTATTGCGAAATGTTCATCATTTAAATAAATTTATTTATAAATTCACTTGTTGGTAAACTGAGGATGCTTTATCCTAAGACCTGACACATCACTTCATAAAAGCAGATCAGAAATAAAAGAGAACAGTGAGAAATCAAACAGAATTAATCTTCATCTGCATATACATCCTTGCAGGAGTGTTTATAAAGAAAAAAAAATGTCTTGTGAATGCAAATGAATGCAGATGTGCTCCCGAGTTGTATGTTCCTGGAAGAGAATGACTTTCAACCCTAATTGAGACATTTGGGCCACACTCTGTGGATACCAGAACATGATTATGTTCAGAATGGAGGCTTTCAGAATGTCATTTAGCAGAGGAAAACATGGCTGGATACCAGTAATAAACTAATGCCCCTGAGCTACTCATTTTTTATTGCAACATAATTGAAACATACACATTGTATAATGCTCCTTGCTTGACAGGGGGCAGGACTGAAATTCAGATGATTGATTCTGAAATTTAGTCACTTAGATAAGGTTTCTTCTTCAACAGAAAATATGTCACTGATCTAATTTCTGAGCAGCCAAGATAAGTGGAACTGTCACTCTGTCCTCCTGCTAGAGTCTTTGTTCATGTGAAAAGAAAGCTGTGCAGATACATTTTTGTTTCTAAAATAGATTTCGTTTCTTATATGCATTCTTTTCAAAGGTAATTTAAAGAATTGATTAAATTAACTGAAAAACTCAAGAGGCCAGTTTCTACTTTTAAATGTACACTCATGGCTCTTGTATGCAGCAGCAGAGATAGATAAGGACTACGGACAACAATTAAATTTTATTCACTGCATAAGTGGGGATATTTGGAATGTGCTGTTATCCAGGGGAACATCACAAAGAACAGGCTCAAGCTTGGCAATATCTTAAAAATTATAATTCCTTTTGTGTGTATGTGTGGGGTGGCAATTGTACTGTATTCGTAGCCACAAATGCTTTGTCTTTCTTCTGAAATAAAAGGCAATAAATCCCAGGGTTACAATTTAGACATGAGTGTCAAAGGGAAGTGACTTAAAATGAATAAGTGTCTGTCTTATTTCACAAAAGAGAGATGTGTGGCAGTTATTCAGTTAGAGTTGAAAAGAAAATGATGCACTCAGAAACATGCACACAAATTCTTACTCAATGTTGGCTGGAAGATGTTAGAGATGAGGAACTTTTCATCTCTGTGTCTTTGTCTAAGTCTGCATGTCAAGGAGCAGAAAAACATTTCCTACACTGCCAATTTATTTTAACAAACACATCTGTCTAAAATTTAGCATCATATTTCAATCAGTTTTATACCTAAATCAACACCTTTTTTATTTTATTAATTTCTATTGAATGAATACTTGTTACCCACTTTTTATGGAAAATAACAGGCTAGGTAGACACAATAGAACATTCAAAGATATATAAGATATTCTACGAGAAACCAAGATGGCGGCATAGGTAAACACCGGAGTTTGCTGCCTCGAACAACCACTTCAAAAATACAACTAAAAGACAAAACGGACATCATCCAGAAACACAGGAAGGCTGGCTGAGTGGAAATTCTACACTAGAAGGAAAGAGAAAAGCATACCGAGACTCAGAGGAGGCACAGTACGGAAGTAAAATACTGAGGTGCAGAGGTGCATGCAGAGCGGGCTGGCGGCTGAGGGCGCGGTTGTCATTTTCAATTGGGAGGGAGTCTCAGGCTCTGAGCTCCAGTTCCGGGCCAGTCTCTAGGGACCCAGACTCATACGGGAGAAGCAGGACTGTCTGGCATCAGTCGGAACTCGAGGGCAGCTTTCTCTCCGAGGGTCTTGCAGCGATTACCGGGACACTGAGAAGCAGAGTCTCTGAGGGCTGGACTGAGAGCAGCCATAACTGCTAGCCCTGCCCTGTTGATCCCATGGGACCCACCCTGCCCAAGCCCTGTAGGGAGGCTTTTGCTGGATAGCCTCAGGCAAAGGCTAGATTAGCACCTCCCTAGAGATCCAGGAGCCAGGAAACTCAGAGGTCAGAGTGGGACCATCCAGTTTGCAGCTCCTTGGAACCATAAAGGACACACTCAGGGGGCAGACTCAGTGAGCACCAAAGCCCCATTGAAGCAAGTCTTGCACCAGAGGGGTGTCCCCAGCACAGACGTTCTCCCACTGCAGACACAGTTGATTCTCACAGCCAATTGGCCTGGAGGTCAATTCCTCCCAGTGATAACTACAACAATCAAGGCTTAACTACAACAAGACTGTGCACAAAGACCAAAAGGGGGTGCACCAAGAGTGTCCTCCTCAGGTAATTGGGGAGGCTGAACCACTGGGCCCTAGAGGACACTCAGCACAGAAAACCACTTTATCAACACAGGGAAGCATAAAAAATGCGGAGACAAAGAAAAAGGACACAAATGACAGAAATGGAGGAAAGGAAACTACTGGATATAGAGTTCAAAACCACACTTTTAAGGTTTTTCAAGAATTTTCTAGAAACTGTCGATAAACTTAATGAGATCTACAAGAAATCTAATGAGACCCTCAAGGTGGTGAAAAAGGACCAACTAGAAATTAAGCATACACTGACTGAAATAAAGAATATTATACAGACTCCCAACAGCAGACTAGAGGATTGCAAGAATCAAGTCAACGATTTGAAATACGAAGAAGCAAAAAACACCCAACTGGAAAAGCAAAATGAAAAAAGAATCCAAAAATACAAAGATAGTGTAAGGAGCCTCTGGGACAGCTTCAAGCGTACCAACATCAGAATTATAGCGATGCCAGAAGATGAGAGAGAGCAAGATATTGAAAACCTGTTTGAAGAAATAATGACAGAAAACTTCCCCTACCTGGTGAAAGAAATAGACTTACAAGTCCAGGAAGCGCAGAGAACCCCAAACAAAAGGAATCCAAAGAGGACCACACCAAGACACATCATCATTAAAATGCCAAGAGCAAAAGACAAAGAGAGAATCTTAAAAGCAGCAAGAGAAAGAAACTCAGTTACCTACAAGGGAATACCCATACAACTGTCAGCTGATTTCTCAACAGAAACTTTGCAGGCCAGAAGGGAGTGGCAAGAAATATTCAAAGTGATGAATACCAAGAACCTACAACCAAGATTATTTTATCCAGCAAAGCTATCATTCAGAATTGAAGGTCAGATAAAGAGCTTCACAGATAAGAAAAAGCTAAAGGAGTTCATCACCACCAAACCAGTATTATATGAAATGCTGAAAGGTATCCTTTAAGAAGAGGAAGAAGAAGAAAAAGGTAAAGATACAAATTTTGAACAACAAATACACATCTATCAACAAGTGAATCTGAAAATCAAGTGAATAAATAATCTGATGAACAGAATGAACTGGTGATTATAATAGAATAAGGGGCATAGAAAGGGAGTGGACTGGCTATTCTTGGCTGGGGGGAAGGGGTGAGGGGGATGTGGGAAGAAACTGGACAAAAATCGTGCACCTTTGGATGAGGACAGTGGATGGGGAGTGAGGGAGGAGGGTGGGGTGGGAACTGGGTGGAGGGGAATTATGGGGGGAGGGAAGAGGAACAAATGTAATAATCTGAACAATAAAGATTTAATAAAAGAAAAAAGATATATAAGATATTCTCGATCTTCACTCAGCTTATTAGACAAATCAGAAAAATATTCATGACCATAAAACAAATACAGATGAGGGGGGAGAGAGAGAGAGAGAGAGAGAGAGAGAGAGAGAGAGAGAGAGAGAGAACAAACAACATGCACTAGGATTTTAAAGGCAAGAATGATTGTGTCCTTTGGCAAGATAATTAAAATTCCTTCATGGAAGAAGAGATTCAATGGATAAAGTTTCAATAGACAATAATGGAATGATGGGGTGTGGTTAAGGAGATTATAGATTAATCCAATTTGAAGGAATGGCTGGAAAAGGCCCCAAATAGGAAGTTCATTGTGGCTGAGTTTGGCTGGAGCCAGGGTACCAGAAGGTAGAGAATTAGAAGGAGGGAAGCTCCACTTGAGGAATCAGAGCTTAAGTTAGTAGGCAATGGGTGATGTTATGAGCAACAGGGCTCACCGCAGGTGGGTAAGCAGGTACAAATTCAACAGAAAGTCTCTCCAACACCATTTCCATGACAGTTGTGCCACATAAACAGTGCCTTCTCATTTTTGGAGCTAGTCTTTTTATTACATTTTTCAAGAAACCAAAGGTTTTACCACATATATGCAATATGCAAAACTATATGATCCTAGATATATCTACACTAATAAAAGACAAACATGCAAATTGACCATACCTTCACTATGCCTTAAGCCACACCCACCAGCCAATCAGAGCGAATATATGCAAATTAACCCAACCAAGATGGCGGCCGGCAGCCACGGAGCTGGAGCAAGCAGGAGGCATTGTTACCCCAGTGATGTAGGAAGCCAAGCTTCCTGCCTGCCACGGACGGCTCTGAGCTCCACTCAAGGCAACAAGTTTCAATTATAGAAGATAATTAAATTCAGATACCTGCTTTCAGCCGGACGTGGCCACAGAGCTGGAGCGAGCTTGGGTTGCCCCTGGCAATGGAAGAAGCCAAGCTTCCCTCCTGCCCTGGCCAGCTCTGAGCTCCCCTCAAGGCCACAAAGTTTCAATTATAGAAGGTAAATAAATCCCAGAGTAAAAAAAGAAAAAAGAAAAAAGGAGAGGCTGGGAGCTTCCGTTGCTGGGGGGCTTGGCCACCCTGAAAATGGCCCTCAGCCCCTCACCCAGACTGGCCAGGCACCCCAGTGGGGACCCCCCACCCTAAAGGGGGTATGGCCACCCTGAAAACAGCCATCAGCCCCTCACTCAGGCTGGCCCATGGGGTTAGGGTCCCCACTGGGGGAGGGGCTTGACCAGCGTACAAATACCCATCAGCCCCTCATCAGGCTGGCCAGGCACCCCAGCGGGACCCCCACCCTGATCCGGGACACCCTTAAGGGCAAACCAGCCAGCTCCCATCCGTGCACCAGGCCTCTATCCTATCTAATAAAAGAGAAACATGGTAATTAGCCGTACATCTGCTACCCTTCCCATTGGCTAATCAGCGAGATATGCAAATTAACTGCCAGCCAAGATGGCTGCCGGCAGCCAGGCAGCTTGAAGCTAACATGAGGCTTGCTTGCTTCAGTGACAGAGGACTCCAAAGTTCCCCGTCTGCCGCTGCCGGCCTCTGAGCTTGCAGTTTGAAACATTGTTACAAATATAGAAGCTAAACAAAACCCCAGAAACCTGCTTTCAGCCAGCTGGGATCTCAGAGCTGGAGTTGATACAGTGTTTTGATTATAGAACCCAAACAAACCAGATACCTGCTTTCAGCAGCAGAGGCCTCAGAGCTGGAGCCAGAGCTAAAGCTGGCCCAGAATAAAAGAAAAGAAAAAAAGGAGCAGTTGGGAGCTTCAGTCACCCACCAGCCTGAAAACAGCCCTCAGCCCCTCACCCAGACTGGCCAGGCACACCAGTGGGGACACCCACCCTGAAGGGTGTGTGACCAGCTGCAAACAGCCATCATCCCCTCACCCAGGCTGGCCAGGCACCCCAGTGGGGACCCCCACCCTGATCCAGGACACCCTTCAGGGCAAACCAGCCGGCCCCCACCCATGCACCAGGCCTCTATCCTATATAGTAAAAGGGTAATATGCCTCCCACCACCAGGATCAGCGGAGCCGCGAGGCCTCCCTGCACTGAGATCAGTGGAGCTGAGAGGCCTCCCGGCACCGGGATTAGCTGACAGGGGGCAGCGCTCAAACCCCCTGATCGCCCTGCGGCTCTGTGTGTGACAGGGGGTGGGGTCACAACCTCCCTATCTGCCCTGCTCTGTTCATGACAGAGGAAGGCGCCCCAACCCCCTGATCAGCCCTGCTCTGTGTGTGACAGGGTGCGGCGCCCCAACCCCCTCACCACGGGCCCTGCTCTGTGTGTGACGGGGTAGAGCCATAACCTCCCCATCAGCCCTGCCCTGAGTGTGACAGTGGCGGCGCCCAACCCCCTGATCGGCCCTGGTCTGTGGGTGACAGGGGGCGGTGCCCCAACTCCCCTGTCAGCCCTACTCTGTGAGTAACAGGGTGGAGTTCCTCAACCCCCTGATCGGCCCTGCTCTGTGCGTGACAGGGGGAGCTCCCCAACCCCCTGGTGGGCCCTGCTCTGTGAGTGACAAGGTACGGAGCCCCAACCCCCTGATGGGCCCTGATCTGTGAGTGACAGGCTACAGAGCCCCAACCCCCCTGATTGGCCCTGCTCTGTGCATGACAGGGGGTGGCGCCACAACCTCCCCATCGACCCTGCCTTGAGTGTGACAGGGGGCGGTGCCCAAACCCCCCAATCGGCCCTACCCTGAGCGTGACTGAGGGTGGCATCGCAACCTCCCAATCCGCCCTGCTCTGTGCATGACAGGGGGCGGCGCCCCAACTCTCCAATCAGCCCTGCTCTGAGCCCGACCATGGGCTGCACCTAGGGATTGGGCCTGCCCTCTGCCACCCGGGAGCAGGCCTAAGCCAGCAGGTCGTTATCTCCCGAGGGGTCCCAGACTGCGAGAGGGCACAGGCCAGGCTGAGGGATGCCCCCTCCCCCCTGAGTGCACAAATTTTTGTGCACCGGGCCTCTAGTCCTATATAATAAAAGGGTAATATGCAAATTGACCCTAACAGCAGAATGACTGGGAATGACTGGTCACTATGACACACACTGACCACCAGTGGGGCAGATGCTCAATGCAGGAGCTGTCCGCTGGTAGTCAGTGCATTTCCACAGGGGGAGCTCTGCTCAGCCACCAGCCAGGCTGATGGCTGCCAGCACAGCGGTGGTGGCGGGAGCCTCTCCCGCCTCCTCAGCAGCACTAAGGATGTCCGACTGCAGCTTAGGTCTTCTCCCTGCTGGTAAGTGGACAACCCCCGAGGGCTGCTGGGCTACCAGAGGGATGTCCTACTGCCAGCTTGGGCCCGATCCCCCAGGGAATGGGCCTAAGCCAGCAGGTGGACATCCTCCGAGGGGTCCCAGACTATAAGGGGGCACAGGCCGGGCTGAGGGACCCCCCCCCAAGTGCACAAATTTTTGTGCACCAGGTCTCTAGTATGTATATATACACGTGTGTGGTTTGTGTGTGTGTGTATCCCCTTACTAGTTAGTGCTAGAGGCATGCTTCACACACCCTATTGCCATCTCCACAAAGGCATGATCCTGGTTGCATATCACATCATCCCAGGTGCTTGTAATAATAGGCAACTTCACCTTAAATGAGCCCAATCAGTGGGTCCAGACTAGGCTTTAAAAGCTTTCCAGATAATTCTAATGTGCCAAGAAGGCTGGGGATCACTGATACAAAAAACTTTTCATTCAGGCAATTTACATTATCTTCTGAGAGGTCCTTATATTACTGTACTTCAAGACCCAACTAGGCAAAAAATTATTTTGACTAAATAGACATATAACATTTTAAGTTTAGATTTCTATTATAATATTGAGTTTTAATCAGTCTGGCTATCATCAGGAAGAAGAAGATTAAAAAGAAAGAAGGGAATGTAACAACAGATTTTTAATAACAAGGAAAATTTTAGGTGATACTTAAAACTGGGCACCTATGACAATTCTTGGTATGTGAGAATGTGTTAGGGGTTTGTGCACTTACCTTCACACAACAAAACCCCCTTTAGATATAGAGTTACCTCCAGTTAGAGTCAAGACTTGAATGGGGGAAGGCAGAAGAGGGTCTCTGGCAGGAAGTAGAGTTACTCTATCCACACTGACCCCACCCATTTCCCTATTCCTTTTCCTTATTTTTCTGCCTCTTTTGTTTCTTTTTTTTCTGCCCCCTCTCCTTCCTCCTACTTCTGCTTCCTCTTCTTTGTATTCCTTCCCAGTTTATGAAACTTCCTTGCCCCACACTTTATTCTTTATCCATCTCTCTAATAATTTCATTTCTTTCTCACCAATACCTTCTCCCTTATGAGCCCAAAACACCTGAATTACACAACATGTTAATTATTAGTTGTATTTATACATTCATTTATTGAATGAGCTTGATTTTCCTTAGTTTTAAGCTTTAGGGTGCCAAGTTGAACATATAATCTAGTTTTCTTTAAAATAAAAAATTTTAAATAAGCTTCTCTTCCCTAATAAATGGGGAAGTAGTTTCTGATAAAGAAAATAAGACAAAACAAAACTCCTTGCCCCCTTCAATATATTGCTGATAAGGAGAAGAAATGAGCACTAGATTTTGTAGAAAGCTATCACTAGGAAATGTGTTTCATGCAAATTCTCATGAAAACTATCTGACGTGAAAATGCTTGCTGGTTTTAGAAATTAAATGAATAAAACAAGTTGATAGCAGTATAACACCATTTCCCAAATGTTGGGAGGATTTAGGAGCAGGAAAATCAACACCCACCCAGAGATTACCATTGGCCACATACAGCTGTCAGTGAATTTCAATCTTAACAAAACTCACTATCAACTGACAGCACGTTTAACTAAAGAGAAAACACAACACCATCTATACAAATTCCTGATCTTATATTTTCATTTTGTCTTTATTTTTTTCTGGCCTGTAATGGGTTTCGTAAAACTAAATCAATCGATGCCCATGGTTTCATGAAGATGAATCTCAAAGAACATTCCTTCCAAGAAACCTTCCTTGATTCCCACCCCCCCCCGCCCCTTTTTGTTGTTGTTGTTAATCCTCACCAGAGGATATTTTTCCATTGATCTTTTAGTGATAGTGGAGGAGAGAGGGAAAGACAGAGAGAAACATTGATGTGAGAGAAACACATCGATTGGTTGCCTCCTGCACACACACCTATCAGGGCACGGGCTGGAGAGAAGCCTGCAACCAAGGTACGTGCCCTTGACCAGAATTGAACCCGGGACGCTTTAGTCCACAGGCTGACGCTCTATACACTGAGTCAAACCGGCTAAGGCACCGCGCCCCCCCCCCCCCCTATTTTCTTTCAATTATTTTTCTCAGGGTCTCTTTAGATACCTACAATGTGACAGGCACTTTGGTGGGACATTTACTGACATTATTTCTAATTGTTGTGACAATCTTGTGATGCAGGTATTTGTAGCACCAATTTACAAATGAGGAAATTGAGCAAACTGTCTACATCACAGCTAACATAAGCAGAGCTGGTATTCAAATCAGGATGTTTAATTCCAATGCCATACTGTCTCCCTTCTCTGCTTTTCCCCAATGCCATAATACATTAATTATCTGTAAGTTTATTATTATTTTATAGTAACTTTGCACACACCCATTTTGTCTCCTCAATCAGATGAAAATAGTAAAAAAAAAAAATATCTGGAAAATTGTATCATAAACATCCTGGGCAGTAGGCATGTTTAGGTATTGGAGGGAAATCTGCTATTTTGGCACACCAGTTATCTCACATTAGTTCAACCTGAATGTACTCTATGTACTACCTAGTAATCAATGCCACCCTTAAAACAGAAAAGCCCCATAGAGAGTTAAGAATGTGACATGGAATTACCAGCAGTTTTTTTTAGAATCCATGATGGTTCAGACAGAACCTTTCTAAACCATTTATTCATATTGATAAGATTTCAAACATGATCTTACACCCTATTAAATCATGTCTTTCTGATTCTGTGTTTATATAACAACTAGAGGCCTGGTGCACAATTTCATGCACTGGTGGGGTCCCCAGGGTGTGTGTGTGGTGGGGGGGGCGGGGGGAGGCGGGATGCCATCGGCCCTCCAAGCAGGCAGTGGGATGCCCTTGCTGGCCTGGGATCCAATCTGTACCACTAATATTCGGGCTGGTTGTCGGGGAGCCACCTGGAGGACACTTTTATATTGTTTCTTCCTTGCTGAGTGTCTAGGGAGGGGAAGCGGTTGTGGTGCCTGAGGCCAACTTTCAGGAGGCTGGGGGCAATGTCAGGATTGTACCAGCAGCGCTGGTCCATCAGTGCCTGGCTCGTTCTCTGGAGATTGGATCTGCAGGACTACTGAGGGAGTGAGTGGCTCCCACCAGGCTGGTGAGCCACCGGGATGGGTCAGTGGTCAGCTGAGCGGTGCTCCCGCTGTGGGAGCACACTGACCACCAGGGGGCAGCTCCTGCATTAAGCGTCTACCCCCTGGTGGTCAGTGCGCATTATAGCAACCAGACATTATGGTGGTTATGGTGGTTCGGTCGCTTAGGCTTTTATATATATATATATATATATATATATATATATATATATATATCTCCATATATATCCCTAAATGAGATTTCACTCCATTATTTCATCCTGTTGAAATCTTATAATTCTTAGTCTGTCAACTATACTATCCTCTAGCTATCCTCTCCAGGAAACAAACATCCCTTATCCCTTCTCTATGTGCTTTGTCCTTGTTCTCTGCCTCCCAAATGTCCTTTAGTGTCTATTTGAACACACTTCTGTTCTTATTTGCTAGACTATCAGCTACATGAAGACAAGGCCCTTGTCTTGTTCACTGCTGAATGCTGGCATCTAGCACAGGGTCTGATATGGTGTAGAAGCTCAATATGTTTTGAATAAATGAATTAATAAAAGGATGGGGAACATGAAGACAGGCCTAGGAAAGAAAGGGAAAGGCAGGGAAAAGAGAAGAGGAGAGGAGGGGAGGGGAGGGGAGGGGAGGGGAGGGGAGGGGAGGGGAGGGGAGGGGAGGGGAGGGGAGGGGAGGGGAGGGGAGAGGAGAGGAGAGGAGAGGAGAGGAGAGGAGAGGAGAGGAGAGGAGAGGAGAGGAGAGGAGAGGAGAGGAGAGGAGAGGAGAGGAGAGGAGAGGAGAGGAGAGGAGACATCATAGATAGAGGAAGGAGATAGAACAGGATAAATTCGGGAAATAGCAGGATGCAGAGTTTGGAATCTAAGGTGCTTAAGTTAAAAGTTAGTTAATGTCTTTGAGCCTCATGTTTTTATTTGAAAAATGTCATCATATCGACCTTACAGGATTGACCTGAGAATTAAAGGAGATGATATATGGGCAAACATCTAGTGTTCAGGGGGTAGGATCACTGCAGGTTGGCAGGCTGACAGGGTTTCTCAGCTTCACTATCAGTGTTATCAAACAACAGGATTATGTCACTCAGAGCCCTCAGACCCTGAAATATCTGGGCCTTGTTCTCATTACAAGGCCTCTTCCCAGTGAATCACATCATTAAAATGGAAGATCTATTAAAACAGTGTACCAGATTAAGGTGATTCATCCATCCCAGCTGTAGTCATCATGAGAAAATCCTATGCATTCAGTAGAGTAATAAAGCCTGAAAAACCACTAATTTGCAGAGGTTTTGGTCTCTGTGTTATTTATTTTTGTATTTTCAAAGAGGAACTGCAGAAGACATCTTTATGTCAGCAACATGTAATAGGCTGGTAGACTCTTAGTAAGTGGAGGCACATTTACACTTCCAAAAGTTTATTTTTTCATCAAAAGGTGTAATTGGCTATTTGTAGAAAGTATAGGCATACCTATATATTGGGTTATTTCTTCCCTTGATGGTAAGCTATCATGAAATACATTTTATTTATTTTTTTAAATATATTTTTACTTATTTCAGAGAGGAAGGGGGAGGGAGAGCTAGAAACATCAATGATGAGAGAGAATTATTGATCAACTGCCTCCTGCATGCCCCACATGGAGATTGAACCTGCAACTTAGGAATGTGCCCTGACCGGGAATTGAACCATGACCGGTTCATAGGTGGACGCTCAACCACTGAGCCACGCTGGGTTGCAGTACATTTTTAATGTTAGGTAGGAATTTTGAAAGCCTATTTTCTTTGAAAGCCTCAGATTTGGCACCTTATTTAGCTTGTCAAGGAATGCTGCTACTTAAATTAAACAAGTAACATCTCATCCTAAACACAACTTCAAAAGTAAATTCCCTTCCTTTTTAAAATAGACTAAGTAGCAAAACTCTACCTCTGCAGATTTATGATAAAGCCTAAAAAGCCTAAAAAGCAAAACAATAAGTTTCATTCATCTGGAAAGTCCACAGATATAAAAAAGAATCAGCTATTCAATAGGTATTCATACCATTCTTATATTTAATATTTCCCATGTAATAAATGATCATCTAGTAGTACGAAAAGGAAACATCATTATCTTCTAATTCAACTTATTGTGGTTCAATACATGATTTCTCCAAGATTTTGAGTGTTTTTATGTCTCAGAAGCTGCCCTTTACTGGACATCCCTGCCTTTAACCTCTTCTACACTGGCACACCCCCATGCACTGCCTATTTTTGACAAGGGAGGATGAGAACATGGGGGCGGTAGCTGGGGTGCCTGAAGGCCTTCAGAGGCCACCTCTAAAGCAACAATCACTGCTTGCTAGACATGCCATTTAGAATGCTGAGACAGAGGCACAACAGTTCTGTCATTTGTTTTTATCCACACTGAAGGACTAAGAAAGTTTTCACCCTATGAACTGCATTTAGTTATCTCCCTTCTTTCAAAGTAAAATGTACTAAACAGCCAGTTTCAGCTTTGTATATAGTTCTCACTTTATAAATCCTAGTGTTCATGATCTATACACACAGGTTTCTAACAACGTTGAGGCTGCCAGAGAAAAACCAATTGCGTCTCTATAACTAGTATTGACCCAAAAGATATGTATGTGTCTCACTTGAATTATAGGTGTGTTATTTGAAATCAAACAATTGAAGATCTCATCCAGAAGAGCATTTGTTTAGACATTTTTATAACATTTCCCACATCAAATGACTTAACAAGATTTTCATGGAAAAGTACTTTTCCAATTAAGTTAGATTCCATGGAAGTCACAGAAGTCCTGCCCGTATGTAGTAGGGGTAGGGTTGTACAGGAGAGCAATGTGTTTCCTTTGCATGAGAACATCAGAGAGTGGTCTGGTTAAAGAAGAACATCAGTGCCCCATTCACCTGTGCCCACTCCACTTGCAGCAGATGATCTGGCTCATCCCTTTCACATTTTCAGATTACTTTAGGTACAAATTAAAAGGTCACTATCAAGCAACTTTTCATGACACCTAGATCACAATGTCATATATTATATCCAAAAACAAAACAAATATTCCTGCATTTATACCTCCAGAGCACTGCATTTGTTCTCTGCCTACCATGTCATCACTCCTACAGAAATGATGGCTTTTGTCATCTTCAGGAGATGACTATAAACTACCTGGACTTCCTAAAAGACTTCTGAGACCTGGTAGAAATGCAGGTGCTATATTCTGCTATCAATCATGGTTTTATGGTTTTGTATGCACTATTCTTACCCCACTCTTCAACTTTCTGAAACTAAGAATAATCTTAACACAAAAAACAGTTTTTAAAAATATTTTAAGCCAAGGGACAACATAAACACAACTGTTCTCTTTCCAACTGTATTAGCTAACTATGCCTAAATGTTTCAGCCAGGAAAAGCAGAATTATTCCAATGAACATACAGAACACAGGTTGAGCACTGAGTGAGTGCTATGCCCACAGCATGGGCCAGAACTTATTGGTGCCCTTACACATGATATCTGGATATAACTGCAATGTTGGTGGGTAAGGGAAATGCCATGTGGTCAGGGTGGCCTTCTCAGCCAGTTCTGCTGACAATTTGGCCTTGTGTGCTTCCTGTGGCCCCAGCTATGACCCCACCCAACTGAGGAGGTAAATTATACTGATTTATGTCAAGTCTAACTCTGGTTTGTAAGCAAAACCTGGAATTAGTCTTTCAAAAAGCAAGAATCTAAAGATGATGCTTGGATTTCAACTAGACTAAAAGAGATGAAAACAAAGGCCTCCCTCCAATGAAAATGTTCGCTGAGCAATGAACAAAACATAAAGGGGCACTTTTCAACAGGTCTGCCATCTTACTTGAGGGAACTGCACACTCTCTCCAGATGGGCTGCCATCAGTGATCAATTTGTGAAATGTATCAGTGCTGCAATTAAATATATATGCTAGTGAGATGATGAATATAGCATATAGGGTGACCAACTGGCCTGGTTTGCCTAGACTGTCCCAGTCTTAGTACTGAAAGTCCAATGTCCCAGGAAACCCCCTGGTTCCAGGCAAAGCAGCTTGTTGATGGTCTCTAACAGGTGAAACAATAGGCTGAGAAGGTAATGGGCTACAGAGCATACTGAGGGATCAGAGGCATAGCACAAAATCAAGCCAGCTGCAAGGAAGATAACTTGTAGACCGGATATGCTAGACGTGAGACTGGAGTGGACTGTAGGTGACCTCTGTGAGTTCTGACAGTGTTGAAGAGAAATGAATGTGTTATTACACATCTGTAAGGCATCACTATGCTGTATTGTCATTATGGCTGATTTGTTTAGCATCAACCCTTCTTTGGTGTCACCTATATCCAAGTGTTTGAAAGTGTTCTGTGAATTCAGCGAACTTAAAAACCATATAGAGATCTATAAACTGCGGTGTGCGTGATTCATATCCAGAAAGATCCAAGTAGTGTAACTCTCTTCTTAGATTAAGATTTAGGGATAGAAAAGTCCTCAAGAGACCAAGTTCTTGATTCTACCCATCCTGAGTTGCAGAGAAAGCACTAATTAGTGGCCCTTCTGCTATGTTGCACCAAACAGACATTCATAATGATGGTCTACAGGTTAATATAAGACCTGTCATAATCACCAAAGAAAAGAGTACATGAATTCAGATCAATTTTATATAAATAAAATATAATTTTGATTATTTTCATCTGACCACTTTCAAATTGTGTTAGTTAATGAAATACTAAAGGAGCTAAGCATTCAACAACAAAAAAAATAGTATTTTCATAAAAAATTTCAAACTTGGTTTCATGGAGTGCCAAGAGCCTGTTGCATCTTGGGCCTGTTGCCAGCCCTGAGTTGTAACCACTCTGATGTGCAGAGCTGAAGAGAAGTGGGGCCTAAGAAACTATCTGGGGTAGATGGTCTGCATGTCACCAATTGCTCCTCTGCTTGCTCAGCCTTGTGGGGAAAGCTCCTGCTGGCCTGAGTGCTCAGAGACTGCTCCTCCAGCCACAAGGTCAATAGGGTTTTCACTTTGTCAACTTACACATAATTGCTAGTCACATGGGCTCTGCCCTCTTCACCTCATACATGGCTTACTCACATTCCTTCCAAACCCATTAGTACTTAAACAGTTTAAAAACTATCAAACTATCCATTCCAAGTCCATATGCAACACATTTCCTCCCATTTCAAGTTTTTAAAAACTTCTACTTTTGTTTCCATAGAAACTGTAGGTCTTTTCTTACTAGATCTTGAACTGCTTTTGAACTTTGAACTGTTACTCCTTTTGCATTTATCAGGCTAGAATCAGTTCAAAATGATTGCAAAAACCTTTCTCAATCAAGATTAAATGTGACAAGGACATTAACAAACGTGACAGCAGAAACAAAAATTATGACACGTTGCCAACTAACCCCATCTATTGGTAGTGAGCAGATTTATGAGAATTTCAATAAAGTATAATTTGTTTATATATTAAAAATTTTAATTTGAAAACATAGAGTAGTTTCTATATTTGAATACTTGCAATGCTTCTGGTGAAAATAAAAAAAAATAATTCAATCCCTATGCCAATCCTAAAGATGATTTTAGGGAAAAAATGATAATGCTTAGAGATTGACTATAGAGTTCAAGATTAGAGAAATTTTTTAAATGATCAAGTTTCTTATCAAGAAGATGGTAAGAATAGATGAAGCTCTAACCAAAATGAAAAAAGGTTCCAGACAGAAAATTAATATACTCAGTTATTATTAGGAGTGACAATGATTATACAATTATAGATGTTCATTAACGCGATCTGAAATATGGAACTGAAAGAGAGGTGTAAGGTCTGACCTGCAAATGTGGATTTGAGAAGCACCCCTTGGAAATTGGTAATAAAAGCCATGAATGGAAACTTATTAATCTTTGGGAACATATAGCTAGGGGGTGGGAGGAGGAAGAAGAGTAGCTAGCAAAGACATCAGTAAAATCAATCAAGAGAAGCAGGGAAATAAGATGCCAATAAAGTCAAGGCAAGAAAAATTTCAATAAGTAGGCAGAAATCAGTAAATTCAAAAGCCTTTCTCTCATTTAGTTTACCATGGACTGAATGCCAGCTGCAATGCTAAATGAGCACTGAGGATAGAGAGTGAATGTGACTGAGACCATAGCAGCCACCTCAGAGTTTTGGAGCTCAAAGCACATTGGAGACAGATAAACCTAATGAGAGGAGAAGGGATCAGGCTGACTTGAAAAAAAATGTAAATTGCCACTAAAAATGATTTTTAGCCAATTTTTAAAAACATAATCCATGAGCTCCAGAAATAATATTATCCTTATATTTTATGGATTGAGATTATTATATTCATAATGAAAGTCATCAATTATTAGCAAGAAAGAGGTTGGTAATTATTATCAGATTTTGCCAGCCTTTTCAGTTCCATACAAAAGGGCAACAGAAACAAAGCAGTAAGGCCAAATTTCAGTTTGAACATCTCTGGGAATTTGCATTTAAAAGAAAAAGATCATCACTGTAAATATAGTTTCCAATTTGTAACAGCTGAGACTCATAAATGGCAATTGTATGGCATATACCAGCTGACAGATTATCAGCATGTGTTGGCAAGAACCATTTGGCTATTAAAAGATAATTAAAACTTACTGTAATCTTCCAGCTGCTTCATTTGGTAATTTTGTCCTATATGCATGTGATGAGGCTCTGATTTATTTGAAATGGACAGTTCCTCTTTATCAGCTTCTTGCGTTAAGCTGTTGAGTGATAATCCCTCATCTGCAAATCTCCTTCCAGCTACAAAATTTACTCAAAGCATCTTCCTCTGGCTTTAGCATCAATGGTTCCAATTGCCAAGGAGAATTGGGTTCATTCTTTATCTGGTATAATTAAAGCAAGCAATATCCCTCCCTATACCCTCCCCCCGCCCCAGCATTATGTCACTGGAGTAAATGCTTTCATAACCATCTTCCTAAAATATAAAAAAATTGAACTGTGTTAGAGCAGTTGTTCTGTGTGTTCATTTGAGGAAACACCAAAGAGAGCAAGTTCCTATTGGATTTCAGTTCACTTAGAAATAGTTTAATGATAGAGAAGACCATAGTACAGGAATATATTATCACAACAGACCATGCAATCTTCCACTCTAGAAACTAGAAAGGAAAAAAAAATAGCATGGGGGGAGATAATAAAGGACAACCTTTTTGGTATGCAATTCTTTGGACCCTCTAGCTCAGTGGTTCTCAACCTTGGCTGCACATTAGAATCACCTGGGAATCTTTTGAAAATCCTGATTTCTGGGACTCATCCTCTGGAAAGTCTGTTTCTTTGTTACTAATGTTGTGGCCCCACCCCATAACAAAGAAACAGAATTTCCGGAGGATGAGGCCCAGAAATCAGGATTTTAAAAAGATTCCCAGGTGATTCTAATGTGCAGCCAAGGTTGAGAACCACTGTAGCTGGAAGGCATAAGGATGGATTATAAAACATGTCAGGCAGTTTCTAAATGTAAAGTACAGGGTATTTCTGAGAACCACTCTTGCAAGTTTTCAAATAAAGATTTCAATTCAAATTTATGTGTAGTTTTTCTGCACAAGAACCAAATGGAGACACACAACTTTCACACTCAGACTTTTGAGAAGGGCTCCAGCAATTAGGAATTAGCAGGGAAATAAGGTGCCAATAAAGTCAAGGCAAGAATAATTTCAATAAGTAGGCAGAAATCGGTAAATTCAAAAGTCTGGCTTTTATGAAGCCACAGTGAACTAACTATCCAGGTCTCTGCTTTCATAAAAAGACACACGAAAGGTTTCCCCTTAATTTGTTGTCCTAAGAACAGATTAAGTTTTCACATATTGCTAAGCTACAGCATATAAGATATTTCTCCTACAAACATCTTTCTTTTCTATATTTGCTCATATGTTTCCTTCAAAAGTCAACTGAAACATCCCCTTATTTTGAAAGCCTTCCCTAAGTATTTAGTATGGACTTTGTGGCTCCCATTGCATCCTGCACTTATACCCACCACTGTGCTTTTGTCTTATCCTGTATTTACCTCTTTATGCCCCTCTCTCTCCACCCCAACAACAGTGGGAGCTCCAGGAGGGCAGTGCCCTTGTCTTGTCTTGCCCAACTTATAACAGGTGTTTAATAAATGTTGAGTGAAAAAAATAGGAGGAATAGATAAGAAAAGTTATCTTCTGAGGAACAAATTGGGTTTATATTGTCCTCATTTTCATAAGGACTGACAATATCCTCTTTCTGAGATTTTGATAGAAATCAAAAATTAATAGAGGAACATATTGATAAGGAGGATATTCAGTCAAGAATATTCACACACAAAAAGGAAAGACCTCCTCAAAATAGGTCTCTCATCAATGTTTCCACTTTTAAATGTCACACTTGCTTTGGTGTCAGTCCCCATGATCTAATGTCATCTCAACCTTGGTGGAGGGTACTTCTTTTGTCCTTGTAGTACTATCCTTGATCACATCTACATAGTTGTCAGCCAGATAGAGTACTGAAAGTGGTCTGGACACATTTTTTAAGTCTCAGAGGTCAAGGGCAAAGGCCTCTCTGTTTATGGTTGTGTAAGGCCCAAGAAATTACCAAAAGGTGACATCACTTTCATTTGTTTTAAAACCATTACTGATTTATCTCTACCTATGCAGGCCTTTCCTAAGCTCTTAGGTCTTCCTGATCTCCCCTCTCTAATCAGCATCAGTTTTTTAATTGAGGATAAATGCCACCCCGACTTCATCAAGACCAGCTTTACTCTGTTGAAGAACCTTCAAGGACTCCTTGCATTAAAAAGCAAAGACAGCCCTAGCCAGTTTAGCTCAGTGGATAGAGTGCAGGCCTGTGGCCAAAGGGTCCCAGGTTCATTTCTGGTCAAGGGCACATACCTTGGCTGCAAGCTCCTCCCAGTCTGGTGCAGGAGGCAACCAACTGATGTGTTTCTCTCACATGGATGTTTCTCTATGTCTTTCCCTCTCTCTTTCACGCTCCCTAAAAATCAATGGAAAAATATCCTCCAGTGAGGATTATTTAAAAAAAAGCAAAGACATCTATTTTTTATTTTTGGTTTTAAGTAACACAGTTGCTCTGTAGACCTATAATGGTTTCCTGGTCTTGTTCCTATCTTTAAAATAACATTTTTCAACCATAGGGTCACACCAATGTGAGGGGTTGGCAAGTAATGTGTTACTAACAATACTGCCACTACCCTATTTGCCAAGCACTTACATGAGACAATTTTTGAACATCTATAATTCTTATAGCACTCTTTTGAGGTAGAGGTTATTATCCCAATTTCTATAAAGATAACTTTTGTCCAAGGTCAAACAGCTAGTCCTGGTGGAGCCTGAATTTTATTCTAAGTGTTTCTAATTCCCCCAGCAATGTTCTTAATAATGAAATCACACTGCTCTCAACATAGTTAAAACATATACCTAATTTTAAATATAAATTTCAACTAAAGGACTTGTATGCATGCATATAAGCATAACCAATGGACATAAGACACTGGGGGATAGGGGAGGCTAGGGGACTGTCTAGGGCGGGGGGATAAAATGGACACATATGTAATACCCTTTGTAATATTTTAAGCAATAAAAAAAATAAAATAAATAAATATAAATTTACATACATTCGAAAACATCCCTTATAATAGCAGATTTCTCACTTGTTTGCAATGAAAGAGAAGAAGGAAGGGGGTTGGGGGAGTGGGAAAAGATTACCAAAGAACTTATATGCACAGACCATGGACACAGATAGTAGTGTGGTGAAGGCCTGGGGTGGGGTGGGAGCCAGGTAGAGGAAGGCAAAGGAGGAAAATGGGGCACATCTGTAAAACAAAATTTTTAAGGGGAAGATTTGGAGCTGGAGTGCTGGGAACTGTGCTCTTCAGTGCAACTCCCAGTGAGTAAGCATTGCCAGTGTCAGCTGTTCAACAGTTGGGACAGCTTTACTCCAACCCTACTTCATCAAGACCAGCTTCACGTTACTCCATTTTCACATTACTGTCCTCGACATTTTCTGGGGAGGTTATCAAATCTCAGACCCAGAGCAGTAAAACATCCACTTTTGCCTATGACTACTGAACAAGGGTTGAAAACTTTCTTCAAAGCATGGCAGACACCTTCCTGAGACCAAGCCTGGACACTCACTCAGCTCCTGACACCGTGGTGCCTAGCTGAATCATTCAAATGCTCTCAAGCATACCAGGGCATTTTCCATCTACATTTGATAATCTAAATGTACTTAATCAATACATTTATATAAAAAAAAACACCTCACAGGTTTAGTTTTGAGACATTCTATAGTACCTTGGTAAACAATATCCCCCCTCCCCCTGAAAATATAGGTACTTCCTGAATAAACAGAAAATCAAAGAATTCCAAAAGGTCTGATAACCTAAAGCAGAGTAAAGATTTCCTTTTCTGACTTCCCAAGCTGAATCCTTCATATTCTGATTAGAGTACATACCTAACGAAATTATTGAAGTTCTGTCTGTCTTTCCAGCAAGTCCCTGTAGGGCAGTAATTATGATCGCTTTATCTATTTATGGTTCCAAAGGAGATTCTGGTACACAGTAGGCACTCAAAAGATATTTGTAAAAGGAATGAACAAAGGAATGCATTCACTTGTATCTAAGTATTCTTTCACCTATATCAGTGGTTCTCAGCCAAAGGTGATCAATGTGTGAAGACATTTTTGGTTACGAACTTAGGGAAGGACATTTTTGGTATCTAGAGAGTAGAAATCGCAGATGCAATCTAACATTCTGCAATGCACAGGACAGCCCCAGCAAAATAATAATTCTCTGGCCCCAAAATGTCAATAGTGCTGATGTTAAGAAACCCTGATTTAGATACGGAGTAGGTATAAAAATCCCATTAGCAGACAAGAGATCTCAGAAACAAGCCAGATCTCATATTTAGAAAAATGCTTTGGCACAGACATATCATTTAAAGAAAATATTTCACAGAAACATAAGCCAAATTTGAGATTACAGGTGGTCACTGTCATCTCATAGCTCATTTTTGTTTTTCGACATGAATTTCAACTAGATAATGTCTTTGGACTTTCAGAAGTCAGCATTTATATGCTGACCCATAGCCAGAATAACCCAAAGAACGAGACTGTCATTCAATAACAGAGACATGGCTTTTCATTGTGGGTCATGTCTCATAATATGCAATTCAGCTAAAAGGGAAAGATACAAAACATTCAAGATGACTGTCGGGAGAAAACTCTAAAAATGCTTCAGCACAAAAGGGGATTAAAATGTCACAGGAAATTTTTTTCTTGAAAATGAAATGGCTTATGAATGCTTCATTCTTTCCAGAACAGTGAAAACACTGTATGTGTAGGCTGCCTGAGTTTGGAAGGCAGTACAGGCCTTTTCTTTCTTCTGCTACTCGCCCCTAGAACGATTTCCCTGGTGAACTCGGGCCCACATGCACTGAGAAGATAGGAGCAGAAGATGCTTCATCTAAGTCAGCAGTTCTCAACCTGTGGGTCGCGACCCCTTTGGCAGTCGAACGACCCTTTCACAGGGGTCACCTAAGACCATCCTGCATATCAGATATTTACATTACGATTCATAACAGTAGCAACATTACAGTTATGAAGTAGCAACAAAAATAATTTTATGGTTGGGTCACATGAGGAACTGTATTTAAAGGGCCAGAAGGTTGAGAACCACTGGTCTAAGTGAATAATCTGAAGTGTATTTACCCTCCCATTTGGAAATGAAGAGAGACTGCCTCGAACTTGGAAGTGAAAGAGACTGAGCAGAGGTAGACAAATATTTCACTGGGGATAACATTTGCCTGACATTTTAACTATCATCTATCACCTGAAGACTCGTTTGTCCAAAGCAGAATGAAGCCAGCTCTTGCACTGACATGCAATGCAAAGTGATGAATGGGTCTAAAGGAGGACTCAAAGTCAGACCATCTCCATCAGATGGTATTAATCAGGTGTCAATAGGGAGTAGGGCCCCATCTGCCTGGGGCCTGTGTTTGCCAGACACAGCTCTGTTTTCTCTCCAGGCCCAGTGTGATGGGAGCACCCAGCCGCAGCTGCATTTTTCAGTTTGCCTGTTGGATGTGATGGGGGCTCCAAGAGGATAGTGAATGCTTCTTTCTTGACTATCTGCAGATAGTCAACTTTCTGGGGTTTAGATTAATTTCCTGTTCAGCATGTCTGCCAGACGAGAAAATAATTATCTTAAAATTACAAGCAGTTAGCTGTTTGCTTGTCATTGTAAGATAAGATCTTAATGACCTCCTACAACACACCAGAACACACACACACACACACACACACACACACACACACACACACACACACACATCCTACGCTCCAGGTGTTATTCATAAGTCTCAATCTGGGAGGTTAGAGCCCAATTCCCACCCACACCCAACCCATAATCTTAACTATGCTGGTGTGAGCACCTGTCTCCTGAAGGGTAAAGAAAATATTCAAGCACCATGTCCATCACGGTGACTCATATTAATTACAATGGGTATGGTACATTTCTCACTGCCTAGGACATGAGAAAAGTGGCAAAACCACTTTTATCACTAAGTCCTCTCTCTCTGGGCTGGTGGCAAGGCTGACTGAGAGCCCCAAAGGAAATAAGAACATGAGACTCAGGATCTCAAGATGGGTGTCTAGATTCTGGCTACATCACTTATTAGTTGTGAAATCCTGAGCAAGGATTTTTTTTTAATTGATTTTAGAGAAAGAGTAGGGGGAGAGATAAACATTGATCAGTTGCCTCCAGAATGCATCCGGACTGGGGATGGAACCCACAATCAGTCACTAGATTATAAGTGTACTTGGGCATATTATACTCTTAGGTATGTGCTCTGACCTGGAATCAAATCTGCAACCGTTTAGTGTATAGGATGATGCTCCAACCAACTGAGCCACCCGGCTAGGCTCCAGTTTCCTCATTTTTATAAAGGGAGGTTATAAAAACATCTTGTATAGCAGAGTTTCCAACAGTGGCAGTATCGACATTTGGGGCCAGAAAATTATTTGGGAGGTAGTGGGTTACCCTGTGCATTGTAGAATGTTTCAGAGCATCCCTGGACCCTATCTACTGGAAGCTGGTAGCACCCACCCCCAGTTATGATCAATCAAAAATATCTCCAGATATTGCCAATTGTCCCTTGGAAGGAAAAACTGCCACTGCTCGAGAACCACTGCTATAAAGGAACCCCACCTTTATTTTATTTTTTTTTAAATATATTTTTTATTGATTTTTTACAGAGAGGAAGGGAGAGAGATAGAGAGTTAGAAACATCGATGAGAGAGAAACATCGATCAGCTGCCTCCTGCACATCTCCTACTGGGGATATGCCCGCAACCCAGGTACATGCCCTTGACCGGAATCGAACCTGGGACCTTTCAGTCCGCAGGCCTACGCTCTATCCACTGAGCCAAACCGGTTTCGGCAGGAACCCCACCTTTAAATTTTTTATAAAACAGCATCAAGAAACTTTAATTCTACCCCAAGGTTTCAGGGTAACCATAAAAAATAGCTGTTAGTAAAATAAGAGACTTCGGAGTACTCATCTCTAGAGAACAGGATTTGGGGTAAAATTGAGAACCATTTGGCCTCACTTGGAGATTCTTCTCCAATCCTAAATCTTGGAGATGTTTGATTTTGTTTTAAATTTGGACAGGGATTTTGTTCTAATCTTGGGCAAGCAGTAGTGGTGGAGCATAGGCTCCTTTGCACAGTGTTGGGGACTTAAACAAGGTAATATATGTGCAGAACAATGCCTGTCACTGTTGATATAATCACAACTGAAGAATTAGTGTAATGCAGTGTATCTCAGAATGTCACCAAGGCACACTCTCCACACCTGGGGGCAAAACCACACTGTGTGATTTTGCTATAGCCAATTCCAGTTATACCATTCAGTCAAATGAATCAGTCAAGGGCCAGCCACATGCTGGCAAGAATGGCAGAAACCCAGAATTATCAAATGTGTCAAAGGTATCTTGTTGCTGTTACAAAATATTTCTGTGAAGTCTTTGAACCTCTTCCCATCAAATGGTCAATGTTCCCTTCCCTTGCACCTGGGCAGACATTTATGACTATTTTGACCAGTGGAATAAAGCAAAAGTGACTCTATGCAACTTCAAGGCTAGTCATAAAAAGACATGTACTTGTGCCTTGCTCCTTCTTAGAAGGCAGTCTCCATGCTGTGAGGAAGCCTAACCAACGACGTGCAGAGGACATGAATAGATGTCACAGATAACAGCTTCTGCTGATGCTCTACCCATCAGGCAACATCTACTGCCAGTCCTTGGAGTGAATGAGATTTTAAATGATTACAGGGCCCAGTCATTGAGTCATCTCCAGCCTTCAAGTTTTTCCAATTAAAGTTGCAGTCCACATGAAGCAGAGACATGCCATCTCCACTGTGTCTTTTCCAAATTCCTTATCCACAAGATCCATGAGCATAATAATGGTTGTTAATGCCACTAGGGTTGGGGGGTTTGTTACACAACAACAGTAACCAAATGAACCTCCATGAAATCTAACCATTTCTGCTCAAAGAATGTGGTCACTGGGAACTTGGGTCTTGTAGGATTAGCTCAGCTGGAGGTTATGTTCTGCCATTGGGCATGATGAGGAGCTGAAGGTCCCACATTTCTCCAGTGCTATCTAAAAGTGTTTTGTGATACATAAAAAATGCAAAGGTTGTGATTTCTCACATGCCATCCATGTACAGAGCAGCCTAATCAGGAGGAAAGGGAAAGTTATATTTCAGACAAGAACATTAAATGTGAACATTGAAAAAACACTCCCTTGGGGAGCCATGAACTTTTAGGAGCTGGTTATTAGGTCAGGAGCAGGCTGTTTTAGAGAATAACCTGGAGTTGACCCAGAGGTTGGACAGTGACCTCTAGTTTTTGCTTGTTGGGAGAGGTCATGAGGAAAAGTGTATCCAGGCCAAGACAAGAAACGTTGACTCATGATGACCATTTGCCCATATTTATCTGTAGAGATAACTATCTTGATGAAAAAATAAATAAAAGTGGAATGGACTTGAGGGAAATGGTGAAAAGTAACTTTCTAAACAGAAATCAAGAAACGAGACTGTGTTGAGAAAAAGTAGCATGTGTGCAAGCATGCTAAAGAGCACAGTGGATGATTCACTACATATGCACATTATCTAAGCAAGTTGATTCTCCAAAATGGCTTCTTCCCCCTGGAAACACAAACCCCTGGAGGCTCTCAGTCATCTCAATTAATTAGGATTCAACCTGCATCTAGATTCAGAGTATGAATTACAATTCAAGCAGATAAGTAAAACTTTATATTAATAGCCCTTATAAAATAACAGTGGAACACCTGTCTTAGGAAAATATGTGCAATTTCACATTTCATTAAATATTTAAATATATTTAAATTACTTCTGGAAGAATTCACATTTGAAACTCTTTTTCCTGATAAAATAATGACTGACTGATTAAGAATTTGGAATAAACAAAAGGCACAGGTGTCCTATAGAGACATTTGTATTTTAGGTTCCTTTACAGATTAATAGTGTGATTTCAAACTATTACAGACAATTGGCCCAGTTTAACTAGTGTTTTGGCTCATTCACATTTCTAACATCAGTCACTAAATTATATGTGTATTTGGGCATATTATACTCTTAGAAAAGCCTTTTTTAAAAAATGTGAAATCATTCAAGCTAATTGGTAATGTGTCATGCTTTAAAATCATTCAATATTAGTATTTAATTTTATTTATTACCAATACATTTTTAAGGGATCATGCCTAAAGCAGAAGGCAATCTATATAGTTACATTAGGTAATTTAAGTACAATCCAGTGAAACTTCTGTTATAAGGTGACCCAGACTTTACTGAGTATCAATTACTGATAACAAATCACTGAATAGGTGTTTCTGAGTAGAATACATATCTATAGTAGAAGATATATTAACATATTCAAATGAATGAATTCTTATCATAGTGAGTGGGGGGGAAAGCATAAACAGACAAACTATTAATTGAAAACATTAAAATTTTATAAAGTATTTTGCATTCTGAAACATTACAGAGCTAAGTCCTATATTTATCATTTTTTTTATTGTCAGAGTTAAAATCCTTACTCCTCACAATATTTTTGGGTAGCACTCTAACAACTGTAACAAGAACTACTAGTATAAGGGGAGGCCTTGAGCTGTGGAAGAACACAAGAGTCAGACAGCCCTGGGTTCAATGGCTGTCTCTTCTAGTTATTTGGGTTTAACTTGAAGAAGTTACTTTAAACTCTCTGAACCTCCATTTCTTAATTTTTAAAATGGAAACATCAGTGGTACCAACTATTGTGAGGGTTAAGTGAGATAATTATTTATCATGTTCAGATAGGGCCTAGACAAAATATATGCTCAATGACTATTTCTCTCTACATTCAGTTTGACTACATCAAACACATGTTCATCTATTCATCTTTCTAAACTACTGTTTTCTTCCTATTACTTCTCTTCTCAAAGACTCTCTGTAGCTCCCCATTATTTAGCAAATAAATTTCAAATTCACTGCAGTCTGGCCTCAACTCCTTGTTCAACTGTATCATCTACACTTCCTACAACACTCACATTTCACCACATTTGAACTACATTCTTAATCATTGAAATCATAATTTTCAACTCATTCTATTGCCGTGCTTAAAATAACTCCCTCTGATTTTTGCACAGTGGAGAAATACAGTCACTTTTCATAGTGCAGGCCCAGTGATCTTTTCTTCTTACCTTACTGTTACACTGACAATTCACTCTTCTTCTGAACGCCTATGTTTTGATAGTCTGTTAGTCACTGACCATATATTTCCTTGAATGGCTGATATTAATGACAGTTTACACATCTTATCTCACTTGATTTTAATCTCTTTGAGGGTAGTGATCATATTTTACATTTTGTATCATGCACAATACCAGCGAAGATATGCACACAATCGACTTTAAATAAATTATGTGTTGAAATATTGACTTGGTTAGGTTTTCCACTGTTATAACTGATGCAGAAAAAATGACATTCATTTCTAAAATGTAGCCTCTCTTAAATTCCTCACCATCTTAACCCTTCAGGGAAACCACAATGCTAATGCAACAGTGTTAACAGGGAGGGCAGCTTGCTCTGGATTATGGGCCCTGACTTTACCATGACAGACAAGAGCAGCAATGCACTCACTTTTCACTATACAGAGAAAGTTCCATGTTCTTAGGTAACTGGAGCCTAGTTATTTCGATTCTGAGGAAGACACATGGCAAATTGATGAGGCAAAAGTTGATAAAGTCTTAACCTCAGGGTTCCCCAGACAGCTAGTAAGAATCACCAGCCAGTAATATGAGGCAAGGATACTTTCTGCTCAAGGGATGGAAGCTGAAGCAATGAAACATCACCACCACCACCACAATATACCAACAGCTAAAGCTAAAATTAGGCTCCACTCTCCCTGGATGATACCCATCCCCACAACTATAACACTCCATGGCACCTGTTCTAAGTGCACCCAATTAAACTGTGGGGTGGATTGTGCTCTAATGTGTTGTTACTGGTATATCCCAAGTACCTAATAGCCCCTGGCACATAGGAGGTTCCCAAGCAGTGATATTGTGAGTGAATGACTACGTTTTTCCAGGCGAAACAGAAAGAGCAATGGCTGCACTTCACTCTGTAAGCCAGCTGAATGGATTACAACAAAGTTGAGATTCAATGTTTTGATTTTAGCAAAACTTAGTAAAAACAGAAGACTTAAAAGGCTGTCTTTGAAAAGAAGCCAAGGGGATTGAAGATATCTTGTCTGGCTACTTGTGCTGTCCCTTTGGTTCAATGCTTTAGAGCAGGCTACTAACTTGAGGGTGGGATGAAGATGGGGCACTAGGCTTCCTTTGCGCTTATATTACCACATCTTAAGAGAGTAGTTAACAGAATGTATTATTAGTTCCCAATTGATTGCCCTGCTGAGGCAAATGTTTTAATGATGCTTCATTTGAGGAAGTTAGAATTGAAAGATTAGGAGTTAGATATGTTCCCATCAAATTCATGCCAGGGTTGAAGTTTATACTCTGGACTTATGGGGGATGGTCTCATTAGTTTAAGGACTAAAAATATTTTCTATTATACCCAGAGTGTGATAGCTGTCTGCTTTCAGAGGTAAATTCCATTTGATTAGGAAAATCCTTGTTTAAAATTGCATAGTTTCTAGGCAGCCCTTGTCATACTTTTTCTCCTCTGAGGCAACTTCAGATATTCTCATTTAAGATGCATTATGAGTGTGGCTCTTCCTTTGCTTCCACCTTATGTAATTACCTGAATATGGGTACTTTTTATTTTCCCCACAAGTACTTAATACACAGTGTAATGGGCTATATTGCTAATCTTTAGTGTCCTTTAAGATTACATATATTGAGCCCTGAGTAAGTGCTTGGTTCTGTGCTAAGCACTTTGCATGTGTGACAACACTTCCTTACATGATGTTATTATTTTTATTTCTACTTTAGATGAGACAACAGGCTTAAAGAGGTCATAGAACTTGCTCAAGCTCACAAAACTAATCAGTGCTGGAGCTAGGATTTGAACCCATGTCCAGATAACACCAAAGCCCATGCTTTTAAGCAATGCACATTGCATCTATAAGCTACAAGTTTTAGAAAATGCAGGGCCTCCAGAGCCAAAGAAAAAGTGTCTGAAAGATTCTTTCTCTGATAAATAAAGGATTTCAAATGAAGGCTTCATAACTCCCATGTCAAATTATTGACATCAATCACAAAACATGGTAATTTAAGTAAATGGCCAGGGACTGAGAAGAGCCAGCTATAAATAAGAAGTGTATCCTGCTAAGCGGAGGGTTGCAGAGAAACTCAGAGCAGCATGTGTGTGGGGCAGACAGAAGTCAGTCTCACCCTCATTAAACAAGCTCCTTTCCTCTTCATTCACATTTCCCTCTCAAATACCCCTTCATTCAAGATATCCAGGATTTCGAAATAATAACCAAATATACAGAGTGCTTAGCAATGTTCAAAGATTTTCCACAAGTCTCATCTTAAGTAGCTGTCCCTTCTCCTCGAATCCACCACCATCAGCACACTCAAACATTAAAAAAAAAAAAAAAATTAAACTGATATCAAAACTATCAAACAAGAGTCAAACATTTTAAAGGGATCCTATATAATAAAATGGTAATATGCAAATTGACCCTAACAGCAGAACGACTGGTCGCTATGATGCACACTGACCACCCGGGGGCAGATGCTCAACACAGGAGCTGCCCCCTGGTGATCAGTGCGCTTCCACAGGGGAAGCGCCGCTCAGCCAGAAGCCGGCTCATGGCTGGCCAATTCAGCAGCAGTGGCAGGAGCCTCTCCCATCTCCACTGCAGCGCTAAGGATGTCCAACTAATGGTTTAGGTCCAATCTCTCGAGGAACGGGCTTAAGCCAGCAGGTGGACATCCCCCAAGGGCTCCCGGGCTGCCAGAGGGATGTCTGACTGCCAGCTTAGGCCCGATTCCCTGGGGAGCGGGCCTAAGACATCAGTCAGACAACCCCTGAGGGGTCCCAGACTGTGAGAGGGTGCAGGCCTGGCTGAGGGACCCTCCCCCGCTGAGTGCACGAATTTTTGTGCACTGGTCTAGTATGTTTATAAAGTCTGTGTTCCTTTCACCTTACTTTCTTAAGACTTTCCTGACAAGACTGTGCTAGGCAAGGAAGGAGGAAAGCACTGGGCACATCTTTCCTTTAACAGATACTTGGGTAAAGTGACATCAGGTTCTATCAGTCCCCTCCTACCCAGACAATCCCCGTGACCACAGTAAGTTCTTGTAGGCCTCCACCTAGACAGCCACACCAGGCTATCCTGCCTGCAGGAGTAACTATCCACACTCTCTGTTGGCCTTAGGTAGGAAGCCCAATTAATACTGGAAATTCATAACTCTGAAAGCTATGACCTACAACACTCTAACTTGTCAAAGTCTATAACACAGTATCTTTCACTTTAAAAGGTTTAATTCTGCTCATCATTATGGGAAATTATTCATTAAGGGTAAAGAAGTACTTATTGACTGAGTAAAAATACAAAGTAAAATTCTTGACACCTCAGAATAAAAGAAATATAAGAGGGAAAACAGAAGTTTGAAATGAACTTAACTAAATATAGAGATTCACTCATAGCACATCAAATATATAAAAAGAAGATATAAAATAAAGCTAAACATTATTCACTTTGTCCATTTGAAAAAAAATAAAACAGATATCAAAACAATCAAACAAGATTAAAACAAAAGAGTGGTACATTATTTCCATATCCTTGAAGAGTGATATAAACTATTATTCAAAGAAGTTGAGCTAATGTGGTGATGTTTTGTGTCCAGCTGAAGTGCTGGGTATTGCTTTGTATGGTGCCTGTGGGGGCTAGCCCAGTGATCCCCATTATATAACCTAGCATTGCTCAGCCATGACAGAATTGAGCACCATGCCTTCCATTTTAGCTGATTTGATACCAATTTTTTTTTTTTTTACTTTACAATGTCACTGAGTAGCAAAAGCTGATATTATTCCTATTTGATAGACAAAGGTGACCTAGAATCCAGGCCTCTCGCCTTCTAGTTCCCTGAGCTTTCAGTACAGGCCAGGTTTTTCTTTCTACTGGAAACATCACTATTCTACTTAAGACTCATGTTATTTTTTGTTTTCAAGATTCATTTTCCCTGGAAAAAATTTACAACTGCATGTAATTTATGTTTCAGGTATTTCATCTACTATTTAAGCCATTTGTATTGGAGAAGGAGTACTATCTATGCTGTGGTTGTTTCTCTGAAAACCCAATTATTTCTGAAAAATCTCAAATCATATGCAACCGAGCATCAAAAAATTAACTTTTTCTCCTTAAAAATTGTCTCCACTGAGCACTCACACAAGCACAGTCAGTCCATCAATCTCTTTTTGTAAATAGCAGTCATGCAGTAAAGGAGGAGGTCTGTTTATTATTTTTGATCCTGTTTTGCTTCTGGCAAAATTTCACAACTAGCAGAAGTTGGCAGAACACTGATATTTTCTCTGACTGGCTACTGTTCTCTAACTACAAGTGCAAAGTACAACTGAGACTATTTTGGTCTGCAGGCCTCAGCTGTGACTGAGGTGAAAATTGTAAAATCTGGAGAGAAAAAAAACCTTCTATCCAGGACTTCTCTCTGGACATTTAATACATGCTTTCCTTATGCTGAAGAACAGATGAGCTCAAGACCCAGAGTCCAGAGGACAACTCAAGTATGACTTAATTTCCACCTCACTTCTTGCTCTCTTCCTTGTATGCAAGATCCACTCTGAAAGTCCAGTGAGCTACTGAGCTCTGTGGGTCCCAAGAGACCTGGGAAAACTTGGTAGAGGACTTTCTGAGAAGGAGGGCCACATGAGAAGCAGGGAAAAGAGGTTGGGGTGAGGAATCCAACCTTTCCCTCTGTTCTGCCTGTTCTGCTAGATTCTTCGCCAAAGGCCACAATGCTGTTGCCTTGATGTTGACTTTGGACAGAGAGTCCTTGATAAAGAAGGCAGTGGGAGGGTCCTCAGTGTATAAGATGGTCACACAGAGTTGCTACTTGTTTTAGAGACACAATGAAATCCTCCAACAACTTGAAGGGCTGGTGGGGGAGAGAGAAGCAACCAGATCTAAAATGATAAAACAGCTTGCCTTGGTTTTAGGTAGACATGCCTACTTATAATTATCAGGGTGATGGGTTGCCCAGTGGTGAATAATATAGGCTCCAGAATCACACAGCCTTGAGTTCAAAGCCCAGTCCTGCCACCTACTTGCTGTGAGACTTTGGGAAAGTAATTTAACTTCTCCAGTCTTTGTTTATTCATCTGCAAAATGGATATCATCAGTATTAGGCCTTACTATGAGTAAACTTAACTCTCAGGACTCTGTGAAAATTAAATAAAATAACAACATACATAGTGCTGAAAATAGTCCCTGCTACATAATAGAAAGCCTTCAATAAGTGTAGCAATAAGTACACTTTACTATTTTTTTTTACACTTTACTATTTTTAAATTGTTTCAAAAGCTAAATGGTGGCACAAAATTTATAAAAACTCAAAGCACCAATCCCCAACTGAAAATATTTTACCTAATGCATATAAATGTTAATAAACTATGTTGACAACCTACCTCTCCATGACAAAACCCAACTTTCACTTTTCTTTTCACTTGGGTGACTCAGTGGAAATGTTCTCTCTGAGCCCAGTAGGTATGCCCCTCCCCTCTCCACACACACACACCTTTGGGAATAGCTGCACAGACACAAGCAGCCGGAAGAAAGCATGACTGATAGTCCATGAGCTGAAAAACTTGTATCACCTCCACGTCATTCCTGCAGTATGGAACAAATCAATAAACTTCATAGAATTGGAGCTGCAGTGTGCAAGACCAGCCCTGCTAGAGTAATCAAAGATAGGAGGAGACAAAAGTCACCAGAGAAACCTCAGGTGAACCAAACACAAATAATGGTTTTGTCAGAAATTATGTGGTAAAACAAGGTGTGGAAGTAAGTTTACTCTAAATAGAGAGGAGAAAGGAAAATTTTGGACTCTGAAACCACCCCTATTCTACCAACTAGTTAATGTTTTACAACTGCCTTACTCACTGCTAAATTTCCTTATTGTATCAACTGAGTCTTTACTTATCTATAGAGCCCACTCAGGTAAGTATGCTTTTCCATATAACAAAACCAAGTGAAATTGTTTACAAAGGAATGACTCAGGAAAATGTGATTATAAACATTTCAAATTGGAAAATTTGCATATGCATTTGTCAGGTCTCAGAAAGACAGATTGTGGGAGACAAAGTTTCCGAAGGTGGTGACATTACACATGTATTCAAGACAATGCACATGGACCTGCTCCACAAGTTGCCATGCACTACTACCATATGCCAGTTGAGGAATTACTATTTTTTTAAATTTCTCTTTATTGCGGAAAGTATTACAGGTGTCCCCTTTTTTTCCCATTGACCCCCAGGAATTTCTATTAAAATAGTTTCTCAGGATCTCCAGGATGCCATATGCAGACATCAAATATTTCATCCTATAAAACAAGGCTTTTACAAAGTTTAAGGTTCACATTTAAGTTATGATGTGTAAAGGCTGTACTAACAGACATTTCTATTCTTTGTGGGAGACATCCTAAATAGAAGGGGATCTAAGATTATATATATTCCATAAATAACTAAGAAAAATATCCATGTTTATTTAATCCATTCAAATCTAAGAACAAATTTCAAAAAATTCTAAGGATCATATTCATATGTATTCTTTTTAATATAATTTTGCATATGTTTTTGTTGATTTTAGAGAGAGAGGAAGGGAGAGGAATAGAGAGATAGAAACACTGATGAGAGAGGAACATCATCTATTGGCTGCCTCCTGCACGGCCCCTACTGGGGATCAAGCCCGCAACCCAGTCATGTGCCCTGACCAGAAATCAAATCTGTGACCTCTTGGTTCCTGGATCGACGCTCAACTGTTGAGCCACACCAGCCTGGCTGAACTCTTTTCTAGCTGAGGAATTTAACAATCATGAAGAATATTTCTCAATTATAAAGAAATAAAATCCTTAGAGAAATGGGCAATGAAACTTTCTTAAATGATTTGCTTGAATTAGTTTGAGAAACGGAGTGCTTAGTTTTTTAATTGCCAACTGAGCATTAGGAAGTTTACATTTTACAGAATTTCTTTTGTATTAACTCCTCTACACAAAGACTACTATAATACTGGTAAGTTTCTACAAAATTAACACAGATGTAAAAGTTAACCTGTCAGTTTAGAAAATAACAATTTGTGAGAGAAATTCAGATATTATAGATATCAGCAGCAGATACATAGATATAACCTTCTATCACTGGTTAATGAGGCTGTCTCAGCCTTGCTCCCACCCTTCCACCCACACAGATTCCTCCCTGGCCTTTCACTGGGCCCAAGAGAGCACAGCCCCCTTTCTTCCAGCACTACTGCCTCCCCTTAGCTTTAAGGGTCACTACCCAGTGATTCCAAGAGCTAGGAACATTTCCTGACTCTTTTATTAATGGAGGGTGGGGATCAACAGGCTTTGCTGTTTATATGAGTGAAAACTTGGCCTAAACCCATCATTTCAGGTCAATTCAGGGCAGCCGAAATGAGTAACAGCTGTACATAGAAAATGACAATTGGGAACAACAATGGTTTTCATTACAGTTTAAGCTTTAAAACAAACAAACACAAAAAGTCCTCTTGTTTCAAATTTTATTTACTTTTTGAGGACCCCAAAAAATGTGCCAGCATGGTCTTAATAAACTGTGTATAGACTAAGTACATAATTTACTCTTCATTTGATGATACAGTACAGTGGTTCCCTCTCTATGTGAGGGAATACCTTCTAAGACCCCATAGTCAATCTCTGAAACTTTGTATAGTACTGAACCCTATATGTACAGTTGTCCCTTGGCATTTCCAGGACCCTTCCACCAAAATCTGTGGATGCTCAAGTCCCTATATAAAATGCCACAGTATTTATACATCCTTCTGTAAACTTTAAGTCATCTCTAAATTACTTATAATACCTAAAACAATGTAAATTTTATGTAAATAGTTGTCACACTGTATTGTTTAGGGAATAATGACAAGAAAAAAAGGATTGGTCTAAACACATAGTAATATCAGACACAGAGGGCCGACTTTACTGTTTTTCCCTGTACATACATACTATGATAAAGTTTAATTTATAAATCAGGCACATAAGATGTTAACAACAATAACTAATAATAAAATAGAACAATTATGACAATACACTGTAATAAAGTTGTATGACAGTTGTCTTTATTTTTCAAGTATCTTATTGTGCTATACTCAATTTTTCACTTAAATGAAGCCCTCTTTTTATATATCTGAATTGCCAGCATCACTACTCTTATATTTTGAGGCCATTATTAAGTAAAATAAAAGTTACTTGAGCACAAGCACTGCAATACTGTGAGACAGTAGATTCAATAACTGAAAAGGCTACTATCTGGCAGGCAGCAAGTACAGCATGGAAATGCTGGATGGTGGTAGGATTCACATTCCCAGAGGGACTGAGTAGAATCACGCAAGATTTAATCATGCTACTCAGAACAGTATGCAATTTAAAATTTACAACTTGTTTAATTCTGGAATTTTCCATTCAATACTTTCAGATCACGGTTGACTGCAGTTAACTGAAATCACAGAAAGTGAAACAACAGATAAGAGGTACTACTGAACCTTGAAGGCCATATGTACATGGATGCTTGTTTTATATATATACATATATATATATATATATATATATATATATATATATATATATATATTATAATACATAATATATATATATTTTCTTATACTGAGCACTAGAGGCCTGGTGTACAAAATACGTGCACAGGGGTGGGGAGCCTTAAGCCCTGCCTGCACCCTCTCCAATCTGGGACCCCTGCAGGATCAGGCCTAAACCGGCAATTGGACATCCCTCTCGCAATCTGGGACCGCTGGCTCCTAGCTGCTCACCTGCCTGCCGGCCTGATCCCCCTAACTGCTTTCCCCTGCTGGCCTGATCCCCCTAACTGCTCTCCTCTCCTGGCCTGATCACCCCTAACCACCTCTACCTCGGCCCCGCCACTATGGTTTTGTCCCGAAGGTTGTCCAGAAGATGCCCAGTCTAATTAGCATATTACCCTTTTATTAGTATAGATATAGTATGTGCAATGCACTATGCTCTGCATTTAATTACATTCTCTCATTTAATCCTTGCAATAACTTTGAGATGGTGGCTATTATTAGCTCCATTTGCCTATGGAGAGCTGAAGCTTAGAAATGTTAAGTAACTTGGCCAAGGTCATTCTGCTAGGAAGATATAGAGCTAGAGTTCAAATTCAAGCTGCTTGACTCTGAAGGCTTCCAATTTTCCAAATTGTAGGTATAAAAAGTTTGGAGTTTGGGTTGAATGGATAGTGTTCCTGGAACATTCTTGATCTCATGAAGCTATTTGTAAAAGAAAGTATTTCTTGGAATTTAATAAACATATTTTAGTTATTTACCCCTAAGAACATGGGTTTCAACATCCTGTCAATGGAATAACTTGGAAGAATGTCATAGAAGGCAAAAAACAAATTCCCATCTATTTAGGCCTATGTTATCATTTCATGAGCTGTTCAAACAATCCCAATGGATTGGCTACCCTTGGACACTGATAATGCATAAAAACTCAAATGTGGAATTACATCATACTCAGTGTTGGAACCAACAACAGATGATGAACTCAGTCACTGAAATTATTTTCCAGTCTTCTTCAAGAGAGCCTGCAAGACTGAGTTCCCTTCTTTCTTGCCAAGTATTTTCCCCTCTTTCTTCTAGAAAGTCAGTAATAAAAATATCTAAACAGTTTTATCTGCCTTAAACCTTCCTCCTAAAAGCATAGCAAGTCAAACAAAATGCCAGTGATGAGGATGAAAATGTTCAGGTAAGGGGTGCAGTTAGATGACCCTTCTATCCAAAGAGATCAATGTAGACGTGAAGGTGCTTTGATTACTAAGAACTTGTTATACATATCACATAGTTTTACATAGGCCCAAACCACCGTAACAGTTGGAAATGTATTTCATTCTCTATTTTGAGAAATGCATTTAGTGAGAAACGTTATATCCTTCAAAGCATCTGGAGGGATTTAAATTTCTTTATCAAGAACGCTAGTCTTATTGGGATGATGGGATGGTTGGAATACCAGTATCATTGGATATCTCTCTCTCTCTCTCTCCTTCTTTCTTTTTTGTTAATCCTCACCTGAGGATATTTTCGCATTGATTTTTAGACAGTGGAAGGGAGATGGAAAGACACAAACTGAGAAACATCGATGTGAGACAGACACATCAATTGGTTGCCTTCGCACATGCCCTGACCAGCACCTGGATAGAGCCTGCAACCAAGGTACCTGCCCTTGACCAGAATGGAATCTGTGACCCTTCAGTCCAGAGGCCAATGCTCTATCCACTGGGCCAAACCGGCGAGGACTCTTGTTTCTTATCTTAATGTTAAGTATTATAAATAATTTGGGGTTAGAAAACATTCAGAGGAAAATACAATTTTATGAATATCATACTTTTTTCCCCATATGTCACTTGGTGACTACAAATCATCCCTATGTATGATTTTCAAAATCAACCAGGAAGAGGAGAGTTGTAATACAGAAAGACAATGCCTTCTTCAGCTCAAATGCTAACATGTAAATTACTTTGTGAATGTTAAGTTCTTTTACAATTTCCACTCTCTCTCCTCTACATTGTTTCATCCTTGTGTTGTATCAGTGTTAGAGGCAAGGAATGCAAATCATTGGTATTTTAGTCAACTGTTCTCCTGTCAGACCTTTCAAATGGTCAGGATTCCTATGCCTTCTGAGGGAAATCATTTGACAATCTAGTCAGACATTTGATTTATTTATATTGATTTCTTTTTTCTAACAGCATTACCATGTTCTGTAATTTAAGTTATTTTCTAACCACTCCATTTAAATTCCTTTAGATCCCAAGTTTCGAGTGAGAGAGGGGGAGAGAGAGAGAGAGAGAAAGAGAGAGAGAGAGAGAACTCATGTCTTTTCAAACAACAGTGTATAAATGTCCAGGGTATCAGTGTCTCTGTCCTGCCCTAGATTACACTATTCCATGTGATTGCCATCATCATAAAATAAATGTGAATGTATTCTCCTTGACAGCAGGAGGAAAAATACCTAACATTGTATTTGCAGTATTCCTGGAAAACTTGGTAAGTTGCTTATACAACTGAACAAAACAGATTTTACTAATTAAAATAACTATTATCTATCAGTTCACTTTAATCTTTCATACTGAGAGAAAGTTTATGTACCAAGAATATGTTTGAACCATGAAGTCAAAAATTGACTCTGAGCCACCCACAGATGCCTGAGCTTCAGAGAGTACATATCCCACATCACCTCAATTTGAGACACCTGAAGACTTTCCTGTTCCTTTCCTTGTGGGGCAGTCTCTCCACTTCCCAGCAGTATTGAACTATCCTGCATTATTAGCTTTAGAACTCACCTAGGACTTCAGCTTTATCATAGGTTATGCATATCTAAAGCTAAAAAGCAATAATTTATTTCTTCAAGCCAGCAGGTCCTCACTTGTAGAGTTATTTGAAGACGGGTTGTATTCTTGTTTATAATTATTAACTCTTTCCTTACACCTAGTCTTTCAGTTTTTTTGCCTGGCAAATGTGCCGCAACCACCTAATCAGGTTAGAATCTTATTTAGGTTGTTAATTTGCATAAAAAATATGTTCATCCTGCCTCTACCATTTGATTTTTTAAAGTATTTGGGGTGGAAGCCACTGAATACTTGCAATGTTACTCTCACCTCAAACTACCTACTTCCCAATTCATACAAGAAAAATGTTCAGAATACAAGAATAAGCCACAGGCTCTGCACTTTGCTAAAACAGCCTTTTAAAAATGTGTTCCTCAGGGAACATTGGTCTTACAAGATGTCACTTCTGGTATCCAGTGAATAAATGGTTTCATGATGAAATATACCAGTTGAAATAATCTATAGGATTTCTCTGAGCCTTTCACCAGTGTGAATTTGCAAGAAGCAGAAGAGGATGCAGCATTTCCCAAATTATTTAACTACAGAAACATTTTCCTCCTGAATGCCTAACAGGACTTGTGGTCTTTGAAGGAGAACTAAGAAAACTGTCTCTGGATAGTCTCTATGCTATTTCTAGATTGAGCCAGAGAATTAGAGAGAATTAAATACTGAATATTTTGTGTTGATCCACCCACCCCTTCCCCAAATATTTTCACTGAGTTATAACTTGTTGTTCTGCCTCCACTTCCACCGCAGCCGGATGCTACCAAAGACTTGCTGTTGAATTCACTATAGGAATGGTTAAGAGCACCATCCACTATGGGTAGTCCCTTTACAAGAGTAGCATGAAAAATTGTTCTCCTATATGAAGTTTTTTGGAAGAAAATTCTCCCAAAAATAAAGTCCCAGGAAAGGTTGTGTTGTTATGTTTTGACCTTATGGACTTGGCAACTCTTCCCCTGATTATACTTTCCTTTTTGCTTAGATTAGGGAAGTTCAAGCTAAATTTGCAGACCACTTTTAATAATTATTCAGGACTTTATGTTTTATACATTTATGTAATACTAGAAGCCCAGTGCACCAAATTTCGTGCACTGGGGGGTGGTCCCTCAGCCTGGCCTGCGCCCTCTCGCAGTCCAGGAACCCCTCACTGCTTACCACCCGCCTGCTCACTAATCCTTACCACTCAGCTTGCTGCTCCTTAGTGCTGCCACGGAGGCGGGAGAGGCTCCTGCCACCATTGCTGCACTCACCAGCTGTGAGCCCAGCTTCTGACTAAGCGGCTGTCCTCCTGTGGGAGCGCACTGACCACCAGGGGGCAACTCCTGCATTGAGCGTCCGCTCCCTGATGGTCAGTGCGCATCATAGTGCCCGGTCGTTCTGGTAGTTCCACCGTAATGGTCATTAAGGCTTTTATTATATAGACTAGAGGTGCACAAAATTCATGCACTTGGGGAGGGGGGTGTCCCTCAGCACAGCCTGCGCCCTCTCCAATCTGGGATCCCTCTCACAATCCGGTACTGCTGGATCCCAACCGTTCATCTGCCTACCAGCCTAATCACCACTAACCACTCCCCTGCCAGTCTGATTGACGTCTAACTGCTCCCCTGCTGGCCTGATTGCCCCCAAGTGCCCTCCCCTGCTGGCCCGGTACCCCCAACTGCCCTCCCCTGCCAGCCTGGTCACCCCTAACTGCCCTCCCCTGCTGGCCTGATTGCCCACAACTGCCCTCCCCTGCTGGCCATCTTGTGGCCACATGGGGGTGGCCATCTTGTGTGAGGGTGTGACAGTCAATTTGCATATTACCTCTTTATTATATAGGATAGCTTTCTAGTTTTATCTTATTAATTAACCTCCATTTTTCTTTTCATCAGATTTACCTTTTTAAACTGAATTGATATAGATAGATATAGATATAGATATAGATATAGATATAGATAGATATAGATATAGATGATATAGATAGAGATAGAGATAGAGATAGAGATATATAGATATATCGATGTAGATATTAATAGATATTCTTCTCAAATCCTTTAGGTAATGAGGTAGAATGTAAATTAATATATAATGTCTTTACTCACAACAAAATCATATTCAGTTGCCCCTAAAGAGACAGAAAATGATTTTTACATGAGCCTTATTTCATTCAAATATCTGGTATGCAATTCATAGTTAGGTTTTCCTATCTTCTTCTTATACCTTCATCCCTAGTCTCACACCGCGTTCTCATCTGTTCATTTCCTTTTATATAAGAGGTTTAACAAAACCCACCATCATTTTCTCTCTTTCTAAATTTGTTTGGGTCATCAATTGTTATTGTTCAGACCAGTCATGTTTCTTTTTTTTTTTTCACTCACTGTGCATTAAAATTAGCCCATAATTATATTGCTAAGGAAATGAGGAAACTTTATGAGAGTTTACCAGTGCTCACAATTTACTAAGGATTAAAACTCTGACTATAAGAGGGGAAATAAGATTTGAGAAAAAAAATGAATATCTGTTCACTTAAACCAATGTTCCAATATCCGAATTTGGCAACTGCCTGCATCTGGGATGTGTATTTATAAAACCAGAACTAATAAAAGCAGTGATGAGCAGCTATGGAAGTCATAATTTGGTTCAAGTAAATCTCTCAATTTTTGTATGTGTATGAGCATATTGCTCTTTGCTAATTCCCTTTTAGTACTTATTTCTTGACTGCTCACATTTTTACCATGTGATAATTTTTTAAAATGTTCTCCAAAGTTTTTAACTTAGTTCACTTAATAGATTTTTCTGTAACGTTGGTTAAACAGTGTCCCTTATGTACAGCCCTTCAATCACAGCACTGAACAGAGAGAGGCTCTGATTCACGAAATGTGAATTTCTGACTGTTGCCTTTTTTTTTTTTTTTTAAGAATTTGAGCAACACATGACAAATGCTTTCTCACCCTGTTTTCTGTATTCCATCTACCTTTCTGCCAGCATAATAACCCCCTAGTTCTGAAAATAGTGGAGTAACAATGTACTAAAGAGAAAGATAAATTCCAAATGATTGTTTAATTTCAGCCAACATTACACAGGAATTAACAATAATACCATCACTTAGGTTGAGTAAATTCCCAAAATGCCATTTGACTTGACGGAGTAATGAGAGAGGATGCATCACTAATGCCCGCTTCCATTCTTGGGAACATCAAAATGGCAGTTTCTTCTACTCTAGTGAAGTTTAATTCAGGGGCTATCTCTAAAAGTAGTCTCAGATAAAAAGTCCATGAAAATGCAATTCTAACTTTCACTAAGTCTTTTAGTAGTGAAATTTTCTACATTCTGAATTTATATTAAAAAATAGGGTGTGTTTTTTTGTCTGTGTGAGAATGGGGATGAGCATACATGGACATTCTCTGGTCCCGACAGTCCTCGCAATAAGCCAGGCATCACAATAACTCTATTTTACAGTCCTGGATTCCAGAGAAGCAAACGTTTCTACAAGTTTCTTTATAATTATAAGATATACTGACATCTAAGTACTCCACAAGACTGGACATCCTAACTTTCCTATTAAATTGATAATGAGAGCATTAAACAGATATCAAAAATGTTCAGGTAGATATTAAATAACATAATTAACAAAACATAAATACGGGTTGTTTTTCTCTTAAAGTCATACCTAAATTTTAGTTATTAAAAGGTATTAGCTATGACAGAATCCTAGAATTTGAAAGATGACTTCACACTTATTTAATCTAAATCTTCTATTTCATGGAAGAAGGAAAGAAAGCCTAGAGAAGTTGTGACCTGCCCCAGATCACACAACTAAATAGTGGCACAAGTAGAACTAAAACTTGATTTTCACTTTACCATTTCCTTGACAGGTTAGAAAAATTATAAACCATAGATTTATTCCCCATTACAAAACTGCTCTTATTTCCTTTTCAGCTTCTATTACTTTAGGTTGAAATTTCCCTGCTTTACGCACACTTGTTCAAGGAGTTACTGACTCACCTACAGAGGACTTGAGAACCAGAATAAACTTGAGCAATCATAATCCAACCATTTCATTTTCTCATCAAGAAACAAAGGCCCAGTGAAGTTCTGAAACTTGCCACAGTAAAAGAATGAGGGAGTGTCTCAATAGAGCCTGCATCCCTGTCTCCTTTCTTTCTGCTTCAGCAGACTTTACTTGCAATTTGGTTCATGTCATGCTGTTTTATGCATTTAAATTATTTTAAAAGTTTAGTAGCATGATACATTCTTTCACAAAGCAAGTAATCACATTTAAATATCTGCTTAGATCTGGATATATTAAATAGCATGTGGATGTGTCTAACAAATAAATCATAGCCATCAATGACATAAGACCCCTATTCTGGCCTAAAATGCTCTTTCTCCACCTCCTCAGTGTCCTCCCTCTAGTTCATTCCCAAATGCCTGTCAGTGAGGGAAATAAGGACCATTATTATATGCATTCTCTCTCCCTACAACAATTTCCCCATTGATTCAACAGGATTGTGGGGTAGGGCTTATTGGCAGTATGACTTATGATAAACTTTTACTCTGCAAACAACACTCTATTTTAAACATTTCTATTTTTTTCTAACTAGACATAAAACTGTAGATCTAAAAAGAAGGCTAGAGAAGTTATGCCTACAGATTTTTGGAGCATACCCTAAAGTGAGCAAGTTTAGATTCATCCTGTGTTTGGGCAACTAATTCTGATCCTATGCATCATCAAAGATTCCTTTATTTCTCCTCCTTGTTTTTCCTTCCTATGAGTGTATCTGCTGTTGAATCATGTCCATGCCATTCAATGATTATCTCACTGTACTGAGGTCAGTGGGGAGCAATTTACTCTTGTTTGCATTGTTCCCAACAGCCATGAAAGATCGTAAGTAACAATGCCCCAAATTATATTCATATAATGCTAAATCTTCCTTGAAAGATCTATAGCAGAGTAATGCAAACTATTTTACTGATGTGGCTGTCATTTCAATATGTGAAATACACACAAAAACAAAAACCAATGTCATTAATTTAATATGTGCTTGATAAGCTTTAATTTAATGATTATAGGTCATTAGTAAAATAACTTGGCATCACACCCTTCTGGGTACTAACAGTTTAAGGAAAGTAAAACACATAGCATGAGTTTTAAAACCACTAGAGAAGTAAAACCTGAATGGGAATTTCATAGTGAGTGACCAAGTCAGATTCTGTAATACTGAGTACAGAGTACAGATAACTGAAAAGTTTTTGGGATATTATATAATCCAAAAAATCAACCATAGGTTCAATACTTTAACACTCATTATAAAAACTAAAAAACAGTGTGGTGTATTATAGAACATGGGCTCTAGAGGTATAGTCAAATATCAGCTCTTACTACGTAACCTCAGAGAAATTACTTGAATTCTATATGACTATTTTCTCACCTTTAAAATGGGTATAATAATAGTACTTATCTACAAGGACTTTTGAATTTAAAATAAATTGAAATATATTGAAAGCTTTCAGAGCAATGCGCAATATATTATACATGCTCAATCAACATTCTCTATTATTACTGTAAACCAGTCTACTAATACAGTAAACCCAATAAAATTACGTTGCTTCTGCTTTCTCCATGTCTTCCCATACCACTGTATGATATTAACAAATAATCAGATCCTAGTCATTGGACTACTGGAATTCTTTTATGCTTTCCTATTATCTTAATGCTCATTTTTAATTTGTAGGCATTCATTGGCTTCAAACATTCCATTGCCCGATATAAAAAGGTGAGAATGCTCAAGTTCTTTAATTTGAAAAAAATGAAAATGAAACATATACTCATAGTACAGTTTCAGTGATCATGTATATGTTCATAACTTTAAGTCCTCAATGAAAAAATAATCTTCATTCCAAAAAGAACATAAATAATTTTTAGTGAAATTAATTGTTGTAAACACATTTAAAGAGATTTTCAAAACAATTTCAAAGTATTTCTATGCAATATTTCTAACATAATACACTTTATATGCATGCTGAGGAATATTCACAGAACATATATTATAAATCATTATCAAACATTTACCAAATCCCTATGTCCCTAATGATGATGGCATCTGGTAAAACATCATTGTCAGAAATCTCTAAAACAAAAATGGTTTTTATTCTAAGCCTAAAGTATTTTTAAATCAAGCCACAGGGAAATAATTACTTTTGTTTCTATTCAATCAAGACCTGCACACAAAGTTTATGGAATGACATAATATCCTTCCTGAAATCAGATCTGTATGTAGGACCAGTATCCTTCACACATAACCAGTTCCTGAGCCTTTACAAACAAATGCTAATTTCCAAGGAAACAATCTCATCAAATGCTGCTCACTAGAATTCATATTGTTCCTTTTGGAAACAGAACAATAAGATTTTCACGATTACAAACCCCAACTTCCCATGTAAAATTCAATATACTCTTAAACTATTTTAAGTGGAATTTGTTTGTACAATGGCTCTAGAAAATAATTTGTTTCTTTTATTTATTTATGTTTTTAGAAGAGGGAGGTGGTCATAAACTTCATAAACTTACTGGGTAAGTGTGCACCAGTTAGGGACTTCCTAGGAATGTTCAACTGTCTTGTTTCTACAGACCTATCCTAAGATTAGGAGAACGTTTTAAACTATTTTTGGAGAATGATGAATTTTAGTGATGTCCAGGCTGTTGATTCCCCCCACCCCCCACCCCCCCAAAAAAGGAACATTCAGCAGCATGTAATCAATACAGGAAGCTGGGGCTTCTGTGCACAGGTCACAAGACTTGTTTTGAGATCAGAGGACACATTTATCCTTTACCCACAAAAAACAATATCAACAAATCAGTGGCAACTACTGACACAAACATACAAAGAGGCAGAAATGTGAACCTTATTGTCAGTCTCATGCCCTTAAGACTGGAATTCTAACTTTCCCTGCCACTAAGAGTGTTCTTAAGAACCTGTGCAGGGTGGAAGTGAGTAACCCCTTGCCCTACTGATTAAATAAACAAGTATCCAAGTTTCAAATGTGACAGAGTATAAGGAACCTGCAGAAAAGCTCCTAAAATGCACACTGAGTAAGCCTGTCTCATTTACTCTGTAAACACATATAAGTTTTGGAATTTTATGATTCACTGTCCTACCGTGAAGCTTTTTGTGCACTTACGTTATGTGGCAGCTAAGTGCTGTCACTGTTTGCTTAAAACTGCAGCCTAAAGTTATTTCTAAAAGTTACGTGCAACGTGGCATAGAAATCCACATACTGTAAAGTGAAAACAATAATTTACAAAACTGAGTTAGCATGAAATTGAGCCAACAGAAATCAGAATTAGCAACAGCCTTCCACTACCGGCAACTCACCTTGTTGAATTTTAGTCACTAGCTGATGGCGCGCTAGAATCCGGCTCATCCTGTAAGGAGAGCGTCTTGTAGTCTGATCAAATCGCAAGTACATCTCCTGGCCCTCAGATGTCATGGAATTTAGATAGTAGCAGCCTGAAGCTGGGGTCCTGGGGCTCTGACCGAACATCTCGGCAGATTTTCTTTTGCCACCTCAGTCTACCCTGGCTGTTTGCGTCTGTCTCCCGTCTCAAAGAGCAAGGCACCAAGCCCAGCAGAGCTCCACAGACCAAGCGATATTTAAAAAGAAAAAGGAGTGCCAGAAGCCGCAACTCAGAATTCCAGCCCCCTGGCTCTCACGTGACCACGGGGAGCCAATCAAAGGAAGAAAGGAGCAGGAGCACTTCCACAGTCAGTCAGCCCCTAGCCGGGAGAGCTGTGCCCGCCCGCAGCTTCTATCCCCAGCGCTGGCTGAAGGCAGCTGCGAGTATTTGCCTTGCCTCCGTGCTGACTGGGCGCCACGAAGCAGCTCTCGCTAAAAGGGTTAAAAGAAAAAGAGAAAGGGAAGAGAAATGGCGGTAGGAGAAAAATAACCCCCAGGCATAGGAAATCTTTTAGGCTGTTAAAGCTAGAGAAAGCACATTCTTTTCTCCAGATAGCTGCAGCTAGGTAAAAGATGAGTGCGATAAACACCCTAAATGAAAAACTACTTTGAATAAACATACGCTGCTGAGTATAAATTACCACGCTTCATTAAAAGAAATGAAGCTGTTCCAGTGAAATTGAACCTCAAGTGCTTGAACACGGGAGTAAATACACTAAACTTCTGGCCCTCTGCAATGGGAATCTGAGAGCTCTTACAGATAAAACTAGGATAGGCAAAGGGAATAAGCATATCTGTTAAATATCTGTTCTTTAATTTTCCTACTTCCTCAATTTTTAATCACCAAGAAGAATAATTTTTATGAAGTACCTACTACATTTAGGACACTGCCAAGAATCATTGTAAAGATGCAGGTTCATGCCAAGGTACTGTCTGTGGCCAAGCTGCTCAGATACAATAGAAAAGTTATGCAAAAGCTTGCAACATAAGCTTTATGTGAAAGGGTGCCTCAAAAAAAACACAAACGCAATGTTAGGGGAACAATATTATTTTTGACTGGGGTGATGATAGCAGACCACACAGAGGAGGAGACATTTGGGTGGACTTTAAAAAATGGTGGGATTCTGACAGGTAAAGTTTGGGGAGGGCTTTGCAGGAGGGTCTCTGCCCACATGTGGGAGACCAGGAATCAGAGTTTGTGTTTAAGGAAAGTGCAAATGATTTAATTTGGCCACAAGTGAGGATTCATATGGAAGTAGTTAGAATTCCCCCCTCCAATTTTTCCTATTTAATATTGTGTGATGTGAACAGAAAAAAAAAGTCCATAGAAAATATGTTATTTAATACTGAGCCTGAGGCTGAATGAATAAAGTTCTTTGAAAAAGAAGCATATGGCCAAGCGGTTCTTACATTTGGCTAACTCAAACTGAAACATAACCTGGTCTGAGATTTATAGTCCTAATAATGAAAAACTCTCCATAAACAGCTTAACGGGACTTAAATCGGGCCCTCAATTCTTATTACTGCGGTTCTCTTAAGGTTGTCAGCCCTAACATCTTTCCCTGAGGGAATTTTTGCTGGCCCAATTCTGAGAAGCAGCCTGTCTTTGGTAACTATCCCACTGGGTAAATGGACAGATTAATGAAGGTCTCTAAGGTCTACAATAAAACATACTCCCTCTTAAGGCAATTGTGAGCCTCTTTAAGTAATTATGCAAGAGTAGTTGGCAAGTTTAAGTCTTCAAGTCAGCATCATTGTAGAAAAAGAAAAGAAGATCTCACTGGATCCTGCTGTTCCCTTTTCATTCTTATTTAGAATTTGATCTGAATCTCTCTGTTCCAGGGCATCCTCTTAGAAAGGAATCTAAGAACTAGCGACTCCGGTGTGCCAGAAGAATGGCATTAATGGTAGACATATTTAGCACTACACTAGAATATTAAATGCCTGTAAGGTCCATTTGTCAAGCTCAGATCCAGCACTGCTTGCTATCTGATCAGGATGCTGTCAGCCACTTTGTCTACGTGCTTTTGGTTTGATAGTCCAACACTGGGGACTTCCCTGCCATAAACCATGTATTCAAGCCAGACAGCTGGCAGTAATTATTTGTTCATTGGGAGAGAATGGAAGAAAAATAGAGAGAGAAAGAAAAGCAGAGTATGGAACTTGGGAACTTTGGCTATGTTCTGGGAAGGAAAAGGCAGGAAGTAAGGTATAGTTGTTTCATAGCTGTCACTGACACAAAGAAAAACTGGCTATTCCCAATGACACCCTTGTAGTTCATTACTGACTTGGTTGCATTTTAAAAATACTTGAAATTATTCTTCCTAAGAAGCACTGCAGTATATAATTTTTTTAAAAATTCACAATGCTTACTTTTTGCATAATAATGAATACATGAACACATGAAAGTCCTGAGGTGTTTTGTTCTAGAAACTTCAAGATCATTAATATGTATTTTTTGATATATGTAAACACATGTAATAACATGAAACATAGTATTTCATAGGCAACTGGCAATAAAGAACAAGCATTGACCATTTTTTAAAAAGGAATTTTTACTCCCTAATTAAAAGACAATTTAGAATGAAGCCTAGTTTTTTTAAAAAATCAGTCTCAGTTTAAACAGGAGGATCCATGCAGGATTATGTATCAACATCTCTATCTTTCCCAGGGCATGTACAAGTTTTTAATTTTATGGTTCAAGTAGTATCTATAAGTCCATGCAACTGCTCACCATGTTTTTGTTATTTTACATGACCAAAATACCATAGTAGCAGATGAAGTAACATTATTTTCTCATTAGCAATACATTTTTATGGAACCCGAATCCTCTTAATGACTTTTTTTTTTTTTTCAGCATTTGGTCCCAGTAATAGAATTACCACTAGGTAGACAGTTTTGTTATATTTGCTCTAAATGTAAGCAAACTGCTGATAAGCTACCCTGGGCTGATAATGCCCTCCTTGCGTCTCATTGAGAGAACTCTTGGTGAGGGAGTGAGGTCCAAAGAAATCAGAGAGGGAGGGAGTGCTGAAGTCCCAAGTGTGCCTTCCAAGACTGAAGCCGGATTTCTTCCTTTCCAATTCCTTCAAACAGAGGAACATGGATGGCACTAGTGGTTAATTTTTATCTACTTTTCCTCTTTCCTAATTTGTTCATCAAGAGCAAACTTCACTCAGTCGATTTCAGGGATGGGATGAACAGATGAATATTGGGAACTAAAAAGAGTAATAAAGAAAAGATGGAGGAGGGAGGAGGCTAACAGTGTTAAATAGCTACTGTGTACCAGACCTTATGCTATTTACATTTCATGTCTTTAATTAACGTCCATAGCCATCCTCTGTAGTGTCTTATTTTATGGAAAAGGAAATTAAGACTCCCAGAGGTAAAGCACTGGTGAAGTCATTGTTTACCTCTAAGCCAATGATATGTTAACTTTCCACTATCATACATGATGGACAGAAAAGAGGAAACTATGGCACAGAAAGGGTGCTGGGGAAATTAGATAGGGGAGAATATTTTGTAAGAATATACTGAAAATCATTTTAAGTTTCTCTAATTGTATGTGATACTGGAATGTCTATATAGAAATATAGTTATGAGATGGCTAAAATTCTGTGATGGTTGAGATCTGGGTGTTTAGACGTAAAGAGACACAAAACCAAAAGCCTTTAATTAACCAGGGAGAACTATGGTCCTTCTTAGACCCTAGTCTGAGACCCTAGTCTATGGCTGAGAACTGCACCCACCCCCACCCCCAATCCTACAGTGAGGAAGCAGCTTGGCTGCTTCTTAGTTTAAGGAGTTCTCTTTTGCCACATAGGCTGTGTCTTCTGCTTTCTGCATATCCTCAAGGCTAACTCTGCATATTGTCTGTCCTTTTCCATGGCATTTCTTCTCCATGCAAACACACCAAATACAGTAAAAACTCTGAAATTTGATCTCTAAAAGAAAACATTTGGTATTTAAAAATTTCAAATCTTTTGGAGAACCAAGATGGCGGCATAGGTTAACGCCGGAGTTTGCTGCCTTGAACAACTACTTCAAAAGTGAAACTAAAAGACGGAACGGACATCACCCAGAACCACAGGAACACTGGCTGAGTGGAAGTCTTACAACTAGGAGGAAAGAGAAACGCATACGGACACTCAGAGGAGGCGCAGTGCTGAAGTCAAATTCTGAAGTGCGGCGTGCGCGGAGCAGGCGGCGGAGGGCACGGTTGGCGTTTTCAATCAGGAGGGAGTCGCAGACTCTGAGCTCCAGATCCGGGCGAGTCTTTAGGGACCCAGACTCAAACGGGAGAAGCGGGACTGTCTGGCTTCGGTCAGAGCGAGTGCAGCTTTCTCTCCGAGGTTTGCAGCGGTTGCTGGGACTCAGAGAGGCAGAGCCCCTGGGGACAGGACTGAGAGCTGCCATAACTGCTCTCTCCGGCCCACCCTGTTGATCCTGTGCAACCCGCCCTGCCCAAGCCCTGCACAGAGGCATTTGCCGGATAGCCTCAGGCAAAGGCTAGATTAGCACCTCCCTAGAGGACAGAAGTTCTCTCACTGCAGACACAGCTGATTCTCACAGCCACTTGGCCTGGAGGTCAAACCCTCCCTGGTATTAGCTACAACAATCAAGGCTTAACTACAAGACTGCGCACAAAGACCACTAGGGGGTGCACCAAGAAAGCATAACAAAATGCGGAGACAAAGAAACAGGGCAAAATTGTCAATGGAAGATATAGAGTTCAGAACCACACTTTTAAGGTCTCTCAAGAACTGTTTAGAAGCCGCCGATAAACTTAATGAGATCTACAAGAAAACTAATGAGACCCTCGATGTTATGATGGGGAACCAACTAGAAATTAAGCATACACCGACTGAAATAACGAATATTATACAGACTCCCGACAGCAGACCAGAGGAGCGCAAGAATCAAGTCAATGATTTGAAATGCGAGGAAGCAAAAAACACCCAACCGGAGGGGCAGAATGAAAAAAGAATCCAAAAATGCGAGGATAGTGTAAGGAGTCTCTGGGACAGTTTCAAGCGTACCAACATCAGAATTATAGGGGTGCCAGAAGATGAGAGAGAGCAAGATATTGAAAACCTATTTGAAGAAATAATGACAGAAAACTTCCCCCACCTGGTGAAAGAAATGGACTTACAGGTCCAAGAAGCGCGGAGAACCCCAAACAAAAGGAATCCAAAGAGGACCAAGACACATCATCATTAAAATGCCAAGAGCAGCCAAAACCGGTTTGGCTCAGTGGATAGAGCGTCAGCCTGCAGACTGAAGGGTCCCAGGTTCGATTCCGGTCAAGGGCATGTACCTGGGTTGCGGGCACATCCCCAGTGGGAGATGTGCAGGAGGCAGCTGATCGATGTTTCTCTCTCATCGATGTTTCTAACTCTCTATCTCTCTCCCTTCCTCTCTGTAAAAAATCAATAAAATATATTTAAAAAAAAATAAATAAAAATAAAATGCCAAGAGCAAAAGACAAAGAGAGAATCTTAAAAGCAGCAAGAGAAAGAAACTCAGTTACCTACAAGGGAATACCCATACGACTGTCAGCTGATTTCTCAACAGAAACTTTGCAGGCCAGAAGGGAGTGGCAAGAAATATTCAAAGTGATGAATACCAAGAACCTACAACCAAGATTACTTTATCCAGCAAAGCTATCATTCAGAATTGAAGGTCAGATAAAGAGCTTCACAGATAAGGAAAAGCTAAAGGAGTTCATCACCACCAAACCAGGATTATATAAAATGCTGAAAGATATCCTTTAAGAAGAGGAAGAGGAAGAAAAAGGTAAAGATACAAATTATGAACAACAAATATGCATCTATCAACAAGTGAATCTAAGAATCAAGTGAATAAATAATCTGATGAACAGAATGAACTGGTGATTATAATAGAATCAGGGACATAGAAAGGGAATGGACTGACTATTCTTGGTGGGGAAAGGGGTGTGGGAGATGCGGGAAGAGACTGGACAAAAATCGTGCACCTATGGATGAGGACAGTGGGTGGGGAGTGAGGGCGGAGGGTGGGGCGGGAACTGGGATGAGGGGAGTTATGGGGGGGAAAAAGAGAAACAAATGTAATAATCTGAACAATAAAGATTTAATTAAAAAAATAAAAATAAAAATAAAAATTTCAAATCTTTTGATAGATGATCCTAGATTAGCACTCAATGGAATTTTGTGTACATATGGCAGAGCGCTAAGAGTGCTTTTACAGAAGCCAGGAGTGGCTCACTGTGCTCTCATCTGTCTGCTTCTCCTTCTACTGCTTCACATATATTCCAGCCGCCTCGTCAGCCTGTTCAAAGGAAGCCAAGATAGTTCTGCCAAGTAGGAAAATGTTTGGGATACAAGTGGTAGGTGGAAAAAAGCAGGACTGATTTGAAAGACTGCTTTTGAAATTACTTGAATGCAAAAGTTGTGGGTTAATGTCATAGCCTTCCTGTGGGCTCTAAACTCATTTTGAGGATTTCCACCAATTGATTGTGATGTATGTGCCCAACTCTGTGCCAATAAGCCTTTCCAATATGCATGCACCACATGCCCAATGACCAATACAGTCAAGTTAGTGATGCTAGCATTAGCAGCCATGACCAGGACCCTCTGCGAAAGGTTTCAGAGTGGATTCTTGACTGATTCAGTTTCCGTAGCCATAGACCATGTCTCCCTTTTGGAGTCCTATCATGGCTGCAAAGACTTCTGAGTGGTAATAGATTTTCTTTATTTTGTTTCTCAGTCTTCACTACTGTCCTTGGTTAATTTCACTTTTATAGGACGCTGAGAGTGTGGCTGTGCCCTCATGCCATTCCCCACGGACCCAACCATCAGTTCCAGTTCTCATGGCCAGTGATCTGGTCTGGCTTGTCCTGGGCTCATTGCCTATACTCACCCATTCCAGCCAACCAAAATTTGTTCACTTTTCTAAGTTGTCTCAAAGATCTGTGACTGTGTGATTTCCTAATCTTCCACCCTGTCAAACATTGCCTTCAGAAATATTTTAATGACTAATACAAAACCCATTAGAATTAACAGTCATATTAATACCTATAAATAGTCGTTATATGGCAAATTAATCAGATTAGTTTGTTACATGCTAATATGGAATCCATTTATTGCAAGTACAATGGGAATAACATTTTTACATCTTGAATTTGGAAAAGACATTGAACATCTTCTAATCCAGACATTCATCTGATATACAAATTTCTGTCAAGCCAATTAATTAATATGCTACCCACATACATGAAGTGTATTATTTTACTGAAGACCACAAATAGTTTGAGAAATATTTTCCTCATAATTTCCACTCACTGACTCTAATTCTGCCAGTTGGAGTTAGACAGGACAAATCTATTTCTTCTTCCATATTCTTTTCCTTTAAATGTCTGTAGAAAGCCCTTATAAGAATCTTTTGCAGGCTAAACATTCCTTTTCATCAAATTTCATAATTAACTATTCAGCAAGCTAACTTCTGTTTCTTAGATCTGCTCTAATATGTCAGGCTCCAATATGTCACTATCTCTTTTAAATATGACTCCGACCCTAATCTTAGAGCTGTAGATATGGCAAGCACAGTAGGGTATGGTACAATGTGTACATACCACCGGCATCCAGGGCACTGCACTTTTGCTGATCCAATCTGAGATTAAGGGATGTTTAGTTTTAAAATGTATACTTACTCAATCATTAATTCAATCTTGACTGAATGCCTACGCATCATTGCAATAAGTATGAAATATACAAAGGAATTGATGTGCCTACCCTCAAGGGCAGGGAAAAGAGGCCAAGGAACTCACCATTACACCAATATTAAGTGTTGTGAGGGAGGCTATCTCTATTGCCTCACACTGTTTTACAGTCAATTGCAGAGCTTAATCCATGTGGTTTTTGTTTTGTTTTTTTGTGGTTTTTTTTTTAAAAAAAACAACAACACATCGCTTTATTGTTACCACTGGGAGCACCTGCACCCCCATATTCCTTTACTAATTAGAACCCTTAATTCATAGCCTAATGTGAAGTCTTCTCCGAGCCCGTGTCCCTCTCAGGAGCCAGGGCTCTGCCCCAGGCCCAGCCTATTCCTCGAAGGTCGGAGCTGTGGAAACTGAACAGCCACATGTCCCCCCTCAGGGGCTGTGGCAAGTGGAAGAAACTACAGGCAAAGTCCAATCAATAGTCACTGCCCAGCATGTCAATTATCACAGGGGAAAGGAAAGGCTGGGGAGGAGGAGGGTGGGAGGGGCCTGGGCTGAGAGGCAGTCTTGGTCTAGCTAGAACGAAGTTGGCCTGAGTCCTTGGCCTGAGTTGGGAGCCCTGGAGACTGTGAAGTGAAGGCAATGATCAGGGAGCTCAGACATCATAGAAGAGCCGGACAAGCTGGTACCGAATGGAGAAGGTGACAGCACTGCCCAGGACCTGTAGCAGCAGCAGCAGCAGGGTGAGGTTCCTCTCATGCATGGGCCCAAAGACTTTAAGGAGCAGGTTGATGAGGGTCATGTTGATATACTCAGTGAAGGCACCATCCTCATCCTCAATCTGGCGCACTGTCAGCAGCTGCAGACTCTCTGCTACCTTTAGAATAAAGGTGCCCAAGAAAGACAGGCTCTTGGTCTTGAACTTGGAATAGCTCATCTCCAGTTTGCCTGTGTTGGTATTAAGTCTGGGCACGCTGTGGCGAGGGCAGGGGATGATATTCAGGAGCTGAGGCAGGGAGTAGAGAAAGTTGAACACCTCGGGCATGAAGAAGAGTAGCATGGTCTTGCTGAAGAGTCCCAAGATGCCCACCACGGCAAAGGTCATGCCAGAGAAGTATCAGAAGGTATCTCCCACAAACACCTGTGATGGGTACCAGTTGTGATAGAGCAATCCCAAGGTGGTGGGAAAAAAGGGCATCATAAAGTAGAGGGAGAAGACATGGTCATCTCAACAATCACCTTCCAGCTCCACCAGGTTGAAGACGATAATGGAAGCAGAAATGGCTAGTGACTGGCCAGCCTCTACGCCATTGATCCCTGCGAGGGTTTTGATGGCGTTGGTGCAGAACACTGCCAGAAGCCCCATGTAGACATAGTACGGGATCCCCAAGTCCAAATGCAGGCCCAGAATCGGACGAAAGGGCTTGGGTACCACAATGGTTGTGTTGCCAAAGTTGATGAAATAGACCATGAGGAGAGGGAGCGAGGCAGCGGTGGGCAGCAGCAGCTTATGGCGCCAGCTCTAAGTATGTTTATGTATCTTCATATAGTCTACTGTTAAATGAGTGCCCTCTATCATGTACTTAACAAATGACTTTGCAAACTTAAAAACAGGTCTTTCAACTTATTGGAATTATTGAGATACTTTAAATTCCTGATTTTCTCCTCCAACTATTTAATTCTGCCTTAATCTATGATGTAGCTAAAAAATAAATAAATAAATATATTATCTATATATATAAAAGCATAATATGTAAATTGACTGGATGGCAGAATGACTGGTCACTATGACACACACTGACCATCAAGGGGCAGACGTCCAACGCAGGAGCTGATCCAAGCCCACAGGCCCTGATCAACTGAGCCTGCTGTCCAATCTCTCAGTCCCTCCCCCAGCCAGCAGGCTCCAATCACCGATAGGGAATGGAGAACTGGGGGTGGATGGCAGTGGATGCAGGTGGTGCCAGGCCAAGGCAGGTGTGAGTGAGTTGGGCCCCAAACACCCTGCTGGTTGCCCCACACACAAAGGGTGACCACCGTTGGTAGCAGGGGGGTGGGGCCAGCTGCCAGCAGCTAGGGAAAATCAGCCCTGATAACAGGACAGGCCTAGGGATCCTACCTGTGCACAAATTTTGTGTGCCAGGGCTCTAGTAAGAATATAAAATAAATAGTTAAGTGAGTTTGGAAAAAGTTAAAGTAAGGTAAGAAAATAATAAACCCTCAGCTGAAATTAGTTCACATAAATACAAAGACAAGCCACACAAACAATAATGTACATCTGTGGGAGGTGGCTGAAAATATGGCTTTGGATTCCTTTGTGACAAAGCAAAAGGAAATAAAATTGGTGACACAATTCAACATCTCCATAAGATAAAAACAAAATGGTAATTCAAGATAAACACAGAGCACCCAGTATTGAGATGCCCAGGGGAAAAATTTCCTGAGTTCTTACAAAGAATCAGCATCCTAAATGATATTGAATATGGTAATAAACCTCAGTTTTTTAACTGTACCCTTCACTGACAATAGTATGATTAAAAAGCACTGTTTGGGAAAAGTAATTTCTATGAGGGCCCTCCAAAACAGATGGTGAATATGCTATTTAAACTATATATTGAACCATATCACTTCTCCAGTTAAGATATTTCAAAAGTATTCTATTGTACCTAGAACAAAATCCAAACTCCTTATTTGGTGCATGAGGCCCTGCATGATCTATTCCTGCTTATTACTCCCATGTCATCAGCTTCCTCCACTTGGCTACCTCAGATCTTCTTTATACACTAGAGACCCAGTGCACAAAATTTGTGCATGGGGAGGGGAGTCCCCTCAGCCCAGCCTGCACCCTCTCCAATCCGGGACCCCTTGGTGATGTCTGACTGCCGGTTTAGGCCCAATCCCAGGGGTCGGGCCTACACTGCCAGTCGGACATCCCTCTCACAATCCTGGACTGCTGGTTCCTAATTGCTCACCTGCCTGCCTGTCTCATCGCCCCTCACTGCCTCAGCATGCCTGCATGATTGCCCCTAACTGCCCCCCGCTGACGGCCAGGTCACCCCCAACTGCCCCCCTGCCAGCCTGGTCACCCCAAATGCACCACCGTGGGCCTGGTCACCCCCAACAGCAACCCCCGCTGCCCCCGACTGCACTCCCTTGCTGACCTGGTTGTCTCTAACTGCTCCCCCTGCCAGGCTGGTTGCCCCTCACAGCCCCGCTGCGGGCCTGGTCACCCCACGCAGCCTACTTGTTCAGTTAGTTGATCGTCCCTCACTAACTCCCCTGCCAGCCTGGTCGCCCCACGCAGCCTGCTTGTTCAGTCGTTTGGTCGTCCCTCACTAACCCCACTGCCGGCCTGGTCGTAGGCAGCCATCTTGTGAGGGTGTGAGGGTTAATTTGCATATTACCTATTTATTATATAGGATGTGCTACTCCTTAGCCAGGATGCTCTGCATGGGGCTCTTCCCATCACAGGCTCCTTCTCGGCTTTCTACTATATGCTCGACCTGTGGTCGGCAAACTGCAGCTTGTGAGCCACATGCGGCTCTTTGGCCCCTTGAGTGTGGCTCTTCCACAAAATACCACATGCAGGCACGCACATACAGTGCGATTGAAACTTTGTAGCCCATGCACAGAAGTCAGTATTTTGTGGAAGAGCCACACTCAAGGGGCCAAAGAGCCGCATGTGGCTCACAAGCCGCAGTTTGCCGAGCCGCAGTTTGCTGACCACTGTGCTAGACTAATATGTCCTCAGGCAGGCCATCCCTGTTCACTTTACTTAAGTGAAGCAGCAATGCATCTGTTGTCTCTAGAGCACCTTTCTAAATGTGTAATTACACATTTATTTTCTCATTGATCTATGTGTTGCTTTTTTTTCCTAGTCGACTGTCATGTCTAGACCATATCTATTTCATCCACATTCTATAATCAGTGCCTACACCAAACCTAGCACATAGTACAAAGTCAATAGTGATTGGCTGAATAAATGATTGAGAAAATAATTGAATAAATGATTATTTAACTTTTTGCCAAGGATAAAATTGAGAATGTCTAGTGGAATAGATGCACATTTTTTAGGCAATCATCATAAATATTATTGTTGCTAATATAACAACTTGGATTGGATAAGGATTGAACAACAGGTAAGTCAAGGTTTTTTTTTCTCCAGAAAGAGCCTTAAATGCATATATTTCACTCTATTGGTTAGTAGCAACAATATATACTTTGACTATTAAACAGAGTCAGTTTAAGACCCCTTGAAAAATTAAAGAGCCTGAAGGGATAAATAATACCTGCTCCACAGAGAGAGTCTGAAATGAAGAAGAAGAAGAAGAAGAAGAAGAAGAAGAAGAAGAAGAAGAAGAAGAAGAAGAAGAAGAAGGAGGAGGAGGAGGAGGAGGAGGAGGAGGAGGAGGAGGAGGAGGAGGAGGAGGAGGAGGAGGAGGAGAAGGAGGAGGAGGAGGAGGAGGAGGAGGAGGAGGAGGAGGAGGAGGAGGAGGAGGAGAAGGAGGAGAAGAAGAAGAAGAAGAAGAAGAAGAAGAAGAAGAAGAAGAAGAAGAAGAAGGAGGAGGAGGAGGAGGAGGAGGAGGAGGAGGAGGAGGAGGAGGAGGAGGAGGAGGAGGAGAAGGAGAAGGAGAAGGAGAAGGAGAAGGAGAAGGAGAAGGAGAAGGAGAAGGAGAAGGAGAAGGAGAAGGAGAAGGAGAAGGAGAAGGAGAAGGAGAAGGAGAAGGAGAAGGAGAAGAAGAAGGTTAGTTATATTCTCTGGCTATGAATCAGCCACAAATTTTATAAGCACACCTGCTGTGCCTTCAATTAAAAAGCTGTTCTTCGTGTGTGTGTTTGTGTGTGTGTGTGTCTGTGTGTGTGTGTGTGTGTGTGTGTGTGTGTGTGTGTGTGTGTGTCTTTTAAAGAGAGAGAGGAAGGGAGAGGGAAAGAGAGATAGAAACATCGATGTGAGAGTGAAACATAGATCAGCTGCCTTCTGCACACCCCCTATCAGGCATCAAGCCGGCAACCTGGGCATGTGCCCTGACCAAGAATTGAACCAGCAATCATTTGGTGCATGGAATAACGCCCAGTTAACTGAGCCACACTGGCCAGGGGTCATAATATATATTTTTAAATATTTATTGTTGAAAGTATTACATATGTCTCCTTTTTTCTGTCATTGACCTCTTCTAGCTCGCCCCTGCCCCTCTCCCCAGACTTCATCACCCTATTATCTGTGTCCATGGGTTATGCATATATGCATACAAGTTCTTTGGTTAATCTCTTCCCATCTACCTCCACCTTAACTCTGAGATTCCAGAGTCTGTTCCATGCTTCTGTGTCTCTGGATATATTTTGTTCATCAGTTAATTTTGTTCATTAGATTATAAGTGGGATCATGTGATACTTGTCTTTCTCTGACTGGCTTGTTTCACTTAGCATAATACTTTCCGGGTCCCTCCATGCTGTCTCAAAGGGTAAGAATTATTCTTTTATACAGTTGCATAGTATTCCATGGTGTAAATGTACCACAGCTTTTTTATCCACCCATCTACTGATGGGCACTTGGGCTGTTTCCAGATCTTAGCTATTGTAAATGGCTCTGCTATGGACATAGGGGTGCATACATTCTTTCTGTTTGGTATTTCAGGATTCTTGGAAATAGTCCTGGAAGTGAGATTACTGGGTCAAATGGCAGTTCCATATTTAAGTTTTTGAGGAAACTCCATACTGCTTTCCATAATGGCTGCACCAGTCTGCATTCGCATCAGTAGTATACTAGGGTTCCCTTTTCTCCATATCCTCACCAACACATGTCATTTGTTAATTTGTTGATAATAGCCACTCCATCAGGTATGAGGTAATACTGCATTGTCATTTTAATTCACATCTTTGATAATCAGTGACTTGGAGCACCTTTTCATATGTCTCATACAAAGGACTGTAAGAAAATAATATAAACAACTATATGCCAACAAGCTGGACAATGTAGATGAAATGGACAAATTCCTAGAAAACTACAATCTTCCAAAACTGAATCAGGAAGAATCAGAAAACCTGAATAGGCCAATAACAACTGATGAAATTAAAGCAATAATAAAACAACTCCCAGCAAACAAAAGCCCTAGTCCAGATGGCTTCACAGGGGAGTTTCACCAAACACTCAAAGAAGAACTAACACCTACCCTCCTCAAACTATTCCAAAAAATCCAAAAGGAAGGTACACTTCCAACCTCTTTTTTTGAGTCCAACATTGCTCTAATTCAAAATCCAAATAAAGACACTACAAAGAAAGAGAATTACAGTCCAATATCCCTGATGAACATAGATGCTAAAATTCTCAACAAAATATTAGCAGATTTGATCCAGCATGAAAGATCATGCACTATGACCAAGTGGGATTTATTTCAGGGTTCAAGGCTGGTACAATATTTACAAATCAATAAACGTGATCACATAAACAAATTGAAAGACAAAAACCACATGAACAGATCAATAGATGCAGAAAAAACATTTGACAAAATCATATATATTTTTAATAATTATTTTAATAATTTTTATTGGTGATTTTAATTAACTTACTGTCTGGTATTGTCTATAATCTATATATTTTTGCCTTAACTGAAAATAAAGGTAATTGCTTATTTTGAGTGTTTCTTTTCTTAAAGCATGCTTAGATTACTAGTATTAGAATGGATCTTTCAGTCTCAAGTGTAATTTGTCTGCACTTAGAAACATATCCTCACTTACATCAGGTTAGAATTATAACCTCCTTCCCAGATTGAACAACAGTGAATACATTTTCTTAATGTTAAATCAAATTATAATGTGAATATATAAAAAGAAAGCTTGTTAATTAAATAAATCCTATGATGAATCCTTTGGAAAGTCCTTTATTGATTCCCCACATTATCTGTTGTGTAAATGTTTGAGATTGCCCAATGAAAGGCACACCATTATTAAGATTGTAAACTCTGGTTCCAGTTTCCATTTTTATATACAACTAGAGGCCCGGTGCACAAAAATTTGTGCACTTGGGGAGATCCCTCAGCCTGGCCTGTGCCCTCTCTCAGTCTGGGACCCCTCGGGGGATGTCCACCTGCTGGCTTAGGCTCGCTCCCCAGGGGGATTGGGCCTAAGCTGGCAATCAGACATCCCTCTAGCAGCCCAGGAGCCCTCGGGAGATGTCCACTTGCCAGCGGGGAGAAGACCTAAGCTGCAATCAGACATCCTTAGTGCTGCTGAGGAGGCGGGAGAGGTTCTTGCCACCACCGCTGTGCTGGCAGCCCTCAGCCTGGTTTGTGGCTGAGCAGAGATCTCCCTGTGGGAGCGCACTGAACACCAGGGGGCATCTCCTGCATTGAGCGTCTGCCCCCTGGTGGTCAGTGTGTGTCATAGTGACCAGTCCTTCCCAGTTGTTCTGCTGTTAGGGTCAATTTGCATATTACCTTTTACTATATAGGATAGAGGCCTGGTGCACAGGTAGGGGCTGGCTGGTTTGCCCTGAAGGGTGTCCCGGATCAGGGTGGGGGTCCCACTGGGGTGCCTGGCCAGCCTGGGAGAGGGGCTGGAGGCTGTTTTCAGGCTATCCACACCCCCTTCAGGGTGGGGGTCCCTACTGGGGATCCTGGCCAGCCTGAGTGAGGGGCTGATGACTGTTTGCAGGCTGGTCAAGACCCCTAGTGGGGACCCTCACCCCATGGGAGTGTGGCCAGCCTGGGTGAGGGGCTGAGGGCCGTTTTCAGGCTGGCCATGGCCGCGTGCTGGAAGCAGGTATCTGGGATTTATTTAACTTCTATAATTGAAACTTTGTAGCCTTGAGTGGAGCTCAGGCCCAGCCAGGGCAGGCGGGAAGCTTGACTTCCTCCATCGCCAGGGCAACTCAAGCTTCCTGCTCACTCCAGCTCCATGGCTGCCACCATCTTTGTGACAGAGTGAGGGAGTGACAGACTGAGGGAGTGACAGAGTGAGGGAGTGACAGAGTGAGGGAGTGACAGAGTGAGGGAGTGACTGTTAATTTGCATATCACTCTCTTATTAGATAGGATTGCTTCCCATCTGGTAAGATGCAGCAGTTGGGCATTGGGTAAATTTTGGAAATAACCATGGCCCTCAAAGTCTGGAGGAATAAGGGTGGGGAGTTAATAATGCAATTGCATTTCTTATATATTAAAACTATGTACACCTTCTTAGATAAATTCAGCTCAGTGCACTAAGAATGTAATGGAATGTTTTCTGTTCTAATTCCTAATGTAAAACCATCAATCTATATTCCAATGTGAAGTGATGCAAGAAGGAGCAATGGCATTAGAACACATCCCATAAAGAGAGAAGAACTTGAAAAGAATTTGAAAAGGTAGCAAAATAACTCTCTAGTCCTTAGATATTAGTATCAGTGGAATTTTGAGTTGATTGGGTAGACAAATTTCAGGGCATCAAGTGGAGGTTCCTCTTTTGGGCTAGGAGCAATTATTTAACCAAAGGATTCTGGTGTGATGAAAATATGATTTTTGCTGGCATCTTGTTGGTCATCTTGTTTGAGACAAAGCCACTAATTAACTCATGTTACAATTTCTTTATTTCACCCTTTCATAATGAAATATTTCTAGTATATACTTCATGCCAGGCATATGTCAGGCACAGGTATGGTACAAAGATGTCCCTCTTCTTAAAAGTATGATTTATAATGGGAAAAGTTGAAGACAGTTATAATCAAAGGACTGCATTACAGATACTACAACAGAGGTGTGTACAGGGTGCCTGTAAGATAGCAGGACAAGAGTAGACTTATTCTGCATAGCAGAAAACTAATGCTGAGCCTGGAGGGATGCATACCAGGTGAGAAGGAGGGAAGACAATATGTCCATGAAGAAAAAAAGTACATAAATATTTTCCTATGCTATACTCCCTTCTGTAACTAATACAAGAGCTTAGTATTTCAAATCACAACATTTTAGAGACCTCTAGGATTTCAAGACTCCACTTTCAAGGACAACTTTTCCCCAGTGTTCCTTTTGAGTCATTCTTTTCTGCACCAAAGCTCTAATTGGGGTGATACCTCTCAGTTACTGCTATTTCCTGTAGGTATTCCTTTAGAATAAGGGCTACAATGCATAATGGTGAAGAACTAAGAGAGCAAACTGAATTCAAGAATTATAGGAAGGAAGGAGAGTCTGAGGGGCAGGAATCACAGCAACAGTGTATGTGTGAAGTTCTCATTCCACTCATTAAATGCTCTGGCTTTGTAAACCAAACCTTCCTCTTCCAATCACCATTTCAAAATTGGTACAATTCTGCTTTTAAATACAAAGCAGGTTTCCAAATCTATACCCATAGTAGCTTTCCTTAAAGGTGTCTTATTCTGGTACTCCTTTGAATTATGGGAAGGAAATGGTATTATTAAGCTGTTAGACCTATTTTGTACAGCCTTTCTGGTGTATTCTTTTCTGTTAGAGAATATATGTGTGCATATAAATATAGAGAGACTGTTCTGAGATTTCTCATGTTACTATTTCTTCAGAGCTTGATTTTTATCAAAGTATGGAGTGGCCTCTGGCCAACCTCCAAGAACACCATCATAATCACACTGTGTCTTATGACACAGACCTGTTTCAACAGACCAAGTACAACATAGATAGCTCGGCGTGGTTACCTTCTCCTTCTGCTGCCCCACCAAGATGACTCAATACTAATCAATCACAAGAAAATACTTACAAGCATCAAAAATGTGTTTGCTGCATAGAGAAATAGAACATCCCCAAAACTACTCTCATTCTTTCCTAAACTTAAAGTACTCTTTCATTCCCTGACTCTGGGGTCCCTCAAGTGCTGTTCTTGGCCTTTGTTTGTTTCTCAATATAGATTACTTTAGAAAATCCAGTCACATGGCATTCTATTAATCAATGTATTATTGCAAATAAAAATGTAGGGCACAAAATACTGTGTGCTATCCTATATAATAAAGAGGTAATATGCAAATTGACCATCACACCCTCACACAAGATGGCCACCCCATGTGGTCAAAGATGGCCACCCCCATGTGGTCACAAGATGGCCTCCACAAGATGGCCAGCAGGGGAGGACAGTTGGGGGAGACCGAACTGCAAGAGAAGACAGTTGGGGGTGATCAGGCCAGCAGGGGAGGGCAGTTGGAGGCGATTGGGCTAGCCAGGGAGCAGTTAGGCGCCTATCAGGGGGGCAGGGGAGTGGTTACAGGGTGATCAGGCTGGCAGGCAGGCGAGGAGTTGTGATCCAGCAGTTCCGGATTGTGAGAGGGATGTCTGACTGCTGGTTTAGGCCCGATTCCACAGGATCAGGCCTAAACCAGCAGTCGGACATCCCCCATGGGGTCCCAGATTGGAGCGGGTGCAGGCTGGGCTGAGGGTCAACCCCCTCAGTGGATGAATTTAGTGCACTGGACCTCTAGTATGACTATAATTATGATGTTATAAAAATTAAAAGAAAACATAGTAAAAAAAAGATTAGAAGAAGACATATCCAAAAGATAATTATAACCATTTTAGTATGGTAGGTTTATAAGTGATGTCTTTTAAATTTCCATTTTGCAAATATTCTGCAATATGACTAATTATTGCTTCAATAATGAGAAAATCAAGCCTAGCCAATGGTTCATGTCAGAAGGTGTAAAGGAACCTCAGCCTCAGCTTATTTCTAACTGCCTTTGTGTCTTAGATGGAAGACAGAGAGCTGAAGATCTGCACAAAAACAATAGAGACTGTTCAATATGGCTTCAACTTCCTTAGTGCCTAACACAGAAATAGGCAAAACCCAAGTGTTCTTAATAAGAGAGAGAAAGAGAAAAAAAAAAAAAGACTATTGATTCCTTTCTTCCTTTCACATCCATTCCTTCTTGTGTTACTGCCTCCACTACCTAGGGACCAGCCCTCTGCTAGACAATTTTGACAGTCCAACTTGTGTCTCTGTGTCCACTCTTATCTCTCACATCTATTCCAAACATCAGAGAACATTGATCTTCTCAGGATACCACTTCCATCATATTATTCTCATGCTGTAAAACATCAAATAACACCCCAAATCTACCACTTACTGTTTAAATTATTTAGCCTCTTAAAGCCTCCCTTTCTTTATATGTACATAAACAATTTATATATATATAAATATATATATAAATTGTTTATATATTTTTTATATATATAAACAATTTATATATATATAAATATAAATATATGTATACACACACACACACACACACACACACACACAACACACATATACTAGTGGCCCAGTGCATGAAATTTGTGCACGGTGGGGGGGGGGGTCCCTCAGCCCAGCCTGCACCCTCTCCAATCGGGGACCCCTCGGAGGATGTCCGGCCACTGGTTTAGGCCCAATCCCTGGGATTGGGCCTAAACCAGCGGCCAGACATCCCTCTCGCAATCTGGGACTGCTGGCTTCTAACCACTCACCTGCCAACCTGCCTTATCGCCCCTTACTGCCCTCCCCTGCCAGCCTTATTTTACCCCCAACTGACTCTGCCTGCCTGATCACCCCTAAATTCCCTCCCTTGCCGGCCTGATCTCGTCCTCAACTGCCCTCCCCTACCAGCCTGATCTTGTCCCAACTACCCTCCCCTGCCAGCCTGATCTTACCCCCAACTGCCTCTGCCTGCCTGATCACCCTTAACTGCCCTCCTCTGCCAACCTGATCTTGCCCCCAACTGCCCTCCCCTGCCAGCCTGATCACCCCTAGCTGCCTCTGCCTTGGCCCCCACCACCATGGCTTTGTCTGAAAGGAAGTCCGATTTCCGGAAGATGGGTGGTCGACCCAGTCTAATTAGCATATTACCCTTTTATTAGTATAGATAGATTATATAGGCTAGGATTGCTTAAATGGGGGGGAGCCTTTTTCAGCAAGAGGAGATGCTCTTGGCAGACAAAACTGCATAATCCCTATATCTGGACTGATAGCCAGCCATATGCACTATACTGCCAAACTGGTCATTAAAAATTGAACCGCTTTCTTACACCTTACACCAAACAGCTGTTGCCCTTAAAACCCCTCCTCAGCCCCCACCTTAGGTTCTCCCTTCCTAGTTCACCCAGATTAGGTTCTGACTGGTCAGTTTCTATGCCAGTCAGCATCAAAAGCTCCGCCTCCTAGGCAGCCATTGGCTCCTCACAGTTGACCCAGATTTGGTTCTGATTGGTCAGTTTCTATGCCAATCAGCATCTCTGGGCCTATCTCCGGGCCTGATCAAAGAGGCAGGGTTGATCAGCAGCCCTGCCGAAGGGGAGAGAGAAACAGACTGGTGGCGTGGGGAGAGAAAGAGAGAGGCAATGGCTGATCAACAGCTGCCACTGAGGCTGCAGATCAGACACTGCCTCTCTCTCTGCAGGCCTCTCCCTGGACCTAATTCACAGCCCCTTCTGCAGTCAGTGCTGAGTCGCCTTGGCAACCTAGCACTGACTTCCGGTGTTAGGTAGAGCCTTTGGTTGTTAGGGACCTTGGCTCTTTATATATATACTAGAAGCCCGGTGCACAAAAATTTGTGCACTGGCGGTGGGGGGGGGGGTGTCCCTCAGCCCCACTTGTGCCTTCTCACAGTCTGGGACTCAGGAGATAATGACCTGCTGGCTTAGGCTTGCTCCAGGGTGGCAGAGGGCAGGCCCAATCCCTAGGTGCCTGTCCCGCAGCCCCTGGTCAGGCTCAGAGGAGGGCCAATTGGGGAGTTGGGGCTCCTCCCCCTGTCATGCACAGAGCAGGGCGGAGCGGGAGGTTGTGATACCACCCCCAGTCACGCTCAGGGTAGGGCCGATTGGGGGGTTGGGGCGCCGCCCCCTGTCACACTCAAGGCAGGGTCGATGGGGAGGTTGCGGCGCCACCCCCTGTCATGCACAGAACAGGGTGGATCAGGGGGTTGTGGTGCCACCCCTGTCACACACAGAGCAGGGCCGATCAGGGGTTGGGGAGCTCCCCCCTATCAGGCACAGAGCAGGGCCGATCAGGGGGTTGGGGTGCCTTCCCCTGTCACAAACAGAGCAGGGCGGATAGGGAGGCTATGGCCCTCCCCCCTGTCACACACAAAGCTGCAGGGCGATCAGGGGGTTTGGGTGCTGCCCCCCTGTCAGGCTGCTCCAGGGGCCAGGAGGCCTCATGGCTCCACTGATCCGAGTGCTGGGAGGCCTCACGTCTCTGCTGATCCTGGTGCTGGGAGGCCTCGCGGCTACGCTTGACACCGGGGCAGTGAGGCCTCACTGCTCCGCTGATCCCGGTGCCAGGAGGACTCGCGACTCTGCTGATCCCAGTGCCAGAAGGCTTTGTGGCTCCACTTATCCCGGTGCTGGAAGGCTTATTAGCCTTTTACTATATAGGATAGAGGCCTGATGCATGGGTAGGGGCCGGCTGGTTTGCCCTGAATGGTGTCCTGGATCAGGGTGGGGGTCCCGCTTGGGTGCCTGGCCAAACTGGATGAGGGGATGATGGCTGTTTGAAGCTGATCACACCCCCTTCAGGGTGAGGGTCCCACTGGGGTGCCTGGCCAGTCTGGGTGAGGGGCTGAGGGCCGTTTTCAGGCTGGCGGGTGACTGAAGCTCCCAACCTCTCCTTTTTTTATTTTTTATCTTTTAATTCTTTGATTTATTTACCTTCTATGGCTATCACTGGAGCTGAGAGCTGGCTTTAGCTCTGAGGCTCAGCTCCAGCTCTGAGACCTCGGCTGCTGAAAGCAGGTATCTGGGCTTTGTTTAGCTTCTATAATTGAAACACTGTTGCAACTCCAGCTCTGAGGCCTGGCTGGCTGAAAACAGGTTTCTGGGGTTTGTTTAGCTTCTATAATTGCAACATAGTTGCTTAGAGTACAGCTCAGAGCTGGGCGGCAGCAGGCGGGGAACCTTGGCTTCCTCCATCACTGGAACAAGCAAGCCTCCTGTTTGCTTCAGCTGCCTGGCTTCTGGCCGCCATCTTGGTTGGCAGTTAATTTGCATATCGCCCTGATTAGCCAATGGGAAGCGTGTCAGAAGTATGGTTAATTACCATGTTTGTCTATTACTAGATAGGACTAGAGGCTCGGTGCACAAAAATTTGTGCACACTGGGGGGAGTGGGGGTCCCTCAGCCCGGCCTGTGCCCTCTAATAGTCTGGGACACCTCCGAGGATGACCACCTGCTGGCTTAGGCCTGCTCCCCGGGTGATTGGGCCTAAGATGGCAATCAGACATCCCTCTGGCAGCCTGGCAGCCCTCGGGGGATGTCCACTTGCCAGCGGGGAGCAGGCCTAAACTGCAGTCAGACATCCTTAACGCTGCTGAGGAGGCAGGAGAGGTTCCCACCACCACCGCTATACTGGCAGCCATCAGCCTGGCTTGTGGCTGAGCAGAGCTCCTTCCATGTGAGAGCACCCTGACCACCAGAGGGCAGCTCCTGCATTGAGTGTCTGCCCCCTGGTGGTCAGTGTGTGTCATAGTGACCAGTCATTCCCAGTCCTTCTGCTGTTAGGGTCAGTTTGCATATTACCCTTTTACTATATAGGATAGAGGCCTGATGCATGGGTGGGGGCCAGATGGTTTGCCCTGAAGGGTGTCCCGGATCAGGGTGGGGGTCCCACTTGGGTGCCTGGACAGCCTGGATGAGGGGATGATGGCTGTTTGAAGCTGGTCACACCCCCTTCAGGGTGGGGGTCCCCACTGGGGTGCCTGCCCAGACTGGGTGAGGGGCTGAGGGCCGTTTTCAGGCTGGCAGGCGACTGAAGCTCCCAACCTCTCCTTTTTTTCTTGAGGCCTCGGCTGCTGAAAGCAGGTTTCTGGGGTTTGTTTAGCTTCTAGAATTGCAACATTGTTTCTTAGAGTGCAGCTCAGAGGCTGGCAGCGGCAGGCAGGGAACCTTGGCTTCCTCCATCACTGGAGCAAGCAAGCCTCCTGTTCGCTTCAGCTGCCTGGCTGCCAGCCACCATCTTGATTGGCAGTTAATTTGCATATTTCCCTGATTAGCCAATGGGAAGCGTGTTGGAGGTATGGTTAATTACCATGTTTGTCTATTATTAGATAGATATTATATATGCCAGATATATGTCATTATCGGTTCCATTTCTACTGTTTGTCTCAACTGCATCAGAATCTACCTCCCCTCCCCCCTGTCCCCCCAAAAATAGAAAGCTAGTTGAAAAAGTATTCCATTTCACTTCTTGAATGTTGCCTTTTGGGGAAAGATATAATGGAAGCATTAAGAATGGTAAACTTCAAATAAGCAATCTCCAGATTTAGAAAACTATCTTTTCAGCTATTCCTAGCATTAAAATCTAGTATAGATAATATATGCTTACAACTATTTTCTAAGAACTAATATTTACTTTAGTTTTCAAAATATACAAATTAAAATGCTAGCCTCCCAACAATGAACAAAATCCATTTAAATAATAGAGCAGGAAGTATATGAACAAAGTGGTCTATCTACTTTTTATCCAAATATTTCCTGAAAATTTTCTCAGAAGTTCTATTTTTACTAGTGTGCATCAAATTCTAATTTAAAAAGAAACTATTAAAGACATAATGCTTTTCTGAGAGTGGGGGAAGAGAAAGTGACTTCAAAGTTATAAAGCAAAAAAAAAACCAATGACCCATAATTTCTCAAATCTGGACTTAGGAGGTCCCTTAAGGGACCCTTGGGTCCCTTGTGGTCAGAGTTGGGAAGTCATTTTGTGGTTCTCTTGAATTTTGCACAGAGGCAACCCTCCATACCATACTTTTATCGTCCTACTTTAGGGAATCAAGTGAATGGGCCCAGGCATTTGGAATCACATTTATTCAATGGCTACTTTTGAAAACTATTACTCAATGCCAGGGAATAATCTTAATGCTGGGAAGGCATCGATGAATAAAGCAGACACTGATCTGTCCTCATGAAGTTTATGTTCTAACCAGTGAACTTAATAATAGCTACCAAAACTCTGGAACTGTTTGTAAAATTTGGTGCATATTTTCACTTTTCTAGAGCATAAGATTTTAGATTTCATCAGATTTTCAAAAGATACTGTACTTATAAAAATATTTTAAAATGTCTGTAAAGTACAGTTCTATAACACCTGTGGGTTTGGAGTCAAGTCAACTTGTATTCAAAGTCAGGCCCTGTTGCTTATTAACTATGTAAGCTTGGACAACAATTAACTCATTTTTTGCACCTCAGTTTTGTCATCTATAAAATGAGGTTAGGCCTCATGAAATTCTTGTGACTGTTAACTCAGATTATGTATGCAAAGCACCTGGAGCACTGTAAGATTAGGACCTCCATCCCCCATCTTCACCTTACAACAGTGGTTCTCAACCTTGGCTGCACATTAGAATCACCTGGGAATCTTTTGAAAATCCTGATTTCTGGGACTCATCCTCCGGAAATTCTGTTTCTTTGTTACTAATGTTGTGGCCTCACCCCATAACAAAGAAACAGAATTTCCGTAGGATGAGGCCCAGAAATCAGGATTTTAAAAAGATTCCCAGGTGATTCTAATGTGCAGCCAAGGTTGAGAACCACTGCCTTACAGGTTCCGACCCAAAATATGAGTGGGAGGTTTTAAGCAAGTACAAAGTACAAACATAGAACAGGTTGATTTCAGCAGCTAGGAGATTCTTGCACCTAGAAGCTTTCAATTTTAGTGTGGTCAACCACATTGGATATATCATAGAAAGTAATAGTTCATGGTTCTATAAAATCACCAGCATTATATACACCAAGCTAGGTGGATGCCTAGACTTTTCTTTAAAGAATATTTCATGACCCACTGTATAGCCAATCTTTGTTCTTTGATTCCTTGAGGAGAATAAATGCTTATTTTAAATTATATAATGATATTTGGTACAATTCTCTTAGTATAATTCAAAATGACAATATTCATGATGATAATAGAATTGTCTTTCATTTGTTCAGCATTTTATAATTTTTAAAGATAACTCTTTCAAATAATCCTTTAAAACAGCCTAAAGACCCTGTTTGGTTTTGCCTCAACTTCCTCTTATAGCCTCCTTCTTGCTCTCTGTGTTCCAGAGACACTGGCCTTTTTTCTGAGACTTTTGAACATGTAGTTACCTCTTCTTGGGCTACAACACCATTTACCTGCACAGTGGCATAATCAACCACTGTTCAACACTCATTTCCTCAAGTATACTTTCTCTGTCTCCCCCTAGCTCCCTGCAGCACCATGTAGCCTGTCATACCTGAATTATGATATTCAGGAGGATAGATATTTGATTAATATTTGTCTATTCCTCCTAGTTTGTACACTCCATGAAGGCAGGGACCATGTGCATTCCTGCTCATTATTATTTGGCACTTAGTCCTGTGCCTGGCACATAGGAGTGGATGATAAATTTGGGTAGAATGGAATATTGGATGAAATGTAGGTAAGATGAATGGTATTTTCACTCTGCATGTGAGAAAACAAAGACTTTCCTAAGGAGATTGGCTACTCAATGAAGATGAAGCATGGGAACCTAGGGCCCTGACTGTTACTTTGTCTCTGCTCTTTCATACTACATCTTCTATCCTCTCTCTCTTCTGTATTGGACTCTGTTCTAATTAAAGCTATGTAATCTGCCCTTTATGTTAGCATGTCAAATCTCTGTTTATAGAGCAGGACTAACCTATGAAAACTCAAAGTTGCTGGTACATATCAAATGTTACTCCCAGTCAAGTTCTTCTGCATAGAATTTGTATTCGAGCCTCTTTTTGATAGAAAACCTGGACTCGTGCATTTATTTTTAAATTGTTCTAAAACTTATAAAACTTATTTCATAATCATACCTATAAGCAGAAAGCATGCTCAGGCAGATTTCTCACCTAATAACTAGGGTAGAATTGAAGGAGGAAAAATTGATATGAATAACAAAGTAACAGTAAGTCAAAGAAAGTCATTGTGCTGCCCTGATGATCATTAAGGTTAGAGAAAAAATGACACAAATGCCCACTTACTTGAAGGAAGAGTGGAAGAGGAAAATGATACCAGCAACACTACTTAATAGTAAGAACCTCTCATATGCCTGACAGTGTATTAAGAGGCATTGTAAGTAAAGAACTGACTTTAATACTTGTTAAGTGGAAATAAATGCAGGATATGGGCTCATTCATGTTCACACCCAGAACACTAAAGTAATAATAGTTCATATTTAACACTATGTGTCAGGCATAATTATAAGTGTTTTACATATGTATCTCATTTAATTCTAAAAACAACCCTGTGAGGTAGTTATTTTTTTTCCTCATTTTACAGATGAGAACACTAGTCTCTTATATTACCATCTCCTGATTCTTTAGCTCCAGTTTTTCACATATCTAGTTGCCAGAGAAATCTTCTAAAGTATCTGTAAACACTCAGAGGTCCCCCACTGATAAAAGGATGAAATCCAAATTCTTCAGTCTGGAATTAAAGGCTTGTCATGGTTGACTCCCTTCTTGTTGCCTAAAAAAGTTTTCATCTTTGGAAGGAAAGAGATTTCACCCCTGTCCCTACTGCTGAAGAATCTCTCTTTTCTGCTTCTTCAATTCCTACTCATTTTTTAAGACCTGACTCAGTGACCTCCTTCTCTGGGGAGCCTTTTCAGGCCTTCTTGCACACACAGATTCAGCCCTCCTCCATTCCTATGACACCTATATCTGGACTAGTCATTGGGCACTTCATTTTGAGCTGCTTTGTGCCATTTCTTAGTGCTCTTATTAAAAACTTCTTGAAGCCCATAATAGCCATGTACATCTTTGAACCTTCCTCTTGATCCAGTCTTATGCCTCCCTCAGAGAAGCAGTATAAGGTAGAAGAAAGAGCAAAGAGCCTTTAATTTTAAGGGTTTTGATTTTGCTACTGAGCCAGAGATGTCTTACATGATTAAGTGAATGTTTTAGGCACTGCTTTTATTATTTCTACCTTATTTTTGTCATATTTGAAGTATGCTTTATCACTAAAAGTAAAATTATTTTTCTTAAAGATCTTATTGCTTTAGATGGACGTTAGATCTTAAAAAAGCTAAAGACGATTACTGGTACCAAAATATTTAAATCTATTTTAGTGATTAACATTAATTTTATATAATACATTTCTGAAACCCCTCCCTTTTAAGTCTTAAAAATATTTTATCAACATTCCATGTGATCAAAAAAATCAGCTTAAAATATTTGATTTTCCTTGCAGACATAAAGATAAGAATTCCTTATAATTTTTAAACTTCACATCTCTGAATCAAGGAATTCTGTAACTTTGAATAATGAGGTTCATTTTTAAAATAAAAGTAAATGCTCCCTTGGATATCTATACCAATTGAAATTCTACCTGTCTATTCAAGATCTACCAAAACTGTTATCAATATTTATAAATTTTATTTTATTAAAATATAGTACCCCTACAACAGAACATGATCCTAACCACAAGTGAGTACCCTCAAATATTTTTTTTCTTATTTCTCTTTGACATTGTGTTTTCTATTATAGCTACTTATTTACTTTTTAAAAATACATTTTTATTGATTTCAGAGAGGAAGGGAGAGGGAGAGAGATATAGAAACATCAATGATGAGAGAGAATCATTGATTGGCTGTGTCCTGCATGCCCCACACTGAGGATAGAGCCCACAACCCAGGCCTATGCCCTGACCAGGAATTGAACCACTCAATGCTCAACCACTGAGTCATGCTGGCCAGGAGCTACTTATTTACGTTTGAAATCCCCTCTACAAAGACTAAAGTTAAAATATTAAAAACTTCATTCATTCAGCAACTATTTACCGATCATTTATATGCATTTAAAACAGAATACAATGGTGAACAAGATCAATATAGTTAGTACTTGCCTTCAAGGATCTTATACTGCAGTCAAATATTAAAAATCCTGACCAGGATTGGCTGAGAAAAACAGCTCATGAAAAACACTGCACGATTTCACTGGCACACTGGTAACTAGCTTTTGATGTGAGATTGACAAGTATCAGGTAGGTTCATTTATCCATTCATTCATCAGACATTTAATGAATATTTACTTTATGCCTGTCACTAAGCCCTCAAATAATTGACAGATAATGACTAGGGATCAGTTAAAAAGAGTGTTCCACATAGGCCTGGGTGGTAGGTGATCCACAGTGATTAGCAGAGTAATCACACATTTTCTCTGTCAAGAATGTGAAATTAACCTCAGAGAATGGATAGCAAATCAGCAGTGAATGTCCCATTATATCCATATTGATTATAAACATTTTACCAATAAGGATATTCACTAATTCCAATAAGTACTTATTATTAACAAGTACCTACTATGTACCATAAACTATGATAACTAGTAAAGAAATGCAGATGTAGACTCTTCCGCATGGGGGAAGACAAACAAGTAACATTATAATACCCTCTAGTAAGTTTTATAAAACACTACATCACAGGTTTCTATGAAAATAGGTAGGCAGGTCTTATCACCCATGTGGGGGACAAGCAATATGGAGAGAGCTGCTGATCCATTTTAAAGGTTGACATATATTCTCTCCATCTGTGCCTTAGAGAGAGACCCCATATTTATGAAAGCCTTGGATATGAATTAGGAATTCAGATTTTATGTTAATCCTTCTGTCCTTAGAGAGGGCACAAAAATTGTAATCTTCTCGCTTGCAAACTACCACATATTTTTCATTTACAATAAAATATTTTAAACAATTACTAGTAAAAGAGCAACTGTGGTACTTCTTTATTAGTCAGTTTTACAAAAGAGATCATTCTTTACAAAAGTTTCTGGGCAGAATTACATCATTTCATTCCATCATTGGATTTCTTGGTCCTCAACACAGACTATATTTGAATGGACAATAGTCCAATACAACATGGAGTTTTATAGTGCCATTTTCTTTAGGAGACCTGGCAAAACCCACCCTACTGAGAGTCTTCAGAGGAAGAACAATAAAATCATGGTCATCTCCTCATACAACAATCACAACTGTGACTTTAGAATGAGCCCACTTCCCAATTTTAGCTGTTGTTTATTTCTTCCTTTGATTTTTCTTACTAAAGCCTTCTTGAATCTATAAGTAATACACAATGTATAGAGAAAATTGAGGAGACTATATCAAAGACGACATACCAGGAATAGACTCAAGAATAGAGTTTATTTTTTAAATGTTGATAACAGTATCTGTCAACATACATGTCTGCATTTCTTGAAGGAGTTCATCTCAGATCCTATCAATGATCCTTCTATTTATTTATTTTCTAATTCCCAATCAAATATCTTGGCAAAACATGATTTGTTTTGTAGGATTACCCATTTCCTTCCATATATTGCCTGATGGTGGCCCATAATAAGTGTGCTTTGAGCCTTTCCTGAGATTTGGGATGCGCAAGACCACCAAAGATCTGATGATGGTCACTTTGCCTCTTATCTGGGTCTTTACTCAAGTACTTAATTCTGTGATTCTCCAAGAAGCAAAGCTTTCTGTAGACTTAAGCATGGACTAGTAGACTGTTGAACCTCAGAGGGAAGGCAGGGGTGGGAGGGAAGAGATCAACTAAAGAACTTGTTTGCATATATGCATAACCTATGGACACAGACAATAGTGTGTTGAAGGCCTGGGGCAAGGAGCGGTGGCAGGCTAGAAGGGGTCAATGGGGGAAAAAGCGGAACATATGTAATACTTTCAACAATAAAGATTTAAATAAATAAATTAATAAAAACAGTGTTGAATTCCAAAAATTTAATACATTTTCTTAATATAAAAGTTCTATCTGGGCAGTTTTTTAAAAAATTTATTTTATTGTTGAGCGTATTACAGATGTCCCCCATTTTTCCCCTTTTGCTTCCCTCCATCCATTTCCCACCTCATCCAAGGCTTTATCTTGGTTCATGTTGGCATCACTGGGAGGGATTGACCCTCAGGCCAATGGTTGTGAAGATCTGCTTCAACTGCAGTGGAAGAGCTGCTGTGCAGGAGCCAACCCTATGGAGCAGAACTTGCTTCAATGGGTCTTTGGTGCTCACTGAGTCTGCCCCTTGAGTGTGTCACTGATGGAGTTAGTAGGGTTGTAATCTGGCGTGTCGGAGCTGATCACTGGTGTACTGGATCACTGTGTTCATAGGCTATGACTAATTTGTACTTCTAAATCCCTTCACCTTTTTCACCCCTCTCCCATCTGGCAACTGTCAAAATGTTCTCTGTACCTATGAGTCTTTCTGTTCTGCTTGTTCATTTATTTTTATTTTTAGATTCAATTGTTGATAGATATGTATTTATTGCCATTTTATTGTTCCTATTCTTGATTTTTTTTATTCTTCTTCTTAAAGAAGACCCTTTACCATTTCTTTTCTAAAAATATTTTTATTGATTTTTATAAATAGAGGGAGAGAGATAGAAACATTGGTGGGAGAGAATCATCATCAATTGGCTGCCACCTACAGGTCCCTACTGGGGATGGAGCCCACAACCAGACATGTGCCCTGACCAGGAATTGAAATGGTGACCTCTTTGTTCTTGGGTGGATGCTCAACCGCTGAGCCACACCATCCGGGCCCCTTTAACATTTCATGTAATACTGGTTTGGTGGTGATGAACTCCTATAGCGTATTCTTTTCTTGGAGAGCTCTTTATTTGACCTGCAATTCTAAATGTTATCTTTTAGAGTAATCTTGGTTATAGGTCTTTGCTTTTCATCACTTTGAATATTTTTTACCATTCCCTCCTGGCCTGCAAAGTTTCTGTCGAGAAATCAGCTGACAGTCATATGGGTGCTCCCTTGTAGTTAACTAACTGCTTTTCTCATCCTGCTTTTAAGATTCTTTCTTTGTCTTTAACTTTTGGCATTTTAATTATGATATGTCTTAGTGTGGGCCTCTTTGGGTTCATCTTATTTGGCACACTGTGTTTCCTAGACTTGTAATCCTATTTCTATCAACAGGTAAGGGAAGTTTTCTGTCATTATTTTTTCAAGTATGTTTTCAAATTCTTGTTCTCTCTCTTCTCCTTCCACTACCACCATGATTCGAATGTTGGTATCCTTAAAGTTGTCCCAGAGGTTCCTTACACTATCCTTACTTTTTGGATTCTTTTTTCTTTTTGCTGTTCTGATTGGGTTTTTTTTTTTTTTTTTTTTTTTTTTTTTTTTTGCTTCCTTATATTCTTGATTTGATTCTCAACATTCTCTACTGTAAATTATTTGTTATTTCAGTTAGTGTATCCTTCATTTCTGACTGGTCCTTTTTCATGTTGTTGATATTCTCACCAAATTCCTTGAGTTCTTACTAAGTTCTTTGAAGTTTCCAGTAAGTTCCTTAAGCATCCTTATAATCATTGTTTTGAACTCTGTATCTAGTAGTTTTCCTGTTTCCATTTCATTTAGTTCTTTTTCTGGAGATTTCTTCTGTTTTTCCATTTGTGACATATTTCTTTGTCTCTGCATTTTGGCTGTTTCCTTGTGTTTGTTTCTATATATTAGGTAGATCTGCTATGTCTCCTGGAATTGGTAGAGTGGTGTGTAGTAGTTGTCCTGTAGGGCCTAGTGGTTCAGCCTCCCCAGTCACCTGAGCTGGGCACTCTTGGAGTGTCCCTAAGTGGGCTGTGTGCATAGTCTTGTTGTAGTTGAGCCTTGGTTGCTGTTGGTATCACTGGGAGGGATTGACCCTCAGGCCAACCGGTTGTGAGGATCGGCTTCAACTATAGTGGAAGAGCTGCTGTGCAGGAGCCAACCCTATGGAGCAGGACTTGCTTCAGTGGGGCTTTGGTGCTCACTGAGTCTGCCCCTTGAGTGTGTCACTGATGGAGTTATTACCATTGTAATCTGGCATGGTCAAAGCTGATCATTGGTGCACCGGCTCTGGAGCCTCCTGGTAGGTGCAAAGTCAACCACTGCCTCTGCCCTGCCTGGGGCCACCCAGCATAAGCTATAAAGCATCTGCAGATGCCTACTATTTGTGGTGGGCTTGAAGGTTTCAGGAGAGGCCAAGCTATGAACCAACATAAGCTGCTGATAGGGAGGGCCTGGGGCCACAAATTGAGAGGTATGGAGCAGGCTGAGGCCAGCTGATGCTTGTTTGAGAGATTTTAGGAAAGTCTAAAACATGAGAGAAGAGAGACCATTTTTATGGGAAAGCAAGTGGGATAAGCCTGCAAGTAGGGAGGAGCAGGGTCTCAGGGAATCAGCATGGCAGGTTGAAAAGTGTGAGCCAGGTTGATGGAGATTCAGATATGGTGCCTGCCTGTTGGCTCTGGGGTAGGGAGAACTCAGCAAAGGAACAATGGCCTCTGCCAGCACTCCTGTCTGGGAGAAAGCTGCCCCTCCAGCTTTTGCCCTGATTCCAGGAAAGTTCCTTCCCAAATGTTCCAGGTTCCTTTCACACTGCTGCCCCACCACTGGAGCTCAGAGGGAGTGAGTCCAAGTAAGTCCATGCATGGGCCCTTTAAGAGGAGCTCCCTGGGGCCAGTAGCCTCCATGTCACTCAGCCACAATCCCCACTAAAGTTTTGGGAACTTCTCTTCCAAGCATTGGAACCCTAGGCTGGGGGCCTGGTGTGAGCAGATACCTCATGCTCCTCAGGGAAAACTCTATAGCCAAGATATCCCTTCCGATTTTTTATTTTTATTTTTAAAAAAATATATTTTATTGATTTTTTACAGAGAGGAAGGGAGAGGGAGAGAGAGTTAGAAACATCGATGAGAGAGAAACATCGACCCCCTACTGGGGATGTGCCAGCAACCAAGGTACATGCCCTTGACCAGAATCGAACCCGGGACCCTTGAGTCTGCAGGCCGACGCTCTATCCACTGAGCCAAACCAGTTAGGGTATCCATTCCAATTTTAAACCACCACACATGGGAGAGAAGTCAGAAAATTTACAGTAGTGGCCATAGTGAGAACAAGAGTTTGGGTCAGACAGTTCCATGATTCTGCTCCATGTCACCACCACTCCTACCATTCTTGATGTGGTTTCTTCTTTAATTCCCCAGTTGTAGGATTTCCATTCAGCTAGATTTCAGGTGGTTCTGAATGATGGTTGTTCTGCATTGTAGTTGTAATTTTGATGTGGTGTGGGAAGTGGCCCGTACTGCATTTACTTATGCCACCATTTTGACTGGACATCTGGGCACTTTTGCTATAGAAGAATCTAATATTATGGTGACTTCAAGCCCTGCCCATCCATGACATCTTCTGGGATGATACACTCATTTTTTTTCCCTTTTCTGAACTCTTAATGAGTTTGAAGTGATATTAGAGGGTTGTGAGTTCTGGTATTGGATCAGGAGCCTAGAGAAAGCTACTGAGCTGGAGCAAGGGAAGTCTGAAAATTTATAATAGAGGCCACAGTGAGAACAAAAGTTGTGGGTAAGCTCTACAAGGAGACACCTGACCAAATATAAGAAGGCAGAGAAAGAAGCTGGTGCAGTGCCAACATTTACAAAGCACAGGCTGAGCCAGCGAGGCAAACAGCAGGCCAAGAGGAGAGATCAAGAGAGAATAGTCATATCCAACCTTCCTTTCTCTCAAATGGACTGAACAATAATCCTAAAAAGCACTGACCGGTAGTTTACAACCATCTGAAATCACCGCCCTGTGTTTAGGATTTCCTATTCCTACTCAGGATATTTGTCACAGCTTCTTTATAAAGTGCAATTTTTTTTCAGAGTGTGCAAATAATAGAAGAAAAGACAGCCATAAGGAGATGTTAATATTTTAAACTGGGAATGGATGGGACAGAATAATTTTCTTTTGAGTAAAGAATTTCCTTCTAACAGGGGAATTAAGGAAGAGAACAATACATGCCTTGATTAGCCTATTCCTAATTTTAGTGTTTTTCCTCCGTATAGCATCACATTTCTAGTAAATGACAAGCATTATGAATAATCTACCTTGGATTTATTTTTAGAACCTTTATCTATGATATGCTGACATTATGCTCCCCCATGGATAGGAAGAGAATGTATATGGAGAAATAATATAGCTTAGTAAAGGCATTTCAATTCCTAGTCTGTGGACAGTTAGGAATACAGTAACACAGTGAGTGGCACCATCTCTGTTTTCTTCAATTCCAAGTCTAGGTGGCAACTGGCAGCTCTTGCTCAATTAGTTCTTGGGGGAGCATGTTGCTGACACCTTCCCAGATGCTGTTGGTTCTTCCAGGTATAAATCAGTTAATGATAAGATTACATGAAAGGAAATCAGTATGCAATTGCAAAATTGAAATATATTTTTTAAGAATGATTTCTTTGAATTACAACAGAATGCTTTGCACTCTCCAGCTTTCTTCTCTATGAAGGAAAGTTACACATCTCTCGGCTGTAATTCAATACATCTGCATGAACTGAGAAATAGCAGTCATTACATCATTTCAGGCATCCTACCTGGGCAAGTTAATAAAGTACTGCCAAATCTCTTGTTATATTAAACTTGCATTGCTAGATCTTCTTCTTTTGTATTTATAAAGAATAATAAACCAAATGAATGTGAGCATTCATTAAATGATATTAATATTCCAAACTTTTAAAAAACAGAGTGTTTTCTTACTTCACCTTGAATAAAATTTAATTTACTACATATAATTTCTCAGCTTCTACTCATTGTGTATAAAACTTCTAAAGGCAGCTGTATGTAGTAGAAAGCATATAAAATTTAGGAATGATCTGAGTTCAAATACCAATCAAGTGGCTTTATTAACTACTAGGGGCCCAGTGCACGAATTCGTACACCTTGAAAGGAACTGTGGGCTGCGAGGTTGCAGTGAGTATAGGGGAGGGTCTCAGCCCATCCTCTGTGCCCTCACCTGGCCCCTCCTGCCACAGGCCCCGGTCCCTTGTCTGCCAGCAGCCCCACTTCTGCTGCTGCCGCTCCCACATGCTGATGGTGTCGGCCCCACTCGCATCCGCTGACAGCACAGAGTGATTGGGGCCAGCGCAGTCAGTGGCTGCGAGTGGTGGCTGCTGCCCCGATCACCCCTCAGGAGCAGGGGGAGGTGGAGAAGCCCTCAGGGACGATCAGGGATGACAGTGCCACTTGCACCTGCTAATGGCACCAAGCGATCGGGACCAGTGTTGGGTACTGGTAGTGGGTGTGAGTGGTGACTTTAATGCCAGCTGAGGGTGCGAGCAGGGCCAGCTCCAGCAGTGGGTGCAAGTGGGGCTGTCACCAGCAGTGGGTATGAGAGGCAGCTGCCAGCCCCAATTGCCCCTCAGGAGCAGGGGGAGGTAGAAAAGCCCTCAGGGGCAATAGGGGCCTGAAGCCGCCGCTTGCACCCAGTGCCAGTGCTGAGCAATTGGGGCTGGCGCTGGCCGCCAGCATTGGGTGCAAGCGGTGGCTCTAGTGCCGTCTGCAGGTGCAAGCAGGGCCGGCGACGGCAGCAGATGGGAGTGCCGGGCAGGACTGCAGAGCACAGGGGCAAAGAATTTTCAGTAACCATCAGATGCTTGCTCTGATTACAGCAACTGGCGCCCCACCTTGGTCTGGCGCCCCCACTCACCTGCTCCACCAGCCCACCATGGCCAACGCCTGCCATGTTCCAAGCTCTGCAGCCTGCTGCCTATACCTGCCATGTTTCATGTGTGCCCCCTGGTGGTCAGCGCACGTCATAGCGACTGGTTGTTTGGTTGTTCCACCATTTGGTCTATTTGCATATTAGGGTTTTATCTATATATAGATATATAGATAGATAGACAGATATATAGATATATAGATATATAGATATATAGATATATAGATATATAGATATAGATATTCTTGGGCGGCCTACTTAACATGTCTGAGGCACGACTGGTGAGGCTCGGTGGTTGAGCACTCATCCATGAATCAGGAGGTCATGGTTCAATTCCCAGTCAGGGGACATGCCAGAGTTGCGGGTTCAATCCCCAGTGTGGGGCATTCAGGAGGCAGATCAATGATTTTCTGTCATCATTGATGTTTTCATCTCTCTTTCCTCCCCCTTCTTGTCTAAAATCAATAAAAATATATTTTAAAAAAGCATGTCTGAGTTTCTGTTTCCTTATTTGTAAAATAAAGATGGATGATATACATGTCATACCATCATTTTGTATATTAAGTCATATAATGGAAGTTGTTTGAAAATGTACGTTTTAATTCTATTTATGTTTCATCACTTCTAGCTTGACATTACTCATTTCTTTATTAATTTAGTAATTATATATGCATATATATACAGACGTATATATATTTAGTATAAATCCTATATAATAAAAAGACTAATATGCAAATAGACCAAATGGCTGAATGACTGGTGTAACGACTGGTCACTATGATGTGCACTGACCACCAGGGGGCATACACTCAACACAGGAGCTTCCCCCAGCCTGCAGGCCCCAAACCAGCCAAGGTGGGTGCCAGCGGGTCCCCTCAATCACCCCGCTGGTCGACCTGCAGAGGGTGGTGACTGGCAGCGGCAGCAGGGGGTGGGGTCGGACAGCAAGCGGGCGGTGGCAAGGGGCAGGGCTGGCCAGCAGTGGGCTGGCACTGCCCCCCAATTGCCTCCTGCAGAGGGAAGCGACCAGTGGCCATGGTGGCGAGCTGGCAACACGAGACTGGCCAAGGCGGCTGCCAGCGGGGGCACCCCCAATTGCCCTGCTGGTTACCCCATAGATTGGCTCTGATTGCCGGCCAGGCCTAGGGACCCTACCCATGCCTGAATTTTGTGTATTGGGCCTCTGATATATATGTGTGTGTGTGTGTGTGTGTGTGTGTGTGTGTGTTTCCTTTTAGACTGTGAAATACAAAATTAAATTATAAAGGGTCAGCAGTTTGAAAAAATGTTGCAGGCTCAGAGAGAGCAGGCAGCCATGATGAGAAATGAGGCCTAAGGGGGCACCAAGCCCTGGTCTCAACATAGATGGAAAGCAACTTAATAGGTAAGATATTATTTATGCTATGCTTTTCTTGCATGTGGATAATCTTGTAAAGTTCTATGTAAAAGGAAAGAAAATGGTATGATTCTTTCAATCACTGGAAAACACTTAATGACAATGCTATGAGAAATTTTTTTTTACAGGATTTATCCACTATTGAATATGCAATGCAGTTCTTATCAGAGAAATGGTTAGTCTTTTTCTTTAGAAAGTTGTGCTTGACATATTTCATGAAATGTCCATGTTTTGCTTTACATAATATACATAAAGGCTAAAATAACATTTAAGCAACCAAACATTTTTTACTGTTTACCTTCTGGTTTTACTAGCTTTGGACTATAGTATCTGAGGTTCCATATTTAAGTCTATGAATTTATTAAAGAGAAACAACTTACTTTACCCTAATGGGAAATTCCTATGTTCCTTTTTCTGTTTTTTCTTTTCTCTAAGTGGCAATAATGGATTCTAGATGCCTTGTAGCTGGGAAAGATATTCTGTCAAATTGGGATTCCCTTGTCAGGGGCATTTTTCCACTTAAATTCCTGTCTTAAGAAACTACACTATGCCTCAACTGCTCCTCCCCTCTTTTTTCAGTCCTTTCCCCTATCCCTCCCCATCCTCTCATTTTTCAAGATTCTATACTTCAGCATCTGTGCTTGACTCAGGGTGCAGGTAAAGGTCAAGAGATGTCACCATTAGAAGAAGAATATGAGAAATAGTTTCAATGTTTTTGGCATGCATACTTTCTGATATATGCTATATACTTCTGCTATGTGAACTTGTTCAGAATGAGTCAGTTTAGATGGCTACACTAATTTTTTTGAGTTGGCATGTGGCAACATAGCTTTCCTCTGCAAATCAAAACCAACAAACAAAAAACTCTGCTGGGTAAGTATGTAAATACTGGTTATTGGACTCAAAGGCAACATTTATTATGGAACATCTCATTCAGATCAAAGTAACAACAAAATCCTGTCTAATAAAGAGGGAATATGCAAATTGACCATCACACAATAACAAGATGGTGGCCCCCACAGCAGAGGTGGGGATCCCATAACACAAGATGGCTGTGCCCACAATGGAGGTGGGGTTCCCGTAACACAAGATGGCAGCACCCACAGCAGAGGCAAGCATCCCCTATCACAAGATGACTGTGCCCACAATGGAGGTGGGGTTCCCGTAACACAAGATGGCAGCACCCACAGTGGGGGCAGGGCTGGCCACTATGCGCTCCTGCCACAGGAGTCCCCTCAGCCCTACAGGGGGCAGCCCCCCCCCTCCTGCTCCACGTGGCTTCCCCGGAGTTCCCTCAGCCCAGTGTGCCACGGGGGTGGCTCCGCAGGGGGTCCCACAGCTCTGTGAGGCTGGATGCTGCATCCATCTGTGTGGGCACAGGCAGGTCTGCATCTCGTGGGATTTTGAGGCACATGCAAGTGGGCAGGGACTTGACTCTGGGTCTCCCGATGCAGGCGGACTTGACTCCATGTCCGCGTGGGTACCGGCCCAGACTCTGACAGCAGGGAGGAGAGAGTCCCATCCCCCACAGAATCATCCAGAATCAGCTGTTGGTCAGCCAGCTCTCAGAAGCCTGACAGCCAGGACTCTCATTCACCTGCATCCCAGACACTGACAGCAGGCAGGTGGGAATATGTCTAAAGAGCAACTACTAACACAAATGTAGCTCTGCAGTCAAAAGAAACTGGTGTCATCGACAGAAAATGTCTAAAGACCAACATGCCTCTGAAGTTGAAAGAAGGTGGTGGCAATGACAGAACCTAAAGAACAGTCATCAGCAAGTACTACCAATACTGGTACCAACTGCCTTCACAGCGAAAATGGAGTAAATGAGGATGCAATTATCAAACACAGTTGTGGTGGACTGACTGTTAGATGTCAATTTTGCCTATCACTAAATTTCTCTGATGTAAAACCATCTTATGGGAAATTTACTCGATGTTGTAGCAAAGGTAAAGTTTGTCCAAAGGATATACATTTTCCAGAATAACCGGCATATTTAAAAATATTAATGACAAACAAAGATTGGAATCCCAGCAACAACACAGCACTGGTAACTCTTACACAGCCAGCTCTGGGCAGTGAACTTCCACTGGACAGAGAGGCCCTATAGCCTCAGAGGCCAACCCCAGAACACTGCCACCCAGAGGCTGACCCACAAACTGACTCTTTGCTAAACACAAAATAAGGCAGTCTGGGAAACAAATGCGGCTTGCTTTAAAATAAGGACTGTGGTTTACAACACAGAGGAACAGTGTATCGCAGGGAAACTCAACACTCTCCTGAATACCTGGCAGGTCTAAGGCGAGCCACACTGAAGAATAGAAGAACCGAAGGACCTTCACTACTGCAATATTTTTTTTTCTTTTTTCACCTTTTAACTAAGAAACCAATTTTTTTTCTTTATTTTTTTTTTTTTTTTTTTTTTTCTTCTTTTTTTTTTTTCTTTTTTTCCATCACCTGATTTTACCCTTTTAATTACTACCTTCTTATTTTTAACCAGTATTATTACTGCTACCATTTTACCATTTTTTTTTTAAAGTGCCATTTTATTTTCTCTTTATTTTATTTTGGGATTAGTGTTCTCCATTCTATTTTCATCATTATATTATTGGTTGTTTCTAGCTTGCATTCAGCTCCAGGGAGCTGTTGCTGGAATTTGTTGGGATTAATGGCTGTTCTATAGGAGTATTCTCCTCATATAAAAAAGTCTCTTCCCCTCTTCCACTTCATTCTCTCTTTTCGCTCTTTTTATTTCTTTTCCTTTCTTTTCTCGCTTTTATTTTCCCCCCTCCTTTTTCCCAATTTCATTTTTGCACTCCTTTTTTTGGTCCCTAATTTTCTTTTCTTTTTTCTCTTTTCTCTTTTTCTCTTCCTTCTTAATTATCCCCTAATTCTCTTAATTCAGGTGGTCACCTTTATTTGGGGTTATTAATATCGTGAATATATTTGTGTATAGTGCCTGGTACGTGGTGCCTTGTTGTGTTGTATTTTGTGCCTTTAAATCAACACAGCAGATCCAAGCAACAGCAACCTCCTGAGCACCACACACTCTGCTGAGGAACAGCAGCTGTACGTGAAACCTCGCCCCAACAGCCAGAAGAGCCACCACAGCTGTGAACAGCACCCACCAGAGGAGCTGCTGCCAACTGAAGAGCAGCTGCTACCGCAACCGCCCGAAGAGCAACCGCAGACCAAGGAGTCACTGCCACCAAGGGAGCAGCCACTGAACGACTCAACGTCTAGATATGTCAGTGAGATCAAACATGGGTAGACAAAGAAACCCACAATGGAAAGAGAAGGAGGACTCTCCAGAAAAGCAGATAAGTAATACAGAGGCATGCAACATGACAGAAAAAGAATTCAGAATAAGGGTCCTAGAGTGCATAAACCGGATGGAGGAAAAAATCGACAACCTCTGCAAGAAGCAAGAAGAAACAGATGAAAAAATCGATAACATATGGAAGAAGCTAGAAGAAACAGATGAAAAAATCAACAACTTAAGTAAGACCCAAGAAGAAATGAAGAGTGATATAGCTGCAATGAAAAACTCCATTGAAAGTATCAACAGTAGACTAGGAGAAGCGGAGGACCAAATTAGTGATTTAGAAGACAAGGAAGCAAAACACACCCAAAATGTACTGCAATTGGAGAAAAAAATGAAAAGACAGGAGGAGAGCCTAAGGGAGCTTTGGGACAACATGAAACGAAACAACATACGAATAATAGGGGTACCAGAACAACAGAAGGATGAACAAGGATTAGAAAACCTATTAGAAGAAATAATATCAGAAAACTTCCCTGAGGTGGGGAAGAAAAAAGTCACACAAGCCCAGACAGTCCCAAACAAGGTGAACCCAAAAAGACCCACACCAAGACACATCATAATTACCATGGCAAATGTTCAGGACAAAGAGAGAATCTTACAGGCTGCAAGAGAGAGACAGAAAGTTACATACAAGGGATCTCCCATTAGATTGTCAAATGATTTCTCAACAGAAACACATCAGGCCAGAAAAGAATGGACAGAAATTTACAAAGTGATGCAAACCAAAGGACTGAATCCAAGAATACTCTATCCAGCAAGGCTATCATTCAGACTTGAAGGGGAAATAAGAAGCTTCACAGACAAAAAAAGGCTAAGGGAGTTTATCACCACCAAGCCAGCAATGCAAGGAATGCTAAAGGGACTGGTATAAAAATAAGAAATAAAAAGCTCAGAAAGAAAACAGCCACACAAAAACAGAAATGCCTACAAACAAGTACCTTTCAATAATAACTTTAAACGTAAACGGACTAAATGCTCCAAACAAAAGACATCGAGTGGCTGAATGGATAAAAAAACATGACCCATACATCTGCTGTCTACAAGAAACCCACCTCATTAGAAGGGACTCACACAGACTGAAAGTGAAAGGATGGAAAAATATCTTTCAGGCAAATGGAAAGGAAAAGAAAGCTGGGGTAGCAATACTTATATCGGACAAAATAGACCTCAAAGTGAAGGCCATAACAAGAGATAAGGAAGGCCACTTCATAATACTAAAGGGATCAATACAACAAGAAGATATAACCCTGGTAAACATATATGCACCCAATGCAGGAGCACCCAAATTCATAAAAAAACTCCTGGAAGATATCAAAGGAGAGATCGACAACAATACAATCATAGTAGGGGACTTTAATACACCACTGACAGCACTGGATAAGTCCTCTAGATAAATAATCAGCAAAGAGACAGCAATCCTAAATGACTCACTAGATCAGATGGACTTAATAGACATCTTCAGAACACTTCACCCGAAAGCCAGGAAATATACATTCTACTCAAATGCTCATATGACATATTCAAAAATAGACCATATATTGGGTCACAAGCAAAGTATCCCCAAATTCAAGAAAATAGAAATCATAAAAAGCGTCTTCGCAGACCACGATGGCATAATATTAGAAATAAACTACAATAAAAACAACCCAAAATACTCAAACACCTGGAAGCTGAATAGCATGCTATTAAATATTGATTGGGTTACCAATGAAATCAAAGAAGAAATTCGAAACATCCTGGAAACTAATGACAATGAAAACACAACAATCCAAAACCTATGGGACACAATGAAAGCAGTCCTGAGAGGGAAGTTTATAGTTCTACAGGCCTATCTCAAAAAACAAGAAAAAATGGTAGTAAATCATCTAACTCTACAACTCAAAGAATTAGAAAGAGAGCAACAAGAAAACCCCAGAGTGAGGAGAAGGAAGGAGATAATAAAGATTAGAGCAGAAATAAATGACATAGAGACCAAAAAAACAATACAGAAAATCAATGAAACCAAGAGCTGGTTCTTTGAAAGGATAAACAAGATTGACAAACCTCTAGCCAGACTCACCAAGAAGCAAAGAGAGAGGACCCAAATAAACAAAATCAGAAACGATAGAGGCGAAATAACAACAGACCCCACAGAAATACAAATGATTGTTAAAAAATACTATGGACAGCTCTACTCCAACAAACTAGACAACCTGGAGGAAATGGACAAATTCCTAGAAAAATACAACATTCCAAAACTCAATCAGGAAGAATCTAAAAATCTCAACAGGCCAATAACTATGGAAGAAATTGAAGCAGTCATCAAAAAGCTTCCAGCAAACAAAAGCCCAGGACCAGACGGCTTCACAGGGGAGTTTTACCAAACATTCAAGGAAGAACTAAAACCTATCCTCCTCAGACTACTACAAAAAATTCAAGAGGAAGGAACACTTCCAAGCTCATTCTATGAAGCCAGCATCACCCTAATACCAAAACCAGGTAAAGACAACACAGTGAAAGAGAATTACAGGCCAATATCCCTCATGAACATAGATGCCAAAATCCTCAACAAAATCTTAGCAAATCGGATCCAGCAGTACATCAGAAAGATCATACACCATGACCAAGTAGGATTTATCCCAGGGATGCAAGGATGGTACAATATCCGCAAATCAATAAACGTGATACATCACATAAACAAATTGAAAGAAAAAAACCACATGGTCATATCAATTGATGCAGAAAGAGCATTTGACAAAATTCAACACCCATTTTTGATAAAAGCTCTCAGCAAGGTGGGAGTAGAAGGATCATACCTCAACATAATAAAAGCCATATATGACAGGCCCACAGCCAACATCATACTCAATGGACAAAAACTAACACCATTTCCCCTAAGAACAGGAACAAGACAGGGATGCCCCCTCTCACCACTCCTGTTCAACATAGTACTGGAAGTGTTAGCCATTGCAATTCGGCAAGAAGAAGAAATAAAAGGCATCCAAATTGGAAAAGGGGAAGTAAAACTGTCCTTATTTGCAGACGACATGATATTATACATACAAAACCCTAGAGACTCCATCAAAAAGCTACTGGACTTAATACATGAATTTGGCAATGTAGCAGGATACAAAATTAACCCCAAGAAATCCGAGGCATTTCTATACACCAATAGTGAACTTTCAGAAAGAGAGATTATAAAAACAATCCCGTTTACCATCGCACCAAAAAAATTAAGCTACCTAGGAATAAACTTAACTAAAGAGGTAAAAGACCTCTACTCAGAAAACTACAGGACGTTGAAAAAAGATATAGAGGAAGACATAAACAGATGGAAGAACATACCGTGTTCATGGATTGGTAGAATCAACATCATTAAAATGTCCATACTACCCAAAGCAATCTATAAATTCAACGCACTTCCCATTAAAATACCAACGGCATACTTCAGAGATCTAGAACGAACTCTCCAAAAATTCATCTGGAATAAAAAAAGACCCTGAATAGCTGCAGCAATCCTGAAAAAGACCAAAGTAGGTGGGATCTCAATACCAGATATCAAGATGTATTACAAAGCCACTGTTCTCAAAACTGCCTGGTACTGGCACAAGAATAGGCATATAGATCAATGGAATAGAATAGAGAGCCCAGAAATCTCCCGAACCAATATGCTCAATTAATATTTGACAAAGGAGGCAAGAACATACAATGGAGCCAACATAGTCTCTTCAAGAAATGGTGTTGGGAAAATTGGACAGATATATGCAAGAAAATGAAACTAGACCACCAACTTACACCATACACAAAAATAAACTCAAAATGGATAAAGGACTTAAATGTACGACAGGAAACCATAAAAATTCTAGAAGAATCCAAAGGCAACAAAAATCTCAGACATATGCCGAAGCAATTTCTTCACTGATACAGCTCCTAGGGCACTTGAAACGAAAGAGAAAATGAACAAATGGGACTACATCAAAATAAAAAGCTTCTGCACAGCAAAAGAAACCATCAACAAAACAACGAGAAAACCCACTGTGTGGGAAAACATATTTGCCAATGTCATATCTGATAAGGGCCTAATCTCCAAAATTTATAGGGAACTCATACAACTTAACAAAAGGAAGATAAACAATCCAATAAAAAAATGGGCAAAGGACCTAAATAGACACCTTTCAAAAGAGGACATTCAGAAAGCCAAGAGACATATGAAAACATGCTCAAAGTCACTAATCATCCGAGAGATGCAAATCAAAACAACAATGAGGTACCATCTCACACCTGTCAGACTGGCTATCATCAACAAATCAACAAACGACAAGTGCTGGAGAGGATGTGGAGAAAAAGGAACACTTGTGCACTGCTGGTGGGAATGCAGACTGGTGCAGCCACTATGGAAGACAGTATGGAGTTTCCTTAAAAAACTGAAAATGGAACTCCCATTTGACCCTGTGATCCCACTTCTAGGAATATATCCCAAGAAACCAGAAACACCAATCAGAAAGGATATATGCACCCCTATGTTCATAGCAGCACAATTCACCATAGCTAAGATCTGGAAACAGCCTAAGTGCCCATCAGTAGATGAATGGATTAGAAAACTGTGGTACATCTACACGATGGAATACTATGCTGCTCTAAAAAGGAAGGAACTCTTGAACAGGGTCTGGCCTATAGAGGGATTTTCAATCCCAGCAACAACACAGCACTGGTAACTATTACGCAGCCAGCTCTGGGCAGTGAACTCCCACTGGACAGAGAGGCCCTATAGCCTCAGAGGCCAACCCCAGAGCACTGCCACCCAGAGGCTGACCCACAAACTGACTCTTTGCTAAACACAAAATAAGGCAGTCTGGGAAACAAATGCGGCTTGCTTTAAAATAAGGACTGTGGTTTACAACACAGAGGAACAGTGTATCGCAGGGAAACTCAACACCCTCCTGAATACCTGGCAGGTCTAAGGCGAGCCACACTGAAGAATAGAAGAAATGAAGGACCTTCACTACTGCAATATATTTTTTTTCTTTTCTTTTTTCACCTTTTAACTAAGAAACCAATTTTTATTTTATTTTTTTTTATTTTTTTTTATTTTTTTTCTTTTCTTCTTTTTTTTCTCTTCTTTTTTCCATCACCTGATTTTACCCTTTTAATTACTACCTTCTTATTTTTAACCAGTATTATTACTGCTACCATTTTACCATTTTTTTTTAAAGTGCCATTTTATTTTCTCTTTATTTTATTTTGGCATTAGTGTTCTCCATTCTATTTTCATCGTTATATTATTGGTTGTTTCTAGTTTGCATTCATCTCCAGGGAGCTGTTGCTGGAATTTGTTAGGATTAATGGCTGTTCTATAGGAGTATTCTCCTCATATAAAAAAGTCTCTTCCCCTCTTCCACTTCATTCTCTCTTTTCGCTCTTTTTTTTTTCTTTTCTTTTCTTATCTCGCTTTTATTTTCCCCCCTCCTTTTTCCCAATTTCATTTTTGCACTCCTTTTTTTGGTCCCTACTTTTCTTTTCTTTTTTCTCTTTTATCTTTTTCTCTTCCTTCTTCCTTATCCCCTAATTCTCTTAATTCAGGTGGTCACCTTTATTTGGGGTTATTAATATCGTGAATATATTTGTGTATAGTGCCTGGTACGTGGTGCCTTGTTGTGTTGTATTTTGTGCCTTTAAATCAACGCAGCAGATCCAAGCAACAGCAACCTCCTGAGCACCACACACTCTGCTGAGGAACAGCAGCTGTACGTGAAACCTCGCCCCAACAGCCAGAAGAGCCACCACAGCTGTGAACAGCACCCACCAGAGGAGCTGCTGCCAACTGAAGAGCAGCTGCTACCGCAACCACCCGAAGAGCAACCACAGACCAAGGAGTCACTGCCACCAAGGGAGCAACCACTGAACGACTCAACGTCTAGATATGTCAGTGAGATCAAACATGGGTAGAGAAAGAAACCACCAAAGGAAAGAGAAGGAGGACTCTCCAGAAAAGCAGATAAGTAATACAGAGGCATGCAACATGACAGAAAAAGAATTCAGAATAAGGGTCCTAGAGTGCATAAACCGGATGGAGGAAAAAATCGACAACCTCTGCAAGAAGCAAGACGAAACAGATGAAAAAATCAACAACTTAAGTAAGACCCAAGAAGAAATGAAGAGTGATATAGCTGCAATGAAAAACTCCATTGAAAGTATCAACAGTAGACTGGGTGAATCGGAGGACCGAATTAGTGAATTAGAAGACAAGGAAGCAAAACACACCCAAATTGTACTGCAATTGGAGAAAAAAATGAAAAGACAGGAGGAGAGCCTAAGGGAGCTTTGGGACAACATGAAACGAAACAACATACGAATAAAAGGGGTACCAGATCAACAGAAGGATGAACAAGGATTAGAAAACCTATTAGAAGAAATAATATCAGAAAACTTCCCTGAGGTGGGGAAGAAAAAAGTCACACAAGCCCAGACAGTCCCAAACAAGGTGAACCCAAAAAGACCCACACCAAGACACATCATAATTACCATGGCAAATGTTCAGGACAAAGAGAGAATCTTACAGGCTGCAAGAGAGAGACGGGAAGTTACATACAAGGGATCTCCCATTAGATTGTCAAATGATTTCTCAACAGAAACACATCAGGCCAGAAAAGAATGGACGGAAATTTACAAAGTGATGCAAAGCAAAGGACTGAATCCAAGAATACTCTATCCAGCAAGGCTATCATTCAAACTTGAAGGGGAAATAAGAAGCTTCACAGACAAAAAAAGGCTAAGGGAGTTTATCACCACCAAGCCAGCAATGCAAGGAATGCTAAAGGGACTGGTATAAAAATAAGAAATAAAAAGCTCAGAAAGAAAACAGCCACACAAAAACAGAAATGCCTACAAACAAGTACCTTTCAATAATAACTTTAAACGTAAACGGACTAAATGCTCCAAACAAAAGACATCGAGTGGCTGAATGGATAAAAAAACATGACCCATACATCTGCTGTCTACAAGAAACCCACCTCATTAGAAGGGACTCACACAGACTGAAAGTGAAAGGATGGAAAAATATCTTTCAGGCAAATGGAAAGGAAAAGAAAGCTGGGGTAGCAATACTTATATCGGACAAAATAGACCTCAAAGTGAAGGCCATAACAAGAGATAAGGAAGGCCACTTCATAATACTAAAGGGATCAATACAACAAGAAGATATAACCCTGGTAAACATATATGCACCCAATGCAGGAGCACCCAAATTCATAAAAAAACTCCTGGAAGATATCAAAGGAGAGATCGACAACAATACAATCATAGTAGGGGACTTTAATACACCACTGACAGCACTGGATAAGTCCTCTAGATAAATAATCAGCAAAGAGACAGCAATCCTAAATGACTCACTAGATCAGATGGACTTAATAGACATCTTCAGAACACTTCACCCCAAAGCCAGGGAATATACGTTCTTCTCAAGTGCTCATGGGACATATTCAAAAATAGACCATATATTGGGTCACAAGCAAAGTATCCCCAAATTCAAGAAAATAGAAATCATAAAAAGCGTCTTCGCAGACCACGATGGCATAATATTAGAAATAAACTACAATAAAAACAACCCAAAATACTCAAACACCTGGAAGCTGAATAGCATGCTATTAAATATTGATTGGGTTACCAATGAAATCAAAGAAGAAATTCGAAACATCCTGGAAACTAATGACAATGAAAACACAACAATCCAAAACCTATGGGACACAATGAAAGCAGTCCTGAGAGGGAAGTTTATAGTTTTACAGGCCTATCTCAAAAAACAAGAAAAAATGGTAGTAAATCATCTAACTCTACAACTCAAAGAATTAGAAAGAGAGCAACAAGAAAACCCCAGAGTGAGGAGAAGGAAGGAGATAATAAAGATTAGAGCAGAAATAAATGACATAGAGACCAAAAAAACAATACAGAAAATCAATGAAACCAAGAGCTGGTTCTTTGAAAGGATAAACAAGATTGACAAACCTCTAGCCAGACTCACCAAGAAGCAAAGAGAGAGGACCCAAATAAACAAAATCAGAAACGATAGAGGCGAAATAACAACAGACCCCACAGAAATACAAATGATTGTTAAAAAATACTATGGACAGCTCTACTCCAACAAACTAGACAACCTGGAGGAAATGGACAAATTCCTAGAAAAATACAACATTCCAAAACTCAATCAGGAAGAATCTAAAAATCTCAACAGGCCAATAACTATGGAAGAAATTGAAGCAGTCATCAAAAAGCTTCCAGCAAACAAAAGCCCAGGACCAGACGGCTTCACAGGGGAGTTTTACCAAACATTCAAGGAAGAACTAAAACCTATCCTCCTCAGACTACTACAAAAAATTCAAGAGGAAGGAACACTTCCAAGCTCATTCTATGAAGCCAGCATCACCCTAATACCAAAACCAGGTAAAGACAACACAGTGAAAGGGAATTACAGGCCAATATCCCTCATGAACATAGATGCCAAAATCCTCAACAAAATCTTAGCAAATCGGATCCAGCAGTACATCAGAAAGATCATACACCATGACCAAGTAGGATTTATCCCAGGGATAAAACTGCAGCAGGAAGGCCGGGGAGGGTTGGGGGGCAGGAGGTAGGGGGGTAAGAGATCAACTAAAGGACTTGTATGCATGCATATAAGCATAACCAGTGGACATAAGACATTGGGGGATAGGGGAGGCTAGGGGACTGTCTAGGGCGGGGGGCTAAAATGGACACATATGTAATACCCTTTGTAATACTTTAAGCAATAAAAAAAAAAAAAAAAAGAAAAAACCTAAAAAAAAAAAAATAAAAAAAAAAAAGGAAGGAACTCTTACCATTTGCAACGTCATGGATGGAACTGGAGAGCATTATGCTAAGTGAAATAAGCCAGTCAATGAAGGAAAAAAACCACATGATCTCACTCATTCATGGATAATAGAGACCATTATAAACTTTTGAACAATAATAGATACAGAGGCAGAGCTGCCTCAAACAGATTGTCAAACTGCAGCAGGAAGGCTGGGGAGGGATGCGGGGCAGGAGGTAGGGGGGTAAGAGATCAACTAAAGGACTTGTATGCATGCATATAAGCATAACCAGTGGACATAAGACATTGGGGGATACGGGAGGCTAGGGGACTGTCTAGGGTGGGGGGATAAAATGGACACATATGTAATACCCTTTGTAATACTTTAAGCAATAAAAAAAAAAAAAAAAAAAAGATTGGGACAGTAAAAATTTCATGGAAAATATTTATTCCATAAATGGTTCTTTTGCTTTTGCTTCCATAGGTGCAAATATTGCATTGCCATCAGGATATGGGCCATACTGTCCTATATAATAAAGAGGTAATATGCAAACTAACCCTCATGCCATCACAAGATGGCTGCACCCACAGCAGAGGCAGGGTTCCTGTAACGAGCTGTAATAAGTGATCAGCAGGGACCTGAGGCTGCATAGCACTGGGCCAGGTTTGGAGGGGGAACCTCAGGTCACACCTCACGCCCAGCATGGCTTGTCGGGGGACCTCAGGCCATTCCCCCAGCCCTGGCCTGGGCCAGGGGACCTCAGGCCATGCCTCTTGCCCCGGTGCCAGGCTGGGGAACCTCAGGCCACACCCCCCACCTGGCAGGGCTTGACAGTGGACCTCAGGCTACACTCTCCCACCTGGCAGGGCTTGACAGGGGACCTTAAAGCCTGTCCCCCTCCCCGGCACCGGGCTGGGAAACCTGAGGGTGCGCTGGGGGACTTGAGGCTGCACCCCCTGCCAGGCAGGGCTTGACGGGGGTGGGGCCAACCAGGTCTGGATCTTGTCCAATGGGGGTGGGACCGGCCGGGTCTGGGTCTCACGTGATTTTGAGGAGTGCACGGTGGGCGGGGACTTGACTCTGGGTCCCGCGGCGTGCCCCAGACTCTGACAGGAGGAAGATTTTCATATACATTTTACAAATTTTCTTTCATCTCTGACACTTCTATTATAGAGAAAGGGCAAATAGCAATATTAAAATATTTTCTCTAATTAATTACCTTTTAATGTGCATGACTTTCGTGCACCAGGCCACTAGTTTATAATAATTAAAAATTCCATGAGAAGTGATCCATTTGCTCAGCAAGACTTATTAGAGTTATACTGAAAGTTTTTTCTTAGTCCTTTCCTTGCCAATTGTAGTGAGTTCCCTAATGTATAGATCCTAGTTAGCAGAATTGAAATTGTGAACCTAACCAGGTAATTCCCTTTTAATCTCCTAGGAAAATGGCTAACTTTGCTGTTGCATATTTTCAAAACACTAGATTACTGGAGAACATGAGCAAGTGAAAACTGTATAAGTATCCAGTAAAAATAAGTATTATATAAAGTGTTGCCCTGGCCAGTGTGGGCATTGTCCCGTGCACAATAGGTTGCTGGTTCAATTCCAGGTCAGGGTACATGCCCAGGTTTCTGGTGTGATCCCGGTAGGGGGCATGCAGGAGGCAACCAATTGATGTTTTGTTCTCACATCAATGTTTCTTTCTCAGCTTCCTTGCCTTTTCTCTCTCTCCAAAAAGTCAATAAAAATATAAAAAATAAAATGTTATTGCTGAGAAGACTTTTTAAAAACTTATCATAAGTGCATTGCCCTAGATATTCAGTGGGATTTTTGTTTGTTTATTTGTTTGTTTTTTGTTGTTGTTTTAGAAAAGCAAGGCGTTTAAAATGAAGAATTTGCTATCCCAGTGAAAATTTTCATTATGATGTAATATGAATAAATGCTTGATTTATTAATTAAAAATTCACATGAACACAATAAATGGAAGCCAACAACTTCATTGATTATATCCATTTTTATGTCCTTTAGGCATCCTGATTTGGGATCAGTAATCTGAGAACCTGTACTTATAATCTGCTGTGGCTTCATGTTAAATATCTTTGCATATACCGCTGCTGATCCTTGCCAGAGCATCCTTCCCTCCTTCCCAGTCCTTCTCTAACACAAGCTTGCATTGCTGCCTTATACCTAATAATTGAGTTGTTGAAAACAATAGTTGTGTCTTTAGTAATCATAGCACTTGGTAGTATACTCTGTGTAGAAGTCACACAACTGGGAGATGTTTTCAGCAAAGAATCAGGGTTCTCCTATATGAACCTAACCACAGCATCAGTTCACATTACTTCTCTCTCTCTCCAGCCAAGCTACACTCATCTCTTCTCAGAAGCCTTCTACAAGTGATCCTTGCTGATAGAATTTTTTTCTCTCACTATTCTTTCAGCATTTACAAACTCAGTTTGTAGAGCATTAATTTGTAATTTTGGGTGAATTTTGTTATTTTTTAAGTATTATCAAAGCTATGAATTTTATGCATCAGGTTATATTTTCATTTAATTATAAAAAAAGAGACTGAGTTCTCTCTTCTTATTTTTAATTTTCTATAACCTGTAAACAAAAGAAAGTTCAAAATAAAATAGGTGTTTGGCAGATACAATTAATTCACCACTCATTAATCACAGTGTTTAGATGAGCATGTGTGCAACTGCCTAACAAATACAACATCTCATTTTGAAATCAACTAGATTTACTAATTTTATATTACTACTCATCATTGTATCTAATATCTTCACCTATATAACTTTTCAAGTCTGATAATGACAAACAACAAGAGTGGCTTATGTGTCTGCGTAATGTGCACAATGTACAACTAAATAGCCCAAAGTCTTAGTAACATGAGTCTTCAAAACAATGCAACTGGTAAAATCATGCTTTGCATGTGGAAGGAGCCAACCTCTGTTGTTTATGCTGTTCTCCACATAGTTTGGCTGATAAGTTAAACCACCAGAAGTATAATAGAAAATGTATTTTGCATTTTCATTACCCAACAAATGAATCAGAAATTATATTTTGTATCTTGAAAAGGCATGCTTGCTTCAAATAAAACTTGAAAATTTATATCTACTCATAAAAATTTAAACAAGTGCTAGAGTTTAAGAATGACCTAACAGCTGTTGTTCAGTCAGATATGATGTAAAAGCTACACAAACATTATTCAGCTATTCAGGAATAGGACCTGAAAAGCCTGCTATTTTGGTACAGAAAAGTTGATTTATTTCCTTGTTTCTAAACCAGGCCTTCCAGAAGTTAGAAAAGAAGAGACAGCCATATTGAAAACCTAAATCAATACATGCAATGATAATGTAATATAGTTCACATTTCTATTAATTTGAACTAATATTCCAATTTCTGAAAGATATATAAGGCCTTTTAGATATTAAATTAGTTAAAATCGCCATGCCATTATGAACAAGCAGTCATGTAATTTTCTTATGAGATATAAAACAAAAACAAATACATTCTTTTTTTTTTCTTTTTTAGAAACAGGGATGAAGATAGAAACCAGGGAAGAACTTTAATATAATAAGAGACTAAATTTGAAGTCCTAATATTTTTTCTTCCAGCCAGAAGATGTGTAGCACCAACCAGAACCACCTTGGTGCACATACCACAGAATATCCTAGCTAATAAAGAGGGAATATGCTAATTGACCTTCATGCCATTGCAAAGATGGCGGCGCCCACAGCCAATAAGGAGGGAATATGCTAATTGACTGCCCTGTCCTCAAAGATGGTGATGCCCACAGCCACAAGATGTTGGCACCCCAGTCCCCTCAGCCCCACTGGGGAGGCAGGTGCATGCCTGCCTCCGGAGTCCCCTAGTCCACTCAGCCCCCAGCCACCCAGGGCCACCTGAGGCTCAGGTAACCAGGGCTGGCCGAGGCTTGCACTGCCAGCAGTGGCAGCAGCAGAGGTGTGATGGGGGCATCACCTTCCCCTGATTGCCAGGTTGCCTCCTGTCCTTGAGGGCTCCCAGACTGTGAGAAGGGGCAAGCTGAGCTGAGGGACCCCCTCTCCAGGGCATGAATTTTCATGTATTGGGCCTCTAGTGTAGTACAATGTGAAGAGTGTTCCCTAAGATGTGCAGTGCTGTGTGAGTGATGCCCACCAGCTTTGTCCTCTGCTCATTCTCTGTGGTCCAACTACACCAGTTGCTTTCCAGTCCTGGCTCTGACTTGAGTGCTTTTCTAATTCTGAGATTTTGCACAGGCTGCTCCCACTGCCTTAAATGCTTTTCCTAATCTTTTTTTTTTTTTTTTAAGGAATTTATACTACATCCTAGAACTTGCTATTCCTTGAGGAAGCATCCCCCAACTTTTCAGATGCTGTCAGACCCCTTGCTACACTCCTATTGCATCATTTCTTCACCTACATTGCACTTTCCATAACTGTAATTAAGTAATTAAATGTGTGATGTGTTGTATAAAGTCAGTCCACACCCTAGACTGCAAGTTTTATGAGTACTCTTGCATTTTTGGCAATACCCACAACACCTAGCAAAGTGCCTTTCTGAAAAGAGCACTCGGTATATTAATACATATACTTAACTTCAAAGCACTATCTCCTATCTCCTGCTTTTCCATTTTCCTAAACTTGATTCTCTGGCCTTCAATTAAATTAATGCCAGGGAAGAATGGGCTTTGGCAGAAAGTATGGCAAGATGTACCTCATGCTCATGAAGAGACCACTGGACTTCACAAAAGGGCACCCATAAGAAATGCCCCCTTGGTCCAGTCTGATTTCTACTCTGTTATTCCCTTTGGTCTGGTTTCACCATCTCCACTGAGAAAAAAATAACAACAGGATCTTCTTACATTTCTTTTGGGAATTTCACAAGTCTCTTTCCACAGCTGACACTCACTCTATCTGGAGTGAGTAAAATTTTTTAAAAAGTGCAATATTTCACAACAGTTGAAATAATTTTCTGTCAAAGACTGTTTTAAATTCAAAGTGTGTTTTCTCTGTATGTACAAGGCAGCTAAAGGTCTATATGTATAATGTGACATGAATTTAGCACTCTAATATGCACAGAATATATATTTTAATTACTACTAATGATAATAATTACTATTACTCTAAAGTAAGCAAATCCATATTTGTTTTCAAGTGAAGTGTGTTACTTGAGAATATTTGAAAACATTTGCTAAAGGGATGTCATCAAAAATCCATCTGTCTGAATCTATTAACTGGTTTTCCCCAGCCAGGCATTCCTCAGGGCCTGCATAACAAAAGCTCCTTATGCCAATGGTGAGGGCTGATACCCAACTTAGAAACTAGGTAAATTTTATCTAGAAATTAAAAGTTCTAAATAGAATTTGTAAATGTGTATCTTTATAAACCAGCTATATCAAACACAAAAACAGAAGCTGATGATGAATAGAAAATTAGAGTTTCAGCTTCAAAGTCATGGTCATAAGACTGTTTTATATTTTAAAAAAAAAATCCTACACAACTTGTTCAGAAAAACATCTTGAAAATACCCATGTAGATTACCAAAGAAAGGGGTATTTAGTGTTTTATCACATTCCTACCCCCTATTTAACTTAATTGTTTTATATTTTTTTACTCAATGTTAATGAATAAATATTATGTGATTTTTGTAATTTGTATGTTTTCAAGGGATTAAGATATTTGGATTACTAAAATTAAAAAAAAAACCTCTACTTTTATCTTTTAAAAGGTTCAATGTGCCTTATAAGAACACTGAATGTACTAATAAATACTTGCAGGTTGATGACCATATATTGAATTTCTATATCTATGTCAAGTTTATCCCTAAAATTTTCCCTTCTGAGAGTGGGTGCTGATACTCCAGTCTCTGCAATAGATGTAATTCCTACAGGCCCTAGATCTGTTTTGCTGCTACTAATTTTTTTCTCCCTTGTATATCAAAAGCATATGGGGTATATCATATATATATTTTTCTTCTCTCTCTTTTTAAGAAGTAAACTGAAAGGATTCTGAACCTACACATCAAACAAGTTTGTCATTAGTATCATAGGCCACTTGTCATTCTCTATGAAAGCATCATGGGCACAACTGTGCTTTTAGTGCAACGTACACCACTTACTTCCTACTGATGCTGAACAGTGAAGCAACTGAACTCTCATTTCGGCCTTCATGCAACCATTACATAGCTGACACATCAGGCCTCAGTTGCTCCAGAAGAACAAAGGGTGAGGGCTTTCCCCCAACACTCTGCTTGCTGTTTTCCACCAACAATTCTGTCCACAGATACCACCTGATTATTCTTTACATAGAGAGGAAAAAAATGAATAAAGACAATGAATATAAAATCCTGGTATAACCTAGTATTGTAATCCCTTTTCTTTCACAAAACTTTTTGATGTGAAGTACTTTAAATTTTTTTATTTTACTCTCCTTCTCTTACCCATCCATTATAGGTTGGATTAAACTTTCCCAATGTTACATGTCCAAAGGAAAGAAAAAGAATGGGAAAAGGGAACCAAAAATGCATACACGACCACCTGAATTGTCTGATACATAACTTATAAACCTCAGAAATTCATCATCAGTCCTATGAAGTCTTAACAGTGTCTCTTTTATCGGTAGCAAAAAAGTGAAACTGAAAGAGTATAATTCATTAACTCCTGGCAAACCAAAAGGAGATTTATTCCCACATTCCCCTCCTCCAAAAATACAAGTGCTATATGTCAATGGGGTAAAATAGAAAAGCTTCCTTTCAAAACAACTGTGAAAACCACAGTAAGTATAAAATCATTTAAAATAGGTAAAATGAATAAACAGAAAATCCCGGCATCCCCACCTGGTATTACTTTAGCTGTTCCATATGTTGGGAGAATCCTGAAGAGCTTTATCAAGTCAGAGCTTTTGTGGGAACTTTTTTAACTCACTCAAATGCCCCTTTTGTACAAGAAAGTTTTACAAAGAGGTCATCAGGGTAAGAAGCTAAATGTGAAATTAAATTTTATTTTGTTGTATCTCAATAAAATAACGTAAACCAGACACAATACCCTATGAATTGAGCCCTATTCTTAAACTAGTCTTTGGTTTTCTTCCGAAGACATTTAGGGAAAGGAAACCATACTTAGAACATCTGCTGTGATAAAATGGGGTTTTTGAAGTGGATCCCACAGATCAACAGCCTCACAGTTCTCTAGAAAGGATCTTAAAAATGCAAGTTCCTATACAATATTACTTTCTAACCAGTGGGTTCTTGATGGCATATATTGAAAAAGCACTCCAGGTGATTTTTTTGTACTTAAACTTTGAGAATTAATTACATACTTTGTCTAAATCAGTGGTTCTCAACCTTCTGGCCCTTTAAATACAGTTTCTCATGTTGTGACCCAACCATAAAATTATTTTCGTTGCTACTTCATAACTGTAATGTTGCTACTGTTATGAATCGTAATGTAAATATATGATATGCAGGATGGTCTTAGGCGACCCCTGTGAAAGGGTCATTCGACCACCAAAGGGGTCGCGACCCATAGGTTGAGAACCGCTGGTCTAAATGCTTTCACATAGGTCATCTTATTTAGTATTCCAATAACACTCAAGTGGTGATATGTATAATTTAATTCACGTGTTCATTTTCTACCTAAGCAGAAATAGCTGTGCTTCTCTCCTATCAAGGATACTTAATGGTTGAGTCCACGAGCCTTATGGGAAGACAGCCCTGACCATGAGACTTGGCTTAATTCTTAATCTTCTATAAGATTTAGTTGTATCACATGAAAAATGAATATAATAATGTGCTTCCTAGGCCTGTTTTAAGTATTAAATACAAAATTTGTGTGCCTGCTACATGTTTAGCACTCAAAATGTTACAATAGTTATTATAATTTTCCTTGAGAGAAATGATCCATCTGTGATCCAAATATTGCTGCAATCTTAGAATGCTGCATTATATATGTGACTATAAAGCGATGTTACCATTTAAAAATACCTATAATAGCCACATATCTGCTGTTTCCATTAAAAAATTCTCTTGGAAGACCACATTTATTTCTGAAAACACTGGCTTGCCTGCTTGAAATATTTTCAAAATACTTTTATGAGTACACTTTAAAAGTATGTAGTGGCCCTAGCCAGCTTGGCTCAGCGATAGAGTGTCATTGGCCTGTGGACTGAGAGGTCATGGATTTGATTCTGGTCAAGAGCATATGCCTGGGTTGTGGGCTCGATCCCCAGTAGGGGGCTTGCAGGAGGCAGCCGATCAATGATTCTATCTCATCATTGATGTTTCTATCTCTTTCTCCCTCTCCCTTCATCTCTGAAATCAATAAAAATATATTTTTCAAGGAAGTATGTAGTGGTTATCTTTGGGTGCTTTTTATAATCAACACTAGAAGCCCAGCCCACAAAATTGCGCGGCCCCGCCCACCCGCGCCGTCTTTGGTCGTTATGGCATTAAGGCCACAGGCCTTTTATAATATAGATGTTATCTCTATAATCAACATGTTAGTTGTATAATTATAAGTAAGTAAGTAAAAATTTTAAATGGGGAAAATTGTCCTTTTAAGTACATACCAGTGGTGCCATTTTTTTTTTTCATTTTTTTTTGCACTTTGAGAATGGATTTACTCTTTAAAATAGTTAAGTGTTTTAAAATCTAATGAAAAAAAGTTTATTGTTTTCCTTTGGGGATTCACAATTGACATCCAACCTAAAAGGAGTGAGACTCATTTTTGTATGGTTCATAAGCTGGCAATTCCCATGAAGAGATTCAAGCATTGGTAGGTTAGGGCGTAGGCCACTAATGACAATATTATTTAAATGTATTTCAGTACATTTTTCAAAATCTATCTTATTTTGGTCTAACCATACCTATTTTTCATATACAGTCTCTCCACAGGCTTTTTGAATTAGTATACTTAACTTAGTGTGTAGAAATATTTTTCCTACTATAAAGATATCTATGACTTCTAGATTAAGCAGTAGCCAAGTACAACGATGATAGGGAATGTGATGTGACATACTGTTTTCTCTACACCAGGGTTGGGGAAGGAATGGTATTTAATTAACTCACCCTAATGCCAAGGCATTAGGGTGAGTTAATTAAATGTTTGACCAAATATAGCAGGCAAATTTTTAAGTTGATAATTTTGTATGGCCCTTGAATGATGTTATAAATATCCAAATGGCCCTTGGCAGAAGAAAGGTTCCCCAACCCTGCTCTACACCAATATATATAAAGAGGTTTGAGAGCTCCTAGAACTGGTTCTAATCTTTGCTTTGGAATACTCCCTAGCTCTATGAACCTGTGCCAAAAATCATGCACATTTTAGAGTCTAAATGTCTTCATTATAAAATGAGGATGTTAATACTACTAACCCTACATGTCATTAGGATGAAATAAAATAATGCATGTAAAGTGGTTAGCACAGTCTCTGGCACATGGTAAGTGCTCAGTCAACGTAGCTGTTATCACTTTTGCTGGGCTCTCCATGGTGAAGAGCAATGGTTTCAACCAGAGTAGGAAATAGTTTAATCTTTTGGAAAGGTTGACCAAGAAAGGGTAAGAGAAACAGGGTTAAGGAATAGGTGGGAGTTTTTCTCTAACCATCTCAACAATCTTCCTAATTTAGTTCTCATTTCTCTTGAGGTCAGAAGTACAGTATTACTATTTCCTACATTCCAGATAGGGAACTTGGGTCATAGCAAGATTTCTAAAAGTGCCAGTCAGTTTTCAGTGGAATCAAATTCAGCATTGTTTTTAGTTGAGTTCTCCAACAGTTCACAGCCTTTCATATGTAGATGATTTGTTATGCAATAATTTAATTCAATGCTTTTCATAAAGAATGCCACAGAGCAGTTGCTTCATGTGGTGACATGTTGTTGCCCTGGTGACATTTAAATAGCCCTCCCTCAGGCGATCACAGATATCTGAGGATTCCAAAGAGCAATTCCATGTGAACAAAAGGGTAAGTGTTACAATGCAGCTGTTCAGTGGAGATTCTCAAGTTGTACACCATGAATTAGTACTTTTCTTCTGACTCCTCCCCCCCTTGCTTCTAGTCAGTATGATAGATATATAAATCCAGCTTTTCATAAGAATCTAAGCTTATGCATAATCAAAGAACTCAACTTTTTTTTAATATATATTTTTATTGATTTCAGAGAGAAGGGAGAGGGAGAGAGACAGAAACATCAGTGATGACAGAGAATCATTGATCGGCTGCTTCCTGCACGCCCCACACTGGGGATCAAGCCCACAACCCAGGAATGTGCCCTTGACTGGAACTGAACCCAGGACCTTTCAGTCCGCAGGCCAACGCTCTATCCACTGAGCCAAACCAGCTAGGGCTCAACTTTTTTTAATGAAAATTTTTAAGACCTTTTAACCATTGACCTAAAACCATTCTGTATGTATACTAAAGTCAGAAAATTATTAAATTTCTTATCAGAATTATAAGAAGTCATAAATTCTTATAAGTTGCTTGAAAAGATTTTATCATATTTATTTCTGTGTTCCCAGAACCTGATAGGTAATCTCTCTATATAAAACCCTAATATGCAAATAGACCAAACAGCAGAACAATCATTCGGTGTTATAATGAGTTTAAGGAAAGTTTATTTGGGCAAAACAAAAATAATAATGATTGATTAATAAAGTTTTAAAAATACCCGTTATGTGATATTTATTATCTAATGATTTTTTTGCTATGATGTGTGCTGACCACCAGGGGGTGCGCGCAGAACATATTGGGCATTGGCAGCAGGTGGCAGAGTGTGGAACATGGCGGGCATCAGCCACAGTGGGATGGTGGAGCAGGTGAGCAGGGGCACCAGTCGCTGTCATCAGGGTGAGCCTCTGGTGGTTACTGAAAATTCTTTGCTCCCTTGCTCCACAATTCTGCTGGGCGCTCACACCTGCTGCCAGCATTGGTGCCACCGCCTGCACCCACTGCTGGCACTTGGCACCAGCCCTGATCACCCCTCAGGGCTTCTCCAATTCCCCCTGCTCCTGAGGGGTGATCAGGGCCGGCAGCTGCCGCTCAGACCTGCTGTCAGTGAAGGCTCCGCTTGCATCCGCTGCCGGTGCCGGAGCTGTTGCTCACATCCACTGCCTGTGCCAGACCCACTCGCACCCGCAGCTGGCGCTGGAGCCACTGCTTGAACCCGCTGCCGGCACACAGCACCGGTCCTTAGCACTCGGCATAGTCAGAGGGTGCGAGTGGCAACTGCCAGCCCCAATTGCCCCTGAGGACTTCTCCACCTCCCCCTGCTCCTGAGGAGGGATTGGGGCAGCAGCCACCACTTGCACCCACTGCTGGCGCTGGCCCCAATTGCTCCACACCATCAGCAGAGGCAAGCAGGGCTGGCGCCTTCAGTGCATGAGAGCAGTGGTGGCGGGAGCATGACTGCAGGTAGACAGGGGACCTGGGGCCGTGGCTGGAGGGGCTGGGTGGGGGCACAGAGGATGGGCCGAGACCACCCCTATGCCCACCGCAGCCTTTCGGCCCACAGTTCCTTTCAAGGTGCACGAATTCGTGCACTGGGCCCCTAGTATTGCATAAAGTAGGTCATCAGTAAATGCTTATGAGTGAATAAGTACAATTTCATTTCAGGTCACGTTTCAAGGGAATCCTTTTAAAGCAGTGGTTCTCAACCTTCCTAATGCCACAACCCTTTAATACACTTCCTCATGTTGTGGTGACCCCCAATTTCATTGTTACAAATTTAACATAATTAAAACATAGTGGTTAATCACAAAAACAATATGTAATTATATATGTGTTTTCCGATGGTCTTAGGCGACCCCTGTGAAAGGGTCGTTCAACCCCCAAAGGGGTTGCGACCCACAGGTTGAGAACCGCTGTAATTCAAAGTAACTATTGCCCAAAAGCCCTATGAAGAATTGATCAAGAAGTGATATGATGCCGAAACCGGTTTGGCTCAGTGGATAGAGCGTCGGCTTGCGGACTGAAAGGTCCCAGGTTCGATTCCGGTCAAGGGCATGTACCTGGGCTGCGGGCACATTCCCAGTAGGGATGTGCAGGAGGCAGCTGATCGATGTTTCTCTCTCATCAATGTTTCTAACTCTCTATCTCTCTCACTTCCTCTCTGTAAAAAATCAATAAAATATATTAAAAAAAAAAGAGAAGTGATATGAATTTTATTATGGAGTTTATAACTTCCAAATCTCTAATACACCACATGCACATCAGACACACACTTTAACTTGAAACTTACAAAGCCAAGCGATACTTGGAGTGAAGAATCCCCATGAAGCAAGGCTGGAAAAGGAATTCACAGGATCTTCTGTAGGTCTGCTAATTTAACAAAGTCATCTTTAAAAGGCACAGAAGACCTCAGGTTTCTTGCAACATCCATGCAAGAAAAGAGGCTCTAATGCAGCGGTTCTCAACCTGTGGGTCGAGACCCCTCTGAGGGTCGAACGACCCTTTCACAGGGGTCACCTGACCATCGGAAAACACATATATAATTACATAATGTTTTTGTGATTAATCACTATGCTTTAATTATGTTCAATTTGTAACAATGAAAATACATCCTGCATATCAGATATTTACATTATGATTCATAACAGTAGCAAACTTACAGTTATGAAGTAGCAATGAAAACAATTTTATGGTTGGGGGTCAGCACATCATGAGGAACTGTATTAAAGGGTCGCGGCATTAGGAAGGTTGAGAACCACTGCTCTAATGGTTATTCTTTAAAGTTGTAAAGCCAGGTAACTTAGAAAACATAGATATAAAAATAAACAGGAACTTTTGATGCTTATTCCAACCACTAATAGAGAAAGGAAAATGGATTCATGTAATCATAAAGTCCTAGAACTAGAAAAGTATTTACAGACTATCTGAGATAGCACCAGAAGTCATGGATGAGGTCCGCAAGTTCATTATCTGGTCTGTGCTCACCTTGCCAGCCTTTCTTCGCCTATTCTCCTTCTTGACCCAAAGTTCCAGCAATATCAAATAATTATCCATGCTGCTTCATGCTTTCTCTGTTTACATGTGCTTGCTCCTCCTTCTCCTTAGAATATAATTTCTCTCCTTTAAGGTCCAATTTAGGGTAATCTCTCCTATGAAGTTAGGCCAACTTCATCACTCCATCCTCTTATCTACCTCTACATCTTGTATATTCTTCCACTACTGCACTTTCCATAAGTCCTTGAGGGTAAAACTTAGGGCCTTTTTCATCAGTGTATAGCATAGGACAATATCTAAAATATTATTAAATAAATGTTTTGAATGGATGGATTAATCTAGCTAATTGCTCCCATTTGTGAAAAAAAGCTGAGGGCCAGAGGTTATTTTCTCTCTCCTTTGAATTAAGCAAGAGGCCCTTATATGACTAGCAACTAAGTAGTTATTTTTATAACTGAGACATGAACTAAATTTTATACTTTAAGGAGGACTCAGTAAAGTCTCTCTGCTTCTATTCTTGGCCTCTATTATCTTTTATTTTCAACTTTTTCATCATACACCAGATAACTGTTCATAGGAAATCATAGCCAAGAATATATTGGAGCTCCTTCCCAGGCCATAGGCTAGAGAGGACTGGACTATCTGTCAACCCCTTTTCCTACCACTCTTCTGCTCAGTCACTGTACCCTAAGCACCACCAGCATCCTTAGCTTTCTGCAAACACACCTATGTGCTGCTACATTAGGACTCATCCACACCCTATTCCTTCCTCCCTTTGTCCCAGATCTCTGAAAGTCTCCACTCTAATGCCACCTCTCTGACCATCAGATCCAAAATAGCTCTCTCTTTCATTCTCCAGCTTCTTCTCACTTTGTTTTTCTTCATAATGTATTATTTATAACACATATTATGTATTTTTTTAGTATTATCTGTCTCCACACTCAAATGGAAGCCCAATAAGGGCACTGATCTTGTCTGTTTTGTATACCACTAAATCCCCAGTTGCTGGGACAGTGTTTAGCATAACAGGTACTGAATAAATATTTGTTGAATAAGTTAAGTCAATGAAAACTTGAAGTTTCTAAGAAAAATAAAGGAATATAGCTTGGACATCTAAAAAAAAATTTCCTCTAGCTCTGTAATTTTAGAAAATGGTCAAAAGGGAACATTTTCATCTTAAATGAAAAAAATTAATATTTAAATTATAACTATGTTTTCTACATTTTCCCCACCCTAACCTGTGATAACAGAAGCAGTGTTAGTTTTCTTTAGCTATAAAATTATACCTTGGAAGGAAGCCAGAGACAGGAAAATATTATCTTGGTCAACTCCAAAAAGCCGACAGGTGTGCCAAACGCATAAGGGTGGGATTATAGTAAGACAGGCAGGGTTTGGGGCCACCAGACGTAAACTCAACACTTCGGAGGGAGCAATCATATTCCTTTAATGTCCTGAGACAGTGATTCAGGCTGTCAACAAACACTTATAAACATATCTTATGGGAAAGGCTTTGCTCTTGAAAAAAAGGTACCATTTCCCTCAAGAAGTTTGTACTCTAAACAAATTTCAGATATGGACATTTTGCTAATGATTGGGTGACCAAAAATGAATTCACCTGTAATCCCAAGTCACTTAGTATGACATGGAATTGGACTCTCTTTTCTCAAATTTATCACTAAGGATAAAACTAAACTACACAGTAATCATTCATAACTACCTGACACCTCGCTGAATGGAAGTCCTTCAACCAGATAATTAAAGAAGCCACATCCAGACTGGTATGAGGAGCAGAGACACAGAATGAGCTGGTCTACACACATGTGTGGTGGATACAAATTTGGCAGGATATTTTGGTTGTGGATATCCCCTCTAAGGAGCAAGAGATTCCATCCCCACACCAGGTCCCCCATCCCAGAGTTGCAGTGTCAATAAGAGAAAACCCCATAACTTCTGGCTGTAAAAAATAGAGGGGATTGAGTCAGAGGGAGATTGAAGGAGTCCCAGGAAGTTCCTCTTAAAGAGTTCATGCATGGACTTACTCAGACTCACTTTCTATGAGCTCCAGCCTAAAAGGCACAAGAGACATATGAGGAGGAACTGATTGTCTAGTATCAGGGCAAGAGCTGAGGGGTCAGCTTTCTCTCAGACAGAGTGCTGGAAGGAACCATTGTCCTACAGGATTGGCAGGATGGAGCCATATCTGAGTCTCCATCAGTCTAGCTCACACAGTTCACCCCACCCTAGAGATTCCTTTAGGCCTCACCCCACCCAACTTTCAGGCCCATTCAATGGCTTTTCCATACAAATGGCGTGTCTTGGTTCATGCTTCAGCTTTTCCTAAAATCTCTCAAACAAGCAGCATCTGGCCCCAGTGTGGTCTATATCTCATGCTAAGTGGCTCCAGTCTCAGCACAAGCAGCAGCCCACCTTGGTTCACAGCTTTGCCTTTTTTGGACACCTCCAAGCCCAGCACAAGTAGCAGCCCTCTGCAGATTTCTCTGTAGCTCATGCTGGGTAGCTCCAGAGAGAACACAGGCAGTGACTGATCTTGGCCTGCACCTCCCAGGAGGCCCCAGAGCCAGCAAATCTGGTGAACAGCTTCAGACAATGTTGAAACATTTCCCAACCACCTCTATAAGCAACATACTCAAGTGGAAGACTTAGTGAGCACTGAATCCCCACTAAAGTAGGTCCTGGGATGGGCCTCTGCATAGCTGATCCCCCACGGTAGTTTAAGGTCAGTGGTTGCAGCTGATAATTCTGGGGGTAAATCCTTCCCATTGACTTTCCAACAGCAATCAAGACGAAGGTGTATACAGCCACGTGGGGGTCACACATCAAGTGCCTAGCTTGGGTCATCAGGGGGGCTGTGCCATTGGACCCTACAGGACACTCACTACATTAGATCACTCTACCAAGCCTGGGATATGTGGAAGCTCTACCTAATGAATAGAACAAACACAGGGAAGCTGCCAAAATAAGGAGACAAGGAAATATGCACCAAATGAAAGAATAGAACAAAACTCAAAAAAAAAAGGAACTAAACAAAATGGAGACAAGCAATCGAGTATATGCAGAGTTGAAAAGATTGTTTATAAGGATGCTCAATGAACTTAGTGAGACCCTCAGCAGCATAAAAAAGGATCTTTCAGAAATGAAGGACACATTAACTGAAACGAAGAATAATTTATAGGGAATCAATAGTAGAGTAGATGAAGCCAAGAATCAAATCAGTGATTTGGACTATAAGAAGCAAAAACAAAACAAAACAAAACAAAACAAAACAAACAAATACCCAATTAGAATAGCAAAAAGAAGAGAATCTAAAAGAATATTAAGAAAAAAGAACATTTGTGAAGATGGCTGCCAAAGGGATGGCAAGCTGAAAGATAGTGTGACAGAGAACGAAAAGAAAGTGCATGGACATGCTGGGAGTGTCTGTATTTGTGAGTGATGGACAGCTATATTCCACAGGACTGTTGGGGACTGGTGGACCAGGCTCCCCTGGCTGGGAAGCCTCTACTACTGCTGAAATCTCTCCCGGAGCAGCCTAATCTTCCAAAGAGACCATGCCATCTTGAAGGGGAGATTGGCTGCAATCAGAAGCCCAGGCTGACCTTCAACCGGGGAGACCTGGGATACCTCCCAGGACCCTACAACCACAATGCCCAGTGACCAGCTGCCTTAACTGTGAACCCATGAACACTGAAACTCCAGCCTCCCTGACTGCAGGTACCTAAAAAGTCTGTCCAGGGGAAACCAAGGGTCACCGAATACACGGACAGACCCTGTGCCTTCTCACAGAGCAGACAGAAGGAACAGCTGAATCAAACAACACCCACCCGGAATTGGCGAATTAAACACAGCTGATGAGGCAATCATTGGACTGAAATGTCAGATATTGCCTAGAGCAGTGGTTCTCAACCTGTGGGTCGTGACCCCTTTGGCGGTCGAACGACCCTTTCACAGGAGTTGCCTAAGACCATCCTGCATATCAGATATTTACATTACGATTCATAACAGTAACAACATTACAGTTATGAAGTAGCAATGAAAATAATTTTATGGTTGTATCACAACATGAGGAACTGTATTTAAAGGGCCAGAAAGTTGAGAACCACTGGCCTAGAGAAAAGTGAAATCTGGGATTCAGGCTGGGGGGAGAAACACGCACAATGGGGACTAGAGTCTCAGAGGGAGAGTGCACCCCATAAAATCCATGGCCATTGGGGTCATTGTAGCCCTTGAATGTGGAAGGGGGTCCACAGGGCTTCTGGCAGAAGGGGACTCTGGATATTAGCCCACAGCTGGGTTGGGCCCAGAAAGACAGCTTGAAGTTCTATAGCGGCTGCACAGTGTCAGGGGAAAAAGACGTGAGTCAGCACGGTTCCTTTTTTCTTTTTTTTCTTTTTACTTCCTTGCTTTTTACATAGAATCTTTGAATTAAAAACACTCACTGGGACTGCAAGGGACAGTTGTTTTTCTGGAAACTGGGGATCAGAATAAGGAGAGAAACAGGAAAACAACTCTGGGGCAGTCTGTCCCTCCAACCCAGTATTAAGTGTGGCAGGGAAAAAGAACCTAAACACTGAGTAGAGGGGCCATTTACTCCCGGATATTAATACAGAAACACTGCCACCCACTGTCTATGTCAGAAATTGACTCTTGTGTAAGTACAACTGAAGGCAGGCTGAGAAACAAAGTGAACAGAGTGATCCCGCCTGCTTGAAAACAGGGTTGTGGCTTATGAAACAGAGGAGCAGTGGATTGAAGGGAACTTCAATACTTTGCTGACTACCTGACGGGAAACAGACGTGCCAAGCAGAAGAGTAGAGGGAATGAACGACCTTCACTACTTTATTTTTTTTATTGTTTAACTTTTACATAAGAAACTAAATATTTTTCACTTCATGTTACTTTTTAAATTATATATTTATTTTTAATTATTACTACTACTACTATTATTTTACCTTTTTAAAAGCTTTATTTTATTTTATTTTTTCCTTATTTTATTTTATTTAAGGATTAGTGTTCTACATTCTATTTTTCTTTTTCTTTTAGCATTATTTTACTCTATCTCAAATTTTCCTTTATGCTAAACACTCTATTCTTCACTTTTCCCCTTTTTCATCCTGTTTCTTTTACCCTGTTCCTGCTTAAGTTTTTCTCTATCCTTTCTTTTTATTCCCTATTAAAAACTGATCTTATTCATATATCTAATTTCCTCTCCCCTGCTCCAAGTCCATGCCCACTTCTCTCTTCTCTTTCTTCAATATCCAAAATTTGTTTTCCTTTTTTTACTTTCTTTGTCTTGTTGTTGTTGTTTATTTGACTGTTTGTTAGTTTTTTTCTTTTCCTTTTTTTTTTTTACTTCTGTTTTTCCTCTCCTTGCTTGTTTGCTTCTTCTACTAATAGCTTAATTAATTCCAATCACCAACTCAGGCCTATCCACTCTCTATTCTCATTTTCCAATAATAGATGAATACATAGATAGATAGATTAAAGATAGGGGAAATTATATATATATATATATATATATATATATATATATATATATATAATTTTATATAGGTATTTCATATATATATATATTGTGTGTGTGTGTGTGTATTTTGTTTTTTACTTTTCTTCTAATACACTCATTCTCTTTCTACTTCCTCTACAGTGAATTGTGGCTATTTCCCCATTCATTCAATTCCTTGATCTTACCTTCTGGAAATAAGCTCTGCCTCCTCAAATTCCACTGGGTGTTTGTTCTTTGGTTGTTTGTTGTTTGCATTTTTTGGATTAGTTGTTTTTTTTAGGAGTTTTCTACCCATATACATACCCCCCCCCCTTTTTTTCTTCCCTTTCTTTTATCTCTTACATTTTATCTAAATATCTAAATATCATTTTTGCGCTCTTTTCTATCCCCTAATTCTCTTTTCTCTGGTAGTCACCTTTCTTTAGGGTTATTAGTATCATGAATACATTTGTGTTTGGTGCCCTGTGTGCTGTGTCTTGTTGTGTTGTATTTTGTGACTTTAAGTCAACACAGGAGAGAGAGAGCTACATAACCAGACACCCTGGGGGAGGGATCATGGGGAGAAAAAAGAACAGTTCGCATATGAAAGAAAAGGAGGAAGCACCGAAAAGGAAGTAAATGAAATGGAAGCAAGCAATATGTCAGGGAAAGGATTAAGAGCAATGGTCATAAGGTCACTGAAAAGTATGGAAGACAAATTCAACAATATGAGTAAGAACAAAGAGAAAATGAAGAAGAACCAAGAAGAAATAAAAAATGACATTGCTGCAATAAAGAACTCAATAGAAAGCATCAACAGTAGACTAGAAGAAGCAGAGGACCACATCAGTGAGATAGAAGACAAGGTAGGAAAAAATACACAAGCAGAAAAAAAAACACTTAAAAAATGGGGGGTGGGAGAGGAGCCTAAGGGAAGTTTGGGATAACACAAAACGAAGCAACATCTGCATAATAGGCATGCCAGATGGAGAGGAAACTGAGCAAGGAATAGAAAACCTGTTTGAAGAAATAATGACAGATATTTCCACTGATATTAGGAAGAAAAAACTCACACAAGTCCAAGAAGCTCACAGAGTCCCAAACAAGATGAACTCCAAAAAACCGACACCAAGACATAATTAAATTGGCAAACACCGATGGGATTAAAAATGGTGGCAGAGTAGGAGGATGCTGCATGGTCATGCTCCCAGGATCAAGCTGGAATTACAACTGAAAAATGAGAAGGCTTCCTGAATAATCAACGGAAAACTCACAGGAGAGAACCCTGATACCCAAGGACTGAAGGTGGAGCCGGCATAGAGACTGGTAGGAGGGGAAGAGACGTGACCCACAGAGGGGAACTGAAGTCCCAGAGAGATAGCTCAGCCAGTGGTGGAGGGGGGGAGGTGCCACTGAGAATTCTGGGATCTAATCCCGGAGATGGGCTCCCCTGCAGAGAGCACCAAACTGAGGAAGGTATCCACATAACATCAAACTGTGAAAAGCAGCGGGGTTCTGTCTGCCAGGGAGTGGCAGCTGAAAGTTCAGGCACCCTCTTAAAGGGCAAAGGCACAAACATTCCCTGTGGAGCCACCCACCTTGTGCTCTGGCAGAGGGAGGGTGAAGTGGACTGGAGCTGTGAGGGCAGAAGCCAGCACTGGGGACTTGGGGGACAGAGCTCAGGAGGCAGACACTCCAAGTCTCCTCAGCTCAGTCATTCCCTCACACAGACACATAGACATCTGCCTTGCCTGAGGGGATAGACATCTCCCTTTCCTGGGGGGATAGACATGTGCCTTGCCTGGAGGGAAGACAGTTGACACACCCTATTGGAAAACACCTTGCCCTGAGGCCACTTAAGAGATTAAAAGTAACAATTCAAAGGAGTAGCAGCTGCTTGTATAGCCGGCCCCCATCCAAGGAACAGCAGTCTCCTGATCACCACACCCTCTGTCCGAGGAACAGCAGCTGTGTGTGACGTCTCCTGCCACCAGTCAGAGGAGCCAACACAACTGTGAACAGCGCCCATCAGAGGAGCTGCTACCAACTAAGAAGCAGCTGCTACCACAACCGCCTGAGGAGCAACTGCAACCCGAGGAGCCACTGCCACCCAAGGAGCAGACACTGAACGACTGAACATCTAGATATGGCGGTACGATCAAACATGGGTAGACAAAGAAACCCCCAAAGGAAAGAAAAGGAGGACTCACCAGAAAAGCAGCTAAGTGATACAGAGGCATGCAACATGAAAGAAAAAGAATTCAGATTAAGGGTCCTAGACTGCATAAACCGGATGGAGGAAAAAATCAACAACTTATGCAAGAAGCAAGAAGAAACAGATGAAAAAATCAATAAATTATGTAAGAACCAAGAAGAAATGAAGAGTGATATAGGTGCAATAAAAAACACCATTGAAAGTTTCAACAGTAGACTAGGAGCAGCGGAGGACCGAATTAGTGAATTAGTAGACAGGGAAACAAAACGCACCCAAACTAAACAGCAATTGGAGAAGAAAATTAAAAGACAGGAGGAGAGCCTAAGGGAGCTATGGGACAACATGAAATGAAACAACATATGAATAATAGGGGTGCCAGAACAACAGAAAGAGGAACAAGGGTTAGGAAACCTATTTGAAGAAATACTATCAGAAAACTTCCCAGAGGTGGGGAAGAAAAGAATCACACAAGCACATAGAGTCCCAAACAAGGTGAACCCGAAAAGACCCACACCAAGACACATCATAATTACCATGGCAAATGTTCAGGACAAAGAGAGAATCTTAAAGGCTGCAAGAGAGAGATGGAAAGTTACATACAAGGGATTTCCCATTAGATTATCAAATGATTTCTCAACAGAAACACATCAGGCCAGAAAAGAATGGACAGAAATTTACAAAGCGATGCAAAGCAAAGGACTGAATCCAAGAATACCTTATCCACCAAGGCTATCATTTAAACTTGAAGGGGAAATAAGAAGCTTCACATACAAAAAAAAAGGCTAAACGAGTTTTTCACCACCAAGCCAGCAATGCAAGAAATGCTAAAGGGACTCGTGTAAAAAGAAGAAATAAAAAGTTCAGAAAGAAAACAGCCACACAAAAAAAGAAATGGCTACAAACAAGTACCTTTCAATAATAACTTTAAATGTAAATGGACTAAATGCTCCAACCAAAAGACATCGAGTGGCTGAATGGATAAAAAAACATGACCCATACATTTGCTGTCTACAAGAGACCCACTCAGAAGAAGGGACTCACACACTGAAAGTGAAGGGATGGAAAAATATCTTTCAGGCAAATGGAAATGAAAACAGCTGGGGTAGCAATACTTATACCGAACAAAACAGACCTCAAAGTGAAGGCTATAACAAGAGATAAGGAAGGCCACTTCATAATACTAAAGGGATCAATACAACCAGAAGATATAACCCTGATAAACATACATGCAACCAATGCAGGAGCACCCAAATACATAAAAAAACCTCCTGGAAGATATCAAAGGAGAGATCAACAACAATACAATCATAGTAGGGGACTTTAATACACCACTAACATCACTGGGTAAATCCGCTAGACAAAAAATCAGCAAAGAAACAGCAATCCTAAATGACTCACTAGATCAGATGGACTTAATTGACATCTTCAGAACACTTCAACCCAATGCCACGGAATATACATTCTTCTCAAGGGCTCATGGGACATATTCAAAAATAGACCACAAACAAAGTCTCCCCAAATTCAAGAAGATTGAAATCATACCACGCATCTTCTCAGACTATGATGGCATAATATTAGAAATAAATTACAATAAAAACAACCCAAAATACTCAAACACTTGGAAGCTGAATAGCATGTTATTAAATATTGATTGGGTTACCAATGAGATCAAAGAAGAAATTAAAAATATCCTTGAAACTAATGACAATGAAAACACAACAATCCAAAACCTATGGGACACAATGAAAGCAGTCCTGAGAGGGAAGTTTATAGCTCTACAAGCCTATCTCAACAAACAAGAAAAAATGGTAGTAAATCATCTAAATCTACATCTCAAAGAATTAGAAAGACAGCAACAAGAAAACCTCAGAGTGAGCAGAAGAAAGGAGATAATAAACTTTAGGGCAGAAATAAATGACATAGAGACCAAAAAAACAATACATAAAATCAATGAAACCAAGAGCTGGTTCTTTGAAAGGATAAACAAGATTGATGAACCTCTAGCCAGGCTCACCAAGAAGCAAAGAGAGAGGACCCAAATAAACAAAATCAGAAACGATAGAGGCAAAATAACAACAGACTCCACAGAAATACAAATGATTGTTAAACAATACTATGGACAACTCTACTCCAACAATTTAGACAACCTGGAGGAAATGGACATATTCCTAGAAAAATACAACATTCCAAACTCAATCAGGAAGTATCTAAAAATCTCAATAGGACAATAACTATGAAAGAAATTGAAGCAGTCATCAAAAAGCTTCCAGCAAACAAAAGCCTAGGACCACAGGGCTTCACAGGGGAGTTTTACCAAACATTCAAGGAAGAACTAAAACCTCTCCACCTCAGACTACTACAAAAAGTCCAAGAGGAAGGAACACTTCCAAGCTATTCTATGAAGCCAACATCACCCTAATACCAAAACCAGGTAAAGACAACACAGTGAAAGGGAATTACAGGCCAATATCCCTCATGAACATAGATGCCAAAATCCTCAACAAAATCTTAGAAAATCAGATCCAGCAGTACATCAGAAAGATCATACCCCATGACCAAGTAGGATTTATCCCAGGGATGCAAGGATGGTACAATATCTGAAAATCAATAAACATGATACATCACATAAACAAATTGAAAGACAAAAACCACATAGTCATATCTATTGATGCAGAAAAAGCCCTTGACAAAATCCAACACCCATTTTTGATAAAAACTCTCAGCAAGGTGGGAATAGAGGGATCATACCTCAACATAATAAAAGCCTTATATGACAAACCTACAGCCAACATCATACTCAATGGGCAAACACTAAACTCATTTCCCCTGAGAACAGGAACAAGACAGGATGCCCACTTTCACCACTCCTGTTTGATATAATACTGGAAGTATTAGCCATTGCAATTAGACAAGAAGAAGAAATAAAAGGCATCCAAATTTGAAAAGAAGAAGTAAAACTGTCCTTATTTGCAGATGACATGATACTACACATAGAAAAACCCCAAAGGCTCCATCAAAAAACTACTGGACCTAATAAATGAACTTGGAAATGTATCAGGATGCAAAGTTGACACCCAGAAATCTATGGCCTTTTTATACACCAATAACGAACTTATAGAAAGGGAAACAAAAAAAGCAATCCCATTTACCATCACACCAAAAAAATAAGCTACCTAGGAATAAACTTAACTAAGGAGGTAAAAGACCTCTACTCAGAAAACTACAGGACGTTGAAAAAAGAGATAGAGGAAGACATAAACAGATGGAAGAACATACCATGTTCTTGGATTGGTAGAATCAACATCATTAAAATGTCCATACTACCCAAAGCAATCTATAAATTCAACGCACTTCCCATTAAAATACCAACGGCATACTTCAGAGATCTAGAACGAACTCTCCAAAAATTCATCTGGAATAAAAAAAAAACCAAAAACCCTGAATAGCCACAGGAATCCCGAGAAAGAAGAAAAAAGTTGGAGGGATCACAATACCAGATATCAAGCTATATTACAAAGCCACGGTTCTCAAAACTGCCTGGTATTGGCACAAGAACAGACATATAAATCAATGGAATAGAATAGAGAGCCCAGAAATTGACCCGAACCATTATGCTCAATTAATATTTGACAAAGGAGGCAAGAACATACAATGGATTCAAGATAGTCTCTTCAATACATGGTGTTGGGAAAATTTGATGGATACATGCAAGAAAATGAAACTAGACCACCAACTTACACCATACACAAAAATAAACTCAAAATGGATAAAGGACTTAAATGTACCATGGGAAACCATAAAAATACTAGAGGAATCCACAGGCAGCGAAATTGCAGACATATGCCAAAGGAATTTCTTCACTGATACTGATCCTAGGGCAATGAAAACTAAAAAGAAAATAAACAAATGGGACTACATCAAAATAAAAAGCTTCTGCACAGCAAAAGAAACCATCAATAAAACAACAAGAAAGCCCACTACGTGGGAAAACATACTTGCCAATGTTATATCTGATAAGGGCCTAATCTCCAACATTTATAGGGAACTCATACAACTTAAAAGGAAGATAAACAATCCAATCAAAAAGTGGGCAAAGGATCTAAATAGATACTTTTTGAAAAAGGACATACAAACAGGCCAGAGTCATATGAAAACATGCTCAAAGTCACTAATCATCCAAGAGATGCAAATCAAAACAACGAGATATCATCTCACACCTGTAAGAATGGGTATCATCACCAAATCACCAAAGACAAGCACTGGAGAGGATGTGGAGAAAAAGCAACCCACATGCACTGCTGGTGGGAATGCAGATTGGTGCAACCACTGTGGAAGACACTATGGAGTTTCCTCAAAAAGTTAAAAATGGTAAACATATATGCACCCAATACAGGAGCACCCACTTCTAGGACTACCAGTATATCCCAAGAAACCAAAAACACCAATCAGAACGGATATCAATGTACCGGTTAATAATGCGGATTTTGTAATCATGAAAACATGATAATTTCAACAGAAACATCAAAGGTGCTTTATTCAAAATAATGCCCATCGCTAGCTACACATTTCCCCCATCTTTCAGGTAATTTGTGGATACTGTCCCAAAAGAACTTTTCTTGTTTTGAGGCAAACCATTCAGAGACCCAATTTTCCACTTCTTCGTACGTTTTGAAGTGCTGCTCAGAAAGTACATGTGCCATCAATCGGAACAAGTGGTAATCTGAAGGAGCATCATCTAGTGAATACAGTGGGTGGGTTAATACTTCCCAGGCAAGATCTTTTAACGTGTCTTTTACTGGTTTTGAAGTGTGTGATGGTGTATTATCATGAAGCAAATTACCTTGCTGTGTCTTCTGGCCCATTCTGGTCGTTTTAATACCAAAGCATGGTTCAAATTGATTATTTGTTGTTGGTAGCAATCAGTATTAACAGTTTCACCTGGTTTTAGAAGCTCATAATACACCACACCTTCCTGATCCCACCAAATGCAGAGCATTGTCTTCTTTCCAAAGTGAGTTGGCCTTGCAGTCAATGTTGATGGTTGATCTGGATCAACTCATGATTTTGTGCATTTGGGATTCTCAAAATAAATCCACTTTTCATCGCCAGTCACAATTCGATGCAAAAAAAGACTTTCTTTTGTGCCATTGAAGCAACATGTTACTGATGACTTTTTGGTTTTCCATTTGTCTTTTGTTTAGTTGCTGTAGCACCCATTTTCCTTCCTTTAAAATCTTTCCAATTGCTTGTAAATGATCGGAAATTGTTTGCTGAGCAATGTTTAATCTTTCTGTAAGTTGTTTTTGAGTTTGACATGCATCTTCATCCAATGCTTGTGATTGTTGATCTTCACACTTTTTCGGTTGACCTCCAGTGATGGCGAACCTTTTGAGCTCGGCGTGTGAGCATTTTGAAAAACCCTAACTTAACTCTGGTGCCGTGTCACATCTAGAAATTTTTTGATATTTGCAACCATAGTAAAACAAAGATTTATATTTTTGATATTTGTTTTATATATTTAAATGCCATTTAACTAAGAAAAATCAACCAAAAAAATGAGTTTGCGTGTCATAGGTTCGCCATCACTGACCTAGACGTTCTTTGTCTTTCACATTGAAATTATCACTTTTAAAGCGTTTAAACCAGTGTTCACAAGTATCTTGAGATGGAGCATGTTCACCATAAGCTTCCTGAAGTATATGATGACTTTCAGCAGCACTTTTCTTCAAAATAAAGTAATGAATTAAAACTTCCCCCAAATGCTCTTTTTTTGGTATGAAATTTGACATTTTTAAGTGTAAAAATATCTATGATGTTAACACCTTCAGAAAATTTGACATATGAAGTTTTGAAGCTTATTGTCAATACAACAAAATAGCATACATATCAAATCGCATATATATCAATATATGTGTAAATCCATCTATTAAAAAAATCCACATTATTAACCGGTACACTTGGTATATGCACCCCTGTGTTCATAGCAGCACAATTTACAATAGCTAAGATTTGGAAAACAGCCTAAGTGCCCATCAGCAAATGAGTGGATTAAAAAACTGTGGTACGTTTACACAATGGAATACTATGCCACTATAAAAAAGAAGGAACTGTTACCATTTGCAACAGCATGGATGGAACTGGAGAGCATTAAGCTAAGAAAATAAGCCAGTCAGAGAAAGATAAATATCACATGATCTCACTCATATGTGGGATATAATGATCTACATAATTTGATGAACAAGAATACATCCAGAGACAAATGGCAGGGGAGGGGAAGGATAGAGAGCAACCAAAGGACTTGTATGCATGCATATTAGCATAACCAATGGACACAGACACTGGGGTGGAGGGGCTTGCCGGGGGTGGGAATAGCTGGGTGGGGGGGTCAATTGGGGAAAAAGGAGACATATGTAAAACTCTAGACAATAAAAAAAAAGAACATTTGCATCGTGGGGGTTGCAGAAGGAGAAGAGAGAGAGCAAGGATTTGAAAAAATAATACAGAAAACTCCCCTAACTTGGTGAAAGAAATAGACACACAAGTCAAGGAAGTGCAGAGAGTCCCAAACACAAAGAACCCAAAGAGGCCTACACCAAGACACATCATAATTGAAATGCAAAAGGTTAAAGACAAAGAGAAAACCTTAAAAGCATCAAAGAAAAAAACAAAAACCAGTTAGTTACCTACAAGGGAGCTCACATATTATTGTCAGCTGATTTCTTAAGAGAAACTTTGCAGGCCAGAAGGGATTAACAAGAAATCAAAGTGATGAAAAGCAAGGAGCTACAACCAAGAATACCGTACCCAGAAAACCTATCATTTAGAATTGAAGGACAGATAAAGAGCTTCCAAGACAAGAAAAAGCTAAAGGAGTTCATCAACACCAAACCAGTATTTTATGAAATCTTGAAGAGTCTTCTTTAAGAAGAAGAAAAAAGGATCAAGTATAGGAACAATAAAAAGTATAGGAAAATACATATCTATCAACAATTCAATCTAAAAATAAAAATAAACAAATAAGCAGAACAGAAATAGACTCATAGATATAGAGAACATTTTGATGCTTTCCAGCTGGAATGGGGTTTGGGGGTAAGGGTGAAAAAGGTGAAGTGATTAAGAAGTACAAATTGGTTGTTACAAAATAGTCATGGGGATATAAACTATAGCATAGGGAATATAGTCAATAATATTGTAATAACCATGTATGATCTCAGATGGGTGCAAGATTTTTCAGGATGATCATTTAGTAAATTATGTATTGTCTAATCACTGAGGTGTACACCTGAAACTAATATAATGTATGTCAACTGTAATTGAAAAAAAATGATTTTAAAAAGTTGATCAAGAACAAAGCTAGTTTATTTTACCATGTGGACTTTACTGTAGGAGGTAAAAGGACTTTTTAAATAATCATAGACCTATTTATTTATTTATATTATTAATTAATTAATTAATTAATTTGTATTGATTTATTTTTCAGAGAGAGAGAGAGAGAGAGAGAGAGAGAGAGAGAGAGAGATCTCAGTTTGTTATTTCACATATTGATGTATTCATTGGTTGATTCTTGGATTCTTGTACATGCCCTGACTGGGTTGGAACCTGCAATTTTGACACATCAGTATGATGCTCTCATCAACTGAGCTACCTGGCCAAGGTGAAATTTTTTAATTGGTATGAAATTTGACATTTTTAAGCGTAAAATGTGACAAGACCAGTGAGGGCTGAGATGGATCTAAATCCAGGCTCCTACTCTAGTGTTAGCACTTCTTTGGTAATATAAGAAAAAATTTTTAATATAAGAAAAATTTATCTATTATAGTACAAAAGAAATCTTGCTGGTGAGACAAGAACCAGACTGAAACATGAAACACTCAGCAGAATGAATGAAAAGGTAGGAACTTGAAGCCAGATGAGATTCTACACTTTACTGGCTGTGCTGGTCTCACCAAATTTCTTTACTTACCCCATCTTTAAAATTGGAATAATAATCATATTATGCATCCTGCTGTGAGAGCTCACAGGTGACATGTGGAAAAGCCTGACACACAACAGGCCCTCAAGGTCATCCCACCACTCCATAGCCCAAGGGATACTCACATATGGAAGAGGGAGACCCTCTTGAGGGGAGAACGGTTATCTTTAAGAATTTGAACCAGTCCTTGAAAATAAGTAGAATCTTGGTGGGCAGAGGGAAATAAAAGTATTAGCACTGGAGGACATTGCATGGCACGAGGCATGAGCCTGAAATTGCCATGAGATTTTAGTGCCATTTCTAGTCACTGGTGAGAAGACAGTGCCAGGCAGGCTGTAAACCATGGGTGGGGAACCCTTTTTCTGCCAAGGGCCACTTGGATATTTATAACATCATTCTCAGGCAATACAAAATTATCAACTTAAAAATTAGCCTGCTATATTTGGTTAAACATTTAATTAACTCACCTCTAATGTCTTGGCAGGGCCAGAACAAATGATTTGGGGGAGGTTCTCCACCCTTGCTATTAACAAACATTAAAAATCACTTGGGAGACTTGCTAAAAATATACATTTTTAGCAGACCCTCCACTGCTCCACACACAGAGACACAGTCATGATTTTGACTCAGTGAATCTGGTCAGGAGTCTAGGAACCTGTATTTTAGAAAGTTGTTTTGGTGGTTCTGATGATCACTCAGGTTTGAGAGATATGGGTTTACTTAACTGCAACTGACTAATCTTACAAAGCAGAGTTCACACTGGGCAGTAGGAAAGTGAGCAGAAGTGCGAACACTAGAGTAGGAGCCTGGATTCAGATCCATCTCAGCCCTCACTGGTCTTGTCACATCATTTTCCTTATCCTCCTTTGTCTCATTTATGTAGCAGAGGTCATAGCACCTTCTCTGCTTATCTCAAAGGACTTCTGTGAGAACCTATAAGCCATTGTTATTTCCCTTAATGGAAAAATACTTAACTGTAAAGTGTCATACAAATATTCGGTATCATCATCAATCAACATGATTATTATCATGGGGACCCTGGAATGCCAAAATACTGGTCAGCTCCCATCTATTACACCCCATGGTAACTTTGAGGCAACACTGGCACAGGGGTCTGAAAATGGTTCCTCATTGTCGCTATGACACCATGAACAGTTACCCATTTCTAAGTGCTAGACTGGGATTACGATGTGGATCCCAGAATCATAAGGATCTCACAGATCTTGCAAGAAATGTTAATTATGCCGCTCTCACAAATTTACACAGCTACAAGTAGTAGTTGTGTGCTTTGAACAAGTTACTTAACCTAAGCCTTGGTTTCCTCATACATTAAGTGGGGATGGTATTAGTACCCAGAATCACTATGTACAATTATGTAGGCTGTGGCCAGAACAGTAAGAAGCCAAAGAGGGGCATGGAGGTTGAAATTCAGCTCAAGGTACACTTACCCAACCACACACCCCTGGGGCTGTATTTTCTTAGGGGGGAGAACTGTTTTCTAATTGTTTCCTTGTTCTTGAGCCTAGAGAGGAAGCCTTTTTTCTAAACAAAAGCAAGCTGCTGTGTGTGCTAACAGTGACCCTAACAGTGCTTGTCCTGACGTTTGGCCATCAAATGAGAAAATGCATTAATTCCTTAGTACAATGTCTAGCATACAATAGAGACTAATGCAGGATAGATGTTAATATTATAATAATCATTAATTAATTCACTCAACAAACATTCATTGTGCACTTTCTGTATCTCAACTTTTATGCTAGGGCAACTGGACTGTCCACAGTGAATAAGACATTATCCTTTCCCTGCAGGAGATTATGACCTAAGCACAAATACAGATACAGGAGGAAATCACTATATTTGACTATTGATACAGGAGACCATATCCAGAGTGATACCTAGAATTTGAATTTCTGAATTCTGATGACTGTACCATTAAGGTTTAATTCACTCTTACAAATTTACTATAAAGTAGAAATTGATAGGGCTCTTTGATTAAAGCTGTTTACATATCTCATACTTCTTTTGTGTTCAGAGCTAAACACACAGAATGGGCTTACCAAGCCACTGTCTCTTGTTTCTTTTTCTATGTGGACTACCATCAGTGTCCACCTGGGTGCCAGGACATTGCTGTCAGGCAGGTCTACTTTCTTACAATATGGCCTAGAATCTGCTGACGAGGGACAAAATCTGCCTACTTATTTGGGTTACTATTCAGAACTACAAATACATTCTTGTTTGAAGTAGCTTAAAAACAAAGAACAATTCATATGCTCTTTTTATTTAATTACCCAGAAAAAACTTTGCATTAAATAATGAATTAACTTTCAAACAAACAAAGGAAAATGTCTTTTTTTACATTACTAAATGAGGATATCTATGCACAACTTCCATTAGCAAAGGGATATTTAACTTATGTAATTTCTGCGACTAACCTCTGGTCAGCTTTTGTGTTCTTCGCCAAAAGAGATGGATATAATGACAAAATAAAATGTTGGCAGATATGTACTGGAAATCCCTGGTGATAAATAATAGGCTTTATTACTACTGCTCCTAATTTCCTTTTCTGAGTAAGTACCCCTATGTAAAACCTACACAGGAAATATCCTTAATGATTTTAATAGCAGTTGTTTAATAAAATTAATCTATTATGGCTATTGCAAATAAATTTTTAATTAAGAAACAGCTTAATTAAGTTCTCAAACAAGCCTTGAATCTGAAAATCTAGCCTACCAAAAGTTGTAATTTGTCCCAATCTCCTATTATATGTAAGCACTGCAAAACTTGAAAAAAGAAACAAAAAAAATATTTGCTTCAATATATCTAATAACAAAAATATAGTCATTATAGCTCTGTAAACAGCAGTAGTAGTGTTATTGCCTTATTTCATAAAGATGCTTTCAGAATCAATAAACAATACAATAAAACAAACACACTTTCTCTCTTAGGGGATCACCTTCCCCAATAGCAATGGGCACAGAGAACATGAATTGTACATTTTAGATGATCAAGGTCCCTTCCAGATCTAATATCCTGTGGCTTTCCACATTAGTTTTACTTAATTAACCAATGAAAGTGAATTTACAAATCAAGGCATGATTCTACAAGAGGCTGGATGAAGGCCCAGCTATATCATTTTCCAGGCCTAGAACAAAATAAAAATATGAGCCCTTCATTTAATAATTATTAATAACTAGAAGCCCAGTGCACGAATTTTTGTCTCAGCCTGGCCTGTGATCGGAATCAGTCTTTCCCATCCCGATGGGGCCAATCGGGGCCAGGAGGTTGGCCAGCCATGGGGAGGGACCATGGGAGGCTGGCCAGCCACCCTGATTAGGGCTGGCCAGCTGGGAGTAGAGGCCACGGGAAGTTGTCCGGCCACAGGAGGTTGGCCATGGGAGTGCACTGACCACCAGGGGGAAGCTCCTGAATTCAGCATCTGCCCCCTGGTGGTCAGTGTGCATCATAGCCACCAGTTGACCAGTCATAACAGTCACTTAGGCTTTTATATATATAGATATCAAGATGGTAACAAGAGAGCATTAAACCAAGTGCAGGACCCTTCTGAGCCCTGTCTGAGTGTGGTATAGCCCAAAGACTGTTGAGATGCTATAGGTTTTTGCAGGTCCTGGACTCCTAGCTTGTCCCCCTTCCTTCTTCCTTCTCCAATTCTGCAGATGTAATTCTATTAGTAAATAAAAGAAAGTACCAATTATAAGTTGCTGCTGTTGATGAAGGTTAGGTAACCAAAGCTGCTTGGGGAATGATGCTGGTAGATATATTTATGGGGTTCTGACCTATCTCTGTCAGAATTTCCTATAAAATGCATAGAAAGGATGCAACTAATAAAAGACTTGGGACATTTTGTTTCCTTTGGATGCATGGTCTGGTTTTATAGATGCACTAGAGGCCCAATGCATGAATTCATGCACCAATGGGGTCCCTCGGCCTGGCCTGTGGGACCTGGCCAAAACTGGCTCTCTGACATCCCCTGATTGTAAAAGGGTGCTGGCCAGGCCAAGGGAGCCCATTGGTGCACAATCGGGGCTGGGGAGGGACCGCAGGAGGGCTCCAGGACATGTCTGGCCGTCTCGCTCACTTCTGATTGGCAGGACCCCAGGAACAAGCTAACCAACTGGTCAGAGTGTCTGCCTCCTGGTGATCAGTACACGTCATAGTGAGCAGTTGAGCAGCCTTAGCATATCATTAGCATATTATGCTTTGATTGGTTGAACGGACACCTGGAAAACGAGACACTTACCATATTAGGCTTTTATTATATAGGATTGATCTTTAAGCTAAATGGAGCCTAGAGATGAGTCCAAATTCTCTCATTTTAATTAGGTCTACATCAAATCCCATTTAGGCCAAGGACATGGAAATAGATTTTTGGTTGCACAGCTCTAAAGTTATGGTGATTTTGATGAACAAATGATAATTGATGATCTTTCAGAAAGATGAAATGTTAGTATAATGAATGATTCATGCTATAATGCCAATGTATTTACACAAGATGCTGCCAACCATGCTAACAAAATATGAAGTATTTGATTTTTTTATTCCAGTCAGAGCAAAGAGAGTGAGGTACTGTCTGAGCACTTGGAAATCCCTGAACATGGGCTCTAAAATGGGTTCATGAGATATGAGAACAAGGCAGATGAATCCAGGTTTGAAGAAGGTGGGTGATTTAAGGCTGGAGCTAAAAGCATTGTTTTACCAGGAAATATGTCTTTTCTGCTTTATTCTCCACTGTGTGTGTGTGTGTGTGTGTGTGTGTGTGTGTGTGTGTTTAAATAAACTCTTATCCAGTGTTTATTATGGGCCAGACATGATGCCAAATGCTTTAAAAATATTAACTCATTTAATCCTCCTAACAACCCTGTAAGTTACTATGCTTATCCTCCTTTTTAAAGATGAGGAAAAAGAAACATTGAGATTAATTATATTGCCCAAGGACCCACTGCTTAAGTGGTGGAGGCAGGATTCAAACCCATGTAGTTTTGGGTCCAGTAGACGCTCTTAACCAGTAGATCATGATGCTATGTCTGTAATCTTCCATCATGCCCAAACACCACTAACTCCACCCTCCTCTACATGGTTGCATGAACCAAAAGTAAAGCAATATGCATTTACTACACAGGGCAGTCTATGGTCCTAACAAAGTAGCCATAGCTGTGGCAAATATTTATATCAATATTATGACTGAATTGATGATAATTTCACAGATATTAATTATACAGTTATAATCATATACATATGATACTATCTCAAATAGCTTTAATCCCTCTTCCACCATTATAGTGCTACTCTAAAGGATTATGAGTGCATTTTTTCTTTTATCATTATTGCTTTGATTAAGATTTAAGAGCTAGAAATCAAACACTTAGCACAAAATATCTCTTCTTTCTTTCTGGGAAGAATAAAATATGACAATGATTGAAATATGTAAAAGCTTTTGTTTGGTTTATTTTTCACTCTAACAATTGCTCCTCTTTTAAGTCTATTGCTTATGAAGTCTTTTTTGGTAACTAAAATAAATATGTAATTTATTTACAAAACTGTGGCGAGAATTTGTGGCTAGGAAAGTGCAATCCATCATTGGTTTTGGAGTGTTCTGTGTTCAATACAACTCAATGTCAGGCAAGAAGGAAGCACTATCCTGCCATCTCTGTGACTGCACTGTGACAATCCTTGCATTTTCATGCAGCAGTACTTTAGTGTAATTTACACTGTTACACTTCTCAGATATTCAATCAAATATTTTTATTTTTAGGATATCATTCTAATGATAAATATCAAATTTAGAAAGCACTTTCTAAACCTAGAACCTGGAAATGTTTCCATTTTATCCAGTTGGAGAGAGGATAAGCAGCATATGATAAAACAATCCAATTTAATGTCATTTCTAGTAAACATATTAATTTTCAAGATGTTGCAGAACCATTATCTCTATTATTCATTTAATTTCCTGTATCAAAAGGAGAAAGAAGTATTCAACAAACACATTATACCATAATGGCAAATAGATGAAACATTATCTATTACACCAAATAAATAAACCATAGGATTCTGAAATTTTTGTTTGAGATAAAAATGGTACTAAAGAAATATTCTGCCTGAGAATGTGAGATGGCTTGACACAGCAGATTTTCAAGTACAATATTATGTAGTCATGGCACATTCTATAGTGTCATTTGCAATTTCTGGAAGTGTGCTCTATTTCTAGTTACATAGACAAGTTAAGTGATTTAAGCAGTATAACAAAACAAAATTTCTGTCCTTTGTCAAGATAAAACCGCAATACTAAATTAATGTCCTGCACTATAGTCCCAACATGTTTTGATAAGGATTATGTTTCATAGGTCAATAAATACTTATTGACTAACTACAAACATAAAAACAATGTTTATCACTTGACTATTTTAGAACTGAACATTTAAGGATCGGAAAAATAAAAAGCTCAGGAATAGTGCTTTCAAAATATTTTTGTTTTCATTTTGCAATATCACTAAACTTGCAAAAGGGCAGAATATAAATAATACACAGTTAGATGAGCCCCCAGAAAAATTCAAGGTCTCTAAGCAATTTTTTTTCTTTATAAGTTGTTTTGTTCAATATAAGATATAAAAAGCACAAAGGAGGTGTGTATATTAATTTCATAGACTCCATGTCTAAATGATAAAATTTGTGACTGGCAAAAATTGTATCAAATAGACTTCTTAGGGAATCTTAGTTAACAAGGTTTGTGTTTCTTATTCAGAGTAACCTACCACCAGCAATCAATGAACATCATCCTTTCTTTACTCTAGTTCCAGGAGAATATTGTGTTGATTCCGTGGGTTAGCCAGTATATTGCAGAGAGCTTAGGCAAAATTTAAGTTATGTTCCTTGCCAACATGAAAATTTAAAATGTTATCTATTTTTCACTGAGAAATTTCCCTTCATTCAACCCTGTTATAAGCTACCAAATAAATAATAAATCTGTCACAAAAGATTATTCAATAGAGCACTACTATTGTTCTGTCATAAGAATGCTGATTTTTTAAAATATACTTTTTATATTTGATAGTATTACAGATATCGCTCAAGAATTTAATAACATTATTGGTATTTTTCTAATTCCCCAGAAACTTATCATGTGTATAGTACAGGGTTGTACAGAAGTAGGTTTACAGTTGTTTGTATGAAAAATAATACAATAATTAATACATGCTAATGCAAGAATGAGATCTGGGTTTCCCATACTCACAACTGTAAACCCACTTTTGCTCCACCCTGTATATATACTAGTAATTCACACCTTACTATTGTGCTATAAATAAAGGATGTTCTAGGAGTTGGCCCTTGGGGTATCCCTTTTATCTATATACTAGAGGCCCAGTGCATGAAATTCCTACACTGGCGCAGGGGTCGGGAGGGTGTCCTTCAGCCCGGCTTGTGCCTTCTTGCAGTCTGGGACCCCTCGGTGGATGTCCAACTGCCAGTTTTCTTTTGACTACTTTTAAGATGTTCTCTGCCTTTTCTTTTTTTTGTAGTTTCCCTCTAATCACCCAGATATTAATTTTCTTTCTCCTTACAGTCCTTGCAGTCTGGGACCCCTCGGGGGATGTCTTGGTAGCCAGGGAGGAGCCCAAATTGGGGCCAGGTGCCACGCCGCTTGCACTCATCCTGGCCCGCTGTGCCTGCTGCTGCCGCTCGGTTGTGCTGCTGTGGAGTCGAGAGAGGCTCCTGCTGCCACAGCTGTGCTCACCCACTGTGAGCCTGGTTTCTGGCTGAGCAACGCTCTCCCTGTAGGAGTGCACTGACCACCAGGGGGCAGTTCCTGAGTTGAGTGTCTGCCCCCTGGTGGTCAGTGTGCATCATAGTGACCAGTTGTTCCACAATAATGGTCGCTTAGGCTTTTACAAATATAGTAGAAGCCTGGTGCACAAAAATTTGTGCACTGGCGGCGGGGGTTTGGGGGGCGGCTCCTTCAGCCGAGCCTGTGCCCTCTCACAGTATGGGATCCCTTGGGAGATAACCACCTGCTGGCTTAGGCCAGCTCCCCTGGTGGCAGATGGCATGCCTGATCCCGCGGTGCCTGCCCCGTCTCCCCCGGTTGCACATGGCAGGCCCGGATCCCGCGCTGGGGCGGGCGGCGGCTGGGGATCGTGCTGCTGCCCGCCAGGGTGGGGAAACACAGCGAGATATGTCTGCAGTATGCAAATTTAACGGCCATCTTTGTTGGGTTAATTTGCATACTCTTCTGATTGGCTGATGAGTGTAGAGAAGGTACAGTCAATTAGCATCTTTGTCTTTTATTAGTGTAGACTAGGGGCCCAGTGCACAATTACATCGTGTGTGTGTAGGGTCCCCTAGGCCTGGCCTGCCATCAGGGCCATGTCTGCCACCCCCGCGACTCCTCGCATGCTCCATGCATGCTGCTGGCGCCCCGCAGCGATACACTGGCCTTTTTATTTCTGTCCCTGTGAAACATCAAGCTCATTCCAACGACACTTAAGCAAAAACTTTTCATAGGTGTTTAGAATATGACCTTGTACTAGATACACACTTCTGAGGGTTATCATATGATTATTATGTAAATCACTAGAGGCCTGGTGCACAAATTCGTGTACCAGTAGGGTCCCTCGGCCTAGCCTGTGGGATTGGGCCAAAACTGGCTCTCCAACATCCCCCAAGGGGTCCTAGATTGCGAGAGGGTGCAGGCCAGGCCAAAGGACCCCACTGTGCATGGCTGGGGCTGGGGAGGGACATGGGAGATTGGCCAGCTGGGGAGGGACCATGGGAGGGCTCCAGGGAGTGTCCAGCCCATCTCACTAAGGCCTGATCAGCCGGACCCCAGCAGCAAGCTAACCTACCAGTCAGAGAATCTGCCCCCTGGTGGTCAGTGCATGTCATAGCAAGCAGTTGAGTGGCATTAGCATATCATTAGCATATTACACTTTGATTGGTTGAACAGCTGACCAGACACTTAGCATATTAGGTTTTTATTATATAGGATTGGTTCTCAAACTGGACTTTCCATTGAAACATCTCTGGAACTTTAAAAATGCTGATCTTTAGGCCCCATCTGAACAGAATCCAAATCTCTGGGAAGCAGCCAGGGCATTCATATTTCTAAAAGGCTTCAGACGTTTCTACATGCAGTTAAGGTTGACAACCCTGATATGTGATGTGTTCTCCTTCTCTGATTTTAACTGTATATTTACTTGACTTGAATTTTTTTGTTATTGTTAATATAGATCACATTTATATGTACTCCTATTTCAAGAAATGCTAAAAAAAAAAAAGAAACCTTGACCAAGTAGGATGGCCTGTTCTTTACAGTAAAGTGATAATAAAAAAAGAAGGTGGTACTATAAAATACATGAAAAGGATAAGCTGTTATCATTCTATACTTTTTGATATCATGGAATACAATTAGATTTTTAAAAATATTTTTATTGATTTAAAAGATGAAGGGAGAGGAAGAGAGAGATAGAAACATCAATGTTGAGAGAGAATCATTGATCGGCTGCCTCCTGTATGCCCCTATCCTGCAACCTGGGCATGTGCCCTTGACCGGAATCGAACCTGGGACCCTTCAGTCCTCTATCCACTGAACCAAACCAGCTAGGGCCACAATTGGAGTTTAATAAGGAAATTTTTATGGTCTATCTTCTATTCTTGATCCTACTGTGCATTAAATTCCCAATCTCATACTTACATCACATAAAAGGATGCTACTGTTGACTTTGAGACTGAATGAACCTGTTTTAACATGACAAGAACTCACTGAAATTTGGTGGAATTCATGTTTCTTGCGAAAATCAATTTTTTCAGTATTTTAAGTTAGTTCAAGAGATTTTCAACTGGTGTGTTGCAAGAGTTTTTAAAACATATAATACCTGACTATTTACTCAGGGGCACTGGTGCCTCTTTTCCCTTAGATTGTCAAATTAAAGAATGATAACAGCCAACACAATAATATCTGTCTGGTGTGAATGAATCAAAATTATACCTATTTTTTGTCAAGGCAGCAAAAACTATAATATGTTTTTTATAATATAGTTTTGGTGTGCCTCAGAATTTTAGTAATTGGTTCATGCGTGCCATGAGATGAAAAAAGATGAAAATAACTGAGATAGTTTATTCTTGGCAGCAATATAATTCTTGTGTCTAAGATAAATTATTTAAAATAAGACTATAAAATACATCAGAAGACTTGGACATCAATTAGTTCATAAGCTACCTAAATATTTTTATATGAGTTTAGAAGAATCAAATATATGGGTTAAATTTTCATTAAAATGAAGTAGGGATTTAAAATAAAGCGGAAAGCTTTAGAAAACTCAGTTTTATTTTCTCAGACCTTAACTTTTGAAAAATAGTTCAGACTTCTTACAAAACACCAAATGCTAAAGGGTATGTTTATGCCTAGAGAATTTTAATGATGTTATAAAAGCTAAGAATTGTCACCAAGGATGACTGATTAGGGATCTAGGGGAGCCAAGAGAACCTGTCTCTCACCCACCTTGAAAAAATCTGCATTTAGGCTTTATGACAGCATCTCATTCTTGCACTCCTAGGCTTCTTGTATCAATGGCAGTGGGCAGGACATACTATACAGGGGCTATGATAAGCTAGAATTATGGCTGTCTGTTCCCAGTCTCTATAAGCCCATATACTGCCCAGCCCAATAGGATGATGAAGGGACAAGTTCTTTTAGGTGTCAGGCTTGTCTCTATCACTCCAGGAGAAAAGAAAGAACAGATAACTCAGTTAATTTTGTTCTTCATTTTTAAACTAACCGCAGGTGACAGAGAACCTCACAGAAAGGATTTGAGATCCAGGTGTCCCCATAAAGCCTATGGAGGAGGCAGTGTGGCATAAATGAAAATGAGTACAGATGGCCCTTGACTTCTGACAACTTGAATTAGAATCTTTCTTTGAACACTAAGTTTGTCATCTAGGGAATAAGCAACCATTATTACAATAATCAATATTGAGATGATAGGTGAGAAAAGCTCTTGCTGACCCTTATGAGGAATAGAGTTAATAAGTGTGCATTGGCAAAAACTACCACAATCTGATGAAAATTTAGTAGCTACTACAGAATTGGAAAGCCCAAGAGCTCCCGGTATTAGTTCTTTGTTAAATAATAGCTCCCTTTTAAACTTGTGTAATGAAATGAACAAATTCAAGCATCATTCAGATCTTATCCTTCTATTGGTTTCATTATTTGTGTTATTGTGACATATGTTCAGAAATGCTTTTTGCAATTATGTGTAACCCCCTTCCTTTCTATGCATGGCCACAAAGCATAGAAATCCACAGGCTACACTGTGTTTAAACAGTTCTACTTTTTGTCTCTCTGTTTTTTTTGACAAGATAGCCTTTCATGAAGAGAAGGGAGAGTGAGTTAGAATAAGGGTTTCTTTCCTAGGGATGTAAAAAAGCAAAAAGAGAGAATCAAATAACCTTCAGAACTCTCTAGACAACAAACACAAGTTTGTTATAAAGCACTTTGAACCCTGTTCTATTGACTAAGGATAATAAGAAGACAATTTTAGGGAAATTAAAAAGTCCCAGTACAAAACTTTTATCTGATAGAAAACAATTTTTTAAAAAGTTAATAGCCTCATATCATCTCTTTGAGGGCCAGAGATCTCAGTGGGGGAAGAGGGTGTACATTAGTATTATAGTTGGTTATTCTGATATTGTGAATTAACCCATAAAAAAGAACACTTTTACAAATGAAGAATACTTAAACCTAGAATTGATGCCAACATTAATACTTTAAGTATTTCAATGTCTCATGGCCAAAGTTCCATATTTTAGCTACCTTAGCAAGAAAACTCCAAAAAATCAATTTGCATCTAAAAGCTCCTTCATGGAACTGGCTTGATTTCGTGGCAAGCATCCCAGCTGGCTTAGAGAAGCAGAAGGAAGCCTGCTTCACAGAGGATTGTTTGGTCCCAGCTGAATAACCTGCTGGCATCTGTTGTTAGCAGAGTGGTAAGCAGATTATGGGTAAGCAGATATTAATATTCTGATCAAACATTTTAAAAACTCATACTGCCAATTTAAAAAAATTACTGCACTACTCTTGGAGAAGTTATATTTATCATTCTGAAGCCACTTTTAACCTTAATTTCTACATATTCATAATCTTAAAATCTGTATCTATAGTTCATTTCCCAGAATCAAAACTTTTTCTCTTCACTGCCTTACTTAAACTGCAATGACTAAAATTCATGTGAATAAATGGATTTCCTGGATAATCTCAGTGGTTTTAAGACTTTACATTACAGTCTCTTCCTTCCCAGATTTCCTTTTGAAAAAGACAGTGCTGCAGTTCTCTTTGACCTCAGCTTCTATAAAAACCAAGCATAGCCTTGGCAACCGTCCTGGAAAGACTTCTTGTTTCCTGAAGATCCATTGATTTAACAAATCTAGCAAACTTAAATAACAGAAGCTATGAAAGAGGCACTTGCAGTAAGCATACTGAAGTTATGAAGCAATAAAAGTTTACTTGACCACAAAAATTTCTCTAACACCATCTATCATGTAGATTATACAATTTAGCACAATAACAGGGAAAGCTATTAATTGGCATTAATTGAGGCCTGCAATACACATATAGGTCTTTAACAATCAACAGTTAAAACTACTGAGTTACCACAACTTATTTCTGGGTCCAGAGAGAAAATCTTTTTTATTTCTTATGCACTTACTAAATAAGGCCACTCTGTTGGAGAGAAAATGTGGAATAAACTCCTTATGATGATTACATTGAGTGTTGGAATCATCTGTAATCACTACTTCTAATTTGACCGAATAGGTTGATAAGGACCTAGTACTCAAGGAGATAGAGACTCTAGGCATCAACTGCCAGATGCTGTGATGCTGATGGGATGAAGTGCCTGCATGGGTGTAAGGTCAGCACATCTAGCAAACCACTTCTACACTTCTACAATGAGGGAAAAGGGGAGGAGCCCAGAGAAGGTAATGTCTCTCTTTTCACCTCTGGCATCTCTTTACTCTGTCCAGGGTTCATACCTTCTTCTTCTTTAGAACTTGTTTCTACCCCTGTGGTCACTGACCAACTCAGGAGATATAGTTGGAGCGATGAGACGCAACAAGGTCTAGAGACTTCACTCGTGGTCAGCTCAGGGCCCTTCCAAGCACACTTACCCCAATTCCTGAAACATCTTCCAGAAGCTAGTACTTGGGGAAAGTGGTCCTAAATCCCACTCACACTGCCTAGTAACTCTTTTGTGCAGTAGGTACACTTTCCCTTAATGGGGCAGGTGTGATGTAGTGACTAACCAGATTTAAAGCCCCCGGCTAGGGCTCTAAGAAGACTCAGACCACTCCCTACATCTGTGGCACCACAAGGAGATGGTTCCATGAAACATGAACAGAAATAAGGCCACAGTGTGCAGGCCAGGAGAGGTGATCCGGAGGGGGCTGGCATTCTGACTTAAGCAAGGGTTTTTAAGGATCTCTTGACTCTCAACAATCATCTCTTCTCTTCCTCTGGTTCACAGGCAATGGATTCCAAAAGGAAAACCCTCTTTTGTAACCTCAAAGTGAGAAGAGCCTGATCCACAGCAAGAGATATAGTTGTGGGTAGCTACTTGCACCAACAAGGATCCACCTGTCCTTTCCCAAATCCTATGCACAAATGTCTGGTCTCCCAGAGTTTGGGATATGCTCCCTAGCCTTCTCTTCATTCTCCCTCCCACACACGCACTGGACATATTCCATGTGGAAAAGGCAACATTGGGAGAGGGGCAGCCCTCCTGGAAGGCCGCTTGGGCTGCTTACTCAATCACTCAGTGGGCTGAGGCAGCCAGCAGCCAGCCCAGATGAAGTGGCCCCTTTCAGCAAAGCTCGCCTGGGCACCTCTGCCCCGGCTCCCAGCCTCTCGCGCAGCACCCAGCCAGGCTATCAGTGCCGGCGCCACGCAAAGCCCACACCCATAGGGCGCGCGGGGCAGCGGGCTGATGCTCTGGGACACGGGGAGGGTGTGCGCACGTCCTGCTCGACCCAGGCTCTGAACCCTGTAAAGGTAGGGGGTGGGGGCGTAAAGCGGCGGTTGGACTGTGGGCCGGAGCAGGCGACCGGGTGGCGTCTCCTCCCGCCCCCACGGGTGCGGAGTCTCGGGCACCGACCTGCCAGCCTTCTCTCCCGGACGGTTTTCCACAGTAGATCCCAGGCTCTGGCTGTGGAGTCCCTCAACTGCTCACTGATGGACCGCCTTAGCTGCGTTTGGAAAGGTTTCCGTTTGCTCGTCATTTTAGATCCGTCTTCATAACTACCAGCGGGCTCACCACCGCCACTCCCTCGTGGCCGCAGCTCAGACTCCAGGCGACTTTAGAGTCCAGACGCAGGACTCGGACTGAGGTCTCAGGATCCGCCGCCGGCGCGACACGGTGGGTGGGCGGCTGGTGCTGGCCCTGAACGCTGTGCCACAGAGCGCCCTGAGGTTCTACTCTGCGCTCCTTCAACCGCTCTACTCCCTTTCCACTTTCCCTCCTGTCGGCCAGCGCTCCTCCGCTTCCCTCGCTTCCTTTCCCTCCCTCTCTCTCCCCACTCCTTTCCAGAGAGCTCTGTGTCCCTCCCCCCTCCCTCGCCTAAACCGGACAGCCTGGTCCCAAGGACCCCACTTACGGAGTTCCCATTCCATTTTCAATATCATTCAGAGATCGGGGCTGTACCTTCTTCCTCCTATTTCTTGATAGTTTATATTTTTCGGTCTTAGAAACTTCCACCATCACAACCATACAAAAATGTTAAACCATGTCATAGCTATGCTATAATAACTCATCAAATTTTTCCTGAAATCGGAGGATATTATTAGAGTATAGTATGGGTCCTCTAATAAGTATTATATATAAATTTTTCCTGGATTCATCAATGAAATAATAATCTGGCTGCAATCTATAATCAAATTTAGATGGCTTAGAGAATCAAAATATAACCATAGTGTGGTCATTCTGTAGGAGGAGAATAACATGTAAATATTAAGGTCAAACCATGGGGAACCTACAGAAAGTAAATTTCTATACTCTGGTAAAGCATTAAAATCTGTATGCACTTTGAAAAGTATTATGAAAAAGAACTAAATCTGAAAAAAGAATTTTAAGGTAATTTTAGCCAATAACAGAAAGTGGGCTTATCATTATAAATTAGCTTATTCCTGCAGGGAAGAGGGAGGAAATGTGCTGGCCCTTTAAAAAAATCACTGAGGAGGTGCCTTGCCAGTTATTTTCCTGGGCTCCAAGCCTCACTCATAGGTGAAGTCAGTACTAGCTCAGACCCCAGAGTGACCTGCTGCTCTCAGGCTTTGCTTCTAAAGTTCTTGAAGAACATTAGAGAAAGTAATTATGACAATTGATGTATCTCAATGAAGTGATTAATTTACATCTTAACTTTTGTGAGAGAAGCTAAAATATTTCAAGAGAATTTCTGAATTATTTAATACAGTAAAATTGCTTAAATCTCATTTCTTTTTAAATGTCTTTGTACCAGACTGCCAAGTAAGGACCAAAGTTTACTTAGCTGTTTTGTCATTTTTGTATGTTGTTGTTTGTTGGTTTTTAAATTATAGGTGCTGCCCTGACCGGTTTGGCTCAGTGGATAGAGTGTCGGCCTGTGGACTCAAGGGTCCCGGGTTCGATTCCGGTCGGGGGCATGTGCCTTGGTTGCGGGCACATACCCAGTGTGGGGTGTGCAGGAGGCAGCTAATTGGTGTTTCTCTCTCGTCGATGTTTCTGACTCTCTGTCCCTCTCCCTTCCTCTCTGTAAAAAATCAATAAAATATATTTAAAAAAAATTATAGGTGCTCCATGTAAACTTTGAAAATTAAAGGAACTTATCCAATTCTTCCTCTATTATATAAATTACTACTGACTCGGGAGTAAAAATAGCTAGCTACCTGAAGAATTCCCTCTGCAGTTATATTTTTATTATCTTATTTTATTTTTATTCTGTTATTTTAAATATTCAAAAATGTTCACTAGTGGAACATTTCAGAATGAGTAATAATTGAGCTTTTATGTGCCACTCTGGTAAACCTTTGAAATTGTCAGTTATGAAGCAATAAGTCATAGATCAGAAATGGACTTGAAACTATGGCAGGCAGTTACAGACTAATCCAGATTGCTTTCTGGACCCGTGCCAAATACCCTTTTGATTACATCCTCTGTTCTGTACGCATGTTGTGGTAACAGACTGCTTTGCAAGGAACAAGATTTGTGTTATCTTGAAGTGACTGCTGTATAGTTTAACAACAAAATGCTTCACAATTGATTCCCAGGGAAGATGTGTATCTAACTTTTAAAATAAAGCATCTCTAATTGTATCAAACTGAGGCAATAGTTGTAATATTATATACACCAGGACTGATCAGCGAACTCTAAAGATCCTGGACCCCTATTATTTTCTATTTCAGTACATACTTTATATTCAGGAGCCACAGATTAGGGATTTTCCTTGTAAAACTAATTTGAAGAAAAATTCTGGCATTGCGAATTGGTTTAGTTCTGACTGTGGGAGGGTCAGGACTGCCTGAGAGAAGCCAGATGAAAGACTAAAGTGATATGCTCAGAACAGGTGCTGCCTGAGCAGCTTGTGCCATGATCTGGCTGCTGGTCCTGCTGGAGAAAATCTCACAGCTGTGCAGAGGCAGCCGCCACAGATGTAAGGCTTTCAAACCCAATGGAAACCTGGGAGTCTTTTATACAGGTCTTTAGACAGCAATCCACTCCCATTTTCCGCAAGCCCTGTTCCAAAGCCAAAGCTTAGGTAGGATCCCTCCCCTTCCTCCCAGGAGCCTTCACCTTGAGCAGATGACAGAACTGCTGACTTAGGAGGAAAGAAACCAGGCAACTCCTGACTCCTGCTACCTTCTTACCTTCTCTCCCATACACAGGTGTGTATCTCTTCTTACCCAAGACCCAGTCCCTGACCCTGAGTGCTCTGCTAACCATTTTTTTCCCATAAGGATTTTGCTACATCAGTTATTTCCTTTCTCTCCTATAGTCTAACCCCTCCCTCACATAGGCTCAATCCTTAAGTCTCAGCCTTCTTTAAACCGAACCAAAACCAAAGCAAAGGCAACCACAACAAAGAATGCTGCCTCTACCCTGTATCTCTTGGGAAAGAAGTCTTCTATCAACACTGCAATCTGGTTTCCCTCACTACATCATGGAAATGCATCTTGCCAAGGCCACCAATAATTTTCTGATTGCTAAATCTGATGGATATTCCAGCTGTTTTCCTTTCTGGAGCATGTGGATTATGGGACCCTGCTGATCATTTTCTTCCTCCTGACACTGCCTAGTCTCCTGTCAGGCTACACCCTTCCCTGGGTCTTCTCCTCACACCATGCTCCATATGGCCTCAGTGTCTGTCCTCATAGCTCCTCTTCTAATCCCTCAAATGATGACATCACCTGGGCTTCATTCCTCAGCCCGTTGGAGCCCCCCATTTTTCCTCATGCTTCAGCAGCTCTGGGTGACCATTTTCTTTCCCAAGGATTCAACCCTCACCTCTGAAAGCCAACTTGTTAAAAACAGAAGCATGTGTGCTCTTTAAGAGTGTGGCTGGAGGCAGAGTTGATTTTGGCCATATTTCTACCCCTCAACACTACCTATATATAGTCTTGTATTGTGGATTAAATGAACCAGTTCACATGGCACAAATAAAGGATTCAATCAATACTTCCATCAATACTATTATTATCACATCACCATCCTATCCAAATCTTCCCTGAGACCCTACAAGGGGCCTTCCCTGAGTCCCCTCATAGAATCCAGTTTAATTTCTTTATAGAATTTATCATTCCTGCATATTTATTTATTTACTTATTTATTTGTCTGTCTCCCAGGCCAACCTTGAACATTGTGAGAGCAGAGGCCTTGTCTGTCTGATTAACCAGTATGTCACCTAGAACAACAGTCCCTGACTGTCTTGCTCAATAAAAACTTGTAGAACAAATGAATGATTGTGTTCTAATGCCATATATTGTTTGCCTTACTAATGGATATTTCTAAAATGTTCCATCTAAACCTACTCTTCTTTTTCTATTCATATGTTAGCCAAATGATGCTGCCACCCATCTAGTGTCCAAATTAGAAATTTAGAAGACATTCTAAAATCCAAAATCCTTTACATTGCTTTAATCTTTTTCTGTTTCTCCATCTCCATAGTTACTGGTTTAGTTCAGGTTTTCTTCTTTGCTCTATTGATTTCAGCATAATGAGATTTACATAAAAACTATTGCTCTCTGTTGGTCCATGCACTGAAGGGCTGTGTGTTTGATTCCCAGTCAAGAGCATGTACCTGGTTGCAGGTTCGATCCCAGGCCAGGTTGGGGCAACTACAGGGGGCTACCAATCAATGTGTCTCTCTCACATCCATGTTTCTCTCTCTCTCTCTCTCTCTCTCTCTCTCTCTCTATCTCTCTATCTCTCTATCTCTCTCATCTCTCAACCCCTCTCTTTCTTTTCTCTCCCTCTTCCCTCCCTTCCACTCTCTCTAAATATCAATGGAAAAAATATCTTGGGTGAGGATTAACAACAACCAAAAACTATTGCTCTCACTGAACTCTAGTCCTTATTCATTCCCTTTAATTGAACATCTGAGTTTTTCCTTCACTCATCCTTCAAGATTCAACTCAGATTTCACCTCCTCCTGAAAACCTTCCACAAATCCTGGTGGCTGGATTGCTCCTCCTCTCTTGTGTTTCTGAGCACCTTGGGCCTGCCTCTGGAGGAGCATTTATCACGGAGCACCTTGGGTATTTGTTTTCCTCTCAGCCACCCCACCAGTCCTGAGTTTATCCAGCTGGGGCTAGTACTTTTATTTCTGAATCCTTGGTGCCTTTTTCAGTGAACAGAGCATAAAGGATTATTTACTGACTAAATGAATATTTCACTACAATTTGGATAGTTATTACTACAGTATGCTTCTTGGTGTAAATGTAAATTTAAATTATGCTATGGTATCAATTAACTATCATCCTCTCTTCTCATATAAAGTTTAAATTTAAATATATAACTAATAAATATTTATGATTATAATTTTTAAACACATAAAATTATAAATAGAAACATTAAAATCACCTGTAATATTACCAGGAAGAAGGAGCTGATAACATTTGAAAAATTTCCTTTTCATTTTTTTTCTTTACATATTTAAAAAAATTTGGACTAAATTTTATACCAAATTTTGAAATTTGTTTTCACTTAGCATTAGATTGTGAGCACTTTCTGAATTTATTAAGTTATCTTTTAAAATATAATTTTAATAAATATATGCAATTCTGCTGGATAGACATACCATCATTTATTTTGAAACTTTCATAATTTTGGACATTTCATTTCAAATTTCTGAAATTATAAATAACATTGTGATGAACCTTTGGCAAGTAGAAAAAATACATTTTTTTCTTTCTCCTTTTCTTAATGCTATATAATTAAGACCCATCACCACTGCACCCACAGAAACCACACACAATGAGCAGCACTTATCACTCATCTACCTACACATATGAACTCTAATGACTTTGCAATTCTATTAACTTTTATGTCTTCTACTCATCCTCCTGTGTTCAATGCCATGTGTACTCTCACTCTTTACATCAAGAATGGAGAAGCACAGTCTACTGTCCACTTGCTGAGTATTTTGTTGTTGGAAGCCTTTGCTTAAGAAAATAATCCAGTTTCTAACTATGCCAGGTCAGCAACCTTTGCCAGGAGCCTATGGTTATGGTCCATTATTTTGTGTTGTTTTCAGCTTTACTCTAGGAAACTGACTTCCCTGTTACATTTCCTTTTACTGCATGACAGAAGGATAAAGAGCTCACCGGGACTCTTTCCAGGCATGTTCCCTCCCTAAGACAATTATTCCTTCAGTGCTCCCTCAGGCTACATTTCAGGTTCTTATTGTTGGAGATTGTGAAATAAAATCTCATATTATTTATTTATTCATAAAAAATGTTCATGAAAGTTCTGGAGAAGCTAGCTTTTCATGTGGGTTCTCAGGTCACAGAAACTAATCTGTGCCAGTCACACCAGGTATGTCTTAGTGTCCTGTTTTAATCATACTCTAAATCTGCCAATCTTCTATTGCTAACAGGTCAGATAGCTTTTTGGGTTTTTCTCTGTTAATTAAAATATTTTTGAGCCCCATTCTGTCGAGTAACACTCCCTCCACATTCTGCGTGGAGTAGGGTTCGGTATCTGAAAGAGGAGCCGCACAACAAATGAGAGAGAAATGACACGAGATAATTTTGCAATATTGGGGGACCAGGAAGGCAAGTCCCGAAGGACTTCCACCTATGCTCAGGCCGCTCCAATCTTTTATTGATCTGGAGTAGCCCTTAGGGTAAGGAGGTTTCAATGACACAGATCAGCAGACAATTTCCAGGAATAGACAAAGTATCTGATTAGCTCATCAATAGATTTCCAGGAATAGGCAGACTATCTGATTAACAATAATCAACAAGGATCTACATAAGTATCTAAGGATTTAAGTGAACTAAGGTGGGGATGCTTCAACTATTATTACCTAAATTAACTGGGTGGTTCCTAGATTAACTGGGTGGTGCACAGTTCTGACCTTTGCTAGGGCTTCAAAGGTTACTAGCTTTTAGGGGTCTCTGTCTAAACTCAGCTAGTGAAGACAATGAATGGACTCCAGCACATTCCTTTTTTATAGTGTTTAGTATTTTCCTTATATAGGTGGGTAAATGCCTGGAATCTTTGTGTCATATAATATCTCACTGACATTACAAATATTGTAATATTTTTGTATTGTTCATGTATGTTTTGGGAACCATTATTACCACATAGGAGACCTGGGGTCAGTGTGTCACACTCACAGGCTACTGGACTGAAGACTTTTCTAGTGATTGGACTCATCTTTACATCCACTGTGGATACCTTGTGGCATCCCTCATCCTGTCTGTTCCATAAAGGCTGAGTAAATTTAACTTACCATACAACCTTGCTTTATTACAAGGTTGGGAAGACTGACAGGTTAAGATTTGTCCATTTTGCTAGTTTAAGACCTCAGTACATTTTTTGGACATTCAAACATACACTGTAAAGCACTCTTCTGGTGCAGCTACTGAGCTCATTAAGGTCACATCATCTGAGGAACAATAAAAAGTAACTCCTTGATCACTGAGACAGTAGAGTGAAGTAGTGAGGCAGATGAAGGCAGACAACTTTAGTTTAACTTTTATCAGGGTAAGTAGAACAAATATTCTTTTCTGCATTTGAGAAAGAAACCAATGCTTAGGGAAGTTAAGTAGCTTCTACCTATCCTACTGCCAATCATCCCCAGAGCTGAGAATTTACTTCTATTCTTATTCCTACCAAATTCACTGCTATTCCTACCAGGCTTTAGAGTCTTATTGCAAACCTCAGGATGTTTATCTTCAACAGAAACAGTGCAAAAGTAGTTGTTTTTTTTCCCAAAATTTTTAAGTTTTTTTTTTTTCCTGTTTATGTCTTAGGACAATACAAATGGAGTTATTATGTTTAAGAGTTTCTGGGGCAATGGAAATTACTTTTATCATTCAATATGTATTTCTCTTCTGTTTACTCACCTCAGTTGAACATTTTTTTCCTTCCATATGATAAAATACTGTATTTTTTATGTCACTTCAATTGTGTCCCATTGACCATTCATTACTGATAATATAATTCTGGTACAATTTATTTTTAATAAAATGTTTTGTAGGTATCATTTACAATATAAACTATTGGTATTAATTTAAAAAAATTACAAATCCAAATTGCTCTTTGGAGTCCTGGGAGATCGTTTTGAATTTAACTTTTAATTTAAATTATAATTTTATTGATATCTTTATTTTAGTGGTGTGACTAAGGCCTGGTTTTTATCTATCTTTTCATTCCTTGTGCACAGAATTATGTTTGACACATGGTGATCTCAAAAAATTTTGTTAAATTTTATTTTCTTAACTTTTAGGTCTCAGCCTAATTACCACCTCTTAGAAGGCCTTTCCTGTCCACCTATGTAAGCCTGCCTCTTTTTCTCTCCATTCCATCATCAAGCCTAACTCTGACCAGAACACATGCTCACATAATATTTGGTGTTTGTTTATTTATATTTATTGCTCCATTGGCCCTTCACTAGATTTCAAATTCCAGGAGAGCATGTACGTGTCCTTCATTCTGGGCTGATTCACAGAAGCCACAGCAGGATCTGGTACAAAGTAAGCATTCAAAGAATGCATACGATGAATCTATATATGTAAAAGGCTAATATGCTAAGTGTCTGACCATCTGACTGATCCCTATGATGTACACTAACTACCAGCGAGCAGATGCTCAATGCAGGAGCTGCTGTGATTCGCAAGGGCCATTTACAGAGAAATGGCACCATGAACCTGGTGCTGACAAAGCAACACTCAGCTTCCCCCAAGTAGGACACAAGCCCTGCCACCACCCTGGAGTGACACCCTACCAAATCACAGCCTACTCTGCTGAGACCACATGGTGCAAAATGCAGCCTGCAGCCCAGCCCAGCCTGGAAACAGTGGCTGTGGGCACCAGGTAATGACGTCATGTAGCAACACCCAGCTTCCTCTCCCTAGCAACTAACTTTCTTGGAGTTTCTTCGGCCCAGGAACAAGACTTGCTTTATAGCCAGGTGGAAACATTTTACACTTTAACCATTTTACACTTACCATATTAGCCTTTTACATATATAGATTCATCGTATGCATTCTTTGAATGCTTACTTTGTACCAGATCCTGCTGTGGCTTCTGTGAATCGGCCCAGAATGAAGGACACGTACATGCTCTCCTGGAATTTGAAAACTAGTGAAGGGCCAATAGGGCAATAAATATAAATAAACAAACACCAAATATTATGTGAGCATGTGTTCTGGTCAGAGTTAGGCTTGATGATGGAATGGAGAGAAAAAGAGGCAGGCTTACATAGGTGAACAGGAAAGGCCTTCTAAGAGGTGGTAATTAGGCTGAGACCTAAAAGTTAAGAAAATAAAAGCATTTTCCCATGCTTCATCTCATTTAATCCTCACAGAAGTCCTGGAGTAGATAGATAGTTGACTTGGTGGAATCCTATTTCTTTTCATTAGCCAGAAAACGGAGATTTAGAAAGCTTAGGCACTTGACCTGGCTGAAAAGAAGCAAGAAATGGTGGACCTTGAAAATGACTTCAGGTTTTCTCACTGCACAGAGTATAGTCAATCACTGCTGCAGTTAAATATTTTACTCTTTGTTCTCCCTGCATGATCTACAATAATAATCTGCTTCATGTTGATATTTACTGCTCTGTTGCTGACAATTGCCTGAAAGAGAAGTTGGAGTGCTTCACTGGGCTGGAAAAAGTTTAGCTAAGTCAGAAAGCAGGTCTAATTAAGCAAGTTTATCTATCCTATCTAATAATAGACAAACATGGCAATTGACCGTACCTTCGCTATGCCTCCCATCAGCTAATCAGCACGATATGCAAATTAACTGCCAACAAAGATGGTGGCTAATTTACATGCTGCAGGCAGGGTGAGACAGCGCAGCCTCCAGTGCAAGAGCTGCCATCCAGGCCCCCGTTTGCGACCCCAGAAGCCGCTGGCCTGCCGCCAGTGATTGGATCCAATCCAGGCCTCAGGCCAGCCCCAGAAGCCCCAGATGCTGCCCAGAAGACGCCAAGAAGCCAGTGATCTGGGGGAGATGGGGGTTCCCTGCCCAGGCCTGACACCTCTGGCTGAGGTGTCAGGCCTGGGCAAGGGGCCGATCTGGTGATCGGAAGGTGATGGGGGTCAACGCCTCTGGCTGAGGCATCAGACCTGGGCGGGGGGGCAGAGCCAGCAATCGGAGGGGTCTGGGGTCCCCTCCCAGGCCTGAAGCCTGGGCCAGAGGCATCAGGCCTGGGCAGGGGGGTGGAGACAACAATCAGAGGGGTCTGGGGTTCCCCTGCCCAGTCCTGACGCCTGGGCCGGAGGCGTCAGGCCTGGGTGGGGGCCAAGCCAGCAATTGGTGTGAACTACAGAGGAAACACCTTTTCTGAGCGCTCATTGACTAAGCTCCCTGTATGCCACTGGTCATATTCTTAGTAACTTGGGTAATAAGAATCCAAAAGGGTGATCTAGGGTTTTTCACCACACTCCTGGCGAAAAAAATGAAGGTCCACTGCTGGAGGGCTAAGAAATGTCATATCCTGCCCTAGACAGTTTGGCTCAGTGGATAATGCCTCAGCCTGCCCACTTCTGGGTCTGGGTTCAATTCTGACCAAGGGCATGTACCTAGGTTGCAGGCTCCTCCCTGGCCGGGGCCCAGGTCAGGGCTCATGCAGGAGGCAACCAATCAAAGCGTTCCTCTCACTTTGATGTTTCTCTCTGTCTTTCCCTTTCTCTTCCACATTCTCTAAAAATCAATGGAAACATATCCTCAGGTGAGGATAAAAAAATAATAAAGAAATTATTATTATATGAAAGACACATCTTGAAAATGCCTAAAGAAAGTTGTCATTTTTTCATGGTGAAGGGACTGGAGTCCGTGTTAATGAAAAAACCTTGCTGGCTGCGATGACTGGCAGTGGCTGCAGCAGCGGGGTGATGGGGCTGGTGCCTTCCCCCGATCAGTTTGGTCACCTCCTACAAAGGGAGGCCAGACTGCGGCTTAGGCCCTATCCCCAAGGGGAGCAGGGAGCGGGCCTAAGCCGTCACTAGGACATCCCCTGAGGGCTCCCAGTATGTGAGAGGGGGCAGGCTGGGCTGAAATTTGTGCACCACCCCCACCCAGTGCACAAACTTTGTGCACTGGGCCCCTAGTATATATATAAAGCTCTTGCTGGCGCCAATCGCATGAGTATGTTTTGATCTGTCATTGTTGATCGTGAATTTGGTTGACACTTCTATTATAGGGAAAGGGTGAATAATGATATTAAAATATGTCTTCTAATTAATTTCCTTTCAATGTGCACAATTTCATGCACCGGGCCTCTAGTGAGTAAATAATACATCACTTGCTAAAAAAGTCCATGACATCACTGGAAACTAAATTCTACATGATGTTAGCCTGTATCTGGACAGCTTAGTTCCTTCAATTACAACTTCAAGGACATTTGGCTCCAACTCCACTTCACTCACTAACTCCCATGGACATACCCTGGGTTAAGTCACCACCCACACAGCTGTGCTTCCAAAATCATTATCAAAGTGTCTATAACAATCTGTATCATTCCAAAATTCATCATCTTAACTCATGATCTTTGCTTTTGCTTATCATTTACTTAACAGTCTCGTTCCTTGGCCGCATACCCTTCTAAGCCTTGGGTTAAGCTCCATGAGCCAGCTTCCAACTAAGTTCTCATTCACACACACACACACACACACACACACACACACACACACACACACACAAACACACACACACACAAACACACACACCCACAGCTATTTTAGTTCCTAGTTATTCCATGCTTGTCTGGCAAAACCCCTATGTATATTTTTACTTCCAGGCCACCACAGGCTGTCCGTGAAATCTCAGAACTTCACAGACTGGTGACATAGCATTGATGAGATGAGAGTTGCTCGCAAAATTTTCACCATATCTATAGCTGGTCTGGTTCCTGTTCTCCACAGTGGCTATCTCCAAACTTCACCACTCTCATGAAGGCCCATGTACACTTAACAATTTTTTTGTGGAAAAATATTTAACATTTAAACTATTTGCAAGTATACAATTCATTAGCATTAAATATATTCATAGTGTTGTATAAACATCATTACTGTATCTAATAATTTTTCTTCATCCCCCCCAAAAAACATCGTAGCCATAAATAATAACTTCCCCTTCCCTCCTGCTCTTGGTCCCTGGTAAGCTCTATTCTACTTTCTGTCCCTCTGAATTTGCCTATTCTAGGCACCTCACAGAAACCATGCATACTTTTTCCCCTTTTATCTTCACATAAATACTTGCCTGATGCTTCAGAGAAAATAGAAAAACTGGCAGCTCCTTGAATGCTCCACACTTTCTTTTGCCTCAGTGCTCTCCTTGATCCTCCTGCCTGGGACACACAGCTCTTCCTCTTTATAGATAAAGTAATAGTTTCATACTCTCATTGGATTGTGATCCCCTTAAAGGTCAGAAGTGAGTTTTTAATTTCTGAACCCCCAGTGTGGAACACAGTTCCTAATACATGATGAGTGCTCAATATACATTTACTGACTTAATAAGAATTGAAAATTGAGGCTGTAAATTTGTCTAGAGAAGGCCACATTTTATCACTCAAATGTTGAAATATTTAGCATTAATTCCTTAAAGAGATAGAAATTGGTAAATATGAACACAATACATAGATACTAAGTCAGAATTAATAAAATAACAAAGAATGACAGAAAATTTAAGAATAATAATAAGTTATGGGTGAATGTTATCAAGTGTTTTAGAATATTTAATCATATATTAAATATTTTATTAACTTAAAACTTTACTTAGGGTTTTTTTTTTTCTCTGAAATCTGCATTTTATACTTGAGGAAACTGATCTTGCCATAAATTAACTCAATTTCTCCACCCAAACCAGGGCTGGAGTCTAAAGTTTTCTCTGTTAAAATATAAAAGCAGAGTCATTAGTATCTTAAATAAACAATAAAAATGAATTAGATTATCTTGAATATGTAAGAGTGTACTGTGAATTTAACATGCAAGCTAAACACATGAGTCTCTGAATAGGAATACAATATTGTATAACAAAAATTAACAATGTTCCAACTTGGGGAACAGACAACTTTCTTATGGGGAAAATGTGTGTGGTTTTAAAGGAGAACAGAATAATGGTTAAGAAAAAGAAATAGGAGAGGGTATTCCAAGATGGCAGAAGATTAAGTGGAAGCTACTTTGATGTTCTCCCAGGACCAAACTGGAATTATAATTAAAATATAGAAAAATCATTCTGAATAACCAAATGAAGACTAGCTGGAGAGAACCTTTATAACCAAGGTGTAAAGAGGAGCCCATATTGAGACTGGTAGTATGGCAGGCAGTTAGACAGACATGAGCAGTGCAAGGACAATAGGCCAGGTACAGAAGGTCACCAGGACAGAAAGCCCCAGGTGCCTAGCAAAGGAAAATTGTAGGGTGGGACCTCACCCCCAGGGTGACCTTTCCTGCTCTAGCATATCAATGGTCATGTGGTTTGGACCTTGTGACCTTTCCTCCCTAGAGATAACATATAGGCCTCAGTTGTATTTCAGCTTTAGGCTCAGAAAAGCAATCAAACCAGCCCTCAGGACCAGCTGCATTGAATAATAACCCTCTGCCCTGGTGCTGACCAAATTATTGGTGGAAACCATACCCTGAAAGGACATACCTGGGAAATTGATGAATATTCTATTGAGATCTTCCCCTGGGACCTCCCCTAAAATCTTCACCCTTAAAACCCTTAGGAAGGAGGACCCAGTGCGCTCCCCCTCCCAGGAGTATGCCTTCACCTTTCCCTTCTCCCTTCCCCTCCCACACTCCCTGCCTCCAAGTGTATTACCATTACCTTCCTCAATTCCAAGCTCCTAGGGCCCTTCCTTTGCCTCTATAACTTTTTTCCTCAGCCCATTTTTTCTACAAATTACTTCTACTTCTGTGATTTTCCCAATAAATGTTCTCTTAGAGTTTGAGTCTTGACTCTGAATTCTTTCCCAGCCAGAACTAAATTATGCGGTTGCTAAACCCAGGTCTCGTCTTACTGCAAGGGTCTAACACTTGGTGCTATTCCTGCCACCTGCAACAGAGAGGGCTGGCTGAGCCCCCACAGGCAGCAGCTGAAATGCTGGAGGGATATCTCAGTTGCGGGAAGTTCCCGCTGAAACGTCTGAGGTCTAAATCCCAAACTGGGCTCCTCAGCTCAGAATAACAGAACCTGAAAAGGTGCCCACATAACATTTGGCTATGAAAAGCACCAGAGGTTCTGTCCAGAAGGGAGAGATAGCCAGAAATACAGGCACCCTATTAAAGGACCAACACACTAAATTTCATTTTGCAACCATTCACCTTGGGTTATGGCAATAGAGGGCAGGGTGGCTAGAGCTGTCTGAGGAGAGCCTGGGGTTGGTGTCTCTGGGGAGAAAGCTGAGAAGACAGCCACCAGGGTCCTTGTGCTGAGTCATTCCCCTTTACGGCAGAATCCATCTTTCCCAGGCAGAGCTTTCTCATCAGTACAGCTTTAGCCTGGGGGGAAGGAGGGAGGGAAGTAATAACCCCATCCATTGGAAACCATCTTGCCCCATCCTGTGAGTTTATGCTCTCTTGAAGACTATAGCTTGAAGTTCATTAAGTTACTGAGACTAACAGCCTGTAGGCAGAGGTGAATCTCTGGGTGCTTTGAGTCTTTTCCTGACCTGTACCTGGATCCAGGGCTGCTAAAACCAGACCTTGGTACGCAGCTTGGACCTTTCTTCATTGGAGCAAAATAGCTCCAAAAAGGGTACTCAGGGCTAGTTACAAAAAGTATCTGACATTGGCCTGCACCAGACACCCTCCAAAGAGGCCCCACAACCAATAAATCCAGTGGCCAGCTTTAGACAGCAACAGAGTAGGATCCAGTAAGTTTCACAGGGATATATTGGCAGGCTCAAAATTCTGCTCAGGCAAATTCAACTTTATGTGATAAGTACCTGCACAGGACCCTGCATGTTGTGTTGGGGGTTGAGCCTCACTGTCAGGCAGCCTCAGGGTGGAGTCCACAAACAAGTCAATATAAATCAAGACTCCATTACACAAAGAGGACCACCCCTCCGCTCTCCCTCCCCACCCACCACACACACACAAGGGACATTATTAGAACACCCAGGTCTGGTGATCAGGGGGACTGTTCCACTTAGTCCCATAGGTAAACTACTACATTAGGCCATACTACCAAGACTGTGACTTGTAGCAGATTTATCTAATGCATAGAAACAAACCCAAAACTGGCAGCCAGAATGGAGAGACAAAATAACAAGCCCCAAATGAAAGACAGTTCTACAGAAAAAGAGAAAAATGAAATGGAGATAAGAAATTTATTATATAGGAAGTTCAAAAGCATGAAGAAAATTTAGAAACTATAAAAAGTAACCCATCGGGAATGAAGAATGACATGGAGGAAATAAAGAACACACTGGGAGTAATAAACAGAAGATTAGAGGAAGCCAAGGATTGGATCAGCAAATTAGAAAACAAGGTAGAGAAAAATCACTCAATCAGAAAACCAAATAATAATAATAATAATAATAATAATAATAATAATAATAATTTAAAAAGGGACAGCTTAAGGGAGCTGTGGGACAACATAAAACTCACCAATATCTACACCATAGAAGTGACAGGAGGAGAAGAAAGTGACAATGTGATAGACAACCTGTTTGAGGAAATAATGGCAGAAAACTTCCCTAACTTGCTAAAGGAAAATGCCACACAAATTCAGAGAGTCCCAAACAAGAAGAACCCAAAGGGGCCCATACCCAGGCACATCATAATTAAAATGTCAAAATTAAAGACAAAAAGAGTATCTTGAAGGCAACAGGAGAAAAGCAATTTGTTACCTACAAAGAAGTTCCCATAAGTCGGTCAGCTGATTTTTCAACAGAAACTATACAGGCCAGAAGGAAATGGTATGAAGTATTCAAGGTAATTAAGCCCTAGCCAGTTTGACTCAGTGGATAGAGCATCTACCTGTGGACCCTGAAGGGTTTCAGGTTCAATACCGGTCAAGGGCCCATACCTTGGTTGCAGGTTCCTCCCCAGCCTGCAGGGCTCATGCAGGAGGACACCAATCGATGTGTTTCTCTCACATCAATATTTCTCTCAGCCTTTCCTTCTTTTTCACTCTCTCTAAAAATGAATGGAAAGATATGTTCAGGTGAAGATTAATTTTTAAAAAAGTACAAGGTAATGAAAAGCAAGGATCTCAAACCAAGACTACTCAGCAATGCTATAATTCAAAACAGGTGGTGAAATAAAGAGCTTGCCAGACAATGAAAAAGTCTAAAGGACTTTTATTAACATCAAACCAGCATTGCAAGAAATGTTAAAGGGGTGGCTGTAATAATAAGAAAAATAGAGATATAGAGAAACATATACATAAAGAAAAAGAATGGCAATAAATAACTTCCTATCATGATAACCTTAAATGTAAATGGTTTAAATGCTCCAATCAAAAGACATAGGGCAGCTGAATAAAGAAAACATGACCAATATATACTGTCTACAAGAGAACAAAAAGTTCACACAGGATGAAAGTGAAGGGATAGAAAAAATGTTCCATGCAAATGGAAACAAAGAAAGCTGGTGTAGCAATATTTATATCTGACAAAATAGACTTCAAAGCAAAGGCCATAGCAGGAGACAAAGAAGGTCACTACATAATACTAAAAGGACTGATCCAATAAGAGTATATAACCCTGGTAAATGTATATGCACCCAATATAGAAGCATTTACATATACAAAAATTTTTGGAGTACTTTAAGGGAGAGATTGACAATAATACAGTCATAGTAGGTAACCCACTGACTTCCCTGAATAAATATTCCAGGCAAAAAAGAAAAAAATCAACAAGGAAACAGTGGCATGAATTAACACACTGATCAGAAGGATTTGACATTTATAGATCATTTCATCCCAAAGCCGCAGTATATACATTCTTCTCAAGTGCACATGGAACATTCTCAAAGATAGACCAAATATTTAGGACACAAATTAACTCTCTACATATCAAGCATCTTGTCAGTTCACAATGACATGAAACTAGAAATCAACTACAATAAAAACACTAAAAAACATTCAAACACATGGAGGCTAAATAATATATTATTAAACAATGAATTGGTTACAAATGAGATCAAGGAATAAATTAAAAACTTCTTAGAAACAAATGAAAATGAGCAAACACCCTCCTCAAATCTATGGAATACAGCAAAAGAAGTCCTGAAACGGAAGTTCATAGCACTACTGGTCTACCTCAAGAAACAAGAAAAATCTCTAGTAAACTATTTAATCTTATAACTAAAAGAATTAGAAAGAGAACAACAAGGATAGCTCAGAGTACTTTCAGTAGAAGTAAGGAAACAGCAAAAATCAGAGCAGAAATAAATGCCATGTAGTAAAACAAAACAAAAACAATATAAAAGATCAATGAAACCAATAGATGGTTCTTTGAGAAGATAAACAAGATCGATGCACCTCTAGCCCACCTCATAAAAAAGGAACAAAATAAATAAAATCAGAAACAAAGAAATGAAGAAACAATTGACACCACAGAAATACAAAGTAGTGTAAGAAAAACATTACAAGCAACTATATGTCAACAAATTGGACAACCTGGGTGAAATGGAGAAATCCTAGAAACATACAATCAAAAACTGTATCAAGAAGAATCAGAAAACCTGAATAGACCAATAACAACTAATGAAATTGAATCAGTAATAAAAAAAAATTCCCTGCAAGCAAAAGTTCTAGACCAAACCCCTTCACAGGGGAGTTTTAGCAACATTCAAATAACAACTAACAACTACCCTCCTTAAACTATTACAAAAAATCCAAGAGGAAGAAATACTTTCAAGCTCTTTTTATGAGGCCAACATTATCCTAATTCCAAATACAGACAAAAACTCTACAAAGAAAGATAATTATAGGCCAATATCCCTGATAAATAGAGATGACAAAATCCTCAAAAAATATTAGCAAATAGGATCCAGCAATATATTAAAAAAATCATAAACCATGATCAAGTGGGATTTATTTCAGGGATGCAAGGCTGAAACAATATTTGCGAGTCAATAAATGTGATACATCATATAAACAAAGTAAGACATAAAAATCATTTGATCATATCAATATATGCTGAAAAAGCATTTGACAAAATCCAGCATCCCTTTTGATAAAAACTCCAGCAAAGTGGGAACAGAGGCATCATACCTCAACATCATTAAGGCCATATATGACAAACCTACAGCCAACATCATGCTCAATGGGCAAAAAATTAAATTGTTTTCCTAAGAACAGGATCAAGACAGGAATGTTTGCTTTCACCACTCTTACTCAACATAGTATTGGAAGTCTTAGGCATAGTGACCAGACAAAAAAATAAAAGGCATCTAAATTGGAAAGGAGGAAGTGAAACTGTCATTATTTTGCAAATGACATGATATTGTACATAGAAAACCCTAAAGACTCTAACACAAAACTACTATATTTAATAATTGAATTCAGCAAAGTAGCAGGATACAAAATTAATATTCAGAAATTTATAATATTTTTATACACTGATAATTAATTATCAAAAAGATAAACTAAAAAAACTCTCATTTAGGATTCAACAAAAAATTAAGATTCCTAGGAATAAATTTAACTGAGGAGGTAAGAGACCTGTACTCAGAAAACTACAGGACATTGAAAAAAAAAAAGAAAGAAATAGAGGAAGATATAAACAACCAGAAGCATACTAGTATATTCTGTTCATGGATTGGAAGAATTAACATAATTAAAATGCCCATACTACCCAAAGCAATCTATAGATTCAAGGCATTCCTTATTAAAATTCCAAATGCATATTTCACAGATTTAGAACAAATACTCCCAAAGTTTATATAGAATGCTAAAGGACCCCAACCAAATAGCCACAGCAATCTTGAAAAAGAACTACAAAGTGGGAGGGATCACAATACCGGATATAAAATTATACTACAAAAACTTTGTAATTATAACAGCCTCATACTGGCACAAGAACAGACATATAGATCAATAAAACAGAACAGGGACCACAGAAATTGATCCAAGCCATTATGCTCAATTAATATTTGACAAAGGAGGCAAAAGTATACAATGGAGTAAAGATGGCCTCTTCAATAAATAGGACAGGTACATGCAAAAAAATGAAACTAGACCACCAACTTACACCAGACACAAGAATAAACTCAAAATGGATAACATGCTTAAATGTAAGATGTGAACCCATAAAAATCCTAGAAGAAAACGTAGGTAGAAAAATCCCAGACATCTCTTGTAGCAGAATTTTCACCAATACATCTCCTAGGACAAGGGAAACAATGGGAAAAAATAAACAAATGAGAGTACATAAACAGAAAACAAACAAAAAAAAACTTCTGCACAGCAAAATATACCATTATCAAAATGAGAAGGGATCCCACTATACAGGAGAACATATTTGCCAATGATACATCTGATAAAGGGTTAATTTCCAAAATATATAAAGAACTCATACAACTCAACGAAAGGAAGTCAAACAATCCAATAAAAAAAAATTGGCAAAGGACCTAAATAGACTCTACTCAAAAGGGGACATACAGATGGCCATGTAACATATGAATTCCTCATGGTCACTATCAGAGAGATGCAAATTAAAATGACAATGAGTTATCACCTCACACCTGTCAGAATGACTATCATCAACAAATCAACAAATGACAAGTGCTGTTAAGGATGTGAAGAAAAGGGAATTTTAGTACACTGCTGGTGCAGCTACTATGAAAAACAGTATGGAGTTTCTTCAAAAGAATTAAAAAATGGAACTGCCATTTGACCTAGTGATCCCACTTTTAGCAATATATCCTAAGAATCCTGAAACACCAATCAGAAAGAATATATGAACCACTGTGTTCATAGCAGTGCTATTTACAATAGCTAAGATCTGGAAACAGCCCAAGTGTCCAGTAGAAGAATGGATAAAAATTCTGTGGTACATTTACTCAATGAATACTATGCAATTTTAAAGAGAAGGGTCTCTTACCCTTTGAGACAGCATGGAGTGACCTGGAGAGTATTATGCTAAGTAATATTAGTCAGTCAGATAATGATAAATATCACATTATCTCATGTGGAATTTAATGAACAAAATAAACTCATGAACAAAATAGATCCACAGACATGGAAGAACGAACAGACTTACGAATCTCAGAGAGACAGGGGAAGGGAGGGAAGGAAAAGATCAACAAAGAACTTGTAGTCATATATGCATAACCCAAGATCATTGACAATAGTGTGGTGAAGGCTGGAGGTGGTGAAGTGCGGTGGAAGGGGTTAATGGAGGGAAAGAGGGGGTACATCTGTAACACTTTCAACAATAAAGATAAATTAAAATAAAAAATAAAAAAGAAAAAGGAGAAAAACTATAGGCTGTGAATAAGATCCGAACTATAGAAGTTAAAAGAAACTAAAAGGAACAGAGAGACTTCAATACAGCACACAGAACTGGTGGGGAAGGATCAGTACTTACTAGAAGTTAATCTGGAGAGAGGCAATATAAGAGGTAAAAACTCTGGAGTAAGAACCAATTGGTGAGCTTCCAATTTAGTGTGAGGTAATCGCAAAACAAATTGACTTAGGCTCACCTGAGCTTGAAGGAGTAAAGGATACTAGTTCCCTGGACAGTGAGAAAGGAGTGAAAGAAATAGAGCATCTGGGGAGGTGGACTAAAGTCCACAGCCTCAAAGGATTGTGATAGAGAAATCAAGAGAGTAACAGGAATTGGGAAGAAGAGATGCTGGAAAGGGATTGTTCAGAGCCTTTAAACTGGGCAAAGGGCACTGAACAACATAAAACCACACTTTGTTGCACATAAACAATATACAGCAAGTGTCCCCAAATCTAATTTCTCGGTTAAAAGTTCAATGCGTGCATTAGAATGACCCTGTATTCTGGACGACAGCAGTAAGAGCTGGAGATGGGAACCATGGAAGTTAAGGCAGTGTGGCAAGGCTTGAGACTTCTCCCAACTTGACTTTAGGTGGTGGCAGCCACGAGTAAACCACAAGTTTTCTAGCAAGTGAAATGTCATCTATTTCATTAAAGGGGCTTTGTAGATGAATCATGGGAGAACAAAATGCAAAATGAAATCCCTCAGCTTTCAATACCTTAATAAATAAATCATGTTCTCTGGACCCCTCAGCTATGAACCCTTGACCAGAATCAAACCCAGGACCCTTCAGCCCACAGGTTGATGCTCTATCCACTGAGCTAAACCAGGTAGGACCACCTTCATGTTTTTAAATAACATTTTCATTAAGATATTATTAGAATACCATAACATTCACCCATCAATTGTTTTATTTTAAGCATGTATTTTCTTAATATTATTAGTTGGAGGCCTCTATCATAGGGCTATATGGCTTCCCCCCACCTCACCCCCAAGTACAGTATTATAGACAAGAATAGCTTAAATTTATTCTGTAACCAAATGTACATGTAATTTATATGCATATATCACTTGGCTATAATTGTTTAAAATGCTTGCAAATAATACTCCTAAGATTATATTATAGTTAGCCTATGAAAGACAGGATACAGAGGATAGGACTCTGCCACAGACATTGGAGGTATTAAATAAATATTTCTGAGGCTGATAATAAGTACAGTATGTTCTTCTTAGATTTATGGGATTTTCCTATAATTAATCTGAACATAATGAATTCCTTAGGACAGATTATCTCCAAAACCTGTAAGTATTTCTTTCTTCCAAAACAAGATTTCTTAGAAATAACTATTTTTATGTTTGCGCCCCTAATGTTAGCTTTTATTATTTCTAGAAAGGCCATAAAAACCTAATCTGGCACGTGCTTTTGATTTTAGATTTCTATTTTCTCATTTAAATTTCCTAAGCACCTGACTAACCAACTAAGGAAGCTCTGCTTCCTTTACCACCATTCATTCCTGCCACATGATGCTGAGTGTTTTCTTAGTTAACCTAGCTTTTAAACACCTGCAATTTAATTACAAGGATAGTACTGTCTGGTTATTTTAGCAATGAATTGATTTACCTGTCAAGAAAAACTTTACTGTACATTTTATTGGCCTCTGGATTAATGCCTTATAAAATAGAACATTTGTACATATGCCATTCATAAGCATTAAATCACTGATTTCATTTGACAGGCCAGATAGTATATCAACCTATAGTGAAAGGAGCTTATTGCTGCAGGTTCAAAGATGAGCTATTATGAGAGCTAACCTTTTGGATTCAAGCTAAATGTTTATTTTATATAAAGTATTTTTAGAGATTATGGCAGGAATTATCCATGTCTTGTAAAATAATAATATATAAGTATCTATTAGTCCAAGTTTGCTTTAAAATACATTCAAATGACTATATAGCTAAATGATTAATGATAGCATTAATAGCATGAACACTCATCACCTTCTGTCACTATGTAGATAATATATCAAGGAAAAGGGAAATACAGAATTTTCACCAGGTCAGAGATGTGCTATATCATAGTTCAAATGACTTGATTTTTGTCATTTTTCTTTCATAAAATGTACGTTAGACATAAAAATAATATTTTCAGCAGTTTCTGGATCTTCTTTTATTTCTAATAAAACCATTTATAGGGTTAACAATTTCAAGCTGTGTTTTTAAACCTGAAGACAGTTCTCTGCTTTACCCAGTTAATCAATGCTAAATACAAGCTGGCTCCAATTAAATTCAGTCTAAGCCTACTGTTCTGGTCACTGCAATAGAGGGAAAAATTACAACTATCACTTCCCAAAGGTGAGTAGCTCTTATAAGAAAAGGAAGAACAAAAAATCGTAAACAGTAAAAACAACAATAAAACTTGATTCCAATATTAAAACCAATCTATATGCATTTGCTTAAATTTTGAATAGTATTGTTAAATTTACTTTAACCTGTTCTATTTTGTTTTCATCTTGGTGAGAAAGTATCTCAAGATAAAATGGCAGCTAGCCATATATAGAATATGCCTTTACCTTATTGTATAATGGAAACCAATTAGAGATGATTTGGGGAAAATCTCAGTAGTAACTCACAGTATTTTTATCCAGCCTATATAAAATATTTTAATAGAATGTGATAAGTATTTACAATTGAACTACATTTAAGAAGGTTTTTTTGTGATTGAAGGATTTAGTTCTCTTTCACACTGTGGCTAGTCCCTAATGAAAGCATATCAATTTAAATCTGTCACTATCAGATATATGAATATTTGGAAAAATGCCCAAAGTGCCCAGTAGCTATAAGAACTCTCCTCCCCTTTCTGATAACAGGGTTTGAGATCTCCTTTCCCTCTTCCTTCTTTCCCTGCTATTTGGTACAGCTTATGTTCCCAAATCTCTCCCCCTACTTCAAACACTTTTATCTTAGGGGAGTAAAACTTATGTGTAACCCCTGTCCCCACTTCCTCAAGGCACCCCTCTACCAACTCCTCTCCTATTCAATAGAGCCACAGACTAGTAACATCTAACCAGATGCCTCCCCTATCCTGGCCCAGATCCTATAATATAGGAAAGTCCCTTCAATGAAATTATATTTCTACAAAAATGTAGATAAATGTGATGCCCACCCTTTTGTACTCAAATATTATAATTGGCATTCATTCACTTACTCAACAAATATTTGTTGAGTACATCCTATGTACCACATACCATACTGGGCACAGGGTATAAAGGTGTTGTGTGCAACTCTGTCTTTCCTTGTGATCTTTTGAAAATAAAGAGAAATAATGAAAGTTTGGAGGGAACAATTTTAACCATTTCGTCATTATTATTAGCAGGAAAACAACAAAACCCTTGAAAACCTCAAATTTAGTTAGGATTGATTTGACCTTTACTATGTCATTGGCTCTGTGCCTGGTGCTAGAGGGAGTAAAATAAGTACAAAAGTCCTTGTGGTGTGAGGATCTTAAATAAGAGTGTGGACTGGGAAAACTTTGAGAATGAGAATGAGCTCATGTCCCAGGCAGAAATAAGGTGGTGGCTGTGAACATGAAGGCAGTCAGACAACCCCAGAGCCCAGAGAGGTGTTATGAGGAGCTAGCCCATCGTATAGTATGTCTTCCCAGGGCTCAAATGGACAGGACTTCCCAGACCCCAACTAAAGGGCCTTCAGGGAAGCCTTCCCAATATTCCCTATCAGAGATCCCATCACAATTTGCCCCTTCCCATCACCATACATATCCCCCTCCTGGAATGTCTTCCCAAGACCATGGGAACTACCAGGTGCTTGGAGACACCCTCCAGATTTAAGAAATGAGTAAGTCTTCCAGATTTTGCAATAAAAATGCAGAGTGCCCAATTCAATTTGAATTTTGGATAAACAACAAATAAAATTTTACTAGAAGTATGTCACCTGGCAAGCCTAGAAGTGGGGTCATGTCTTTATTTCTGTTTAGACTCCAAGATACCAATTCAGAAGGAACATATTTTTCATCTAATCAATTGCCACTTGTTTTAGGCTTGTAAACAAAGAAGTATTTGAAAGCTCATTTTCTCTTTACTTAAATAATGTGAATCTATGTTCATACACAGGGATACACATTACATATATTATGTATATTTTTTAAAGTTTATTTTGAAGCAGTGAAAGAATAGTCTCCCTTGTTTTTGGAGCTATTTATCATTAATGGCATAAAGAATCCTGCGGCTTGGCACATGGGACGCCATTGGCCCTCAGTAAATATTTGTTAATTGAAGAGATGCTGATAGATTAATAATATTTTAACTTCTCCAGAGACTTCTGATTTTATAGTCAAAAGATAAATTATCATGATAACTCAGATTTCTAGGAATGCACACAAGCTTCAGGATAAAGTGCATAAGCATAATATTCATGGTCTTTATCCAAGATCATGACCTCTATCTTTTCCAGTCTAGCTCTGCCACTTAGTTATAGGTTCTCTGTGTCTCTGCTTCTTCATCTATAAAATGGGGATAATAATGTTCTCTACCTCATAGGACTGTTGTGAAGATTAAATAAGGTCATACTTATTATAAAGTATTTAGAACAAGTCCTGGCACATATAAATGACAAATCACTATAAACTCTTTATATTAACTGATTATAAATAATGATATTTACTCTCCTAGAAAAGGAAATTATTTTTGGTACTTGTGAACCCCTTTTACTGAATTTCCATCTTAGTCTTAGCAATGGGTTATATAGCAGTATTAGTTTCATGGGGATAGCAAGAAACTGATATTCAGCAAAAACCTGCTAATATTACTTCAACTGAATTTCAATTTAACTACACCTTTCTGATTCTTACATGGATTTTGGGTAGTAGGAAATACTGCATTTCACACTACAACTAGTTTCAGAAGGGCAAAAACAAATTAATATTCAACAAAAACCTAGTAGCATTTTTATCATGTCCCAGGATTTTAGTGTTTAGTTGTAATTTTAAAAATTTCCCATTTCTTTGTGACATTCACATACAGACAAAATTATTCTTTCTGAATGTTCACTGCTTTAATTTGGCATATTTTATTTAACCATAATGATGATAAATTAAAAAAATAATAGTTTCATCTAAAATCTATCTCACAATTTAGGATCAGTTCACTCCATCTCTAAATAAAGTTATATAAAATATGCTAAGGGAACTCTAAAATTGGCTTTTCCTTAATAGGGAAAGAATTTCTTTATCTGTAAGTTATTTTCTTCTTCAGTGTTAATGCTTCTACCACTTCAGCTAAGAGAACTTTTGTAAAGCTGTCTTACTTATCTTCACTCTCACAAGCATCTGAAAGCATTCTATAGAACAAGTCAGCTATTTCTTTTTCTTCCCGTACTGCTTTCGTTAAACATCTGTTGAAAAACATCCTTTTTGAAAAACTGTTAGAAAAATATACCCTTGAGTCTGTGTATATAGATATCAACCATTTTCTTTTCATAGTGATGTCATTAAGGATTTCACACTAGTCAAAATATTTGTTAGTTTTAGCATGCTTCTTTCAATAGGAATGTTGGGATAAAGAAAATATCACAATTTAATAAAGAAACAACTTGTTTCCATCATTACATATGGTTTGATCTAATTAAAAAACAAAAAAGAATTGATTAATACAGTGCTTATCAAAATGATCAACTAAGGAAAGATGATGTGCAGTAGTGAGAAGGACAATGAGCTATGATGCTTCCCAGTTCCTGAGTCTCATCTGGAGCTGCCATCAGTGAACTATATACAGTATATTGTTAGTCAGTTCCTTCACATTACCAGCTCTGATTTATAAATTCAGAGAAACAGAACAGATACCCTCCAAGGTCTCTTTTCTAAAATTGTATGATTTCAGATACAAGTTTGATGCAGAGCACATAAACTTTTCAATTGAAGCTTTTTATACAATGCCATATTGCTTTTGTTCCAGAACTGAAATTGGCAAAAGATAATAACCAAGTTTATTTCTGTTTAAGTTTCAACTATTGACCTCAAGAAGTAATATACCTGTCAGAAAGAATGCCAAAAGGCTGTGGGTGTGTATCAATGTTTCTCTCTTACATGGATGTTTCTCTCTCCCCTACTGCTCTCTCTCCCTTCTTATTTCTCTAAAAAATAAATAAATAAATAAATAAATAAATAAATAAAAACATATCCTCGGGAGAAGATTAAGCAAAGAAAAAAGAAACAGGATGCCTTCTGGTCAACTGGGCCCAAATTTATAATCGGAGTCTAGTAACCATTGTTTACAGGGGACGTTATCTCATACTGCATTTCAGAAAAAAAGTCACAGATGGAACTACCAAACCTCCTGCACTGTGTTCCTAGCCTCTGAGCCACAGTTATAAAGGAGCTTCTCGAATATTTTGATCAATGGGCTGAATGCTGCCCTGTCCAATCAGGGCTGCATTTGTGTCTTTACTAACCAATAAGAGCATTTCCACAACTACCAGTCAGAAGGTGTGTTTCAGGCCAATCAGCACAGTGCTATTTGGATCAATAAAACTGCAAATTTAGATTCTTAATTTGCATAAAAATGAACCAATCAGGGACCAGGGTGAGCATGTTCTCCATATAAGTGAGCCTCCCCTTAGTATTGGGAGAGTGCATTTTTGGTTTTCTTTGGAGGCTTGTTTCCCAGCTTTGCAATCTCTTCACCTGAATGAAGTCTCTCCTTTATTGCACCCTAGATTGGAGACTTCCTATTGGAATTGGATTAATGGCAGCAACCTTTTGTTGACACAATTAAGGCTCAAAGAGATTTTGTCTTAGAAACACTTGCCACAGCTTAGATTTATTATAAAACCAATCAGGGTCATATAGGTCTACAGATTTCCTGCTTTAACTCTCTATTGCACTGTTCTGTTAATCTCCTTTAATGTAAACTATCAGATAAAACTCTTCTAAACATAAGTTAGTGAATGAGTTTATGATAGCTGGGGAAGAAACATTTAAAATATTAAATGTAAGCAATCGGGGGAAAATATGTAACCTTTGTGTATCTGAAAGGGCACAAAAAGTTTGTTCTAAATGGATCATTCATCATAAAGTCAAGGTTGAGCAAATAGAGTAAATACAGTTATTATGAAAGGCTAAGTATGACTCTGATTACACCCACATACACCCTTTAACTATACCTACATAAGTGCATGAATGGACCATTATTAACTCTCATTAATGTTAAACCAGTAGAGATGCTGTCATTGAACTACAGTACTCAGTAGCAATGTTTTGCACCAGAAATACTAAGTGCTTTCCTCATTCTTTTGAAGTTGTTCATAAATCAGAATAAAAATGACCTTAGGAAGGCAATCTCGTATGCCTTCTAAATGATTTTCTTTTGCCTGACTGTTAGTTATATAAAATCAACTAACCATTTGTTGGGATGCTGTGCAAAGGAGTTTTATGTAATTCTTTAAACAGCAAACCATTCAGAAAAATCAGATTTCCATCAAGCTGTTCTAAAGAGGGCACAGGATCACAACAATACACAACCAATATACTTTATAGCCTGAAGATAGTTTGTGGTAAAAAGTTCTTGATTTAAAAATAAATCACAGAACACAGGCTGGAATGTAAGAAAGTAAAAGAATAGAATTGTTAATAGAGCTATTACGGTAGCTTTCTTGGCTTATAAACAAGTAACTTGGTTCAGGAACACTAGAGAACTTACTACTCCTTTCTTTCTACCAACCTACAAATATTCCCTAGCTTTTCTCATTCACTATTGTTATATCAATGACACATCTGGAGTAAGAACAGGAATCATGCTTCAGGGTACATTCTGAATTTTTATAAGCACTTTTACTTTCCTGGAAATTCATTCTTTCAGAGTTACTTTCTATTTCCTATCTGTCTTTGATTATGAGACAACCCTAGCCAAACATGGGAATTTAAACTTTTATCTTATTGTCCCACAAATAACTTTCTCATCTCTTTCTTATAACAAAAGAGCAATTACTTTTCCAAGCCTCCCCATGGAAATGCCAAAATTCTAAATCTAAAGACAATGATGGGGAGTTTTCAGTACCTGTTTTACAGAAACTTCCTTTATATGTCTTAATAAAGCCCAGGCCTGGAAATGTTCACAATTTAAAGTTCCTCAATCTCACTGTATTTTCCCAAATAATTTAAAAACAAAGTTAATTTATATCTAATTTTTATAATAAATTCAAGCACAATGATGACTCATTAATTAAGCATTATTAAGAATTTAATTAAAAATGTAAATATTGATCAGACACAATTTGAAGGCAATGTAGGGATATAAGTTCCTATATCAAAGGACACTATCGACAGAGTGAAAAGGCAACCTACAGAATGGGAAAAATATTTGTAAACTATACATTTGATAAGGGGTTAATATCCAGAATATATAAAGAGCTCCTACAATTCAACATCAAGGAAACAAACAACCTAAATATAAAAATGGGGGAAAGACTTGAATAACCATTTCTCTAAAATATGCAAATGGCCAACAAGTACATAAAAAGATGCTCAACATTACTAAACATTAGGGAAATCCAAATCAAAGCCACATACCATTTCCTAACCAATCCATCAGAATGCCCATTATAGTAATAAAAAACCCCACATACACACACATAAATCAAGTCTTGGCAAGGATGTGTAGAAATTAGAATCCTTGTGCTGGTAGTAATATAAAATAGTATGACAACTATGAAAAACAGTATGGAGATTCCCTCAAAAAATTAAGAATAGAATTACCATATGGTTCAGCAATTTTACTTCTGGGCATACACCCAAAAGATATTTCTATACCCATATTCATGGCAGCATTATGCACAATAGCTGAAAGGTGAAAGCAACTCAAATGTCTCTCTATGGATGACCAGGTAAACAAAATGTAATATATACATATAAAAGAATATTATTCCACCATAAAAAAGAAGAAAATTCTGGCACATGCTACAAAACAAATAAACCTTGAAGACATTATGTTGAGTGAAATAAGCCAGGCACAAAAGAACGAATATTATATTATTCCACTTATATGAGGTACCTATAGTAGTCAAATTCTGACACCGAGAGTAGAATGGTGATTGCCAAAATTTGGGGAAATAAGGGAATGAGAAGGTCATATTTAAGGGTATAAGTTTCAGTGTAGGAGAGTAAAAATAGTTCTGGAAACAGATGATAGTCATTGTACAACAATGTGAATGTACATACTACCACAGTTAATTGTAAAATTTGTTATGAATATTTTACCACAATATAAAAACAGTTCTTGCCCATATTGAACTTATAGTGAGAAAATGATATATTAGTACCTGAATAACGTAAGTGAAATAATGACAGTAGACATTAAATACTATGGTGTTCAGAGATTGCAAAGAAAATAGTTTTTCAGGAAAGTTTTTATGTAATATATGATGATTGGGTTTTATCTTTGGAAGATTAATATAATTTCAATGAATAAGAAGGTGGGGGCAGGTATCATGCAAAATGAGACCAGTATAAGCAAAGCATTTTTACTGGAGTAAAAATCTTGAGGTATGATTTTGAACTGTAATTCCTCCCAGTTATATTAATGTGTAGAGCTGTGCTTGTCAAATTGTATCAGAACCCTTGAGAATAATGCTAAATATTAATTCTGTTTCCATAGGTCTGATACCATTGTAATTAACCTAGTTATTAATAACAGAAAAGAAGCAAAGGGAGGCCAAACATTATAGGTATGTCATTTGGGCAGGTTCACCAGGAAGCTAAAGCTTTACACTCTCAGGGAGCCACTGGTCTATTCCTCACAGATCACTGAAGGAAGGGACTGGACAGGGAGGAGAATAGACACATACCCAGTAAAGTTAAGGTGACATAGGGAAGGTATTTGCCAGTCATACCTGGGAAAAGATCGTTGGCCAGAATGGGCGTCACAACTGCAAGGGTGCGAAATTTGGGATATTTAATAACCTAAACAAAGAAATTTGCTCTCTTGGTTTTTCTTAGTTCCTCTTATGCTCCTGTGCTCTTGATTTCTTTGATGCTCTTGGGACTCTTGTTGCAGGGGGCACTCTCTCTTGGCTCCCCTGCATTCTCCCACATGACCCACAGCCATGTGGACCCCACACACAATCGACTAGTGGACTGCTACTAGCCTGATGCTGAACTGGACGGGTTCCAACATGGAAAGAAAACTTTGGACACTGGCTTCGCTTTTAGCTTCACTGAAACCCTAGCTACACTTCTTCTATGACTGAACTAAGGCCAATGAGACCCTGGAAACCCATGCAAATGTAATTCCATGCAAATAAAAATCATTCATCCTCCTGTGTGTGTCTCAGAAAATTCTTCTTCTTGAGATATCATAAGGACCTCACCCCCCAGCATGCAGTGAGGAAGAGTACACCCAATTTCTCTGATAACAGTTCCAATGGTAGGGTAAAAATTCTTCATTTCTACAGAAGATATATGTCTTGGGAGCTGACATGCAGGGGAACATAAGAGAAGGAAAACTAAAAAGTTCCAGATAATTAGAGTAAGCATGCAATCAAGTTTTCCCAAGACATTCCAAACTTATGTCTTCTATCCATGTGTAATTATTAATAGTGGCCTGTTACATACTAAAAATGTCCCCATTTGGGTGATACAAAATATAATCACCCAAGCTTTAAGCACAGATGACTAATAGGACATTAGGGATTGTTCTAAGTGCTGAGGATATCTAAGTTTAGATAAAAATTATGACATCCAAAAGGCTTGTCCTCATGGAGTTCATAATCTAATGGAGATTTACACATTCCAGAAGTGAGGGTAGAGGAAGGATAAATTTGAAAGGAAGATGATTGCAGGTTTAGATGTAGATGTAGATCCTTATGAGGAGTAAAACTTTGAAAGTGGGTGAAATGCCTCCCTGAAAGTAGGCCCAAAGAGAAGGAAGAGATCATAAATAGAGCCTATATTTAGGGGAGGAGTCAATGAACTCACAGAGGAAGAGTCAGAGAGGTAAAAGAAGGACTAAGGTATGACAGAAGCCAGGGAAGCAGAAAAGTCAAGAGCCTTTTAGGTAACAATATAAAGTGTTGCTGAGAGGTCAAGGAGATGAGATCTGGCACAGGTGGCCACTGTGGGGAAGTGGAAGGTCAACTCTGATAAACTATGGGATGGGGTTGGGAGTGTGGAGTGGTCAATAAGTTGCTACAAGGTATTCTGCATATGAGAAAGAGTATTGAAACTATTTTTTAAAATACATTTTTATTTATTTCAGAGAGGAAGGGATATGGAGAGAGAGAGATAGAAACATCAATAATGAGAGAGAATCATTGATTGGCTGCTTCCTGCACGCCCCCAAATGGGGATCGAGCCCGCAACCCCGGGCATGTGCCTTGACTGTAATCGGACCCTGGACCCTTCAGTCCACAGGCCAAAGCTCTATCTACTGAGCCAAACAAGCTATGGCAAGTATTGAGACACTTAAGGAGGTCCAGTTATTCTGAGATGATAACTTGCTGTCATAATTTATGTATTTTTAGTTGCCATTTTGCTAATAAAAATAATCATTTTGTAGTCCTTGTTCCATAACATTTGGAACAAAATAAAGCAAAATTTCTAGCACCTCATTTTTTATCAATAGCTAGTGCATAATTTTTCTTAAAAGATTAGCCAGAGAATAGGTTAAAATGACACTTATGTGCTTTACAAATCTAAAGTAGCCAACAATCAGGGTTACCCTGATTCCAAAAGCAAAGACACTACACAAAAGAAAATAATAGGCAAATATTCCTGATGAACATAGATGCAAAAACCCTCAACAAAATATTAGAAAACTAAATTCAGCAATACATAAAAAGATCTTATACTATGATCAAGTGTGATTTATTCCTAAGATGCAAGGTTGATTCAATTCCGCTAATCAATTAACATGATACACCACATAAACAAAATGAAGGATGAAAATCATATGATCATATCAATAGATACAAGAAAAGCATTTAATAAAATTCAGCACCTTTATGATAATAATGCTCAGCAAAGTAGGAATAGAGGGAACATAACCTCAACATAATAAAGGCCATATATGACAAACATACAACCAACATCATACTCAATGAGGATAAGCTAAAAGCATTTTCCTTAAGATTAAGAACAAGACAAAGATGTCCACTTTCATTCAACATGATATTGGAAATCTTAACCACAACAATCAGACAAATAAAAGAAATAAAAAGCATCCAAATTGGAAAGGAAAAAGTAAAACTGTCATTATTTGCAGATGACATGATACTATATAGAGAGAATCCTAAGGATCCCACCAAAAACAAACAAACAAACAAACACTACTAGAGCTTATAAATGAATTCAGTAAAGTAGCAGGCTAAAAAAAAATCCAGAAATCAGTTGAATTTTTATACATCAATAATGAACTATCAAAAAGGGAAACTAATGCCCTAACTGGTTTGGCTCAGTGGATAGAGCGTCAGCCTGCGAACTCAAGGGTCCCAGGTTCGATTCCGGTCAAGGGCATGTACCTTGGTTGTGGGCACATCCCCAGTAGGGAGTGTGCAAGAGGCAGTTGATCAATGTTTCTCTCTCATTGATGTTTCTAACTCTCTATCCCTCTCCCTTCATCTTTGTAAAAAATCAATAAAATATATTTTTTTAAAAGTGTGTGTGTGTGTGTGGGGGGGGGGGCGGATAAGAAAACAATCCCACTTATAATTGCATCAAAAGAAATAAAATAAAATACCTAGGAATAAATTTAACCAAGGAAGTAAAAGACCTGTACTCAGAAAATTATAAAACATTGAAGAAAGAAATTGAAGAAGATACAAATACATGGAAGCATATATTATATTCATAGATAAGAAATAACATCATTAAAATGTCCATCTTACCCAAAGCAATCTATAGATTCAATGCAATCCCTGTCAAAATACAAATGGGATTTTCCACAGAACTACAATAAATAATTCTAAAATTTAGATGGAATTTGACCCTAAATAGTGAAAGCAATCTTGAGAAGAAAGAACAAAGTTGGAGGTATGCCACCTGATATCAATCTATACATAAGCTATACTAATCAAAACAACATGGCACTGGCATAAAAACAGACACATATATCAATGTAACAGAATAGAGAGGCCTAAAACCACACTTATATGATCAATTAATATATGACAAAGGAGGCAAGAATATACAATGGGGCAAAAACAGTATGGAGGTTTCTCAAAAATTTAAAAATAAAACACAGCAATTCACTTCTGGGTATTTATCCAAAGAAATCCAAAACACTTCTTCAAAAAATATATGCATCCCTATGGTTGCTGCAGCATTATTTACAGTAGCCAAGATATTAAAGCAACCTAAGTGCTCATCAACAGATGACTGAAAAAAGAAGAGGTGAATATATATATATATATATATATATATATATATATATATATATAATCTCCTATCTAATAAAAGAGAAACATGGTAATTAGCCACAATTTTGCTACCCTTCCCATTGGCTAATCAGCGAGATATGCAAATTAACTACCAACCAAGATGGCAGCCGGCAGCCAGGCAGCTGACTCGGGCATGGAGGCTTGCTTGCTCCAGTGACAGAGGAAGCCAGGTTCCCCGCCTGCCGGGCCTCTCAGCTGCTCTTTAAGAAACATTGTTACAAATATAGAAGCTAAACAAAACCCAGAAACCTGCTTTCAGTCAGCCAGGATCTCAGAGCTGGAGTCACAACAAAGTTTCAAATACAGAAGGTAAACAAAGCCCAGAAACCTGCTTTCAGCAGCCGAGGTCTCAGAGCTGGAGATGAGCCTCGAGCTAAAGACGGCTCTCAGCTCCAGTGACAGCCATAGAAGGTAAATAAAATCCCAGAATAAAAAAGAAAAAAGAAATAAAAAAGAGGTTGGGAGCTTCAGTCACCCACCAGCCTGAAAACGGCCCTCAGCCCCTCACCCAGACTGGCCAGGCACCCCAGTGGGGACCCCCACACTGAAGGGGGTGTGACCAGCTGCAAACAGCCATCATCCCCTCATCCAGGCTGGCCAGGCACCAAGCGGGACCCCCACCCTGATCTGGGACACCCTTCAGGGCAAACCAGCCGGCCCCCACACGTGCACCAGGTCTCTCTCCTATATAGTAAAAGGGTAATATGCCTCCCAACACTGGGATCAGTGGAGCCGCGAGGCCTCCTGAACCTGGGATCAGAGGAGCCTCGAGGCCTCCCAGCCTGGGATCAGCGGAGCCATGAGGCCTCCCAGCACTGGGATAAGCGGAGCCACGAGGCCTCCTGGCCTGTGATCAGCAGAGCCACTAGGCCGCCCGAACCCGGGATCAGTGGAGCTGCGAGGCCTCCCAGCACCGGGATCAGTGGAGCTGCGAGACCTCCAGCTTGGGATAAGCGGAGCCACGAGGCCTCTCGAACTCGGGATCAGCGGAGCTGTGAGGCCTCCTGGTACCGGAATCAGCAGAGCCACTAGGCCTCCCAGCACCGGGATCAGGGAGCAGCGAGGCCTCACTGCCCTGGTGTCAAGCGGAGCTGCGAGGCCTCCCAGCACTGGGATCAGAGGAGCTGCGAGGCCTCCTGGCCCCTGGAGCAGCGTGACAGGGGGCAGCACCCAAACCCGCTGATCACCCTGCAGCTCTGTGTGTGACAGAGGGCAGGGTCACAACCTCCCTATCGGCCCTGCTCTGTTCATGTCAGGGTAAGGCGCCCCAACCTCCTGATCGGCCCTGCTCTGTGCCTGATAGGGGGGAGCTCCCCAACCCACTGATTGGCCCTGCTCTGTGTGTGACAGGGTGGAGCCGCAACCTCCCCATTGGCCCTGCCTTGAGTGTGACAGGGGGTGGCGCCCCAACCCCCCAATCAGCCCTACCATGAGTGTGACTTAGGGTGGCATTGCAACTTCCTGATCCGCCCTGCTCTGTGCATGGCCTGGGGATCTCCCCAACCCCCTCATCGGCCCAGCCCTGTGCGTGACAGGGGGCAGTATGCCAACCCCCTGATCGGCCGGCCCTGTATGTGACAGGGGTGGCGCCACAACCCTCTGATCTGCCCTGCTCTGTGCGTGACGGGGGAGGCGCCGCAACCTCCCCATCGACCCTGCCTTGAGTGTGATGGGGGCGTCACTCCAACCCCCCAATTGGCCCTACCCTGAGAGTGACTGAGGGTGGCATCACAACCTCCTGATCCGCCCTGCTCTGTGCATGACAGAGGGTGGCACCCCAACTCCCCAATCGGCCCTGCTCTGAGCCCTACCAGGGGCTGCAGGGCAGGCACCTAGGGATTGGGCCTGCCCTCTGCCACCCGGGAGCAGGCCTAAGCCAGCAGGTCGTAATCGCCCGAGGGGTCCCAGACTGTGAGAGGGCACAAGTGGGGCTGAGGTACACCCCCCTGCCAGTGCACAAATTTTTGTGCACCGGGCCTCTAGTATATATACTGGCGGGGGGTGGGGAGGGGCGGGGTGTCTCTCAGCCCCACTTGTGCCCTCTCACAGTCTGGGACCCCTTGGGAGATAACACCTGCTGGCTTAGGCCCACTCCTGGGTGGCAGAGGGCAGGCCCAACCCCTAGGTGCAGCCCCTGGTCGGGCTCAGAGCAGGGCTGATTGGGGAGTTGGGGCACCACCCCCTGTCATGCACAGAGCAGGGCGGATCGAGAGGTTACGATGCCACCCTCAGTCACGCTCAGGGTAGGGTCGATTGGGGGGTTGGGGCGCCAACCCCTGTCACACACAGAGCAGGGCCGATCAGGGGGTTGGGAGAGCTCCCCCCTATCAGGCACAGAGCAGGGCTGATCAGGGGGTGGGGCGCCTTCCCCTGTCAGGAACAGAGCAGGGCGGATAGGGAGGTTGTGGCCCCGCCCCCTGTCACACACAGAGCTGCAGGGTGATCAGGGGGTTTGGGCGCTGCCCCCTGTCATGCTGCTCCAGGGGCCAGGAGGCCTCGTGGCTCCGCTGATCCCAGTGCTGTGAGGCCTCGCGCCTCTGCTTGACACTGGGACAGTAAGGCCTCACTGCTCCACTGATCCTGGTGCTGGGAGGCATATTAGCCTTTTACTTTATAGGATAGAGGCCTGGTGCACGGGTGGGGGCCAGCTGGTTTGCCCTGAAGGGTGTCCCGGATCAGGGTGGGGGTCCCCACTGGGGTGCCTGGCCAGTCTGGGTTAGGGGCTGAGGGCCATTTTCAGGCTGGCAGGTTACTGAAGCTCCCAACCTCTCCTTTTTTTCTTTTTATTTTTTTATTCTGGGATTTATTTACCTTCTATGGCTATCACTGGAACTGAGAGCCAGCTTTAGCTCTGAGGCTCGTCTCCAGCTCTGAGACCTCGGCTGCTGATCTGGGTTTGTTTGGATTCTATAACTGAAACACTGTTTCAGCTCCAGCTCCGAGGCCGGCTGGCTGAAAGCAGGTTTCTGGGGTTTGTTTAGCTTCTATAATTGCAACATTGTTTTTTAGAGTGCAAGCTCAGAGACCGGCCGCTGCAGGCGGGGAACGTTGGCTTCCTCCATCACTGGAGCAAGCAAGCCTCCTGTTCGCTTCAGCTGCCTGGCTGCCGCCCGCCATCTTGGTTGGCAGTTAATTTGCATATCTCGCTGATTAGCCAATGGGAAGGGTAGCGAAGTTACGGTTAATTACCATGTTTCTCTTTTATTAGATAGGATATATACTGAGTGGCCAGATTATTATGACCACCTGATGTTTGTAGGCAAATTAGCCGTACACTGTATCATATGGAATACGGAAGCCAAAGGCTTGTTTGAACACCTTTGCTGTGTGCAGTTACCAAGATAAAACATCTCCAATTTGCACAGGAACACAAGGATTGAACAGTCAAGCATTGGAAAAAAAGTCATGTGGTCCGATGAATCACGTTTCCAGTTGCATCATGCAGATGGAAGGGTGAGAATTTGGCGGAAACAGCATAAAAGCATGCACCCCACATGCATGAATACAACCCTTCAAGCTGGTGGGGGCAGTGTTATGGTGTGGGGCATGTTTTCCTGGCATTATTTGGGCCCTTTAATTCGTGTGGAACAACATCTGAATAGCACAATATACGTAAGTATCGTTGCTGATCAAGTTCATCCTACCATGTTGATGGCGTATCCCAGTGGAGATGGCTTCTTCCAACAAGACAATGTGCCATACCATGGTGCTCGTATTGTGCAGGAGTGGTTTCAAGAACATGAGGGAGACTTTATCTTGCTTTGGTGACCCCCAAAATCACCATATCTCAATCCAATTGAGCATTTGTGGGATGAAGTTAAAAGAGCCATCAGGCAGCTGGTTCCACAGCCATCAAATCTCACAGAACTGGACAGTGCTATTCATCAGGCATAGTGTCAGATTCCTCACATCCCCTTTCAATATCTCATGGAGTCAATGCCAAGAAGAATCACCGCAGTATTGAAGGCAAAAGATGGCCCAACAAAGTACAGAAGGGGTGGTCATAATAATCTGGCCCTCATTATAATATATATCCCATGTTCAAAGGCAGTTAAATCACATTGTTTACCCATATCTTCAGAAAAAAAAGTCACTTCTACTGTCGTGGCAAACAACCTGCTTCCCTATTTATAATGGTCTGGCCCTCTAGCAACTTCAACGCGAAATTATAGCTAATTTGCCTACAAACGTCAGGTAGTCATAATAATCTGGCCACTCAATATACATATACATACACACACACTAGAGGCCCAGTGCACAAAAATTTGTGCACTCAGGGGTCCTCTCTCAGCCCAGCCTGCCCCCTCTAACAGTCTGGGAGCCCTCACAGGATGTCCTACTGATGTCCCTGTGGGGAGCGGGCCTAAGCCGCAGTCTGGCCTCCCTCTGTGGAAGGCAACTGGCTGATCAGGTATATAGATACTTTCTGAAGGCAGCACAGACTCCTTCCTTATTTCTTTCCTCTGTGGTTGGAGAATAGGGGACTAAAAGGTGGAGACAAAACTGTGGCCAGGCCTGGGGCTCTTGTAGGCAGCAGAAAGGAGAGGGCTTGGGAAAGTCTAGACATGGTTTTCTTCAATTGTCCTCCCTTCCTCCAGGCCCCTTGCTCTGTTCTTTCCTTGTCATGGTGGACGCTTGGGCCTTGGACTGACAGGAGCCCAGCGATGGTGGAGTTCAGCTTCCTCACTTCTCAGCTGAACATATAACTGCCTCACATTCCAAGTGGAGCTGTTTTCAAGTGGCTAAAGTGCTGGCAATTCATGCCTCCCAGCCTTTCCCCTCTCGGGTTTCCTCCTTGGGTCAGTTGCAAACTTCACTGAGACACCAAAGCAACTCTGCCCTGGTAGTTCTGCACTGGCCCCTGCCCAGGCCTGGCCGGGCACTCTTCCTTGAGGTCTCTGAGTCCACAGTCTGAGCTCAGGGAGGTCACCCAGAGCCCATTCCCCCAGACAGGTGGGGCAGGGGGGCTAGATTGAAGAGCTGGAGGAAGATGGCAGAGTAAGAGTTGATATGAACCAGCGCCTGCTTATCCAGACTTCCTAAGCTCCCCACTGGGCCCAGGCTGGGCCCCTTCCCCACACCAGGAGGATCCCAGCTGAGGTCCTCTCCCTGCACCCAGCGCTCTCCTCCCTGTTCTACCACTGGGGGAAGGGAGCAGTTCACCTGCTCTGGACCCTGCCAACCTGGCAGGCTGAGGCACAGGTGGTGCAGCCTAGGGTGCTGGTGGCTGCAAGCCTTCTCCCCCTCCCTGAAGCATGGGGTGGGGTTGCAGCAGCTCACAGCCGCCCCTGGACACCATGCATGGAGACACGGCTCTCCACTGAGCCACTGTCCACCCTTGACCTGTGGGTATTGGGGTGGCCTCAGGCTCCCACTGGCCCCACTGAAGCCAGACTCAGCTTGGCTGGCCACCCCCTGCTGCCCGAGGGCTGCCCATGCCCCACGGGCCTCATCGCCCTCGTGAATCGCAGTGGTCCGGCCATCCCATCCCAGGAAGTGGCCATCCCGATCGCCATGGCTCACTCCCCGGTGCAGTTGGGCCTGCCCAGCAAGCATATAGGCAGGAGCTGGGCTTCTGAGAGGAAGGAGGAGGGATGCGCGAGCCAGGACAGAAGTGGGGAACTTGGCAGTGTAAACACAGCCCTCCCCACTTCCTGCCGGCCCCTCTCTCTGCATTCCTGAACCCCTGGGTGTCCCTGCCCAGCACTGTGCTCTCAGGCCTGGAGTGGGGGTGAGGGACCTGGAGCTGCAGCCTGAAGGCAGCCCTCACTGGCTTGGAATCGCAGTGTTCGATCAAGGAGGGATGTGGGGTGCCAAATTCTGCCTCTCTCTCTCTCTCTCTCTCTCTCTCTCTCTCTCTCTCTCTCTCTCTCTTTCAGAGAGGGCCCTGTGTCCCCGCAGGTGGGTAGGGGCTCAGGCGAAGGCAAGCGATGCCAATTGCCTTAACTGAGCCCCTGCCCACTCCCGGGTCGCACACGGGAGTGGTCCCCGTTTCTCCAGCAGGCGGGCAGGGGCTCAGGCGAGGCGATCGGCATCACTTGCCTTTGCCTGAACCCCCGCCCGCCCCTGGGTCGCACACAGGAGTGGGCCCTGTGTCTCCGGCGGGCAGGCGGGGGCTCAGGCAAAGCGAACAGTGATGGCTTTGCCTGAGCCCCCGCCCCCGAGTCGCACACGGGGCCTGGATGGCGGCTCCCGCTGTCCCACCCTGCCTGCAGTATGCAAATTAGCCGCCATCTTTGTTGGTGGTTAATTTGCATATCATGCTGATTAGCCATTAGGAGGCGTGGTGAAGGTATGGTCAATTACCATGTTTGTCTATTATTAGATAGGATATATATATATATATATATATATATATATATATACAATGGAATATTACTTGGCCATACAAATAATGAAATCTACCATTTGCAACAACATGGGCATTATGCTAAGTAAAAAAAGTCAGACAGAGAAGAACAAATAACAATATTTCACTTATATATGGAATCTAAAAAAACCCCGACAAAATAACAGAAACAAACAAACAAAAAAAACAGAAACAAACTCATGCATACAGCTGATGGCTGCTAAATGGAAGAGGTGTTGTGGGGCTGGGTGAAAAGGTGGAGGAATTAGGAAGTACAAATTAACAGTTACAAAACAGTCATAGGGATGTAAAGTACAGCTTAGGGAATATAGTTAATAATCTACACTAATAAAAGACAAACATGTAAATTGACCATACTTTTGTAACAACTTAAGCCATGCCCACCAGCCAATCAGAGCGACTATATGCAAATTAACTCAACCAAGATGGCGGCCGGCAGCCACAGAGCTGAAGCAAGCAGGAGGCTTGGTTGCCCCAGTGATGGAGGAAGCCTAGCTTCCCATGGCTGGCTGTAGCCTCCACAAAAGGCAACAAAGTTTCAATTATAGAAGATAAATAAATCCCAGATACCTGCTTCCAGTTATCCCCCACTGGGAGCTGAGGTGGCTGGAGGCTTGGCCAGCCTGCAAACAGCCATCAGCCCCTCACCCAGGCTTGCCACACCCTCATGGGGTAAGGGTACCCACTGGGGGCCTTGGCCAGCCTGCAAACAGCCACCAGCCCCTCGCCCAGGCTGGCCAGGCACCCCAGCGTGGACCCCCTACCTGACGGGGCTGTGGCCAGCCTGAATATAGCCCTCAGCCCCTCACCCAGGCTGGCCAGGCACCCCAGAAGGACCCCCACCCTGATCTGGGACACTCTTCAGGGCAAACCAGCCGGCCCCTACCCATGCACCAGGCCTCTATCCTATATAATAAAAGGTTAATATGCAAATTGACCCTAATAGCAGAGTGACCAGGAATCACTGGTCACTATGACACACACTGACCACCAGGGAGCAGACACTCAATGCAGGAGCTGTCCCCTGGTGGTCAGTGTGCTCCCACAGGGGGAGCTCTGCTCAGTCACAAGCCAGGCTGATGGCTGCCAGTACAGCGGTGGTGGTGGGAGCCTCTCCCATCTCCTCAGCAGCACTAAGGATGTCTGACTGCAGCTAGGCCTGCTCCCCGCTGGCAAGTGGACATCCCCCGAGGGCTCCCAGGCTGCCAGAGCCATGTCCCATTGCCAGCTTAGGCCCATTCCCCCAGGGAGTGGGCCTATGCCAGCAGGTGGTCATCCCCCGAGGGGTCCCAGACTGTGAGAGGGCACAGGCCTGGCTGAGGGACCCTCCCAAATGCACAAATTTTTGTGCAACAGGCCTCTATTTTAGATAGATAGATAGATAGATAGATAGATAGATAGATAGATAGATATAGATATAGATATAGATATAGATATAGATATAGATATATAGATATATATATATAAAAGCCTAATATGCTAAGTGTCTGACCAATCGACCAGTTGCTATGATGTGCACTGACCACCAGGGGGCAGACACTCGACTGGTAGATTAGCTTGCTGCTGGCTTCCCCCTAATCAGGACCAGACAGGCCAGACATGCCCTAGAGCTCTCCTGCAGTCCCTCCCCGGTCCCAATAGGGACTGGCGAGATGCCCCAATGGGCCCCCATGACTGGCCAGGCTGAGGGGCTCCACCCATGCACCAATTCGTGCACTGGGCCTCTAGTATTGTATTAAGTATGTATGGTGCCAGGTGGATATTCAACTTATCGGGGGTACACTTCATAAGTTTGTTTAAGCACTATGCTGTACACCTAAAACTGATATAATATTGAATGTCAACTATAATTGAAATCAATTTTTAAAGAATTGCAAGGAGAGTATAATTGTAATAAGATCATTAAAATTTGTACTGGAGATAGTAAAATCAGTCTTAATTGAGTCAGTAATACAGAGGACATGCTTAGAAATACACTATGAGGATACAAATGAAAAAGATGAAAGGATGAAAAAGAAGGTGATGTATAGGGAGAAGAAAGAAAGAACAGAGAGATACCTGCTTGAGAATTATAGGAATTTGCAAGCAGTAAGCTAGAATGATTAGAGCATTAGAGTAAGTAATAATTGAGGGTAAATAAAAATTTTTGAGGTGACAGAAGAATGATCAGAATAATAGAAAATAACAGGTAATAGTAATAATAAAATCTTATTGAGGAAAAAATTAAAAATAAAGTAGCAAAGAAGAGCTATGTTCTAGTAAAAACATTTTCTTTTACTTGATGTCCTCTTTCTGATATGAGGGACATTTGGGGAGAAAGATTGAAAGAAGTTTACATGCGAACTTAAGGATACTGATAGCTTTCTCTGAAAGGTAAAAATTAATTTTTATCTATCCAGAATTGTAAGTACTAAACTGTTATTATGCCAATGAATTTCAGTAGTTCTGCATGACAAAGGAAAATATTTTCTCAGCATTATGTGACTAAATGAAATCATTTATATATATTTTTAAATCCTCACATGAGGATATGTTTTTATTGATTTTAGAGAGATGACTGAAGAGAGAGGGAGAGAAAAAGAGAGGGAGAGAGAAGGAAGGGAGAGAGTGAGAGAAACATTGATGTGAGAGAGGAATATGAATTGGGACAAGGGAAAACAAAAAACATTTTAAAGCATCTTGTAAAATAGTATGGGTCCTGACTAGTGATAGAACCCACAATCTATGTATGTGACCTGACTGGGGAATTGAACCCACAATCTTCTTTTTTTTTTTTTTTGGTGTGTGTGTGTGTGTGTGTGTGTGTGTGTGTGTGTGTGTGTGTCTGTGTGTATGCGTGATGACAATCCAACCAACTGAGTCATTCATCCAGGGTGGGATGACGTGAAATCTTAACAGAATATTTAACTCAATCCCACCTTGACTCCATGTGCTGCACCACTTCTCTCTCTCTCTCTCTCTCTCTCTCTCTCTCTCTCTCTCTCTCTCTCTCTCCACACACACGCATATGCATGCACATATGTGGTCACAAAAGCACCACTTGCATACAGTGTGAATGTATCCTATTTGTAATACTTTTATGGAAGACTTTACAATACCGTAAGTCCTATCAGAATTGAATATCCTACACTTAGAGCAGGAAGGTATGTGATTACCTGCTGTGATTATGATGTAGTTCTTTTGTGTTTTTCCCTTGTCCTGAACTCAGGGAATAGAACTGGGAGAATTTTGTGTTTACCCAGGAGAGGAATATAAAAATTAATTGAATGGGTAAGTAATAATATCTCTAAAAACCAATGAAGAAAATCCTGTCATGAAAACCATTCACAATAGCCAATATAATCTGGTAGGGAATGTTTGATGACATTTTAGGGGCTGAATGACTACTTTTATAGCTCTGGAACAATACCATTGTCGATTATTGGTTGTCCATTAAAGCACCTGAGCAAAGCTTTATTATAATGGGGGGAAGCCAGTGTCTGGCCATGGATCTCTGGAGGGTCTCCAGAATTTCCTTGCCTATAAAACTTGAAATTCATGGAATGCGCTAGCCAGTTCTGTCCAAAGGGAAGCAGATATTAAACTTAAAATTCGGGAAGCAAGCATGCATGGGTTAGCATGGCATCCCAAACCTCTACACTCTAGCTTAGACTACCAGGCTTAGCCCAAGGACCAGCTTGAACCTCCACTGCTGCCACATGGTGAACTCCTGGACCTAATGCATTTCACACTTTTGCTTTTCTTCATGCCCTTTCTCCTTTTCAAAACTTGCCTAAATTTTACCTTCCAAGACCAATCTGAAGCTCCACCTCCTCTATTATACTTTATCTCACAATGTGGCTCTCTGGAATAATTTCATTCTCTGAAAACCCATGTTTATTATTATGCATTTGAGAATTAGTGTATGCTATGTTATTCATCATTTACCTGTACAATCACCCAGCTACACTATAAAGCTAGATATTTTTTACCGAGGTCCTATGAGAATAAAATAAGCTAATATATATTTTAAAGCACCTTATAAAATAGTATAAATTAAAAATATACCCTGTTATACTTTATTCCTGATATTTTCAGAATTTTTCATAAAAGCTATATAACAACGCTTAAAAGGTAGGAAGTCAGATCACTTTACAATCATGTTGAGATTGAACAGATTAAAATAATTACAAAATGCAAATTATACTTTCATATTTGCTCAGGTAACTCCCTTATTTAACATGACCCTTACCTGTGATTTCACATTTAATAGAATTTAGAAGACTAGACGTTTTCTCTTTGCATATTACAACATTTGATGACATGTTCTCTCACTGGAAGGCATGGGAAAGACACTCTTAGAAATAGATATCAATATAATTTAAAAATTTAACAACAACTCTAGAGGGTGGGCAACATCAACATCCTGTTTTTATAGATGACACAGTGAAGGTCTAGTGCTGTGAATGAAAAAAATATATACTAAGTCCCTGTGCTCAAGGAAAATGTTGTCATTGACTCATGGAAACAAGTAACTTTAATACTTTATGATGAGTGCAATAATAAATGTATGCAAGACAGGCAAGTTGTTCTCATCAACAGATAGATGTTTTATAGTTTGACTCATTTTACTTAAAATGTGGAGAATACCCTTAAAACACATGCACACAAATTCAAGTTGATTCAAGTCAGCACAGACATTTATTTTGTGTGCTAAATATTTTGTTAGGAAGACTGTATACGAATTTGAGCACTGTTTTTGCCTCACAGCAAAAATTCAGCCAGGGACAGGCAGGAGGCAGGAAAAGGGTCAGATAAACAGATAAGTGAGAATACAATGATGTAAGTGCTATGATAGAAGAAAGAACAAAGTTCCAGGGAAGATATTTGAACTAGATCTTGAAGAATTAATAGACCCTTGACAGGCAAAAGTGGGCCCTGGTGCATAAGGAGGTGAAAAGTGGGGGCCAAGGGTTTTCCAAGAAGAGTGGAACATAACAAGGGACATGCTGGCTGGGGAAAAGGAAGTACATTCAGGGTAAGGGAGAATTTCAGTGTGGCCAGAGTGTAAAGTACACAGACAAGGGTGAAAAAGATGAAAGGAAGGATTGGACTGGGTCCAGATAATGAGTGGTTTTATAGGCTCAGCTCAGATCTGTAGACATAGTTACAAAGACAATGAAGTAGCAACAAACTCTAAAACCAAAAATAGTAATGGCTTTTTTCTAATTAGCTTTTGAGGAATTTGTATTACAAGGGGGAAAAGGTGTCCTCTGGTAAAATGTTTGGGAGAAGCCAAATACTATTTTTACAAGAGTCTTACAATTTACATTAATATAAAAATATTAAATACTTTGACCAGTCAGACAGTCAGGAAGCCTGTTGAACTTTGTATAACCCTAGCTTCGTTAAACTTAATCTTGATTTTTAAAAATTTTCCCCTCACACAGAACACATATTAAACACCTCACAGTTGACTGATATTAATATTCAAGGGTGTGACCTGGGACTAGCTTATACATCATTCCTTCAGAAAAGCATTAATAAGAGAATACTCATAGAACTTTGGAAATTATAATTCCTCAAATACATGACATTAAGGTTCTCTTTCAAATTTCAAATATTATCTGTATTATTTTGTTGAATATAAGACACTTATTTCTCAAAATGGTTTTATTTATTTTTTTTTGTTTGTTTGTTTTTTTATTAGTTAAGGTATTACAAATGTGTCCTCATCCCCCCCATTAACCCCCAACCTCCCCCCCACACACAAACTCATGCTCCCATCCCCCTGTTGTCCATGTCCATTGGTTTGGCTTATATACATGTATACAAGTCCTTCGGTTGATCTCTTCCCCTTACCCCCGCCCTCCCCTACTTTCCTTCTGGGGATTGATAGCCTGATCGCTGTTTCTCAGTCTTTGGGTCTGTCCCTTTTCATCAGTCTATGTTGTTCTCTATAATCCACAAATGAGTGAGATCATGTGGTATTTATCTTTCTCTGACTGGCTTATTTCACTTAGCATAATGCTCTCCAGTTCCATCCATGCTGTTGCAAAAGGCAAGAGTTCCTTTTTTTTTTACCGCAGCATAGTATTCCATTGTGTATATGTACCATGGTTTTCTAATCCACTCATCTGCTGATGGGCACCTAGGCTGTTTCCAAATCTTAGCTATGGTGAATTGTGCTGCTATGAACATAGGGGTGCATATATCCTTTCGGATTGGCGTTTCTGGTTTCTTGGGATAGATTCCTAGTAGTGGGATCACTGGGTCAAATGGGAGTTCCATTTTTAGTCTTCCGAGGTAGCTCCATACTGTTCTCCACAGTGGCTGCACCAGTCTGCATTCCCACCAGCAGTGCAGAAGGGTTCCTTTTTCTCCACATCCTCTCCAACACTTGTTGTTTGTTGATTTGTTGATGATAGCCATTCTGACAGGTGTGAGATGGTACCTCATTGTTGTTTTGATTTGCATCTCTCGTATAATTAGTGACTTTGAGCAGGTTTTCATATGTCTTTCGGCCTTCTGTATGTCCTCTTTCGAAAAGTGTCTATCTAGGTCCGTTGCCCATTTTTTTATTGGATTGTTTATCTTCCTTTTGTTAAGTTTCATGAGATCCCTGTAAATGTTGGAAATTAAACCCTTATCGGTGGTATCATTGGCAAATATGTTCTCCCATGTAGTGGGTCTTCTTGTTGTTTTGTTGATGGTTTCCTTTGCTGTGCAAAAGCTTTTTATTTTGATGTAGTCCCATTTGTTTATTTTCTCTTTAGTTTCCATTGCCCTAGGAGCATTATCAGAGAAGAAATTTCTTCGGCATATGTTTGCGATTTCGCTGCCTGTGGATTCCTCTAGTATTTTTATGGTTTCCCGTCTTATGTTTAAGTCTTTTATCCATTTTGAGTTTATTTTTGTGTATGGTGTGAGTTGGTGATCTAGTTTCATCCTTTTGCATGTATCTGTCCAATTTTCCCAACACCATTTATTGAAAAGACTGTCTTGACTCCATTGTATGCTCTTGCCTCCTTTGTCGAATATTAATTGGGCATAGTGGTTTGGGTTGATTTCTGAGGTCTCTATTCTATTCCATTGATCTATATGTCTGTTCTTGTGCCAGTACCAAGCTGTTTTAAGAACAGTGGCTTTGTAATACAGTTTGATATCTGGTATTGAGATCCCACCTACTTTGTTCTTTCTCAGGATTGCTGCAGCTATTCGGGGTCTTTTTTTATTCCAGATGAATTTTTGGAACGTTCGTTCTAGATCTGTGAAATATGCTGTTGGTAATTTAATGGGGATTGCATTGAATCTATAAATTGCTTTGGGTAGTATGGACATTTTGATGATGTTGATTCTACCAATCCATGAACACGGTATATTCTTCCATCTGTTTATGTCTTCCTCTATCTCTTTTTTCAGTGTCCTGTAGTTTTCAGCATATAAGTCTTTTACCTCCTTAGTTAAGTTTATTCCTAGGTATTTTAATTTTTTTGGCGCAATGGTAAATGGGATTGCTTCTGTAGTTTCACTTTCTGTAAGTTCACTATTGGTGTAAAGAAATGCCATGGATTTCTTAGCATTAATTTTGTATCCTGCTACATTGCCGAATTCATTTATTAAGTCTAATAATTTTTTGATGGAGTCTTTAGGGTTCTGTATGTACAGTATCATGTCATCTGCAAATAAGGACAGTTTTACTTCTTCTTTTCCAATCTGGATGCCTTTTATTTCTTCTTCGTGTCTGATCGCAATGGCTAGTACTTCCAGTACTATGTTGAACAGGAGTGGTGAGAGGGGGCATCCCTGTCTTGTTCCTGTTTTTAGGGGGAATGGTTTTAGTTTTTGCCCATTGATTATGATGTTCGCTGTGGGTTTGTCATATATGGCTTTTATTATGTTGAGTTATGATCCCTCAATTCCTATCTTGCTGAGAGTTTTTATCAAGAAAGGGTGTTGGATTTTGTCAAATGCTTTTTCCGCATCAATTGATATGACTATGTGGTTTTTCTCTCTCAATTTGTTTATGTGATGTATCACATTTATTGATTTGCGGATATTGTACCATTCTTGCATCCCTGGGATAAATCCTACTTGGTCATGGTGTATGATCTTTTTGATGTACTGCTGGATCCGATTTGCTAGGATTTTGTTGAGGATTTTGGCATCTATGTTCATGAGGGATATTGGCCTATAATTCTCTTTCATTGTATTGTCTTTATCTGGTTTTGGGATTAGGGTGATGTTGGCTTCATAGAATGAGCTGGGAAGTGCTCCTTCCTCTTGGATCTTTTGACATAGTCTGAGGAGGATAGGTTTTAGGTCTTCCTTGAATGTTTGGTAAAACTCCCCTGTGAAGCCATCTGGCCCCGGGCTTTTGTTTGCTGGAAGCTTTTTGATTACTGCTTCGATTTCCTCCATAGTTATTGGCCTATTGAGATTTTTAGATTCTTCCTGGTTAAGTTTTGGAAGGTTGTATTTATCTAGGAATATGTCCATTTCCTCCAGGTTGTCTAGTGTGTTGGAGTAGAGTTGTTCATAGTATTTTCTAACAATCCTTTGTATTTCTATGGGGTCTGTTGTTATTTCTCCTCTTTCATTTCTGATTTTGTTTATTTGGGTCCTCTCTCTTTGTTTCTTGGTGAGCCTGGCTAGAGGTGTATCAATCTTGTTTATCCTTTCAAAGAACCAGCTCTTGGTTTTGTTGATCTTTTGTATTGTTTTTTTGGTCTCTATGTCGTTTATCTCCGCTCTGATCTTTGTTATTTCCTTCCTTCTGCTTACAGTGGGCTTTTTTTGTTGCTCTCTTTCTAATTCTTCGAGTTGTAGAGTTAGGTCATTTATTCTCATTGTTTCTTGTTTCTTGCAGTAGGCTTGTAGAGCTATGAACTTCCCTCTCAAGACTGCTTTTGCTGTGTCCCATAGGTTTTGGATTGTTGTGTTTTCATTGTCATTTGTTGCCATGATGTTTTTTATTTCTTCTTTGATCTCACTGGTGACCCAGTCGTTGTTTAATAGCATGCTATTTAGTCTCCATGTGTTTGATTTTTTTGGATTGTTTTTGTTGTAGTTGATTTCCAGTTTTATGCCTTTGTGGTCTGAGAAGATACTTGATATGATTTCAATTTTCTTGAATTTGAAGAGACTTTGTCTGTGACCCAATATATGGTCTATCTTTGAAGATGACAAATGTGCACCCAAGGAGAATGTATATTCTGTGACTTTGGGGTGAAATGTTCTGAAGATGTCAATTAATTTCATCTGATCTAGTGAGTCATTTAGGATTGATGTTTCTTTGCTGAGTTTCTGTTTAGAGGATTTGTCCAGTGGAGATAATGGGGTGTTAAGATCCCCTACTATGTTTGTATTGCTGTCAATCTCTCCCTTGATCTTCTCCAGAAGATTTCTTACGTATTTGGGTGCTCCTATATTGGGTGCATATATATTTACCAGAGTTATTTCTTCTTGTTGGACTGCTCCCTTTAGTATTATGAAGTGGCCTTCTTGATCTCTTTTTATGTCCTTCACTTTGAGATCTAATTTGTCAGATATAAGTATTGCTACCCCGGCTTTTTTTTCACTTCTATTGGCCTGAAAAACCTTTTTCCATCCCTTCACCATCAGTCTGTGTGCATCTTTTTTTCTGAGGTGGGTTTCCTGTAGACAGCAGATATATGGGTCATGTTTTCTTATCCACTCATTTACCCTATGCCTTTTGACTGGGGAATTTAATCCATTTACATTTAAAGTTATTATTGATAGAAACTTGTTAGTCGCCATTTTTGTTCTTTACCGCTGCGTTCCTTCTTTGTTTCCTGTTTTTTCTATTTACAGCAGACCCTTTAGCATTTCTTGCATTGCTGGTTTGGTTGTAATAAACTCCCGTAGACCGTTTTTGTCTGTGAAGCTCCTGATTTGACCCTCAATTTTGATTGATAGCCTCGCTGGGTATAGTATTCTTGGATTCAGACCCTTCCTTTGCATGACTTTGTATATTTCATTCCATTCCCTTCTTGCTTGATGTGTTTCTGTTGAGAAATCGGTCGCTAGTCTGATGGGGGATCCTTTGTAGGTAACTTTCTGTCTCTCTCTGGCTGCTTTTAAGATTCTTGCTTTGTCGTTGGTGTTTGCCAATTTAATTATTATGTGCCTTGGTGTCGGTCTTTTCGGGTTCATTTTGTTTGGGACTCTGTGAGCTTCTTGGATTTGTGTGAGTTTTTTCCTCCCTATATCAGGGAAATTTTCTGTTACTATTTTTTCAAACAGGTTTTCTATTCCTTGCTCAGTTTCTTCTCCTTCTGGCACCCCTATTGTTCGGATGTTGTTTCGTTTAGCATTGTCCCATAGTTCTCTTAGGCTCTCCTCCTGCTTTTTAATTTTTTTTTCTAGAAGCTGTTCTGTTTGGGTATTTTTTTCTACCTTGTCTTCTAGCTCGCTGATGCGGTCCTCTGCTTCTTCTAGTCTACTGTTGATGCTTTCTATTGAGTTCTTTATGGCAGTGATGTCGTTTTTCATTTCTTCTTGGTTTCTCTTCATTTCCTCTTGGTTCTTCTTCATTTCCTCTTGGTTCCTACACATATTGTTGAATTGGTCTTCCATTCTTTTCATCCACCTTATGGCCATTACTCTGAATTCTTTCTCTGACAGGTTGCTTGCCTCCATTGCCTCCATTTCGTTTACTTCCTTTTATGATGATGCCTGTTTTTCTTTCATATTTGGGTTGGTTCTTTGTTTCACCATGATTTCTCTTCTCAAGGTGTTTGGTTATGTAGTTCTCTCTCTGCTAAGGCTGATTCAAAGGCACAAAATACAACACAACAAGGCACAATGTACAAGGCAACAAACTAAATGCATTCACGATATTAATAACCCCAAATAAAGGTGACCCCCTGAGCGAAGAGAATTAGGGGGTAAAGAAGAAAAAAGAGAAAAAGATTAAAGAGAAAAATAAAAAACAAAAAGGAGTGCAGAAATGAGATTGGGAAAAGGGAGAGAAGAAAAAAACAAAAAGACAAAAAAAAAAAGTAAGAGAATGAAATAGAGGTGGGGAAGAGGCTATTTGTATGGGGAGAGCGAGGGATTGGAGATTAGATATATAAGTAGGGTGAAATTTAGACAGTGGGTAGAAAGAAGGAATAGGTAAAATCCAAAGCAGGAATAGAGTAAGAGAAACAGGACAACAAAAGGGGAAAAGTGAGGAAGAGAGTTTTGGCTTAAGGGTAAATGTGAGCTAGAGAGAAATGATGCTAAAGGAACGATGAAAATAGTGTGTATAACACTAATCCCAAAATAAAATAATGAAAAATAAAAAAATAATAAAAAATAAAATGACACTTGAAAAAGTGGTAAAAGGATAGCAATAATACTGGTTAAAAAAATGTAGTAATCAAAAAGGTAAAATCAAGTGATGAAAAAAATAAAAAATAAAATAAAAAAATAAAATAGGTTCTTAATGAAATGGTGAAAAAAGAATTAAAAAATATATATATATATGAAAATATTCGGAAGTGAAGGTGCTTCAGATCTTCCACTCTTCTTTTTGGCACGCCTCAGTCCTGCCAGGCATTCAGGGGAGTGTTGAACTTCCCTACGATACACTGTCCCTCCGTGCAGTAAACCACAGACCTGATTTTAAGGCAGCTTGTATTTGTTTACCAGACTGCCTTTATTTGTGATCGCAGAAGAGACAGTTCGTGGCTCTGCCTCTGGGTGGCAGTGTGTCTGGATTGACCTCCGAGGCTATAAGTCCTCTCTATCAGTAGGGTTTTTTTTTTTTTTCCTCTATGGTATTTGGAACTGATTCGGGAAAGACCACTGCCCAGAGCTGGTTCCTTGCCACTCCCCGCTGTTTCCCAGGCTCCCCAAAAAGAACTTTCCCCTACAGGCTCTGCGAATGACCCCAACTGGGGAATCCCATGCACTGGGTTTAATAATCAAATGCACGGATCTAAGGGGAACTATAACAAGAGCCTGATAGTTGTGCGAATTCGCAAGCCTCCACCTTCCAGGTCTGCGCACAGTCTCCGCGCGCAGTCTCCGCGCGCCCACTTGCCCCTGGCACCAAGCAGCCAGCAGATTGGCAAAGTCCAAGGCTGCTCCTTTACATCCAGTCCAGCTATGGGCTCATTTTTCGCGTTCACTTCTGCCAGCAGCCCTGTGGGGCCCCTTCCCCACTCGCGGGTCACGCTGGTCCCAACGGCTGCAGATTCTGTGGGGCGCAGATTCCGCCCCGCGCGCGCGAGCTTGGTCCTCCCTCCAACCCAAACTGCAAACCGCACCTTTAGGGGGTGTCCAACCTTTCCGTGAGAAGAAGCAGTGCTCGTCTGAGTTCAGGCAGTCACGCTGCTTGAGATCCCTTGTTTCCAGGTTAGTAGCTGGTCTCTGGATGCCGGCAACAACCACCCAAGATGGCGCAGTCTCCGCTGCTTAGCTGGCACACCACGAGAGGCTTCAGCTGCAGTCTCCAACCGTCCTTTTTTTCCCTGGGGGTTCCTGGTCTTTCCTAGCTGCAGACACTCTCAGCTGAAAATCCTCTGTCTATTCGTGCTGCATGTTACCTGTTTCAGCTGCTCACCCTTATCTGCTCCAGGACAAGGCACAGGACACGTCCGTTTATACCGCCGCCATTTTCCCTCCTCGCATATTACACTTTTATTATTATAGATTAAAATTTTATTTCTCACAATTCTGAGGCTGGAAGTCTGAGATCAGGGTGCTAGCATGGTCACGTCTTGGTGAGGGTCCTCTACTGGGTTGTAGACTGCTGGCTTTTCCTTATATCTTGATATGTCAGTGAGCCCAAAATGGTTTTACATAATGATATCATCCCATAATTTTCCACAACTGTCCCCTTTAGGACTTATCCTTCCAGTTTCCTCTAGAGAAAGAACTGACATGTTTATGGCCACAGAGGACAGCACTCCTCCATAAGCATGTAGTTCTTCCCAGCCCTAGTGCAAATGCACAGGCCAGAGACCAGGCTGTATAGCAGAAACATAAATATAATATGTCATACTTTATGGGCACTAAGTCATGTGGAATAGAATGCTCTTAGTGGAATTATCTGAACTTCTGAGTTCTCTTAGTAATTATAAGTCATTTACCCTTCATTTTAGTTTTTATTTTGTCTGAACAAATTATGTTTCAAGTTAAACTAATCCAGTTATGTGAATTGTGCCCATGCTCCTCGGTACCACAGGGTTTTCACAGAGCCATTGCCTGACCCCTCACAAAAGCCTCTCTCTCCACTCTTCTCTCTCCATAGGTAACTCCTACTCAGGCTTAAATATCACTTCTACCACTATATCCTGACTGGGCAGGTAACTATTGTCAATTCTTGAATACCATTTATCTTTTCATACTTAGCATTGACACCAGTTCTAATTTTAAGTTAATCTGTGTGGGTATTTGTTTACTCTTGATCCTTTCAGTAAACCATAAGCTCCTTGATGATTGGGGTTCTGTTTCTGTTTGGTATTGTATTATAGCATCAAGCACACAGATGTTAAAACAACATGAATTAAAGAATACTAAAAATTTAGAATTTAAGAGAGCAAAAACAGTGAGACTCTTCATAAATTTGCCACAGCCTAGACTTCATTTATAATATTTAGGCCATTTTATATTTGAAATTATAGAAAAATGTCATTCCATTGATAACAGCTTATTGATATAATACTTTATTTTCCTAATTGTAAATAAATAATAGCTATTATTAATACTATTAGAATTGGTGAACAACTTACACTTACCTGATGTCTAGCTTTTAGGTAGTACTCTAGATGTAATATAATTCTTCACATTGGCATTTATACACTTCAAATAATTTTAGTCTCATGCCTTCTATTCCCTATCACTTAACCACACTACACATGATTTGTTCCTTTAATCTGCTCCATAAATCACTCTCCCCCATTCTTTTTATTATTCACTAGAGGCCCGGTGCATGAAAATTCATGTACTGGAGGGGGGGGGGTCCCTCAGCCCGGCCTGCCCCCTCTCACAGTCTGGGAGCCCTCAGGGGCAGGAGGTGACCCGGCAATCAGGGGAAGGTGACACCCCATCACACCTCTGCTGCTGCTACTGTCAGCAGCACAAGCCTCGGCTGGCCCTGGTTATCTGAGCCTGAGGCAGCCCTGAGCAGCTGAGCAGCCACCATCTGAGGCTTGCCTGCACCTCAGTCTGGCCCTGGGCAGCTGGGGGGCTGATGGGACTGGCGGACTCTGGAGGCAGATGCACAGAGAAGCCAGGCCTGCCTGGGGGTGGGCCCAGCCTTGCTGTGCATCTTCTGCCCCAGTGGGGCTGAGGGGACTGGGCATAGCCATCTGTGGCTGTGGGTGCTGCCATCTTTGAGGGTGGGGAAGTCAATTAGCATATTCCCTCCTTATTGGTTGTGAGCGCTGCCATCTTTGAAGGGCGGGGCAGTAATTAGCATATTCCCTCCTTATTGGCTGTGGGCGCTGCCATCTTTGAGGGTGGGGCAGGCAATTAGCATATTTCCTCCTTATTGGCTGTGGGCGCTGCCATCTTTGAGGGTGGGACAGGCAATTAGCATATTCCCTCCTTATTGGCTGTGGGCGCCACCATCTTTGCAACAGTGTGAGGGTCAATTAGCATATTCCCTCTTTATTAGATAGGATATGGATCATTCAAATATTTTCTAATTGATCAGTTCCTTTGTGACAGCAGGACATTAAACCAAAGAGAGTGCTGTGTGTTTAGAACCCATGGATCTGGACTGGGCTGGTCGGTGATGTCTAGTTGAATCTTTCATGATAAAAATTAAAAAAATATCCAGGAAATCAAATGTTCAAACTACATTTAAATTCCTTCACAATACACTTAATATTTAACCCACATTTCTCTTTTGTTGTTCCACAGTAATGCCATAAGAGTAGCAAATGTTTCCTTTGAGACTGAGCTCCAGTGGCATACCATTACAGGGGAGGAATTTGGCAATGGCCAGTGGAAATGGCACATGGTTAGTGTTTCCTTTGTAAAACAAAACTGTACAGCCTCTTTCTAATCAACCCCTGACCCACTCACCTGGTACCTTTATCTTTTGTGAGGGGTTTTGTTTTTTTTCCCTACCAGAGTCCTTCCAATGAAAGGGGGTACAGTTTCAACAGCTATATGTATACAGCAGGCAACATATTCAAGGGTGCACCTTTAGATGGTTAATTTAACCTGATGGACTAAGACAAAACAGAGGCTGGCATTCAAACTTAGACTGTGGTTTTATTTAATGTGCCATCCATAAGACAGTTTAGCCCTGGGAGAGCAACCTGACTGGCTAGCCCAACTCCAAAGCAAGGATGATGAAGGCCTTAAGTACAGTGTTCTGTATGATGCAGTCCAATCATAGACTATCTTCATATGAAAGGAAGAGTGAGATTACATTCACATAGAAATACATTGAATCTGACAACCAGTGCTTACAACTAGATGATCTTTCCTCCAGCTTCAGTCTTTGCTGTTTACCACTTAGTGATGATTGAAAGGATATATTTCTCTTAAGTTTTCCAAGCCAGTGGTTAAAGCATTGTAGTATTGTCAGCCAAGCCATGAATCAGAGAGGCGGATTGTTAAATCAAATCACATAAAATCACTCAACCTGGCTTGTTAAATACTGACCAATCAATATTTTAATGCTTTTTAAGTATGTTGAGTCCATTGGTCCAAGAAAGCAAGTGCTTTTGAATCAAATAATTTACTATCAATAAGCTTTAAAGAACTTTAAAATCCTACCAATAAGTAGCACAAGAGTAAATAAATCTGTAGGTACAATGATACAATAGTAATTTAGTACAAAAATAGATGTTAGGCCCTAACTGGTTTCACTCAGTGGATAGAGCATCAGCCTGCAGACTGAAGGGTCCCAGGTTCGATTCTGGTCAAGGGCATGTACCTTGGTTGTGGGCACATCCCCAGTAGGGGGTGTACAGGAGACAGATGATTGATGTTTCTCTCTCATCAATGTTTCTAACTCTCTATCCCTCTCCCTCACTCTCTGTAAAAAATCAATAAAATATATTTAAAAAAATAGATGTTAGAATATCCTAATTTGAATTGTGGAATAAGAACTCAAAATACAAAGTATTGAACGTGTCTAGACTGTTAGTCAACCACACTGTTATCTACAGAAACTAGTGGCCCGGTACACAAAATTCATGCATGGGAGGAGGGTGTCTCTCAGCCCAGCCTGCACCCTCTCCAATCTCAGACCCTTTGGGGGATGTCGACTGCTGGTTTAGGCCTGATCCCAGGATGTCCGACTGCCAGGATCGGGCCTAAACCGGCAGTTGGACATCCCTTTCACAATCCTGGACCACTGTCTCCTAACCACTCATCAGTGTGCCTGCCTGATTGCCCCTAACTGCTTCAGCCTGCCAGCCTGATCAGCCCCTAACAGCTCCCCTGCTGGCCTGATTGACACCTAACTACTCCCCTGCTGGCCAGATCACCCCCAAGGCTTTTATTAGTATAGATATGACCCTTCACAGAAAATTTCACTAACCCTGCTTTACAATAAGGGATTGACGATTGAATCATTGGGGCCAGGCAACAAGATTTCCTTTCTTTGAATAGTGAAGGGAATAATTACCTTGTCTTTAAATTGCTCTGAACATCAAATGAGATAATGACTTAGAAAAGCATAAAAGCACCATGTAAAAACAACTGTCTTTTACATATACTGAAAAGACAATAAAGTGGTAAAATGAAAAACACTATTTTTATTCTCTCCCTTCCTTCCTTTACAGCCTTTCTTTAAACTTTGAAATTTAGAAAAATTTCACTCCTATTTTCATTTCTTTTCATTCAATATTATTTTGTATTAGTTTCAGGTTTATTAGTTACAGAATAGTGGTTAGACAACCATATACTTTACAAAGTTTTCCCTGATATTTCCAGTACCCACCTGGCTTCATACCATCATTACAACACTATTGACTCTATTCCCTATTTAAGTGATGATAGGTTTACAGGTTCCTTCCAATCTTTCTTTTGTGTTGCCTGCCCTTCCTTTTCTTTCTCATGTCTTCCCTCATTTTCTTTATATATTATCTTAATTGGCCCTCAAAGCTCAGTGAAGACACTGGGACACACTTAACACATTTTACAGAGCAGGAAACTGAGGCCAATTCCAGTTGGCTATGGAACTGGACTCGTCACGCAGGGAGCCCTCACAGCAGGCTCTCCGCCTTTCCTAAGGGGCAGCTGTGGGGCAAACAGAACAAACCTCCCCGTGAGGCTTCCAAGCCTCATTCTCAAGCACCTCTTCATCATGGATGCTCCACATTCTGTCCTCTCCCCACCCCCACCCCATTCTTTACTGTCCCCCTTCTGGGGAGCAGGTGGTAGGCTTACACTCACTGTGCAGGTGTGCACCCCCATGGGGCGGGGCAAGAACTGGGGGCGGGGTGGGTGCAGGCTTTTTTTGGGGCCAAGGCGGGAGCAGGAGTCCTGGCCTCTCAAGTGTGCAGGCCACGGAGAGGCCCGGTCAGCCCCGGGAGCTTCACCAAACCGCCGCAGTGGGGTGCCCAGCAGTGCGGTGCTCCTCCACTGAGGTGGCGCCGCCCCTCCACACCTGCCTCAGGGCTGTGAGTCTGCGCCCCTCTGCCCGGGCATCCTTCCACGCCTGCAGTCATCGCCTCTTGTTTCCCGCCTATCGGGACCAATACAGAACCTCACTTTCCCGGGCGAGGCACATATCCGCCTGCCAACACCCTGCCAAGGTCTGAGCCCCCTCCAGTGCACCCCACCTTGGTGCCACTCTACACCCCTTGGGCCGCCCGCCTCCTGGCCAGCTGCTTCCCCGAAGCCATGGCGCTTGCCCAGGATCGCCCATCAGGCCTATGTGGGAGCCTGCAGACCCCATGGCCGCGGCTCTGGGAAGCAGCTTTGCCAAAGGTTCCTCTACCTTCAGGCTCTCTCCTCAGACCCCAGGGAGCTTGGCTCCCATGGGGCAGGGGCTGGGGGTGTGGGGAGCAGCTCTAGTAAAGTTTAGTAAACACCAGGCCCCTGGCCGCTCCTTGAGCGGAGCCCAGGGCAGGCTGGGGGCCTGGGTCAAAACACTACAGCTGCAGAGGCCCCTCCCGCCCAGGGCCTCACATAGGGGTCTAGGTTGGCGTTGGGGCTTAGGCGCTACACAGGGCCAGATGGCAGCTCGAGCTGGCCCTCCCTGCCTGCAGTATGCAAATTAGCCTCCATCTTGGTTTGCAGTTAATTTGCATATCACCCTGAGTAGCCAAAGTGTCGGAGGTACGGATAATTACCATGTTTGTCTTTTATTAGATTAGATGTGGTCCTCAAATTATGTAATCCTTTTGTTCTCTGTGGCAACCATATCCTGCTTTCTCCTTAATCCTTACTGCAGCTACCTCTACCCTCAAAGAGTCTTCTGTACTCTTTGAAAGGGAAGGGAAATTAGTTATATGTGTCCATGGCTCTATGGCAAGACTGAAAAGACTACAGATGGTGAACTATAACAGTAGGCAGGTGTAATCAAAATAACAGCAGAGAAAAATCTCTCTCTCTCTCTCTCTCTCTCTCTCTCTCTCTCTCTCCCTGCCTCTTTCTCTCTCTCTTTATATATACTAGTGGCCCAGTGCACAGATTCATGAACACTGAAAGGAAATCAGGAGCCCATGCCTGTGTGCCCGGGGAGTCTCCATGTCCCCATGGGCTGTCGGGAAGTCACGTAGGGAGTCTGTTCTCCCTGCAGCTTCCTGGAAAAATGTTTCCAAGTGTCCCTTCTGTGGCCAGGGTCATGCCTGTCGGCTGGGAGGACCCCATTGGACACTTTGGGCCATGCTGGATGCTTTCTACTGCTCAGAGCTGGATAAGAGATTCTCCGAGGTGAACAATACAAAGTTGTGGATCTTGGGGGGAGAGGGTGCTCTGTTGCCCACGTCCCCACCCTTCAGATCCATCTCTCTTTTACTTTTACCCCTTGTGGCCACAGTTATATTGCTGCCTTCCTCTGTAGCTCCAGGGCAATCAGTAAGAGATGATCTTGATGCCTGAGGCAGAGTTCCAGGAGCCTGGCTGTGATATCAGGCTCGTCCTGGTTACTCTGAGTGTCCATGCTTCAACCATTCTCCGGAGATTGTAACTTCAGGCTTATGGGGTACGAGGGATATAGCAGTGCGCTAAGCGGAAGGCTGCTGGGAGGAGCCTGAACCATGGCTGGGCGCCACATCGCTCCCACTCATCCTGGCCCTGCTGCATCTGCTGCTGCCGCAGCCACTCCAAGTGCTGCCATGGAGACGGGAGAGGCCTGGCTTCTGGATGAGCGGTGCTCCCACTGTGCGAGCACACTGACCACCAGGGGGCAGCTCATGCATTGAGCATCTGCCCCCTGGTGGTCAGTGTGTGTCATAGTGACTGGTTGACCAGGCGTCCCTGTCATTCTGGTCGTTTGGTTGTAACAGTTGCTTAGGCTTTTATACATAGACTAGAAGCCCAGTGCATGAATTCATGCACTTTTAAAGGAACTGTTGGCCACAAGGCTGCAGTGGGCATGGGTGGGTCTCAGCCCATCCTCCATGCCCTCACCCAGCCCCTCCCGCCACCGCCCCAGTCCCCTGTCTGCTGGCAGCCCAGCTCCCTCTGTTGCTGCTCCCACATGCTGACAGTGTGGAGTGATTGGGGCCAGTGCCAGCAGCAGATGTGAGCAGAGCCAGTGCTGTCAGTGGGTGTGAGTGGCGGCTGCTGCCTCAATCGCCCCTCAGGAGCAGGGGAAGGTGGAGAAGCCCTTAGGGGTGGTTTGGGCCAGCAGTCACCGCTTGCACCTACTGATGGTGCCAAGTGATCAAGTGGGTGCCAGTGGGTGCGAGTGGCGCCAGCACTGGCAGCAGGTGTGAGCACCGGGCAGGACTGCGGCACACAGGAGCAAAGAATTTTCGGTAACCACCAGAGGCTCGCCCTGATGACAGCAACTGGTGTCCTGTCTTGATCTGTTGCCCCTGCTCATCTGCTCCACCATCCCACTGCGGTCGATGCCCACCATGTTCCGCATGTGCCCCCTGGTGGTCAGCGCATGTCATAGCCACTGGCTGTTCGGTTATTCTGCCGTTTGGTCTAGTTGCATATTAGCCTTTTATTATATAGGACTAGAGGACTGGTGCACGAAATTCGTGCACCAGGGGGTCCCCTCAGCCCAGCCTGCATCCTCTCCAATCTGGGACCGCTCGGGGGATGCCCGACTGCCAGTTTAGGCCCAATCCCTGTGGGACATCCCTCTCACAATCTGGGACCACTGGCTCCTAACTGCTCACCTGCTGCCTGCCTGATCACCCCCAACTGCCCCCCCTGCCTCCCTAGTCACCCCAACTGCCCCCCTGACAGCCTGGTCGCCCCTAACTCCCCCCACCCCCCACCACCAGCCTAGTCACCCTTTACTGCCCCCTCTGCAGGCCTGGTTGCCCCCAACTGCCCCCCCTGCTGGCCTAGTCGCCCCATGCAACCTGCTGTTTGGTCATTTGGTTGCCCCACAATGCCCCCCCCTGCTGGCCAGGTCACCCCTCACAGCTTCTCTGCCAGCCTGGTAGCCACACAGGGCCTGCTGTTCAGTCGTTTGGTCATCTCTCACTACCCGCCCCTGCCGGCCTGGTCGTCCCACACAGCCTGCTTGTTCAGTCATTTGGTCGTCCCTCACTAAGCCCCCTACTGGCCTGGTCACCCCACGCAGCCTGCTGTTCAGTCTTTTGGTCAGCCCCCACTAAACCCCCTGCCGGTCTGGTCACCCCATGCAGCCTGTTCGGTTGTCTTTTTGGTTGTGACGGTCGCTTAGGCTTTTATATAGATAGATTCCTCTTTGCAAATCATATCTGGTTTGACAATAGTTCCAGTTTCTTTGGGGCCCAAGTGTCTAATATGCCTGGAAATCCTAGAGTTTTAATTTGGAAAAAGGGAATATGAAAAGCAGAAAAAGAATACAAGTCTTGGATACAGTAGAAAATTGGGAAAGTTTTGAAGACAAAAAAAAAAGCAAAGTCCTTATCTGGTATAGTTGCCCTGAACTGTGAGGTCAAGAGTGAAATTATTCAGAAAATTAGGAGCAGAAGCCCAAGGAACTGACAACTGTGAGAAAAGAGGATTCATCTGGAATGGTCAAAAATGGTGACTAGAGTTTGACCTGGTGAAAAGCAGATTTAAGGGTGAACTAGAATGGAGCACTGGAGATAGTTACATAAGCCTAATTTATGGTAAATGTGTTTTGAGTGAAATTGAGTAAGAAGTCTGAATTTTCAATTATTTCCTGGCTTGCCTTTATTCATTTACTAATCAATTTATTATATATTCAAGTAGTATATTTATATCAGCTTAATTCAACTGTGTGCAAGCAGAAAACAGTTTCTCTTTCATTTTTAACACTTGGACATCAAGCCCTCTCTGTCAACCATTTCTTCCTTATTCTTTGGATGAAATATGAAATGCTATGGTTCTTCAGATCACACAGTTGATTGAAAGTAATCTGTCCACCTTTGGTCATAAGAACAATTTAATTTTAGTAATTGAAATATCCAGTCCACTATAATTATAAAAAGCTTCTAATTTTATCCATGATAAAGGCTTTTCTGTTTTTCACTCTTGCTCTTCAGCCTTCCCTTCACCCTCCCAATCCAGCTCTCATTAGATCATCCTGGTTTCCTTAGGGGTTGCCCTAGGTAAGGAAGGGGCCTGAGGTCAGGAAAGAAAAGGTTTTACTTGCAGAGTTAGCTGGTCAGATAAGATCCATTTTGGTGCCCTGTGGAAGTGGAGGATTCTTTTCCCATGAGGTTATATTGCTGAATTCCTTTTCTATTGCAATCATTATTGCAATCATCTATTGCAATCATTTGCCCTCATGGTGGCTTCCTGTGTAAGACCCAAGACAAGAGTCCTGTGACCATTCCCATCAGTGGGAGAGAAGTTCCCTCCACATCTCCCTCTTTTTGTGCCACCATTGTGGCAGGCAGTTGAGGGCACAGCCTTTTGCTTTTTTGTTTCCCCAGAAAGATTAGGCACAATTGTGCCCTCAAAAGTCAAGAGAATATAGGTCAAGTTCTCTAGTCCCCTCATGTACTGGGATCCCAGGATCCCCCTATTTGACTGAAGTGAGAGGTATACACAACATATTGACCACTCTGCCAATCACAGGGCTGCCTTCCTTACTCTTCAATTTTAACCCTTTTTTAAATTTGGAAGTGGGCAATAGGCTGAGGACAGGAAGGGATTTTTCCTACCCTCTTTGCAAATCCTGCATAGGCCTTCTAGTATATTGATTTGGAAATGGGGCAAGGAGTGAAGGGACTTAGCCCCCCATGTTTTGATCTTGACAGTATAGAATCTTAACTGAAATGGGCTAAAATGGTTTATTAACCACGGGGAAACTTCTGGTTTTGTGCTGGGCTTTGTTCCAAGTGCTAGAGATACAAAATGAAAAGACATGGTCTTGAGGAGCTCGCAATGGGAGCACTGCCCTCTCCTCATACTCTGCATTCAAGTGGTCTTTGCTTTCTAAATACATGAGTAGACCATGGGCTATCAGGCTGGGAATGCGTAAGTCTGAGGGATTTAGAGTTTAAATGGTGTGTTTCTCATTCCCTATCAAGAGATATGCCAAAATCAGGAGGTGAGCCAAGCCATCGGGGGTCAGAAGCTGGGGTCCAAGAAGACTCAAAGGAAATCTCCTGGGTTGCAGAACAGTAGAAACTAAAAAACATATATCTAGGTTGAAGTTCTAAGAACTAAGGGAAAACTGAGCAAAAATACCTTGTTTAGAGTAAATGTACAGAAATCAGGAGCAATTGGCTAAGAGGCCACTATCTGTGGATTGTCCTAACTTGCCAGCAGAAACATAATACCAGAGTGGGTTGGCAGAGCTTAGGGGCAGGTATATCGACAAGGCTGAGTCCTGTAGGAGGAACTCTGTGTAGGTTGGGAGTTCTTTAGCGCATGTGGTTAATGCATGGAGCCTGCAGAGATAGAGCATAGGCCAAGTACCCCACGGGGGAACTGCATAAAATGATGCATAGACTCAAACCTACTGGTAAGATCCCTACTTTCCCCTGGGTTAGTTTATTTACATTCTGCCCTATCATCTGAGCTCAGATAAATCACATTTTTCTAGAATCTCATTGTGATATTTCCTCTAAACTCTTATAGAAGTTTGGAAATTAGTAACTTCCCTGCATTGCCAATTCACCTCTATAGACACACCCTGTCCTTTGGCTTGCTGAAGCATAAGGGCCTAAATAATTTACTTGGTTGTCTGCCCTGCAGCCTGGCAGCTATGCCAAGGTTATTCATGCCAGCAGGTTGAGCTTTACCACAGCCTCTGAGATCAATCCTCAGATCAATAGCCTTATGGAAGACATTTAGCACTGTGTCAGTCTTGCTGCTGGTGACTTTGTGTCCCAAGCTTCCAGTACCTTGCTGACTTATCACACTTTTGCCTCATACACCACTTTATCAGAGGAGAGAGATTCTACTAAGATGATATGTGCTATAAAAGGTACATATAACTGGTATATACATAAAAATATCCCCACTGATTAAAAGGAGTCCTTTTCCCCTCCCTTGAGAGGGCTACAATAAAATAAGTTATGATGGGGGTAAGGCTGAGGAACGTTCTGGTGAAGGAAGCAAGAAGGTGAGCTGAACCTCAGAAGACTAAAAATGGAACTCCCATTTGACCCAGTGATCCCACTACTAGGAATATATCCCAAGAAACCAGAAACGCCAATCAGAAAGGATATATGCACCCCTATGTTCATAGCAGCACAATTCACCATAGCTAAGATTTGGAAACAGCCTAAGTGCCCATCAGCAGATGAGTGGATTAGAAAACTGTGGTACATATACACAATGGAATACTATGCTGCGGTAAAAAAAAGGAACTCTTGCCTTTTGCAACAGCATGGATGGAACTGGAGAGCATTATGCTAAGTGAAATAAGCCAGTCAGAGAAAGATAAATACCACATGATCTCACTCATTTGTGGATTATAGAGAACAACATAGACTGATGAAAAGGGACAGACTCAAAGACTGAGAAACAGCAATCAGGCTATCAATCCCCAGAAGGAAAGTAGGGGAGGGCGGGGGTAAGGGGAAGAGATCAACCGAAGGACTTGTATACATGTATATAAGCCATACCAATGGACATGGACAACAGGGGGATGGGAGCATGAGTGTGTGTGGGGGGGAGGTTGGGGGTTAAAGGGGGGGATGAGGACACATTTGTAATACCTTAACTAATAATAATAAAAAAAAAAAAAGAAGGTGAGCTGAGCCATGGCAGATATGGATTGTTTTTCTCCATCACCTACCAGCTTTAGCTCTTTATTTTCTTGTTGTACTTTAATAAAATGGGTTTGCAAATATTTTGCCCATTATAAAACAGAAAACAATAAGAATAAACATTCCATATGCCGAAGCAATTTCTTCACTGATATAGCTCCTAGGGCACTTGAAACTAAAGAGAAAATGAACAAATGGGACTACATCAAAATAAAAAGTTTCTGCACAGCAAAAGAAACCATCAACAAAACAACGAGAAAACCCACTGTGTGGGAAAACATATTTGCCAATGTCATATCTGATAAGGGCCTAATCTCCAAAATTTATAGGGAACTCATACAACTTAACAAAAGGAAGATAAACAATCCAATAAAAAAATGGGCAAAGGACCTAAATAGACACCTTTCAAAAGAGGACATTCAGAAAGCCAAGAGACATATGAAAACATGCTCAAAGTCACTAATCATCTGAGAGATGCAAATCAAAACAACAATGAGGTACCATCTCACACCTGTCAGACTGGCTATCATCAACAAATCAACAAACGACAAGTGCTGGAGAGGATGTGGAGAAAAAGGAACACTTGTGCACTGCTGGTGGGAATGCAGACTGGTGCAGCCACTATGGAAGACAGTATGGAGTTTCCTTAAAAAACTGAAAATGGAACTCCCATTTGACCCTGTGATCCCACTTCTAGGAATATATCCCAAGAAACCAGAAACACCAATCAGAAAGGATATATGCACCCCTATGTTCATAGCAGCACAATTCACCATAGCTAAGATCTGGAAACAGCCTAAGTGCCCATCAGTAGATGAATGGATTAGAAAACTGTGGTACATCTACACGATGGAATACTATGCTACTCTAAAAAGGAAGGAACTCTTACCATTTGCAACGTCATGGATGGAACTGGAGAGCATTATGCTAAGTGAAATAAGCCAGTCAATGAAGGAAAAATACCACATGATCTCACTCATTCATGGATAATAGAGGTCATTATAAACTTTTGAACAATAATAGATACAGAGGCAGAGCTGCCTCAAACAGATTGTCAAACTGCAGCGGGAAGGCCAGGGAGGGTTGGGGGGCAGGAGGTAGGGGGGTAAGAGATCAACTAAAGGACTTGTATGCATGCATATAAGCATAACCAATGGACATAAGACACTGGGGGATAGGGGAGGCTAGGGGACTGTCTAGGGCGGGGGGGGGGGGGTAAAATGGACACATATGTAATACCCTTTGTAATACTTTAAGCAATAAATAAAAAAATAAATAAAAATAATTAAAAAAGAATAAACATTCCATTTACCTTAGAAATTAATCATTCTCTGACATTTAAATCATATGTTCCTATTTAATTACAAATAGAAATAAAATTTTAAATTAAATTTATATTTCTTTGTCAACTGCAATTAAAATCAATTTCATATATTAATTGCATTTTACTTATCTTCATCTATATTGTTCAAGTGTAAAATAATCTGGCATTAATGCTTGGATTTCAATAGCTTCACAAGTCTGGAAATAATTCAAAAGAATTTTTAAAGTTACATTATTAAAGATCTGACATATTATCTTGTCTTATTTAAAAAGATCAGTTGAAGAAAGAAATAAGAGTGATTTAACCTTCCTTTACAAAAGGATAAAATAAAGGTATGGAGGTCATTTTTAGCAGCAGATAGTTTATCCATGAATGGAGCCTATGAAGTCTTGAATAGAAGGAAAGATATTGGGGGATGAAAAAGAAAAACACTTGGGAAAAAAACAGTTAAAAGTATACCTTAAGTGCTTACTTCATGAAAATATTTTACAAACTCTTATTAACAAAAGTAAAATACAAAATAAAAAGAAGACACAATCCCCACACTTGATAATTTTATAAAAGCTAGATGAGTTGCTAAACTTAAATTCATTTCCAAAATCAAAACCAAAGGGCATCCCAGCATTTCCACTAGAAGGACTTACAAGGATTAGTTACTGTAGAATTCTAAATGCCTCACTGAAAAGCTGTGTCTCTTGTCTACCTCGAGATAAATATAAAATAGTATTTTCAAGTGTAGTTACATAGACTAGTCTCTACTTCCATATCCCTACCCCAGGTCACATTGATTTCATCTCGCAGCACTTGAATTCTCTTAATCATTAGCAGAACTCTCTCTCTCTTTTCAAAATTTAATGTAATTTATTTTTGCAGTTTTCCCCTTTTTGTTGAACTTATTGAGGTGATACTGATGGACACAGACAACAGTGTGGTGATTGCTGAGGGGAGAGAGGGAAGGAAAGAGTTAAAAGAGGATATGGGGGTTTAAATGGTGACGGAGGTAGACATGACTTGGGGTGGTGAACACTATAATACAGTGTACAGATAATGTGTTGTAGAATTGTGCACCTGAAACCTGTATAATTTTGTTAAGCAGGTCTCCTTTATTTAAATTATTTATTTATTTATGTATTGATTTGAGAGAGAAGAAGGGAGATCAATTTGTTGTTCCACTCATTTATGCATTCATTCATTGAATCTTGTATGTGCCCTGACTGGGGACTAAACCCACAACCTTGGTATATCAGGACAATGCTGTAACCAACTGCCCTACCCCACAAGAGCAAAGCAGGTTTCTTAACCAGGTCTCTTTTTAAGTGTGTGTGCAGCCTTGGCCAGGTATCTTAGATGGTTGGAGCGTCTCCACCCATATGCCAAGTTTTCAGGTTTGGTCAGGGCACATATAAGAATCAACCAATGAATGTATAAATAAGCGGAACAACAAAGTTATCTCTCTCTCTCTCTCTCTCTCTCTCTCTCTCTCTCTCTCTCTCTTTCTCTCTGCCTCCCTCCTTCCTTCCCTCCCTTCATCTCTTAAAAAAATTGTGTGTATTTGTGTATATATGTCACAGAAATATAAGGGGGTAGGGGGACATTGAGGGGATAAAGACACATATGTAATACCTTAATCAATAAAGAAAAGAAATTTAAAAATAAATAAATAAATAAGTTTGTGTGTATTTGTGTATATGTGTCGCAGAAAAATAGAAATTTACCCCTGTCAGAGAGAGAACCAAGATGGCAGCATAGTTAAAGCCCTGAACTCACTGCCTCCCACAACCACATCAAAATTACAACTAAAATACAGAACAACTATCATCCAGAACCGCTGGAAAGCTGGCTGAATGGAAATCCTACAACTAAAGAAGTAAAGAAGAAAGCACACTGAGACTGGTAGGAGGGGTGGAGGCATGAAGGGCCTGGTCCGACACTCAAATGTACTTCTTTTTTAATTGGGAGAGAGATCATCTATGTGGAGGCTGCCCATGAGGAGCAATGGGTCCAAGGCCCACACCAGACCCCAGCCCAGGCTCCCAGAGCTGGGAAGAGAAGTCCCCATAATTATGGGCTGTATAAACCAGTGGGGATTGTTGTTGAGTGACAAGAGGCTGCTGGAGACAAAGCTGTCTCTCTTAAAGGGCTGGCACATGAACTGAAGTTACAAGGTCTTGCTTTCTCTGAGCTCTAGCACCAGGGCGAGGCTCTGGGGGACATGGACACATATGAGGAGGAACTGGATTTTCTGACATTGAGGCAGGAACTGGGGGGAAGCTTTCTCCCAGATGGAGGTGCTGGCAGGGGTCATTGTTCCTGTGCTGGGACCTCCTGGTAACAGGACTGACTGTCAGCCATTTCTGTTTGCTCCACCCTGATGATTCCCTGAAACCCCACCCCACCCAATTTTCAGCCCCACCCAAGCTGTTTGCAGCAGCTTTTGCATATGAATGGCCTGTCCTGGCTCAGGCTTCAGACTTTGCTAAAATCTCTCAAACAAGCTGTAGCTGGGTCAGGGAACCCCAAACCTACCAATAAAAGGCCCAAGACCCACATCAGCACCAGCCTGCCTTGCTTCACAGCTGCACCTTGCCTCGGCACTTCCAAACCCGATACAAATAAGAGGAATACGCAGATCTCTCTGATGCTCCTACTGGGTGGCCCCAGGCAATGTCTGACTTTGCACCTCCCTGGGGATCCAAGAGCCAGTGCACCTAGTGGTCAGCATCAGATCATACCAGATTACAACTCTACACATCAGTAAGCGACACACTCAAGAGGCAGACTTAATGAGTACCAAAGCTGCATTGAAGCAAGTCCTGCTCCATAGGGGTGTCTCCTACACAGCAGTTCTCTCACTGTAGTTGCAGCTAATTGTCCTGGAGGTCATTTACTCCCAGTGACACCAACAGCAATCAAGTCTCAATTACAATAAAACTGGGCACACAACCCACAAAGGGGTGCACCTAGAGTGCCCAGCTCAAGTGATTGGGAAGGCTGAGCCACTGGGCCATATAGGACACCTACTACACAAGGCCATTCTGCCAACTCAAAGAAACATAGTAGCTCTACTTATTATAGAAACAAACACAGGAAAACAGCCAAAATGTAGAGACAAAGAAATATTTCACAAATGAAAGAATTGGAAGAAAGCAAATTACTGGATATAGAGTTCAAAACCATGGTTAGAAGGCTACTCAAGGATCTTCTAGAAACTTCCAAGAAACTTAATGAGACTGTCAAGGATCTTAGTGAGAATGCCAAACAAGTGCAAAAGGACCAGGCAGAAATTAAGCATATATTGACTGAAATAAAGAATAATATAGAGGGATTCAACAGTAGAGTAGAAGATTCCAAGAATCCAATCAATTATTTGAAATATGAGGAAGCAAAAAACACCCATTAAGAACAGCAGAAAGAAAAAAGAGTTCAAAAATATGAAGAGTGTAAGGAGCCCCTGGGACAACTTCAAGCATACCAACATTCAAATTATGGGAGTTCCAGAGGAGAAGAGAGAGAGAGTAAGATATTGAAAACCTATTTGAAGAAATAATGACAGAAAACTTCCCCTACCTGATGAAAAAAATAGACTTACAAGTCGAGGAAGGAAGTGCAGAGGGTCCCAAACAAGAGGAACCTAAAGAGGACCACACCAAGACACATTATAATTAAAATGCCAAGGGCTAACGACAAAGAGAGAATCTTGAAAGCAGCAAGAGAAAGGCACTTAGTTATTTACCTACAAGGGAGTACCCATATGGCTGTCAGCTAATTTCTCATCAGAAACTATACAGTCCAGAAGTGAATAGCAAGAAATATTCAAAGTGATGAATAGCAAGGATCTGCAACCAAGATTACTCTACCCAGGAAAGCTATCAGTTAGAATTTAAGGTCACAATCAAACCAGTATTATATGAAATGTTGAAAGGTATTCTTTAAGGAGAGGAAGAAGAAGAAAAAGATAAAAAATATAAACAACAAAATGGCAACAAATACATATTACCAACAATTGAATCTAAAAATCAAAATAAACAAGAAATCTAATGAACAGAATAAGCTGTAAAATAAAATAGAACCAGAGGCAAGGAAAAGGAACAGACTGAAAATTCTCAGAGGGAAGGGGCCCTTGGGGACGGAAGAGATTAAACAAAGATCTTATATGCATATTAGAAGCCTGGCGCTTGAATTCATGCATGAGTGGGTTCCATCTGGCCCACCCCAATCAGGGCCGATCGGGCCAGACTGGCTGGGGGGAGGGGCCATAGGCAGTTGGTGGGCCAGTCCTGCCCCTGATCAGAGTGTGTGTGGGCCAATTGGGGGCAGGGCCAGCTGGGGGGGGAAGGGCTGCAGGTTTTTGGCCAGCCAGCCCTGCCCCCGATCAGGATGGGGGTCCAATTGGGGGTGGAGTCAGCCAGAGGGAGGGGCTATAAAAGGTTGGCTGGTTGGCCCCACCCCCTGGATGAACTCCCAGTCCAACTCCTGGTCGAGGGGACAATTTGTATATTACCTCTTATTATATAGTACTAGGGGCCCGGTGCATGAAATTCGTGCACTGGGTGTGGCGGGGGGGTGGGGGGGTGGAGTGTCCCTCAGGCCAGCCTGCCCCCTCTCACATAAAGGGAGCCCTCAGGCGTTGACCCCCATCACCCTCCAATCGCAGGATCGGCCCCTTGCCCAGGCCTGACGCCTCTGACAGAGGCGTCAGGCCTGGGCAGGGGACCCTCATTTCCCCCCATCACTGGTTCTGCCCCCAGCCCAGGCCTGATGCCTCTGGCCCAGGCGTCAGGCTTGGACAGGGGACCCCCATCTCCCCCCGATCACTGGCTCTGACCCCCGCCCAGGCCTGATGCCTCCGCCAGAGGAGTTGACCCTCATCACCCTCCGATCACCAATCACCGGATCGGCCCCTTGACCAGGCCTGAGGCCTCCTGCAGAGGTGTCAGGCCTGGGCAGGGGACCCCCAGCTCCCCGCGGTTGCAGGCTCTGCCCCTGCCCAGGCCTAACGCCTCTGGCCTAGGCATCCGGCCTGGGCAGTGGGGACACGCAGTGGCAGCGGGGGGCACCGCGATCGCGCGGGCTCTGCCCCTGCCCCTGCAGGACGCCTCTGGTTGAGGCGTCCGGTTCAGGCAGCAGGGACCCGCAGCTGCAGCGGCCCCGCGATCATGGGCTCCGCTTTAGGCCCAGGCAAGGGACCCCTAGCTCCTGGGACTGCCAGGTTCAACCGTGCCCAGCTCACATCACTGGCTCCACCCCTACTTCCTGCTATCACTGGCCAGGGCGGCAAAGGCGCCTGATTCTCCAATCATGGCTGGGGGGCAGGGCAAAGGCGGCCCTGGGGCCGCCTTTGCCCTGCCCCCCACCTCTTAGCTCCCCCCTGGGTTTCCGATCACTGTCAGTGGCAGGGGGCTTCTTCCTGCTTTCCCCTTCACCCCCCTGCATTGTGCCTACATATGCAAATTAGCCGCCATCTTTGTTGGCAGTTAACTGCCATCTTAGTTGGCAGTTAATTTGCATATAGCCCTGATTAGCCAATGAAAGGGTAGCGCCGTACACCAATTACCATTTTTCTCTTTTATTAGTGTAGACTAGAGGCCCAGTGCACAAAAATTTGTGCACTCAGGAGGGGGGTCCCTCAGTCAGGCCTGTGCCCTCTCACAGTCTGGGACCCCTTGGGGGATGACCATCTGCTGGCTGAGGCCTGCTCCCCAGGGGATTGGGCCAAAGCTGGCAATCAGACACTCCTCTGGCAGCCTGGTAGCCCTCGGGGGATGTCCACTTGTCAGCTGGGAGCAGACCTAAGCTGCAGTCAGACATCCTTAGCACTGCTGAGGAGGCTGGAGAGGCTCCCACCACCACCGCTGTACTGGCAGCCATCAGCCTGGCTTGTGGCTGAGCAGAGCTCCTCCATGTGGGTGCTCATTGACCACCAGAGGGCATCTCCTGCATTGAGCATCTTCCCCCTGGTGGTCAGTGTGTGTCATAGTGACCAGTCATTCCCAGTCTTTCTGCTGTTAGGATCAGTTTACATATTACCCTTTTACTATATAGGATAGAGGCCTGGTGCACGGATGGGGGCTGGCTGGTTTGCCCTGAATGGTGTCCCAGATCAGGGTGGGGGTCCCACTGGGGTGCCTGGCCAGCCTGGGTGAGGGGCTGATGGCTGTTTTCAGGCTGCCCGCACCCCCTTCAGGGTGGGGGTCCCCACTGGTGTGCCTGGCCAGACTGGATTGGGGGCTGAGGGCTGTTTTCAGGCTGGCTAAGCCTGCAACTGAAGCTCCCAGTCTCTCCTTTTTTCTTTTTTTTTTATTCTGGGATTTATTCACCTTCTGAAATTGAAACTTTGTTGCAGCTCCAGATCCGAGGCCCGCTGGCTGAAAGCAGGTATCTTTTGTTTGTTTAGTTTCTATAATTGCAACATTGTTGCATCCGGAGCTCAGAGCTGGGCCACAGCAGGCGGGGTACCTTGGCTTCCTCCATCACCTGGGCAATCAAGCCTCATGTTCGCTTCAGCTGTGTGGCTGCCGGCCACCATCTTGGTTGGCAGTTAATTTGCATATCACCCTGATTAGCCAATGGGAAGCGTAGCGGAGGTATGGTTAATTACCATGTTTGTCTATTATTAGATAGGATATTCCTTACAGAAAAAGGGTTGTGAAGGTCTGGGGTGGGTTAGGAACCAAGTTGAGCGGGGTAATGGGGAGAAAAAAAGGGACATCTGTAATACTGTCAACAATAAGATTAAAAAAAAAATGTCAACAGAAAAAAAATAAAGTGTTGCTGGTAAATCCAGTGAAGCTGATAAAAACAAAAAAGAATGAAAAAAAAAGAAAAAAGAAATTACACCTTTCAGAGACTAGAAAACATTAGAATCTGGGTTATGGTAAAAATCTATCAAGAAAACTTCATTAATTGTTATTTAAAAATTTCATAAAGAATTCAGTACTTTTTATTTAAAACAAATAACTATATTTGAAGAAATGGAAAATAATTTAGATACATTTTAACATTCCTATTGCTGGCTCTAGATAAGGAAAATTAGAGCAAACAACATTCACAATTGGCAAAACAAAACCACAACTAAAACTTCTTCAAAATAAGGAGGTCAGGTGTCACCAGTTTTGTGTTGCAACATTCACTGCACTTACCAAAATCTTGGCTGATTGAAATGTGTGCAATTTATTACTGAATCTGATTCAAGGTTTTGTTTTGTTTTGCAAGCTGGACCATAACTGTAAATCAATGTTGCAAGAGCAGTGCCACCTTAGTAAGATAAGTGTGCAGAGTGCACATAGGATTGATATACATGTCAAACATACTCTACATTACTTTAACACAAAATTTTGAAACATTTCTTAAAAATATTACTATGTTTAGGAACCTTATTATGGATGTGACAGAATCAGTTACAAATGACTTTTAGATGGACTTCTCAAATGTTGGAACAGGGAGTGTTTTGAGTAAGATGCTCAGGGCAGCTCAGAAAATCAGTAGGGAGCAGAGATCATATGTTGTCAATTTGGGATCAGTATTTACTCATCACATTATCACCAACATCTCTATTCTGAATGGGGCTGTAAATTGTAGATACCCCTCCATGGAACTGTCAGCAGCCTTTCAAAGCACCATCTACCCATGATGTGGGCAGGACCTCTTGGCAGAATACTAAACAATAATATTCAATACTCATATGATATTCTGGAAATAACCCAGCCAACTGTATAATAACTATCTTCTTTAAAATCTTCATTACATAATATCCTAGAATACTATTGCTTGAAGAAGCCTTAGCAATATTTTTCCACTAGTTTTTCAGGGTGGACCAGCTCTGGCATAAAGTCAACAAGCACAGTATGAAAATGATACTGCTGTGGGAATTCTTTCCTCAACTTTTTTGTTTTTCAGGTGGAGAAAGAGAAGTAGAGATGCTCAGTATTATAAAGACATCCTTATAGAGCACTAGTTGCATTCACATGTGTTAATCAGAAGATTAAAATACACAGAGAGCTCCCAAGCATTCCGTGATATGTTTTGCATCTCCACCTTGTTGTTTGTTTTTTTCTGCAACCCAGTTTGTTTGGCTACGTGCATTCTTTGCTCAGTGTTCATGCCCAATGACCCCATGCTAAGCGGGCTGGAAGTGTGGACAGGAAAGAACCTTATATAATAAAAACCTAATATGCTAAGTGTCTGGTCGTCTGATTGTCCATTCAACCAATCAAAGCATAATATGCTAATGATATGCTAAGTCCACTCAATTGCTCACTATGACATGCACTGGCCACCAGGGGGCAAACAGTAGATCAGTCAACCAGTCGCTATGACGGGCACTGATCACCGGGGGCAGACGCTCCGACCGGTAGGTTAGCTTGCTGCCGGGGTCCAGCCGATTGGAACTGAACAAGATGGGCCGGACACAGTCTGGAGCCCTCCCGCAGTCCCTCCCTGGCTGGACAACCTCCTGTGTCCCTCTCTGGTCCCGATCACGCACCAGTGGGGTCCCTCAGCCTGACCTGCACCCTCTCGTAATCCGGGAACCCTCAGGGGATGTTGGAGAGCCAGTTTCTGCCCAATCTCACAGGCCTAGTCAAGGGACCCTACTGGTGTATGAATTCGTGCACTGGGCCTCTAGTTATATAGAGTGAAGAGACTCAGACTGCCTTTGGATTTAAAGGGTGCTATGCTCATTTCACCATATCATCACACTTGGTTTTATGTTGTGGAATGAATGCAGACATTCAGTTTTGCACTTATTTAGCCCTATTGTTATATTTTGCCTAATTAACAAGATACCACATAATCTGCACTGGTAGGAACACTTTTATGAGTATGGATTGGGAGTCTAACCCTATAAGTCTCACATGGTTCACCTTTCAAATAACTTGCATTTAAATTTTGCTGGCATGAACAAATACAGGGTAGTGTCCTGAGTAAACAAAATGTAGAAATTGTGCTTTGTTTAATTATTTCAAAGACCTTTGTCTTTGACTTGTAAGTACAATATGGAAAAGGCTCTTGGCAGATGCCTAAGAGAATTTATAACTGATGTTGAGATCAGCTAGGACAAAGGCCCATTTGTTGAACTCCAGATTCCAATGTTGGCCTGCCTTTTCAGAGGTAAACCATAAGTGTTTGCTCTTGGATATGGATAAAAGGTTATAAAAAATAGATTTCCAATGCTTATGCAAGACACTACTGTATATTATGAAATATTTGCTTACCAGAAACATAAGAAACAAATTTAAAACACAATAGTAGCATGAGGCTGAAAAGAGAGGCAACCCTGGGGAGAGGGTATTCCCGGGAAGCAGGAATATTTGCTAAAACCCAGGCTTGATTAAGCATTTGGAGATGAATAAATAAATTAATTAACATTTCTAAAAAGGCAGTGAGGTGTCTACTAATAGCAAAGGCAGCATGGTAGAGTAGGCTGCCCATGGGTTTCGGAGTCTGAAGACAACTCTGCGTTTTAGTGTGTGGGTAAGTTGATTATAGTCTCTAAACGTCGGTTTTCTTTTATAAAGTGGGACTATCTACCTGCTTTGAATATCTGCTTACCTCTTGTTTAGAAGGTCAAATGACTTTATGTTCTGAAAGTACTTTGTCAATTTTGAAGTTCTACACAAATGAGAATACTAATAAAATAATAATATACATACTAATTATCAGAGTAAAAATATCAACTAACATTTAATACTTCCTCTGTGCCAGCTAAGGGCCTTACATGAATTATTTCATTAGGTTGCATGCTATTGTTAACCTCATCATGTTAAGGAATAGGAAACTATGAAAGTATAGGCAGGTTGAATAACTTGATTGTCCATTTGGCACTCACATTTGTGCTTTAACTTACACATTGAATTGCCTTTCTTAATATAACCATTGTGGGTACTAACTGAATTCATTTAGGGATGATTTCTATGTTTTCACATATTACATTTTTCTTGTCCAGTATTTTATTGCTAGTTCAACGACTAGCTCAAAACCATTTTACACATGTTTTCTGTATGCATCACAGTCATAAAGGTATAAGGAAATGATTAACAAAATGTAAAATTATGATTCTTATTCCAGAGTGACAGAATGTATATACAGAGGGAAGCCTGTGGAACATTTTTTTAAAGAAATATGAAAAGCAGTGTAAAATTATAGCGGCTAAGTTGTATATAATTGAATCCTGAAGAATGGTGAAAGAAAATAATTCTTACAATCATATGACCCTAGTAGTGTCTTAATTTTTATGACCGGTTATCCATTTTTTAAAATTCATTTCTTTTTTTTTTTAATCCTCAACTGAGGATATTTTCCATTGATTTTTAGAGAGAGTGGAAGCGAGAGGGAAAGACAGAGAGAAATATTGATGTGAGAGAAACACATTGATTGGTTGCCTCCTGCACAAGCCCTGACCAGGACCCAGGCCAGGGAGAAACCTGCAATTGAGATACATGCCCTTGACCTGAGTTGAATCCGGGACCCTTTCGGTCCACAGGCCAGCACTCTATCCACTGAGCAAAACCAGTTAGGGCTAAAATTCATTTATTTAACTATGAAAAAACCTAATCCTTGAAATAATAGTCCTATGAGTTGGTATCCAGGTCTATGAGGAATCTAGAATTGGACTGTGTAATACAATAGCCACTAGCTACATGCAGCTATCTACATTAATAAAAGACAAAGATGCTAATTGACCATACCTTCACTATGCCCAGGAGCCAATCAGAAGAGTATGCAAATTAACCCAACAAAGATGGCCGTTAAATTTGCATACTGCAGGCGGGGTGGGACAGCGCCATCTGCCGCCCGCCCGGCCACCATCCGGGCCTCCCATGTGTGACCCGGGGTAGCGGGGCAGGACAGTGTAGCTCCTCTGTCACCCCAGCTTCCTCATCACAACTGTGGAAACTGACAGAAGGGAGGAGGAAGTCCCACCCGCACAGAATCAGCCATTAGTCATACAGCTCTCAGCAGCCTGACAGGCAGGACTCTCATTCACCTGCATCCCAGACCATGACAGTAGAGAGGTGGGACTATGTCCAAAGAAAAACGGTTGGTACAATGTAGCTCTGCAGCAGAAAGATGCCGGTGTTATCAACAGAAAATGTCTGCAGAGCAATGTGCATCTGATCTTGAAAAAAGGTGGTGCCTGCAACAGAATGTATCTGAAGAGCAGCTACTGGAAAAACGTTGCTCTGAAGCCGAAAAAGAGCAGCATCTTTGACAGAAAATGTCTAAAGACCAACGTGCCTTTGAAGTTGAAAGAAGGTGGTGGCGATGACAGAATATGTCTAGAGAACAGCCATCAACAAGTACTACCAATACCGGTAGGAACTGCCTTCTCAGCAAAAATGGAGTACACGAGGATGCAATTCCAGAACATAGTTGTGGTGGAATGACTGTTAGATGTGAATTTTGCCTATCCCTAAATTTTTCTGGTGAAAAAACATCCGATGGGAAATTTACTCGATGTTGTAGCAAAGGGAAAGTCTGTCCAAATGATATACATTTTCCAAATTACTCGGCATATTTTAAAAAATTAATGACAAACGAAGATTCTGACAGTAAAAATTTCAGGAAAATATTCGATCCATAAATAGTTCTTTTGCTTTTGCTTCCATGGGTGCTAATATTGCATCGCCATCAGGATATGGGCCATACTGTTTTTAGAATACACGGGCAAGTTCATCAACGTACTGGAACTTTACACCCTTTGGATGGTGTTTCTCGGAAGATTCCTCAACTCTATATTTTGGATACAGCCAAAGCTACAAGTAAAAGATTAGCAATGCCAGAAAACCAAGGTTGCTCACAAAGACTCATGATCAACATCAACAACCTCATGCATGAAATAAATGAATTAACAAAGTTGTACAAGATGCTACATGAGGTAGAAAAGGAAGCCCAATCTGAAGCAGCAGGAAAAGGCATTGCTCCCACAGAAGTAACAATGGCAGTTAAATACGATCGTAACAGTGACCCAGGTAGATATAATTCTCCCCGTGTAACCAAAGGTGCTGTCATATTCAGAAACGAAGATGGAGAACCTCCTTTTGAAAGGGACTTGCTCATTCATTGTAAACCAGATCCTAATAATCCAAGTGCCACTAAAATGAAACAAATCAGTATCTTGTTTCCTACATTAGATGCAATGACATATCCTATTCTTTTTCCACATGGTGAAAAAGGCTGGGGAACAGATATTGCATTAAGACTCAGAGACAACAGTGTAGTCAACAGTAATACTAGACAAAATGTAAGGACACGAGACACACAAATGCAGTATTATGGATTTCATCTCTCTGTGAGGGACACGTTCAATCCTATTTTAAATGCAGGAAAATTAACTCAACAGTTTATTGTGGATTCGTATTCAAAAATGGAGGCCAATTGGATAAATTTCATCAAAGCAAACCAATATAAGTTGAGAGTTGAAAAATATAGTGGCTTGATGGATTATCTCAAATCTAGAACTGAAAATGACAATGTGCCGATTGGTAAAATGATAATACTTCCATCATCTTTTGAAGGTAGTCCCAGAAATACGCAGCAGCGATATCAGGATGCTATGGCAATTGTAACGAAGTATGACAAGCCTGATTTATTTATAACCATGACATGCAACCCCAAATGGGCAGATATTACAAACAATTTACAACGCTGGCACAAAGTTGAAAACAGACCTGACTTGGTAGCCAAAGTTTTTAATATTAAGCTGAGCGCTCTTTTAAATGATATTTGAAAATTCCATTTATTTGGCAAAATAATAGCTAAGATTCATGTCATTGAATTTCAGAAACACGGACTGCCTCACGCTCACATATTATTGATATTAGATAGTAAGTCCAAATTACGTTCAGAAGATGACTTTAACCATATAGTTAAGGCAGAAATTCCAGATGAGGACCAATGTCCTCGACTTTTTCAAATTGTAAAATCAAATATGGTACATGGACTATGTGGAATGCAAAATCCAAGTAGTCCATTTATGGAAAATGGAAAATGTTCAAAGGGATATCCAAAAGAATTTCAAAATGTGACCACTGGAAATATTGATGGATATCCCAAATACAAACGAAGATCTGGTAGCACCATTTCTATTGTAAATAAAATTGTCGATAATACTTGGATTGTTCCTTATAACCCGTATTTGTGCCTCAAGTATAACTGTCATATAAATGTTGAAGTCTGTGCATCAATTAGAAGTGTCAAATATCTATTTAAATACATCTATAAGGGGCACGACTGTACAAATATTCAAATTTCTGAAAAAAAGTATTATTGATCATGACAAAGTACAGGACTTCATTGACTCAGGTATGTGAGCACAACTGAGGCTGTTTGGAGACTTTTTGGAATGTGAATGCATGACCAATCTCATGCAATCACAAGATTAGCTATTCATTTGCCAAATGATCAGAATTTATATTTTCATGCAGATGATTTTGCTGAAGTTTTAGATAGGACAAAAAGGCATAACTTGACTTCGATGGCTTGGTTCTTATTGAATAGAGAAGACTCTGATGCATGTAATTATTATTATTGGGAGATTCCACAGCATTATGTATTTAATAATTCTTGTGGCCAAAACGCTAAAAGGGTGGGAATAAAGTATTAGGTAGACTGTTCACTGTGAGCTTTAGAGAACCAGAATGATATTACCTTAGACTTTTGCTTCTGCATGTAAAAGGTACGGTAAGTTTTGAGGATCTGCGAACTGTAGGTGTAACTTATGATACCTTTCGTGGAGGTCCTAAACACCGAGGATTATTACTTGATGACACTATCTGGAAAGATACGATTGACGATGCAAATCATCCTTAATATGCCCAAACAACTACGGCAACTTTTTGCATATATATGTGTGTTTGGATGTCCTTCTGATGCAGACAAATTATGGGATGAGAATAAATCTCATTTTATTGAAGATTTCTGTTGGAAGTTACACCAAAGAGAAGGTGCCTGTGTAAACTGTGAAACGCATGCCCTTAAGAAAATTCAGGAGGTATTCACATTGCATGGAATGAAATGTCCACATTTCAAACTTCCGGACTATTCTTTATTAATGAATGCAAGTACATGTGATCAATTGTATGAGCAATGGGCAGAGGTTTTGATAAATTCTCTGAATGATGAACAGTTGGCAGCCTTTCAGACCATAACTTCACCATCGAAGATCAAACTGTACACCCCAAATGCTTTTTCTTGGATGGTCCAGGTGGTAGTGGAAAAACATATCTGTATAAAGTTTTAACACATTATATTAGAGGTCGTGGTGGTACTGTTTTACCCACAGCGTCTACAGGAATTGCTACAAATTTACTTCTTGGTGGAAGAACCTTTCATTCCCAATATAAATTACCAATTACATTAAATGAAACTTCAATTTCTATACTCGATATAAAGAGCGAAGTTGCTAAAATCATTAAAAAGGCCCAACTTCTTATTATTGATGAATGCACCATGACATCCAGTCATGCTATAAACGCCATAGATAGATTACTAAGAGTAATTATGAATTTGAATGTTGCATTTGGTGGGAAAGTTCTCCTTCTCAGAGGGGATTTTCGACAATGTCTCAGTATTGTACTGCATGCTATGCGATCGGCCATAGTACAAACAAGTTTAAAGTACCGTGATGTTTGGGGATGTTTCAGAAAGTTGTCTCTTAAAACAAATATGAGATCAGAGGATTCTGTTTATAGTGAATGGTTAGTAAAACTTGGGGATGGCAAACTTGATAGCAGTTTTCATTTAGGAACGGATATTATTGAAATCCCCCATGAAAATGATTTGTAACTGATTTATTATTGAAGCCACCTTTGGAAATAGTATATCTATAGATAATATTAAAAATATTTCTAAACGCGCAATTCTTTGTCCCAAAAAATGAGCATGTTCAAAAATTAAATGAAGAAATTTTGGATATACTTGATGGAGAGTTTCACACATATTTGAGTGATGATCCCACTGACTCAACAGATGATGCTGAAAAGGAAAATTTTCCCATCGAATTTCTTAATAGTATTACTCCTTCGGGAATGCCATGTCATAAATTAAAATTGAAAGTGGGTACAATTATCATGCTATTGAGAAATCTTAATAGTAAATGGGGTCTTTGTAATGGTATCAGATTTATTATCAAAGATTACTACCTAACATTATTGAAGCTAAAGTACTAACAGGATTTGTAGATGGAGAGGTTGTTCTGATTCCAAGAATTGATTTATCCCCATCTGACACTGGTCTCCCATTTAAATTAATTCGATGACAGTTTCCCGTGATGCCAGCATTTGCAATGACTATTAATAAATCACAAGGACAAACTCTAGACAGAATAGGAATATTCTTACCTGAACCCATTTTCACACTTGGTCAGTTATATGTTGCTTTCTCTCAAGTTTGAAGAGTGTGTGACGTTAAAGTTAAAGTTGTAAATACTTTATCCCAAGGGAAATTAGTCAAGCACTCTGAAAGTGTTTTTACTCTTAATGTGGTATACAGGGAGATATTAGAATAAGTTTAATCACTTTATCAGTCATTATTTGCATCAGTGTTCTTTTTATATCATGAGTTTGTTGTTATATCATTTAATTATTGTTTATTTATTAATAAATTATGTATTATTTTCATATACATTGTACTCATTTCCTTTTATCTCTCACACTTTTATTATAGAGAAAGGGCAAATAGCAATATTAAAATATTTCCTCTAATTAATTCCCTTTCAATGTGCATGAATTTCGTGCACCGGGCAACTAGTTTACATTATATTGAATTCAATTTAAATACAATTTTAAAAATTCAGTTTCTCTAATACACTACCAATATGTCAGACAATTGCTACATGTGGCTAGTAGTTATCACATTGGACAATGCAAATAAGTTTCCATCATTGCATAAAGCTATATTGGGCACCACTGCTCAAAAACATAAAATCAGTAAGTATCCTCTCTCTCTGCCTTGGTCTGGTGGGGCTTAGGAGACTTTCAGTTATATGTACAATCACATTAAGGGATTTTCAGGGATATTTAGAATGGAAACTCCTGAAAGGGCTGGGGCTAATTGTTGATTAATAGGATGGAAGATTGAGGCATCACGGCTGGAGAGTTTTCTTAACCCAACTCTTTCATGTTCTCTGGTGGGTAAAGCACAGGACTTGGTAATGACATGTTCACTGGTGCATTTCACTTGCACAGAGGTAAGAGTAGTCAGAGCTTAGACATAGAATCTTGAAAGGCCTTCTGACCTGGTTATGGTGTAAAGTGATTTCAGAGTGGTAAAGTCTCAAGGTGAAACAAATAGCAGAAAATTAGGTTGAAGGTTAAAACTACGATCAAATTGTAACGGACCGTGTATTCCCTAAAATGTTTTCATATTAGCTGATGGCAGTGTAGGGAGCCTTCAGAAGTCTTCAAGCTGTGCAGTAATATGATTGGCATAGCTTCATTTTTCAAAAATGTAATTATTACAGAGGTGAGGAGGGTATATTAAGTTACAGGCTGAAAAACAACTCCTGAATTTTTCCTTAGTATTGTTGTGACCTAATCAATCATGATATTTCATAGTACAAAATGACAATGACTTTAAAGATATTTACTAATTTCTTGACATTAAACAATCATGACACTAAAAGTACAACTTAGTGGTCTGTTAAATATGTTCTGGTATAATGGATTATTAGCATAACATGAAACATTTAGTCATCTACTGAATAAGTGAAAATGATTTGGGCCCCAGCTGGTTTAGCTCAATGTTTAGAGTGTCAATCTGTGGACTGAAGGGCTTGATTTTTGTCAAGGGCACGTATCTTAATTGTAGGCTCAATCCTGGATGGGGCAGGTGTGGAATTTCTGTACCTTTTTGTCTGTGTAAAACCATTCTCTCAGACCCTTTGTTCTATAAATCCCAGTCATGTCAGCTTCCCTGACTGTTGTATTTTGCTGAAGTTCCCCTACCTGCATTTAAATTCATAAAGTGCTTTCAGGCAGAAAGCTGGGTGATTGTAGGGCTTACTTTATCTATTTCCCTTCTTTCAGGGATCACAGTCCTATGCTAAAAATTTTGTCCATTTTTTATTGTTTATAATGACACTAAATATCCCATTCCATTTACCTCAGCTTGGTAGGAGCAGATGTCCTAATTTTTGTTTATTTTTCAGCAGTTTCTGAGAAGTCATTAAGAATAATTAGGCTTTAAGCTGCATATACTAGTAGATAAAACTAAAACTAATTGTCTACCTAAACTGAGACAAAATAACAGAACATGCACTGAAGCATTTATGCTTCTTTTTTCATGTGCACTTTCCTAAAGCAGAGATGCAGTCTGAGGGTGTCTTTCAGGGAAACTAACAAGATCAGGCTGTCTTCACTGAGGCCAATCAGGTGAATGCAGAGTCATGAAGGGAAGGAAGCATTAGAGGTGCCCTAGAGGCTACTCCCTCCCCTTTCTTTGAAAAGGTGATTCATCCAAACCTTTGTGAAAATGTCAGACTGACATCTTTGATACACTTATGTACTTCACTAGAGGCCTGACGCATGAAATTTATGCACAGGTAGGTCCCCAGGCCTGGTCTGCGATCAGGACCGATCTTCCCTGGCTGCCAGCAGCCAGTTCTACCTCCTGCCACCACTGCTGGTCGCCCTCTGTGTGTGGAGCAACTGGCGGGACAATTGGGGCCCTGCTCACTCGCACCTGCCTTGGCCTAACACCACCCATGTCTGCCACCACCCACCCCCAGTTCCCTGTTCCCCATCTGGCAATCGGAGCCTGCTGGCCAGCGGGAGGGACTGAGAGGTTGGCCCACAGACCCTGATCGCCCCTAACCACCTCTGCCTGCCTGATTGCCCCTAACCGCCTCTGCCTGCCTGCCTGATTGCCCCAACCACTAACATGCCTGCCTGCCTGATCACCCCTAACCACTCAGCTGCCTGCCTAATCACTTCTAACCGCCTGTGCCTACCTGCCTGTTCGCCCCTAATCACTTGCCTGCCTGGCTGCCTGATCACCTCTAACTGCTCACCTGCCTGCCTGATCGCCCCTAACTGCTTGCCCACCTGCCTGATCACCCCTAACCGCCTCTGCCTCAGCCCCCACTGCTGCGGCTTCATCCGGAAGGATGTCCAGAATGACATCCAGAAGGTCATTCAGCTGTCTGGTTTAATTAGCATATTATGCTTTTATTATTATAGACTAGAGGCCCGGTGCACAAAAATTTGTGCACTGGTGGGGGGGTGGGATGTCCCTCAGCCCCACTTGAGCCCTCTCACAGTCTGGAACCCTTCAGGAGATAACACCTGCTGGCTTAGGCCCACTCCCCAGTGGCAGAGGGCAGGCCCAATCCCTAGGTGCCTGCCCCACACCTCCTGGTCGGGCTCAGAGCAGGGCCTATTGGGGAGTTGGGGCGCCGCCCCCCATCATGCACAGAGCAGGGCGGATCAGGAGGTTGCGATGTCACCCTCAGTCACGCTCAGGGTAGGGCTGATTGGGGGGTTGGGGCGCCGCCCCCTGCCACACTCAAGGCAGGGTCGATGGGGAGGTTGCGGCACCACCCCCTGTCATGCACAGAGCAGGGCGGATCAGGGGGTTGTGGTGCCACCCCCGTCACATACAGAGCCGGCCGATCAGGGGGTTGAGGCGCTTCCCCCTGTCACACACAGAGCAGGGCTGATCAGGGGGTTGGGGCACTCCCCCGTCACACTCAGGACAGGGCCGATGGGGAGGTTGAGGCTCCTCCCTGTCACACACAGAGCAGGGCCCATGGTGGGGTTGGGGCACCGCACCCTGTCACACAGAGAGCAAGGCCGATCAGGGGGTTGGGGCTCCTTCCCCTTTCACCAACAGAGCAGGGCAGATAGGGAAGTTGTGGCCCCGCCCCCTGTCACACACAGAGCCGCAGGGAAATCAGGGGGTTTTGGCGCTGCCCCCTCTCATGCTGCTCCAGGGGCCATGAAGCCTCGTGGCTCCGCTGATCCCAGTGCTAGGAGGCCTCGTGGCTCCGCTTGACACAGGACAGTGAGGCCTCGCGGCTCTGCTGATCCCGGTGCTGGGAGGCATATAACGCTTTTACTATATAGGAGAGGGGCCTGGTGCACGGGTGGGGGCCGGCTGGTTTGCCCTGAAGGGTGTCCTGGATCAGGGTGGGGGTCCTGCTTGGGTGCCTGGCCAGCCTGGGTGAGGGGATGATGGCTGTTTGCATCTGGTCACACACCCTTCAGGGTGGGGGTCCCCACTGGGGTGCCTGGCCAGCCTGGATGAAGGGATGATGGCTGTTTGCAGCTGGTCACACCCCTTTCAGGGTGGGGGTCCCCACTGGGGTGCCTGGACAGTCTGGGTGAGGGGCTGAGGCCCGTTTTCAGGCTGGCGCGTGACTGAAGCTCCCAACCTCTCCTTTTTTCCTTTTTTTTTTTATTCTGGGATTTATGTACCTTCTATGGCTGTCACTGGAGCTGAGAGCTGGCTTTAGCTGTGAGACCTTGGCTGCTGAAAGCAGGTTTCTGGGCTTTGTTTACCTTCTGTATTTGAAACTTTGTTGCGACTCCAGCTCTGAGATCCCGGCTGGCTGAAAGCAGGTTTCTGGGTTTTGTTTAGCTTCTATATTTGCAACAATGTTTCTTAGAGAGCAGCTCAGAGCCCAGCAGTGGCAGGCGGGGAACCTTGGCTTCCCCCTTCACTGGAACAAGCAAGCCTCCTGTTCGCATCAGTTGCCTGGCTGCTGGCCGCCATCTTAGTTGGCAGTTAATTTGCATATCGTCCTGATTAGCCAATGGGAAGGGTAGCGAAGTTACAGCTAATTACCATGTTTCTCTTTTATTAGATAGGACTAGAGGCCCGATGCATGAAATTCATGTGCAGAGGGGGCCGTTCCTCAGTCTGGCCTGTATCCTCTCCAATCTGGGATCCCTTGAGGGATGTCCGACTGCTAGTTTAGGCCTGATCCCTGCAGGCCTAAACCAGCAGTCAGACATCCCTCTCACTATCCAGGACTGCTGGCTCCTAACCACTCACCTGCCTGCCTGCCTGATTGCCCCGAACCCCTCTGCCTGCCTTCCTGATCACCCATAAACCCTCTGCCTGCCGGCCTGATCACCCCTACCTTGCCCCCCTGCCAGCCTGATCGCCCCTACCTTGCCCTCCTGCCAGCCTGATCACCCCTACCTTGCCCTCCTGCCGGCCTGATTGCCCTTACCTTGTCCTCCTGCCAGCCTGATCGCCCCTAACTGCCTCTGCCTCGGTCCCCAGTCTGGCCTCCCTCTGCGGGAGGCAACCTGGGAGATCAGGGGAAGGCACCTCCCCCTTACCCCGCTGTTACTACCACTGCCAACCTGAGCCTCGGCCCTTGCAGCCTCTGCAGCTTTCTCTGGAAGGACAGCTAGTAGACGTCTACTCTGTTTAGCATATTACCCTTTTATTAGTTTAGATTTGGGGACCATTACAACCACGCAGAACTTAAAGAAAACACATGGCCCTGGCCGGTTTGGCTTAATGGAGAGAGCATCTGCCTGTGGACTGAAGGGTCCCAGGTTTGATTCTGGTCAGGAGTACATGCCTGGGTTGCAGGCTCGATCCCCAGCAGCGGGCCTATGGGAGGCAGCTGATCAGTAATTCTTATCATTGATGTTTCTATCTCTCTCTCTCTCCCTCTCCCTTTCTCTCTAAAATCAATAAAAAAATTTAAAAATAAAGAAAACACATGATCTTCATTTTGGGCTTTGTCATTTTACAATATCCTTTGTGCAGTATTTTAACTTCCCTCAACTTTCATTTACCCTGCCTTAAAATGCAATCTATTTTGTGGAAGATGATCAGGAAAGTGATTCTAGTGGGTAGAAGTTTTGTTTGGAGGGGATGGGGTCTTGAAAATATTTAAAAATTGAGCATGGTGATTGTTGTACCACTCTGAATTTACTTTAAAAAAAACCAGTTCATTGTACACTTTAGGTGACATGTACAGAATATGAATTATATCTCAACAAAGTTGTTCTTTTGTTTCTTTTTAAATAAAGACCAGTCTTATATAATCAACTGCAGATGTTTTCAGAGGCTCCCCCAGGATTTGCTTACTGTGTCCCAAACCATGACTGCGACTCCCAGTTGCCTCCTGTCCTGGTGGATCTGGATGTTGTGGTTTGAAAAGGAGAAGGTAGCAAGAGGCTTGTGGAATTTCTGTAACCCCATTACTGCTGTCTCTTCATAGGCACCAGGGCCATTTCCACTGTGTCTGCTCTCTGCTTCCTTTAACCTGTTGGGCAAAAGAATCCTGCCTGCTCTGGCCAGAAAGTGCATTCTCTTATAGGTGGCCCAAATGCTTTTTTTAAGATAGTTTTATGGCTTCAAAAGAATAAACAGAAATGTGAAAAGCTTTTGTCGAATTCCTTTTACATGGTTCTTCCAGTCTCATGGGAAGTGAGATGTGGCTCTGAATTTATCCCAAAGGGTGTCTTTGGGAAAAATCACTCAGAACTGCACAACTCCTGCAGGATGACCTACACACTTCACTATCAGGACTCAGGGGGGCTTGAGGGTGAGCAAGGCAGTGGTGCTAGCACAGGACCCAGGAGAAGGTAGTGCTTTCTGCACTGCCCAGGCCCGTGAGGACTGCAGCTGCACCAACTGAGGTAGGAAGGGTGTTTCTGCTGTTTTGTTTTGGTCTGGAGTCCTTCCCATCAGCCACGGACCTGTGCCTTCACTGAGACTGTGAATGGTTCGATGGTCCTACTTTTTGGTGGATGGTGGATGCACTCCCACCTCCTGGAAACTGGCAGTTAGACACTGGTAGCTTCTGAGTCACTCACGGGGAGAGTGTGGCCCTAGGTCCAGAACAGACTCAGGCATCCTCGGATAGGAGGCCTCCCTGAGCTACGGGCCACCGGTGGTTTGAAGGCCGACCATGACGCCATCTGGGGTGCTGGCCAGCCTGAGCTAGGGCCGCCCGTGGTTTGAAGGCTGGCCATGCCCCCAATCATGGTGGGGGTCTCCTCTGGAGCACTGGCTGGTCTGGGCTAAGGCTTCCCACAGTTTCAAGGCCGGCCACACCCCCGATCCAGGTGGGGGTCCCCTCATGGTGACCATTCTTCCCGCTCCCTCAGCTCCCTAGCCTGCTGTTCGGTCGTCATCTGGTTGTTTTGGTCATTACGGCCCCTGGCTTTTTATATATTAGGATAGTAAATGCATTAGGCCTGAATATAGGTATCTCTTTCTTTCTTATTAAGCCAGGACTTCTAATGTGTTATTGATTATGAAAAGTGGTCCAGTTATAGGACTGGAACATATCCGAGGATGGACAAGATGGTTCATCACCCATAAAGTGCAGGTTCAGGCTGAGATTTTATCTGGGAGAAGTGTCTTCAGCACAATTACCTCAGAACTGAACTAACAGAATGGAAAAAATTGAAGGGTGAGTTTATCATTCATTTTGCCATTTTTTCCCCCAAAATGAACCAAATGCCAACACAGTGAGGGTGTCTGCCTTATTTCTCAGTTTTTCTCATCTTTCATGTTTCATCCATCTTCCCATTCTATTTCTAGCCTGATAATTGTCCATTACTTCAACTCTTTTATTTCATAAGTTTATAAAACCAGTTAATAGCATTGTAAATATTATAATTTTATTGACCAAGAATAGATTTAAGCTGATTTTCAAATCATTTTCATTTTTGTTATTGTTATTGATGTTGTTTTGTTAATCCTCACCCCAGAATATTTTTCCCATTGATTTTTAGAGAGAGTGAATAGTGAGACTCTAGAGAGAAACATCAATGTGAGAGAGACACATCAATTAGCAAACAACCATGGAAAAAAGAGCTAGTGATTTCCTCAGGAGCAAAGGGCAGACATACTTATGTTCCCATATAAAATACTCAGGTTCCCCAAACTCCGGCTTCCTCTCCTTTTTCACACAGGACTGCACATACAGATATTGTCCTGTGGGAACTGGAGCTCAGGAAGATATAGCAAATACTGACACTCTGGCTTCTGCTCCTACTCCTGACATGAGTAATAAAGTTATTTGTTTAAACCCATCTCTTCACCCTGCCCAGTGTGACTCCGTTGGTTGGGCTTCGTCTCCTGCACCCAAAGGTTACTGGTTAAATTCCCGGTAGGGACATATTTGTTGGTTCAATCCCTGGTAGGGGGCATGCATGAGGCAGCTGATTAACGTTTTGCTCTCACATCAATGTCATTTAAAAGTAAAGACTCACCCTAGCTGGTTTGGCTCAGTGGGTAGAGCATCGGCCTGTGGACTGAAGGGTCCTGGGTTCAGTTCTGGTCAAGGGCACCTGCTCAGGTTGCAGGCTCAATCCCCAGTAGGGGGCATGCAGGAGGCAGCCGATCAATGATTTCCATCATCTCTCTCTCTCTCTCTCTCTCTCTCTCTCTCTCTCTCTCTCTCTCTCCTTTCTTCTCTGAAATCAATAAAAATATATTTAGAAAAAAAGTAAAGACTCTTTGGCATGCCAAAAATATTTGTAAATCATGATTCCATCATCTTTTATATATAGTATCTTTCCCACCTTTGTAATATCCAAGAAGTTGTGACTTCTTCAAGTAAGTAAAAATGTTAAATTGCAATATCAAATGACAGAACTTTTTGGTCAAAATCTATAATATGTGATGGTACAAGGAAGTTCATGTTTTCATAAATTAAGTAAATATTAGAGAATTATAAGAACAGTAAATTACATATAGCTAGAAGGTATATAGTATCCTTATAATTAAATTGTAAATCTTTTCCTACAACATTTTGCATAGAAGGTTTTTATAATCACTACCACCAGGACAGCAATGACACCAGAAAAATGTAGAAATGAGTATTTGAAACATGTGATCTTTTGTAGTTTTCTTTAGAAACAAGCTGCGTAGGTCTTCTGCTCTGATAATATTAGGGCAAAGAGCATAGCATAAAAATTTCAGCGTTTAAGTAATCACTACCAATCAAATGAAGTAACTTTAACCATTGTAATTGTATTCTCTTAAATAAGGACTTGGTGGTTTGCTTCATTATGTAATGTGATAGTTCCAGAGAAAAGCACTTTGTTTAAATCTTTTTGTAATAATGGCAAATTTTGTTTGTTTTTAGATTTCAAATGCTTGTGTGGGAATTATAGATTTTCCAAACGAATTGTTTTAAGGATAATTTTGGCACAGGCCAAGAGAATGTATAACAATTAAGCAAGAGAATAGACTATTCTCAAAATTATTTTTCATCATGGATATCCATGCTCATATTTAAAATAATTTTGGTACTACATACTTAAGAGGATTTATCTTTCATTAAATCATAGATTTCATGGGACATTTTTTGAAAAGAAATGCAATAGATGAGAAATAAATATTTCATGATAAATTGTGTCAGTAATAAGAGGCTGAAACTAGATATAACTCCAAGTGAGTGCCTCAACATGACATCATTATAGAGAACTATTGTTGTATAGTCATCTTACTTAAGGTCGTTGTTCATCAAAAAATCTTTGGTCCAATTTAGTACCAAACTATAGGAGACCAACTATTATTTTCTACTCTACACGTTTAGAACTAGAACTCATGAACATAGAAAATATATCATAAAGTGAACCCAGAAACCCGTTAACCTCCATTTGCTATATGGATAAGGAAATCATACCAACTCAGGGGTTCAATTTTCAATGTAAATTCTGCTTGTAACTTTTATATTTTTTCTTTCTTGGATTCTTCAATTAGTCTATTAATAGAAATATTTTATTACATGTTTCTCTTCGTGTAATAAGCAAACTTTCATCTTTAATTTGTTTAATTTCTCTTGAGTCATAAGCAAACTTTCATCTTTAATTTATTTAATGGCTAGTGCTATAAATGGATAGTAATACACAAAAGATGCTGATAATCATTGGTTTTGCATAGCTGAAATAGATAATGATGAGATATGTTTTTCGTGGATATTGGAAAAGATGTCTCCATGGCTCCTGTAATACAGAGGAATGAACTACAGTACTACAAAGGACATCTTGATAATAGCAAAGTCAAGGAGGACAAAAAAAGAACTGGATAGCTGCTGATTTAAGTCTTTTCAGAACTGTATTATTTCCTTTAAAGTCTTTTTTTTAAGGCAGGAGTCCCAAAAGGATGTGTTTTCCCAGAAACAAGGAAGATAAAAAAAAATACTCTTTTGGAGAGAGAGAGAGAGATGGAAGAAAATTAGGGCCTTAAAAAGAAATGCTTTTATTCAGGGATGAGTATTTGAGATGTTTATAATGCATGGGTGGTGACTGGAACTAGGCAGTGATCCAGGGACCGAATCAAAGATATGTTCCTTAAGCTACCTAAAGGCATGACTAACACCAATTCACTCTAATCAATAAAGTAAGATTTAGGGCTAGGAAAACAAAAAAATGTAAGCACTGAGTTAGAGCTGAACACTTTGTGAAATTACAAGGTGTATGTGTAAATTCCTCTCTCATTCAACAGAAATATGAGAAGAAAATACTCACCCTGCTGAGGGGGTAGGGGGTGTTAGAAACACTTCTGGGACTTTTTCAAGGTACATTTGCTCCAATGAAATTCTGACAACTTCCCACCTCCCCCACCACTAGTGCACACAATCCTACCTCCTCCTTAAGAATTAGCAGTACAAATTGGTATTATAGAATGGTCACAACTCTGTCAGGAGGAGAGTGGGCTATGAGTGTGCAGAAGAGAGCCACACCTCATCAATCCATTCCTGATCTACGTGCTCAGGTTCTCGCTTATGGGACCCACCAGAAGACTCTGGAAAATGTTCATTGTGTTCACACTGCTCAGAACACTATCCTGAGAACTTTAAGAGAGACGCACAAGACAGAGAAGACATGATCTCTGCTCTTAGAATTGTTGAGGGCTCTGTAATTTTCACGTTCTGGCACTTATGGTCCTCCTTATAATACATTTGTTGACAGGCTGGATTTAGAAAATTAACATAAGTATTGTTAACCCTTGTGGTCCAATTTTATTTTTGGAATTCAAACAGTCTGGTCCAAATTAATTGACGGGATTGAATGTTGAACCGGTTTGCGGTGTCAACCTCAGCCTCGACGTTGGACCTGCTCCTAGTGCCTGGTCTGTCGAGTCAGCCTCAACATTGGACTGAAAAGGGTTAAGTATAATGACAGCCTTTAGTCCCTTAGTTCTTTATACATAACAAACATTTGTTGAATTAATGATAAATACAAAATTTTAGCATAGCTCACTTCAGCTAGATTGATAACAATACATAATTTCTCAAAAGAACTTCTAGCCGAAACCAGTTTGGCTCAGTGGATAGAGCGTCGGCCTGCGGACTGAAAGGTCCCAGGTTCGATTCCGGTCGGGGGCATGTACCTGGGTTGCGGGCACATCCCCAGTGGGAGATGTGCAGGAGGCAGCTGATCGATGTTTCTCTCTCATCGATGTTTCTAACTCTCTATCTCTCTCCCTTCCTCTCTGTAAAAAATCAATAAAATATATTTTAAAAAAAAAGAACTTCTAATTTTTATCTCACTACTAGAGGCCAGGTGCACAAATTTGTGCATGGGTGGGGTCCGGCCAGTCCGCCCTGATCGAGGTAGGAGGGCAGTTGGGGGAGGGGTCAGCCTGGGCAAGGGGCCACGGGCAGTTGCCTGGCCCTGTCCACTGGTCAAACTTTCGGTCAGACTCCAGGTCAAGGGAACAATTTGCATATTAGCCTTTTATTATATAGGATGATTGTGCTTACTCTATTACCTCAGATATCCCTATCACAAACTCTATAATGAATAGTTCAGAGACAAATTTTCTTCCAAATTTTACATTTTATCTGACTCAAAAAATAATAATAATAGCTATAATGTATTGAACACTGCTGTGTTTTAAATAGGGAAGTGTGCTTATTAATTTTTGTGCATCTTATTTAAAGCTCATAAAATTCCTATAAAATGAATGCTACTATTATTTCCATTTATACTGATGAGAAAACTGAACTATAGGCAGGTTAAATAATTTTCCCATCTATCACTAGTAAAAGGGAGAACCCAAATCCATATAATGACAAAATCCATAATCTTAACTACTACTCTATATTTCTCTGTTTACCAATACATAGATAAACAGATTTACAATACTGTTTAAAGCTAACAAAGACTTTCTGAGACTGTGATTATTTATATAATGACATTGACATTAACCTAAAAAATATTTTGCTTAAAAACACTATTCTTTGAGAAATTGTGGTTGTTTTTATAATTAAGCAATGTAAGTCTTGTTCAGAAAGAGTTTTCAAAATACAGGGTGGGTCAAAAGTACATTTACAATTGTTCAGATGAAAAACAATAATACAAGAATAGACTCTGTGTTTCATGTACTCACAACTGTAAACCTACTTTTACCCCACCCTATAGAGTCAGTTCTCCTAACTAATGAGAGTTGTGTCCTATAAAGTTGCTGTTAACATTGAATTTGTGAATACTGATCCATTGCTTCTAGGGGAAATACAGAGTTAGGTTCCTGCCAGCCTCTGATCATCACAACATTTTGTCAAGCAATTAGTACATAACCTTTTTGTGGGTGTTGTTCTGTTCTGTTTAAAGACACCTTATTTAATCTATATTGTTGATTCATTAACCCAAACTCATCACCAACAGCACATTAACTCATCCCTGAATGAGCTTATCTAACTCATGTATTGTCTCCATTAGGAATATCACAGCCTTCTTGTGCTTAAGAACACTAGACAGCATTTCAACACTATGTTTGGGAGCCATTTTAAACAGAAAAGCACCAACTAAAGCACAAAACTGTGAAAATGTGGCACTAGATAAACTATGAAAAGGTCTCTTGTTAACAGTATGAGAGATGAAACAGGAAAGTAGAACAGTAATTTGTTCAACCTCAACTGGGGACACTTACCAGTGTCCTGTGCATGTTCATGAATTACCACTAAGTGCTCTGAGTATTGACTTTGGGGTTACACACAAGTCATAGTGAGTAGGTGAATTCATAAATAATGAAACTGTGAATAATGAGGATCGACTGCATATATAAATCACTGCATGGAAATCACAGCACTTAGGCTGAGTGAAGGCAATTTAGATGTACTACCTTATTCTTTCAAACAGCAACTCAGAATATGGGTTCCCACTGTAATTTTAGCCCATTTAAACCATTCTCTAACAACACACATAATGGAATAATTTCTTACTATTGGCATGTGGTCTTTGAATCTATATATTCTACCTCAGAGAACAGTGAGGTGTTCTCCATCATGCAGGCCTCCTTCCAGTCCACTGATAAGACCTGTTACCATGCTCTTTTCATCTCCAGGCCATGTTCATAGTCATTATCCCCTCCACCCAATGAAAAGCCCAAAAGCTCGGTCATGCAGTCAGTGGCCAAATGTAACTCACATCAGGGAGGAAAAGGATTTTAAGCACCATGAGGACAGGTCACCAACAGAAATTAAATGCATGCACAAATATGCCTGGGCTTTTTACACTTTTGCTTGTTTTTATTTTATCACTTCTTCCAATTGTGAGAGCATTTCTCTGAGCAATAATGATCAGGAAAAACTTAACCATTATGTGAAAAATATTACTTAAAAGTTTTATTTCAGATGGAAATTATGTTTTTTATAGCAGCAGGTATTTTTGAAAATATACAGACTACACACATCCCCAGGGGGTCTTTAACATCCTTATCTCTGAGCTTCAATGAGCCTGGTTATTTTATCCCTTAGTGCTCAAGGCAGCCAGCAGCTTCTTAGGCTTACATCTAGAGGCTGGAACATCGTTTTAATTGCCTGGTGGCAGGTGGCAATTCTTGCAGTGCAAAGTCACTAGAGAAAATCTATTGTTAGAATATCATTAAAGGTACAAGAAAGTAAATGCCCTTAATTTTACCCCATTCTCACAGACTCTGCAATATTACCTTTACTTTTATTTTTAATTGTGGTAAATTATATATAACATATAATGTATCCTCTTAACCATCTCTAAGTGTACAGTTATGTACTGTTAAGCATATTCATATTATTGTGTGACTAGTATGATGAGGAGGAAGACAAAGGGCTGTTATCACATAAGCCATGGTCAGATCATTTATCTCCAGGAAATAGGCTTAATTGTTAAGTTTCAAGAGAGCAAAGTATCAACTTTGTTCCAAGGGTATATGTTGCCATACCTTTGCTCATAATATTTTAGCTACTTGAAAACAAAGGAGCAGGTAGAAGTAATCTAAGTGTCCATCAACAGAAGAATAGATAAACAAAATGTGGTACATACATTCAGCTTTAAAAACGAAGGAAATTGTGACACGTTACAACATGGATGAACCTTGAAGACATTATGTTAAGTGAAATAAGCCAGACATGAAAAAGACAGAATTGTATCATTCCTCTCATCTGAAGTATCTAGAGTAGTCAAATTTATAGAAACAAAAAGTAGAGTGGTGGTTGGGAGGAGCTAGGGAAAAAGAGAAAAGGGAAGTTGTTATATCTTGGTACAGAGTTTTCCAGGATGAAAACTTTTTAGAGCTTGGTTGCACAACAATATGATGGCACAGGTATGTTAAATATCTTACTTAAGGGCATCCAGCTGGTATGTAATGTAGCCACCACAGTGCAAAGTCAAACAGTGTGGCACCAGAGTGTGTGCTCTTAACCACTAGGCTGTGAGTGAGGGAATAAGGAAAATGACACTTAAATAACAAAATGAGAGAAAAGAGATTGCAAGTGTTCTTTTTTGCATTATGTATCATAATGTTCTTCCTTGGTGACAAATTGGACTGTGAATTATAGATTTTACAGAGCAGAGGGTGGATTAGGTAGATTCTTCTACTGCCTCTTTTCTATCATTGTCAGAGTAAAACCCTGGCACACGAGGTGAGTTTTCTTCACTCCAGATATTCTGCTCAGCTCTTGGCTATGGCATTGAAAGTTAGCATAGTGTTAGAGTAGGCAGCTAGGAGTTAATAAAAGAGAAAACTAGACTGGCTGGGCCTGATTGAATCTGGAAGTCACACAATCAGGCTTAAGTCTGGAAATTACAGCTTCAGACACCCCAAGGGATAGCTGAATCCCCACCAAGGGGCTTAAACCCCTTTTTCTCCCCCTCTATAGGGAGGGAGAGCCAGCCTGGTAGTTAGAATAATGGGGAGGAGGAATAAACAATAAAGGCGAAATTCCTCTGCTGGGCGCATGCAGAGTAGAAGCCAAAATGCTACATATGGGGAGGTTTGTAGCCTGGGAAAAGACTGGATTGGATAGGAAGAGGACCCAGCACAAGCCTGCCAAGAATTAGAAAAGAGATTGGTTAGTTTTAAAGAAAGCTTTTCCCTTTCCAAGCCCGAGGTAATATAATCAAGGTTTAACAAAGGCCCCTCTTCCTTAGACCATTTGTTTACCCCATTTGCATGCATTCTCTCTCCACAGCAGCGGTGGGGCTCCAAGCACTGTCCACTGCAACCCTGAGGCCCTGGCCGCTGTGCAGGCCTGGGCTGGCTCCCAAGCACAGCCTTGGCTGCAGCAGCACAGAGCCAGCTGGAGTGCAGGGAGAAGAAGACAGAGCCAGCTGGATGGGGACAGAGATGAGCGGGACTCAGCTTTGGCATGGACTAACCTGATCTACAACAGCTTTGGGTGCTCTGCCAATTCTGGGTAATGTCATGATATCTTTGGACTCTAGTCCTTCTTCTGGGTTTGGTGAAGACAGAGCTAGACTCCTTCCACAGTAGGACAGAACTAAGCCACCTGGTCGTGGATGAGACCCTGGAGACAGTCCTTTGTTTTTACTCCAGCTCCAATGGGTCCCTAAAATGCTTTTCTAGCAACTCCATGGAAGAACCGTTTCACAGGCAACAATAGTACCTTCCTGACTAAATAAAATCAAATTTATTTCAGAGCATGGCAGGACATTACATACTAATACCTTTCTGGGAATAAGATTTAGTCATTTCTATTCACCAGTCCTAACTGAAAGTGCAAATACCTTACCAAGAAAGGAAAACACTCCAGAATTTCAACTTTCCTTTATGTTATACATAAATGTTAACTGTTAGAGCCACAGATTTTTCCAGCACATTCTCCTTACACTTTAATTTTTCCCATTTTTTTCTCATTTAGCCTTCTTTTTCTCCTCTCTTCCCTGCTCTGTGTCCTTCATCATGTAGTGTATATTTGATATAGGATCTCAGAATTCCTCTAATATGCCACTTCAGTTGAACTTGAAAAACACTGAGGTGATTACTAATTTATTGCTGTCTTCTGCTAAGTGCTTAATGCAAGCTTCATAAAAATCAATAACTCTGTGTGTCTCTTCATTGCAGAAATAAGCTTCTGATATATGACTAGGGTGGGTTGTTGTCAGAAGATAATTTATTGAAAATCTTCTAAGATAATCTACCACCTCCATTTTATTGGTATCATGAAAAATGTTAATGGTCATATAAGTGGAAGTAGAAACAGGGAGTAGATGGAGAAGAGCAGTACTATACACCTTCTTCTTCAAAAGGCTCACTGTGAGCAAAGGGGCTAATAGTGTGGAATGGAGGCATCTTGCCTGATCTGAATAATATCCCAAGGGAATTAGAATGCTAAATGCATTTCCAACCAAAAGGCCATGGCTGTAACTTATGAAGCCATCAGCCTTTATCTCCTACCCCAAAAATCATCACTGGTAACAAAGAAGGACTTGTCGTTGGATTCGGCATCTACAGTACCCACTCAGAATACTTGACTTCCTGCCCCCTCTGTTGGAAGAGAGCCTTCCCCTACAAAAGAGAGCCCCTTGTGAGGGATTGTTAAACTGTCTGCTTGCAGTGAAAGAACTAGACTCTTTCAACAAAATAATTTCAACTTTCTTTTTTCAACTATCCTTTCAAACAGTGTGACGTAATGGAATCACAAACTACCTGAGTTAATCTTTTTCTAGATTCAGACAGAATAGTTCTCTGACAGAGAGCTACTGCAGTCTGCGCTCAACACAAGACTGGACATTTCCCTGCTCCAACCCAAAACATCAACAGAACAGTATGTTTTCAGCTAAAGGAAGAATTTCATTTTCTTTACTTCTAGAAATTTGACAATTCTTCCTAGCCATGCCTTCCCAACTCCAGCTGCTCTGAATTATGAATGCCTAGTAAACTTTCAGTGTTTAATGAGGTTTTTACAGAGAGTTCTTTAACTTGCTATCCCTACCACTATATCACCTATGGCTTCATCTATTTCATGGTAACATATCTGACACAAAATATTGGAATTCTTTAAAATAACAGGACATAAGACTTATTATATCATTTAGTTTGTGAAAAACAATTTACATTAGTAAGCAATCTCAGCTTCTTAATTCATTTTAGAAAGTTCCCTAACAGAGTAAGGTCCTGTCAGTGGAAACAAGCACTCTCCTCCTGAATAAAACGCATGAATATGACAGATGGCAGGCAGAGGCTGTTTCCACCCTCTGCTATCCTTTTTTCCATTTCCTTTCTTATTTGAGTCACTTTAGGTTCTATGCTTTAAACTGGGATTTCAGCTTATTGTCCACTTTCCAGAACCCCTGGCTCCTTGTCCCAATGCATTTCTGCTAGTGACTGTCTATATGAGACCTCTAAGGTCTCAACGTCCTGGCAGTGTGTTCTGCTGGCATGCATTTCAGCAATGACAAGGCTGATTGATATTCTGAAAAAACACAAGGGAGGTGAAAAGAGTCTCCTATTTTCAGGGTCAACTGAAGAGAGCACTTGATTTCAGCAGGCATAGACAGAGGTAGGATTCTTTGGAGAGAAAATGTTTTAAGCTGAAAAAGCACTATCTTTATGAGTGTCAGATGAAGAATTATCATTTTGATTATTCTCTTTATTCTTTAAACCAGGAGGCAGCTGACAGTCTCATTGGTGCTTTAAAACTCTTTGGTCCAATTTTGCATTTTGCATTGTTTTAGGTAATGTACAAAACCATTGGCAAATGGCTGAGGCCATTCCATTGGTCTTACATTACTGAGGATACCACCTGTGTGGTTCACTTCAATTCAGACTCTCTTCAGGTTTCACTGGAACAACAGGTGCATGTAGCCATCATTCGATTACTGGAAAAATTTTGTCATCCAAGTGATAGCAACATTCATGCTCTTTGTAAATATAGAGTCTTATTGGAGATCATCTAAGGACCGAAAATCTTTAGGGAAAATTTCCAGTAGGAATGGGTAACAATGAGAATAGTAATAGAGGCCAAGGATCAGCAGACCTGTTTCTTCTGCTGGGCTTCTCATGGGCACTTTAGCAATGGATCCTGAAAAATAACTTTATTATAAACCTTAATTCTGAATTTCCAAGTGTGTGCTCTCTTACAAGAAGGATCCTCTCACTGGGTGCACCAATTCACTTTGATTGAAAGAAGTCTGGAGGAATCTGCACTAAAGCCAACATGTGAGTACTTTCCCTAAATACATGCAGGAGAAACTGAGCAAGAGTACTAGACTAGGATGTGGGAAGAAAGGACACCACTTCTTGTCCAGCTCTACCACTGACCATTTATGTGTGGTAGTGACTGACAAAGTCACCCAAAGTTTTGGTTTTCTCATTATAGGGTAAGAGGGTTGAACTAATCATCTCTAATCTTTTTTCAAGCTATAACATTTTCTGAGTCTACATGCTAATGATGATTAATAAAATTATTTTCCTGAGACTTTCTGTCAATCATATATTTGGATCTCTAAGAGGGAAATACAGAAAGGCACATTAGCAGCTCTTGTTTATTGACATTATTTTTTTATTTCCTAAAAATGATTTGCTACCTTCTCTAAGATAATTAGCAATTTAATTTGAATTTATAATCCTATCTAATAAAAAAGAAACATGGTAATTAGCATACATCCGCTACCCTTCCCATTGGCTAATCAGAGATATATGCAAATTAACTGTCAGCCAAGATGGCGGCCGGCAGCCAGACAGCTTGAAACTAACATGAGGCTTGCTTGCTTCAGTGACAGAGGAAACCAACGTTCCCCGCCTGCCTTGCCGGCCTCTGAGCTTGCAGTTTGAAACATAGTTACAAATATAGAAGCTAAAAAAAAACCCAGAAACCTGCTTTCAGCCCGCCAGGATCTCAGAGCTGGAGTTGATACACAGTTTCGATTATAGAACCCAAACAAACCAGATACCTGCTTTCAGCAGCAGACGCCTCAGAACTGGAGCCAGAGCTAAAGCTGGCCCAGAATAAAAAAAGAAAAAAAGGAGCAGTTGAGAGCTTCAGTCACCCGCCAGCCTGAAAACAACCCTCAGCCTCTCACCCAGACTGGCCAGGCACCCAGTGGGGACCCCCACCCTGAAGGGTGTGTGACCAACTGCAAACAGCCATCATCCCCTCACCCAGGCTGGCCGGGCACCCCAGTGGGGACCCCCACCCTGATCCAGGACACCCTTCAGGGCAAACCAGCCGGCTCCCACCCATGCACCAGGCCTCTCTCCTATATAGTAAAAGGATGCCTCCCAGGACCGGGATCAGTGGAGCTGAGAGGCCTCCCGGCACCGGGATCAGTGTGACAGGGGGCAGCGCCCAAACCCCCTGATCACCCTGTGGCTCTGTGTGTGACAGGGGGCGGGGCCACAACCTCCCTATCCGCCCTGACAGGGGAAGATGTCACAACTCCCTAATCAGTCCTGCTCTGTGCCTGATAGGGGGGAGCTCCCCAACCCCCTGATCGCCCTGCGGCTCTGTGTGTGACAGGGTGTGGCACCCCAACCACCCCTCTGCCACGGGCCCTGCTCTGTGTGTGACAGGGTAGAGCCATAACCTCCCCATCGGCTCTGCCCTGAGTGTGACAGTGGCAGTGCCCCAACCACCTGATCGACCCTGCTCTGTGGGTGATAGAGGATGGCGTCCCAACCCCCTGATCCGCCCTGCTCTGTGCGTGACAAGGGGGAGCTCCCCAACCCCCTGATTGGCCCTGCTCTGTGCGTGACAGGGCGTGGCGCCTCAACCTCCCCATCGACCCTGCCTTGAGTGTGACAGGGGGCGGTGCCCTAACCCCCCAATAGGCCCGACCCTGAGCATGACTGAGGGTGGCATCGCAACCTCCCAATCCGCCCTGCCTTGTGCATGATAGGGGGTGGCGCCCCAACTCCCCAATCGGCCCTACTCTGAGCCTGACCAGGGGCTGCACCTAGGGATTGGGCCTGCCCTCTGCCACCCGGGAGCAGGCCTAAGCCAGCAGGTTGTTATCTCCCGAGGGTTCCAGACTGCAAGAGGGCACAGTCCGGCCTGAGGGACCCCCTCTCCCCTCTGAGTGCACAAATTTTTGTGCACCGGGCCTCTAGTATATAATAAAATCCGTAGGCAAACATTACATTAAGAATGTGCTTATCTGAAACCAAAACCACTGGTTTATTGAGTAAAAGTTTATGAAAAATAAAACAAATAAGACTATAGTTTGTATCCACTTATGTGGAATCTTATAGAAATAACACTGGGATATTGTGATACAAATTGGAGTCATATTAGGAAACATTCTGGCATTCTTTCTTAATAGATTAAACAGTCTAAATAAAGAGAAGATACATATGGACCCTCTTGACAATGCAGAACTCTATATAGATTTATCTTAACAAATATTCAGAAAATGATTAATTTCTTAAGAAAATCAAAATTGTTGAGAGACTCAAAATAAAAAAGAAAAGTTAAACATACTAACTTCTGCAAAAGAGAAACTTGTGTAAATATTTCCCAAGTTCTGGTTCATTATAAAACTAGATCATTCCAATAGTATTTAAACTATTTTTGATCATTAAAAAAGTTAGAAATTACCTTAATTTATTTTTTGAAATCATGGTAACTTTTTACTAAATATAACTCAATATATCAAAAATTGCAATTAATCCCAATTATAAATATAGGGGCAAGAATCTAAAAATAAATGTTATCAAACATTCAGAAACATCTACACTAATAAAAGAGAAACATGGTAATTGGCGTACGACCGCTACCCTTCCCATTGGCTAATCACGGCGATATGCAAATTAACTGCCAACTAAGATGGCAGTTAACTGCCAACAAGATGGCGGCTAATTTGCATACTGCAGGCAGGATGGTACAGCGCCATCAGAGAGCGGGTTGGAGGCGTGAGTGCCGTGGTCGCCCAGGACCCGATCCAGCCAGCAGACCCAGACATGGGCCAGCGGGGCGACTCGCCCCCAACCCGCTCTCCCGCCCAACAGGCTCTCCCGCCGGGGAATAGGGGCTGGTGTGGCAACCACAGTGGTGGCTAGAAGTCACGCCCCCAACTGGCCCTCTTGGGGGAGATCCGGGCTGGTTGCAATTCACCACCAGTCAGGGCCCCAACCGGCCCTCCAGTGTTTGACCCAGGCTTCCAGGATAGTGTGACCTGTCACCCCAGCTTCCTCATCACCCGGGAGCAGGCCTAAGCCAGCAGGTCGTTATCTCCCGAGGGGTCCCAGACTGCAAGAGGGCACAAGCCGGTCTGAGGGACCCCCCCTTCCTCCGAGTGCACAAATTTTTGTGCACCGGGCCTCTAGTCTATAATAATAAAAGCATAATATGCTAATTAGACCAGACAGTCAAACAACCTTCTGGATGTCCTTCCAGATGTCCTTCTGGATGAAAATGGGGCTGCGAGGGCTGAGCCCCTTGCATGAATTTTGTGCATTGGGCCGCTAGTGTTAAAATAATATCTTATGTTAGGGATTAAGATGGTGACCAGCAGGAAAGTAGGAAGGGAGAGAGTGTGAGAGAGAGAGGGAGCGATAGAGGAGTGTGTGGACATGTGTGGTGTGTGTGTGTATGAGCTAGAGACAGTTAGATTCTTCAGATCTTCCAAGGGGCTGCCTAACCAGGCAGTCTTACACGCGGAGCCCCGCTCCCAGCGTGGACACTCCTGGGTGGCCAGTGAGGGCACAGTGACCATGCCATCTTGATAAACAGAGCTGCTTGAGATTAGGAGCCTGGCCTCAGTACCACCCAGTCTGGTCTCAGACGCAAACCAGGACCCTGCAGCCACTGGGGACAGAGACCTGGGACCACACCGAGAGACCCACAGACACCAAGAATCAAGACATCCCCGCTGCAGATTTCTGTGAGTAACAGAGCCCATCCCCCTCCCCGCAGGCTCCCTGGCAGCGCCATAGTAACAGATAGACCCGCCCCTTTCTTGGGCACAGCACCGCCCCAGGGATTTGAGATGAGAGCTTGCAGACACTGGAAATCTGTTCCCCACAGCACCACCCCTTGCACAGTGTGCAGAGCAGCTATAGGAACTTGAGCCTGGGAGCTCACAGACACTGAGAATCTGTTCCCCGCAACACAATTGGGCAACCAAACCCGAAGCCCATGCAGGGCTGGAGAGCCACCTGACTTCGATTCTGGGCAAGCACTCACTGAAGTCTGCTTCCTGCAGCACAGGCATAAACTTCCTGCCAACACAGTGCTACTATGAAACCCAGTCCCCCAAGCTGACCTGGACCCCGATTCTCCGGGCGGGAGGCAGCACTAAGCACCAGTGACTTGACTCTGTTTCTTATCACGTGCGCCTGGGATCCCTGATTCCCAGTGAATTCACACTAAGAGCCAGTGACTCCAATTCTTGGTGCATGTGCACACAGGGACCCTGATTCTCAGAGCAAGGCTGCACAAAGCAAAACAAAACAAAACTCTGATATTGCATTCTTGGGGAACTCTGACTCCTGGCACATGTTAGGGGGCTCTGATTTTTAACACAAACCAGGGGGGTCTCTGTTTTGGCGCGGTGCAGGCAGGGTCCCTGATTCTAGGTGCACACATGAGGCCACACCGAGCACTGGTAACCCTGACTCTGAGCAAGCCTGGTTCCCACCAACCCATGACAGTCACACATCTTAGTGTTGGAGCTCTTCAGTGACACTAGGGTGGTGTGAAGCTCCCACTGCACAAGGCCCAGGCCCACACAACTCAAAGTTTGAATCTTCTGGTGATAGTCAAAATGGAAAGACGACACAATCCCCAGAGGAAAGAAAATGAGGAGTCGCCAAGAAAGGAAATTAGTGAAATTGAAGCATGCAACATGACATAAAAAGAATTCAGAGTAATGGTTGTACAATTCATTCACCAGATGGATGAGAAAATCAACAACCTATGCAAGAATCAGGAAGAAATGAAAAGTGATATAGCTACAATCAAAAACACCATGGAAAGTTTCAACACTAGACTAGAAGAAGCAGAGGACTGAATTAGTGAGTTAGAAGATAAAGTAGAGAAACAAGCTCAATCTGAACAGCAACTGGAGAAAAAAATTAAAAAGCAGGAGGAGAGCCTAAGGGAGCTTTGCAACAACATGAAACAAAGTAACATACTTATAATAGGGCTGCCAGAAGGACAAGAAGAGCAGCAAGGATTAGAAAATCTATTTGAAGAAATAATGACAGAAAACTTCCCAGATGTGGGGAAGAAAAAAGTTACACAAGTACAGAGAGTCCCAGGCAAGATGAATCCCAAAAGACCCACACCAAGACACATCATAATTACAATGGCAAATCTTCACGACAAAGAGAGAATCTTAAAGGCTGCAAGAGAGAGACAGAGAGTTACCTACAAAGGATCCCTCATCAGATTATCAAATGATTTCTCAGCAGAAACACATCAAGCTAGAAGGGAATGGAAGGAGGTATACAAAGTGTTGCAAAGCAATGGTCTGAATCCAAGAATACTCTACCCAGAAAGACTACCAATCAAAATTCAAGGGGAAATCAGGAGCTTTGCAGACAAAAATTGGCTAAGGGAGTTTATCACTACCAAGCCAGCAATGCAAGAAATGTAAAGGGAATACTGTAAAAAGAAGAAATAAAAAGGTACGAAAGAACACAGACACAAAAATAGAAATGACTACAAGTAGGTACCTTTCAATAATAACTTTAAACGACCATGGACTAAATGCTCCAATCAAAAGACATCCAGTGGCTAAATGGATAAAAAGACATGAGCCATATATATGCTGTCTACAAGAGACCCACCTCAGAACAAGGGACTCACACAGACTGAAAGTGAAGGGATGGAAAAATATCTTTCAGGAAAATGGAAATGAAAAAAAATCTGGGGTAGCAATACTTATATCTGACAAAATAGACCTCAAAGTGAAGGCCATAACAAGAGATAAAGGCCACTTCATAATACAGTGGGGCCTTGACTTACGAGTTTAATTCGTTCAGAGACCGAGCTCATTAAGGAGCTCATTAAGGAGCTTGTTAACTCAAATTACTCTATCAACTCAATGCAAAAAATCGGCCGAGAGACAGCTGGTATCTCAAAAAATTCGTTAGTCAGGACACTCGTAAGTCAAGGCCCCACTGTACTAAAGGGATCAATACAACAAGAGGATATAACCCTGATAAACATATATGCACCCAATATAGGAGCACCCAAATGCATAAAAAAAACTTCTGGAGGATATCAAGGGAAAGATTGACAGCAATACAATCATAGTAGGGGACTTTAATACCCCACTGACATCACTGTAAACAAAAAATCAGCAAAGAAACAGCATTACTAAATTACTAACTAGATCAGATGGAACTAATTAACATCTTCAGAATATATCACCCCAAAGCTACAGAATATACTTCCTTCTCAAGTGCACATGGGACATTTTCAAAGATAGACCACATATTAGGGTACAGGCAAAGTCTCTTCAAATTCAAGAAGATAGAAATCATATCAAACATATTCTCAGATCACAATGGCATAAAATTAGAAATCAACTACAATAAAAACAATGAAAAAAATCAAACACTTGAAGGCTAAATAGCATGCTATTAAACAATGTTTGGGTTACCAAAGAGATCAAATAAGAAATATAAAGCATCCTGGAAAGAAATGACAATGAAAAGACAACAATCCAAAATCTATGGGACATAGTGAAAGCAGTCTTGAGAGGAAAGTTCATAGCTCTACAGGCCTACCTCAAAAAAAAAACAAACAACAACAAAAAAAAAAAACAAAAAAAAAAAAAAAGAAAAAATGGTAGTAAATTATCTAAACCTACAACTTAAAAAATTTATAAAGAGAGCAACAAGAAAAGCCCAGAGTGAGCAGGAGGGAGAAAATAATAAAGATCAGATGGAAATAAATGACATAGAGATTAAATAAATAAATATTAAAAAAAATAAAATCAAGAGCTGGTTCTTTAAAAGGATAAACAAGATCGATGAACCTCTAGCCAGGCTAAGTAATAAAGAAAGAGAGATGACCCAGATAAACAAAATCAGAAATGAAAGAAGTGAAGTAACAACCAACCCCACAGACCTACATACAAAGGATTATAAAAAAAAAAAATACTATAAAAAAACACCATTCTAACAAACTGGAAAACCTAGATGAAATGGAAAAATTCCTAGAAAAATACAAGCTTCCAAAAGTCAGTCAGGAAGAATAAAAAAACCTGAATAGGCTGATAACTACTCATGAAATTGAAATAGTAATAAAAAGACTTCAGTAAACCAAAGCCCTGGACTGGATGGCTTCAAAGGAAAGTTTTATCAAACATTCAAAGAAGAATTAAGAGCTATTCTTCTCAGACTATTCCAAAAAATTCAATAGGAAGGCACAATTCCAAGCTCTTTCTATGAAGCCAGCATAACCCTAATTCCAAAACCAAATAAAGATACTACAAAGAAAGAGAATTATAGGCCAATATCCCTGATGCACATAGATGCTAAAATCCTCAACAAAATTCTAGCAAATCAGATCCAGCATTAAATTTGAAAGATCATACACCACAACCAAATGGGATTTATTCCAGGGATGCAATGCTCATACAATATCTGCAAATCAATAAACAATATAATCACATAAACAAATTGAGAGACAATCACATAATCACATCAATTGATGCAGAAAAAGCATTTGACAAAATCCAACACCTTTCCTGATAAAAAAAACTCTCAGCAAAGTGGGAAGAGAGGGATCATACCTCAACATAATAAAAGCTTTATATGACCAACCTACAGCCAACATCATACTCAATGGGAAACACTAAAACCAATTCCCTTAAGAACAGGAACAAAACAGGGATGTCCACTTTCACCACTCCTATTCGACATAGTACTGGAACTGCTAGCCAAAGCGATCAGACAAGAAGAAATAAAAGGCATCCAAATTGGAAAAGAAGAAGTAAAACAGTCATTATTTGCAGATTACATGATATTGTACATAGAAAACCCTAAAGACTCCATCAAAAAGTTGCTAGACTCAATAAATGAATTCAGCAATGTAGCATGATACACAATTAACACCCAGAAATCTATGGCTTTTTTATACACCAATAATGAACTCACAGAAAGCTTGACTTAAAAACACAATCCCATTTATCATCGCACCAAAGAAATTACGATACCTAGGAATAAACTTAACTAAGGAGGTAAAGACCTATACTCAGAAATTTACCAGACATTGAAAAAAAGAGATAGAGAAAGACATAAACAAATGGAAGAATATACTGTGTTCATGGATTTGTGGAATCAACATCATTATAATGTCCATACTACCCAAAGAAATCTATAGATTTAATGCAATCCCATTAAAATACCAACAGCATATTTCACAGACCTAGAACAAACTATCCAAAAATTCATATGCAATAAAAGCAGACCTCCAGTAGCCACAGCAATCCTGAGAAAGAAGAACAAAGTTGGAGGGATCACAATACCAGATATAAAGCTATACAAAGCCACTGTTCTCAAAACTGTCTGGTTCTGGAACAGGAACAGACATATAGACCAATGGAATAGAACAGAGAACCCAGAAATCGACCCAAACCATTAATATTTGACAAAGGAGACAAGAGCATACAGTGGAGTCAAGACAAGTTTATTGATTTGCAGTCTCTTCAATAAATGGTGTTAGGAAAATTGGACAGATACATGCAAAAAACTGAAACTAGACCACTAAATTACACCATACACAACAATAAACTCAAAATGGATAAAGGACTTAAATGTAAGATGGGAAACCACGAAAACTCTTAGAAGAATTCATAGCCAGCAAAATATCACACATATGCCATAGCACTATCTTTACTGACACAGTTCCTAGGACAATAGAACCTAAGGAGAAAATAAACAAATGGGACTATATAAAAATAAAAAGCTTCTTCCCAACAAAAGAAACCATCACAAAACAACAAGAAAGACCACTGCATGGGAGAACATATTTATCAATGTTATATCCAATAAGGGTTTAATCTCCAAAATTTATAGGGAATTCATACAACTTAACAAAAAGAAGATAAATAATCCAATCAAAAAATGGGCAAAGGACCTAAATAGACACTTTCAAAATAGGACGTACAGAAGGCCCAGAGAAATATGAAAACATGCTCAGAGTCAGTAATCATCCGAGCAATGCAAATAAAAATGATAATGATGTAGCATCTTACACCTGTCAGAATGGCAGTCATCAAAAATAACAAAGGACAAGTGCTGGCAAGGATGTGGAGAAAAAGGAACCCTTGTGCACTGCTGGTAGGAATTCAGACTGATGCAGCCACTGTGGAAGACAGTATGGAGTTTCCTCAAAAAATTAAAAATAGAACTCCCATTTGATTCAGTAATCCCACTTCTAGGAATATATCCCAAGAAACACCAGTCAGAAAGCAGATATGCACCCCTATGTTCATAGCAGCACAATTTTCAATAGCTAATATTTGGAAACAGCCTAAGTGCCCATCAGCAGATGAGTAGATTAAAAAACTGTGGTATATATACACAATGGAATACGACACTGCTGTAGACAAGAAAGAACTCTTACCATTTGCAACAGCATGGATGGACCTGGAGAGCATTATGCTAAGTGAAATAAGCTAGTTGGAGAAAGATAAATATCATATGATATCACTCATATGTAATGAACAACATAAACTGATGAACAAAAATAAAGCCAGAGTCCTAGAAGCATCGAACAGTCTACCCAACCTAAGAGGGAAGGCAGGGGAGTTTGGGGGGTAAGAGATCAACCGAAGGAATTGTATGCATGCATGTGAGAATAAACAAAGGACACAGACAGTAGTGGGGTGTGGGCATGTGCTGAGGGGTGGGGATGGCTGAGGAGACATCAATGGGGGGAAATGAGACTTATGTAATACTTTGTACAAGAAAGAATTTAAAAGAAAAAGAAAAAAATAAAAAGAAGGCAAAATATTCCATTATCTAACTTTTGCATTGATTCCATGTTGAAATGCTATTTTCCATATGTTAAGTTAAAGTGTATTATTAGAATTAAAAATAAAAAAAGTTGTGGTACATTTGCACAATGGAATACTACTCTGTCATAAAAAAGGAAGAAAAATTTACCCTTGGTGACAGCATGGATAGACCTGGAGAACAGGTTTATTGAATAAACTGGTTTATTGAAATAAGCCAGTCAGAGAAAGACAAATACCATGATTTCACTCATATGTGAAATCTAATGAAAAAAAAAGAACTAACAAGCAAATTGCATACAGACTCATAGATAGAGAGCAGGCTGATATCTGTCGGGGTGGGGTAGGTTGGGGGCTGGGTTGGGTATGTAGGCATTGAGCAAAAAAGAAAAAAAACAAAACAAAAAATATTCAAGAAAACAGATAAGTGTGGTGATTACCAGGGGGAGTTTGGTTTGGGGAAGGGGAGGTGGAGGAGGGTATGGGGGGAATAAATGGTTATGGAAAGAGACTTGACTTTGGGTGGTAAAAATATAATACAATGTATTGTAGAATTGTGCACCTGAAACCTCTATAATTTTGTTAATCAGTATCACCCCAATAAATTCAATAAAAAGGAAAAGAAAGAAAATGAAGTAAGACAGGATATTAAAATAATTAGTATAAATTTGTTCTCTGACGACAATGAAATCAAACTAGAAATAATTAGCAGTCAACTAACAGAAAAATCTCCAAATATTAGGAAAAATAACTCACTACTAAATAATCCAGCAAAGAGGAAGTGTGAAGGAAAAAAATACATTCAATTTAATGAAAATCCAACATGTCAAAATGTATGAGATACCACTAAAGCTAGTAAGAAAATTACAGCATTAAATCTATATTAAAAACGAGGAAGATTCTCAAATTAATTATCTCAGATCCCATGTCAAGAATATAGAAAATAATGGAACAAAATAAGCCCTAAGTATGTAGAAGGAAGGAAATAAAAAGAAAATCAGCAAATAATTATTCTAAAAACAATAAAGAAAATCAAAACAAAATTAGTTATTGGAAAATATGAAAATTTACAAACCTCATTGAAATAAAAAAATGTTCTCTGTGATGCTCATGTGAAGAGGAAAAAATGACTACAGACTGGGAGAAAATATTTTTCAAACCACATATAGATACTAATGTATCTAGGATACATAAAGAGTACTCAAAACTCAACAATGAAGAAAGGAAATGACAAAACAACAACAAACAAACATGAAAATACATTTCATTAAACAGTATATACAAATAATGAATAAGAACATAAAAAGATTTCAACATCACTAGCCATTAGAGAAGTTCATATTAAAACCACAGAAAGATATCACAACACACCTATAAAAATGGTTTCTAAAAAAATGACACTGCCAAATGCTAATGAGGATGCAAAGTAACTTCATCATGCATACTTTGCTGGTGGGAATACAAAAGAGTATAGCCAATCTCAAAAACATTTTGGCTGTTTCTTTAAAAATCTAAACTTGGAACTACTGTACAACCCAACAGTTGTCTTCCTGGGCATTTAGCCAGAGAATTAAACTTATGTTCACACAAAGCCTGTCCACAAATATTTATAGCAGCTTTATTCATAATAGATTCAAAGTGTAAACAACCCATATGACCTTCATTGTGTGAATGATTAAGAAAACTGTAGTAAACCCATATTACAAAATACTAATCAACAAGAAAAGGAAATGAGCTATTGATAAACAACTGGATGGATCTTCAGACAACTATGCTGAGTGAAAAGCATCAATCTGAAAAGGTTTCATATTGTATGATTCCATCTAAATAACATTATTGAAATTAAAAAATTATAGAAAAGAGAAAAAGAAAAGTTAGTGGTTGCCAGGGGTTAAAGTGGGGTGGTGGTGTGAGAGAAATGGGTGTAGCTATAAAAAGAGCATGAGTGATCCTTGTGGTGATGAAAATATGTTCTGTCTTTATCAATGTCAAAATCCTGGCCATAATATTGTACCATAGTTTTGCAAGACGTTACCATTAGGAAAAACTGGATAAAGGGTTCATGGGACCTCTCTATATTATTTATTATGATTGTATGTGAATCTATAATTATCTCAATATAAAAAGTTTATCTTAAAAGGAATGGAAGGGAAATTAATTAATAGGTAGAGGGGAGGAAGGAAACAAAAATATTCTCTCTCTCTCTCTCTCTCTCTCTCTCTCTCTCTCTGTCTCTCTCTCTCTCTCCCCCTCTCTCCCTCTTAGTTAATACGGTTGGAGTTTCAATGACAAATTTTTGAATAAGGGTGAAAAGTTGCAAAAAAAATTACACAAACCATTTATTTTAAAAGTCTGGAAAGAAACAGATCAGTTATCAGTATGGGTTATCTTATGTAGGTGAGGTAGAAACAGAACTAATTGGGGATGTGTATAGAGAGAAAGGGATCATTAAAATATAATAAAAACTAGAAAAGAAAAGTTCACTAGTATCATACATATATGTGTGGGTAATATGCATAAAAACTAGAGAAAGATAGCTAGAATTAGATCTTTATATCCATGAGTATGTCTATAATGTATTATTAAGAGGAAGAGTTTTATACCAATACTAGTGACCCAGTGCACGAAATTCATGCACCGGGGAGGGTATGTTCCTCAGTCTGGCCTGCACCCTCTCCAATTTGGGACCCCTCGAAGGATGTCCTACTGCCAGTTTACAGGGATCGGGCCTAAACCGGCAGTCAGACATCCCTCTCGCAATCCAGGACTGCTGGCTCCTAACCACTCACCTGCCTGCCTGCCTGCCTGATTGCCTCTAACCACTCTGCCTGCCAGTCTGCTTGCTCCCAACTGCCCCCCCCGCTGCCAGCCTGCTTGCCCCCAAATGCCCCCCCGCCAGCCTGATCACCCCAAACTGCCCCCCCTGCTGGCCTGCTCACCCCTACCTTCCCTCCCCACTGGCCTGCTCATCCCCAACTGTCCCCCTGCTGGCCTGCTCACTCCAAACTGCCCCCCCCCCCCGCTGTCCTGATCACCTCCAACTGACCCCCAATGATGGCCTGCATGTCCCCAACTGGACCCCCTGCTGGTCGCTTACCCCCAACGGCCCTGCCCCCCACCAGCTTGATCACCCACAACTGCCCTCCCCTCTTGGCCTCTAACCCCCTCTACCTCAGTCCCGCCACCATGGCTTTGTCCAGAAGAACATCTGGAAGGTCTCCCAGTCTAATTAGAATATTACCCTATTAGTATAGATGAATTATTTTATAGAATGGACATTTTATTACAGATGGTTTCCCATGGCATTTTTTCTAAAGAAGTAAAAATTACTTCAAAAAATATTTCAGGAAGACTTTGAGAAATTTACAGTATCTGCTTTTCTTCCAAGAAAGTTGTCACTTTTATGCCAGAGTGAGAATTATTTGTATGCTTTGTATGTCAGCATTGGGCCACTGTGACTGGGGGGCACTTAGCTTGACTTGAGAGTAATTATCTTGCTCACTGGCTGGGAGGGAGGGTGTGTGGCAGAGGAGATAAATACTCAGTTCTGGATTATTCATAGATTGCCGACTTTCTGGATTGATTGTGCAAGCCCCTCCTTTTATTGATGTCCACCTTCTATTGACAGACATCTACCCTGGTAGAGAAATGAGATGAAACTCTCTTTCTTTTCATTGTAAAAAGCATTTGAATTCCTAAGGTGTGATAAGGCCTCCCAGCCATCCACAGTCAAGGTACACATTTTCATGGAGGATGTTCTCACTCTTGAATAAATCAAAACAATTTTTTCTTTTAATTTAAACTTTCTTCTATAACTGTTTTTTTGTTATTTAAAAGCTAGTTTTTTTGAAACTACTTCCAAAGCTTTTCAAGCTGTATATGTCCTTGGAATGAATTTATAAATTAGAATTGAGCCCGGCCAGTGTGACTCAGTGGTTTAGCATCGACCTATGAACCAGGAAGTCACAGTTTGATTCCAGGTCAGGCCACATGCCCGGGTTGTGGGCTTGATCCCCAGTACGGGGCGTGTAGGAGGCAGCCGATCAATGATTCTCTCTCATCATTGATGTTTCTTTCTTTTTTTTAAAAAAAATATATTTTATTGCTTTTTTACAGAGAGGAAGGGAGAGGGATAGAGAGTTAGAAACATCAATGAGAGAGAAATATCGATCAGTTGCCTCCTGCACGTCTCCTACCGGGGGTGTGCCCGCAACCAAGGTACATGCCCTTGACCGGAATTGAACCTGGGACCCTTCTGTCCACAGGCCGACGCTCCATCCACTGAGCCAAACCAGCCAGGGCTCATCATTGATGTTTCTACCTCTCTCCCTCTCCCTTCCTCTCTGAATCAGTAAGAATATATTTTAAAGAATTATTTTTGTATTTTTATTGATTTTAGAGAGAGGAAGGGAGAGAGAGAGAAATCGACCTGCTGTTTCACCCAGTCACCCACTCACTGGTTGACTCCTATATGTGCTCTGACCCTGACCCGGGATCGAACCTGCAACCTTGGTGCATCAGAATGATGCCCCAACCAACTGAGCCAACTGGCCAGGACTAGGCACATTCTGTAGATCAAGGGTGGAACGTCTGGCCTGTGGTGCTGGGGTCCAACCCCAGCAGGTCCAGGGGTCCCCAAAGGTGTGGACGGAGTCGGCGAAGAAGGAATGACACAGAGACAGCGTTCAGTTGATCAACAGCCTAGCCAGGATCTCTAGCCAAGTTCTGGTCAGGATCTCCAGCGAAGTTCTGGTTAGGATCTCCTGCCAGGTTCTGTGTCCATGTTCTCTTGCTAGGTTCTCCAGCCAGGTTCTCCATCCAGGTTCTGTAGCCATGTTCCCTCGCTAGGTTCTGTCCAGGTTCTCCAGCCAGGGGAAGAGAGAGAGAAGAGAGAGAGAGAGAGAGAGAGAGAGAGTGAGAGAGAGAGAGAGAGAGGTATATATGTTTGTAAATAACAAAACATATATTTGATGCTCTTAGAAAGTCTTATTTTCTTTCATTAAAACTTGTGCAGTATAGGGAACTCCATAGATTCTCTGAATTTGAAGAAAGTTAGAGGGAAAGGTACTAATTCAGAGTTCCTTGGGAAAATGGGTCACATATATTTTTTTATGTTTATTTTTTTAAATCAAAACCTGAAATATTTTCTATTCAGAAAATATATTTGGATCTAAATATCTTCTATAATTTTAACCCTAAAATATCAATGTAAATATTTTTAAAATGGTTGCGATGTCTGTTTGTTTTAAATAAGTTAGGTTACTGAAGTTCTACATGTTACTGGATCACCTGGGGTAATTTTCTGATTGGAAAATTAAGAATTATAGTCAGAGGGGAGGACATGAGAATTTTTAAAGAACATATTCAATTTACTTTAGAAGCCGAACCTCTCTTATCATGTGACTTGTTTTGTATGTTTGTTAAACTATATTATCACATAAGCATTGCTGCTATTGGGACAAACAGTGACAGTTGATTCGGGTCATTTAAATGTCACCTGTCTGTTTTAATTTGTATGTTCGTTTTGACTCTGTCATATGCTCAAACTTCAGTGGAAGTCATGAGAACCTGTTATTTTTGCCTGCTCCCTCCTTTACGTTGGAAATACTCTTTTTTACTCAGAGGGACCTTAACTTTAATGTAAGGGATTGTTTCCATTGCCAACTTTTTTCTTCCTTGCCAAGTAAGAGAGTTGTTGTGAACTCTTTAGTGATGCCTTCCCCAGGATATTTGCAGATGTGCTTGGGAAAAGTCATTTCATCCCCGACCTTTGCATGTCAGGTGCTGGGGTGCCGGGGTGCTGCCATGCCTGCGCCCCCATCCCTCCCTTAGCATCGCAGATCAGGGGGCGGCAGGCATGGCTGCACCCTGGGGCTGCACCAGGTGCCCAGGGTGCTGCCATGCCTGCTGCCCTGCCTCTCCCTTCACGATTGCAGATCCGGGGGCCCGCAGGCATGGCTGCACCCAGTCCCCCGGGTGCAGCTGTGCCTGTGGCCCCGCTCCTCACTTCCCCGATCTCAGATCAGGGGACCACAGGCACCTCAGCACCCAGTGCCCTGGGTGCCGCCATGCCTGTGGCCCTGCCCCTCCCTTCACATCACAGATCAGAGGGCCACAGGCACGGCTACACCTTGGGGCTGCACCAAGTACCGAGGGTGCTGCCATGCCGGCTGCCCGCCACTCCCTTCACGATTGCAGATCCGGGGGCCGCAGGCAGGCTGCACCCGGTCCCCCCAAGCAGCCGTGCCTGTGGCCTCGCCCCTCCCTTCACGATAGCAGATCAGAGGGCTACAAGCATAGCTGCACCCTGGGGCTGCACCCAGTGCCTGTGACCCCGCCACTCACTTCCCAATCTCAGATCAGGGGACCACAGGTACCTCAGCATCCGGTGCCCTGGGTGCCGCCATACCTGTGGCTCCGCCCCTCCCTACACAAGGGTGGTAGGCTTGGCTGCACCCTGGACCTGCACCCAGTGCCCAGGGTGCTGCCGTGCCTGGGGCCCGGCTCCTCCCTTCGCCATCGCAGATCAGGGGGCCGGAGGCCAGCCAGCACCCCTGGCCCTGGAGGTCCTGCACCCCGGCTCTCTCTTCCTCTGATCGCCATGGCGATCACTGGCACCCCCGGCTGGGGGATGTCACCTGGCCCGCCTATGTATGCAAATTAGCCGCCATCTTTGTTGGCGGTTAATTTGCATATCACCCTGATTAGCCAATGGGAAGGGTAGCAAAGTTACGGTAATTACCATGTTTGTCTATTATTAAATAGGATATTTGTATGCTTCCATTTCACCTAGACCAAATGACAAACAAACAAAGCAGCCAAGCTCTAGGCATGAATGCTGGGTTAGACTGTCTTCAAAGATAGCTACCAATAACCCCACCCTGCCTCCTTCAGGGTAATTTATTGCACAGCAATAGATACATGGGACATATTTATAGATATCTAAATGTTTGTAAAGAAAAAAGAATGTTGTAAACAAAAACTTACTATTAAAAGTGATTGCTTAGCAGTGGCAGCAGGAATAAGACAGAGATGATTAACTTCTTTTTACATCTTTTCTAAAAAATTATTTTATTTTCCCCAACACCACTTATCCCCTCTATGCCTTCTTCCACCTCTACTCCCCAACCCCACAATCACCACACAGTTGCTTTTACTTTAAATGTCTTTAAATTATGTCATAGGGTTTTACAAGTGAATATTATTTTCTAATTTGAAAATCATCAATTAAAGAAAAATTTTACAAGAAGAAATAAAATATTCTATTTAGTTTTTTGTTGTTATTGTTAGGGTTAGCCTTGAAAAACTATCTTCCTCTCATTTTATTATTTTCTGTTATTTGCTATGGCATTCCACAGACCTCAGTCTCAGACAGCTGTATAGAATGTGGTTTCATAAACAGCTTTATAAATTAACTTTCTTTAAAAAATAAGGGCCAAAAACATATGCAATGAAAGTGGTTGTGGATTGACAACTAAAACATTCTTAATCTCTTTAAATATGCTGTAAAAATTAAACAAGAGAGAGGCATTAACAAAATTGATTTTAAAATATTCTTAGTAATGCAGTCTACAAGATACATTAGAAAAATGTATTAGCTCACAAAATATTTTATTGGTCTTTAAAATTTTCACTAGCTTTCTCTGTCTTTAGTAGTGATATAGCAATAATAAGTCTGCAAGAAATTTATCAGAAGCATGATAAAATGATAATGTTTTCGCTGTGGATTGCAGTTTTCATTTTTATTACATTTTATATTTATTAAATACTTGATTTCTTTAGTATCTTGCTGGATTTCTTATACCTCTAAAATTCCTAGCCAATGCCATTTTCATTGATTCAATTCAACAGATTTATAACTGTGTATCCAGCAGACTGTGCCAAGTGCTTGAAGAAAGAAAATGAAAGTTTTTAAAAAAGAAGGGAAATTGTCATTAACTAGTGTGGAAAGCAAAAAAATTTAGAGGTTAAGCCACAAAAACTAGACCAAGTGGATTCTATTTGAGTTGTTCTTAAGGATAGTTAAGAATTTTGTAGGCAGACAAGACATGGAACTATATTGAAGACAGACTGGAAGGGTACAGAAAAACACTGAACAGTGAAAGAGCCTGGTGTGCTTAAAGAAGAAAATGAGGATGAAGGGATCTGATTGGCAGGGAATAGTAAAATTAAATACAAAAGCTCTTTTCCAACAAGGCTGTTAATTTAGTGGGGGAAAGGATAAATTTTTCAACAACTGATGCTGGAACAACTAGATATAGACATGAAAAAAAAAATGAACTCAGACTCCTTCATTAGACCATACATAAAAATTAATTGCCTGTGGTTACAGACATAAATGGAAGTGCTAGCATTAGAAGACTTTTAGAAGAAAACATAGGAGTAAATCTTTATAACCTTGGATTGGGTTAAGCTAAGTCTTCTTAGACACAACACGGAAAACATAAACAACATTAGAATAAAATAAGATAATTTGGTATTCATCAAATTTTTAAAATTTGTACTTCAAAGTACATCATCAAAAAAGTTAGATGACAACCCCATAGGATAGGTGAAATATTTTCAAATTATGTATCTGATAAGGACTTCTATATAAGAATATATGAAAGCTCCTACAACTCAACACTTTAAGAAGATATATAATCCAATTTAAAATCCTTAAAAAGAGATTTAACCAACATTTATTCAAGGAATATAGATATATATATATACACTAGAGGCCTGGTGCACAAAAATTTGTGCACTCCAGGGGGTCCCTCAGCCTGGCCTATGCCCTCTCGCAGTCTGGGACCCATTGGGGGATGACCACCTGCTGGTTTAGGCCCGCTCCCTGGGGGATTGGGCCTAAGCTTGCAGTCAGACATCCCTCTGGCAGCCTGGGAGCCCTCGGGGGATGTCCACTTGCAGGCAGGGAGCAGGCCTAAGCTGCAGTCAGACATCCTTAGTGCTGCTGAGGGGGTGGGAGAGGCTCCTACCACCACCGCTGTACTGGCAGCCATCAGCCTGGCTTGTGACTGAGCAGAGCTCCCCCTGTGGGAGCGCACTGACCACCAGGAGCATCTTCTGCATTGAGCGTCTGCCCCCTGGGGGTCAGTATGTGTCATAGTGACCAGTCATTCCCAGTCTTTCTGCTGTTAGGGTCAGTGTGTATATTACCCTTTTATTATATAGGATAGAGGCCTTGTGCATGGGTGTGGGCCAGCTGGTTTGCCCTGAAGGGTGTCCCAGATAAGGATGGGGGTCCCCACTGGGGTGCCTGGCCAGCCTGGGTGAGGGGCTGATGGCTGTTTGCAGCTGGTCACACCCCCTTCAGGGTGGGGGGGCCCCACTGGGGTGCCTGGCCAGCCTGGGTGAGGGGCTGATGGCTATTTGCGGGCTGGTCAAGCCCCGCCCAGTGGGGACCCTCACCCCATGGAGGTTTGGCCATCCTGGATGAAGGGATGATTGGTGTTTGCAGGCTGGTCACATCCCCTTCAGTGTGGGGGTCCCCACTGGGGTGCCTGGCCAGCCTGGCTGAGGGGCTGAGGGCCGTTTTCAGGCTGGCCAAGCCCCTCAGCGATGGAAGCTCCCAGTCTCTCCTTTTTTACTTTTTTTTTTTAATTCTGGGATTTATTTACCTTCTATAATTGAAACTTTGCTGCCTTCAGTGGAGCTCAGAGCTGGCCGGGAAGCTTGGCTTCCTCCATCACTGGAGAAACCAAGCCTCCTGCTCGCTTCAGCTCTGTGGCTGCCGGCCACCATCTTGGTTGGGTTAATTTGCATATAGTCGTGCTGATTGGCTGGTGGGCATGGCTTAAGTTGTAGCAAAGGTATGGTTAATTTGCATGTTTGTCTTTTATTAGGTTATATAAATATATATATAGCCAATAGACACAGGAAAAGGTGCTCAACATCATTAGTCATTAAGGAAATGCAAATCAAAACCACAATCAGATACTATTTCATACCTAATAGGATGGCTATAATAAAAAACACAGGTAAGTGTTGATGATGTAGAGAAATTGAGATCCTCATACACTCTTGGTAGAAATTTAAACTGATACAGCCACTTGGAAAACAGTTTATCAGTTCATCAAAAAGTTTAACACAGAGTTACTATATGACCCAGCAATTCCAAGTTTGTACCCAAAAGAAATAAAAATATATGTTCACACAAAAACATGTGATAGATACTTATAATAACATTGGTCATAATAGTCAACAAGCAGGAAAAATTCAAATACCAATAAACTGATGACTAGATTACTAAATGTAATATGTCCATACAATGGAATATTATTCATCCTAATAAAAGAGAAATGGTAATTAGCATACAACCGCTACCTTTCCCATTGGCTAATCAGGGCAATATGCAAATTAACTGCCAGCCAAGATGGCGGCTGGCAGCCAGGCAGCTTAAAGCGAACATGAGGCTTGCCTGCTTCAGTGATGGAGGACTCCAATGTTCCCCGCCTGCCGCTGCCGGCCACTGAGCTTCAACTCTAAGCAACTATGTTACAAATATAGAAGCTAAACAAAACCCCAGAAACCTACTTTAGTCGGCCGGGCTTCAGCCAGCAGGATCGCAACATTGTTTCAAATACAGAAGGTAAACAAAGGCCAGAAACCTGCTTTCAGCAGCCAAGGCCTAAGAGCTGGAGCCAAGCCTCAAAGCTAAAGCTGGCCCAGAATAAAAAAAGAAAAAAGAAAAAAGAAAAAAAGGAGCGGTTGGGAGCTTCAGTCACCCACCAGCCTGAAAACAGCCCTCAGCCCCTCACCCAGACTGGCCAGGGACCCCAGTGGGGATGCCCACCCTGAAGGGTCTGTGACCAGCTGCAAACAGCCATCATCCCCTCATCCAGGCTGGCTAGGCACCCCAGTGGGGACCCCAACCCTGATCCAGGACACCCTTCAGGGCAAACCAGCCAGCCCCCACCCATGCACCAGGCCTCTACCCTATATAGTAAAAGGGTAATAATATACCTCCCAGGACCGGGATCAGCGGAGCCAAGAGGCCTCCCGGCACCGGGATCAGCGTGACAGGGGGCAGCGCCCAAACTCCCTGATCGCCCTGTGGCTCTGTGTGTGACAGGGGGCGGGGCCACAACCTCCCTATCCGCCCTGCTCAGTTCCTGACAGGGGAAGGCGCACCAAACCCCTGATAAGCCCTGCTCTGTGCCTGAAAGGGGGAGCTCCCCAACCCCCTAATCACCCTGCGGCTCTGTGTGTGACAGGGTAGAGCCATAACCTCCCCATTGGCCCTGCCCTGAGTGTGAGAGTGGCGGCGCCCCAACCCCCTGATTGGCCCTGCTCTGTGTGTGACAGGGGGCGGTGCCCCAACTCCCCTATCGGCCCTACTCTGTGAGTGATAGGGGGGAGCTCCTCAACCCCCTGATGGGCCCTGCTCTGTGCATGACAGGGGGCAGCGCCCCAACCCCCTGATTGGCCCTGCTCTGTGCGTGACAGGGGGTGGTGCCTCAACCTCCCCATCGACCCTGCCTTGAGTGTGACAGGGGATGGTGCCCCAAACCTCCTATTGGCCCTACCCTGAGCTTGACTGAGGGTGTCATTGTAACCTCCCAATCCGCCCTGTTCTGTGCATGACAGGGGGCGGTGCCTCAACTCCCCAATCGGCCCTGCTCTGAGCCCGACCAGGGGCTGCACCTAGGGATTGGGCTTGCCCTCTGCCACCCGGGAGCAGGCCTAAGCCAGCAGGGCATTATCTCCCGAGGGGTCCCAGACTGCGAGAGGGCACAGGCAGGGCTGAGGGACCCCCACCTCCCCCCCGAGTGCACAAATTTTTGTGCACCGGGCCTCTAGTCAATAAATAAAAATGAAGTACTGATACCTGCCTCAACATGAATAAACCTTGAAAGCACTATGGTGAGAGAGTAACCAAGCACAAAAAAACAAATATCATATGATCCCATTTTTATGAAATGTCCAGAATAGGCACATCCATTGAGAGAGAAAGTAATTAGTGGTGTCCAAGAGACCAGAGGATAGTATTGAGGGGTTAATAAGAAGTGACTGATAATGTGTGTGTGGTTTCTGTTTGGAGTGATGAAAATGTTCTCAAATTGATGGTGATGAGGGTTGCACAATTCTGTGAATATACTAAAAACCATTGAATTGTACACTTTAAATGGGTGAATTGTATGACACATAAGTTATATTCAATAAATAAATTTGTTTTTCAAAAATCTATGTTATGTTAAAAAACAAAAACATAGACTCTGAGCCAACCTAGAATCTGTTAGAATCTGTGCTCTACCACTTACCAGTATGAAGGCCTGAGCTAGTTAATTTTTCTGCACCTAATTTCTTTATCTATAAATAAATGAGTACTTCCAGCTGAGATCTCAAGGAAAATTTACAGAGTTGGAATTTGAGGTGGTCTCAAAGACAATGTGTATTTATAGATTATGAGATAAAGGCCTTAAAAGGGAGGATAAAGAACTAACACTTCTGGAGCACCTATTGTGTGTCAGGGTATGTGCTAAGCATTCTATGTACATTACTGAAGTTTATTCTGACTGCTCTATACTTATAAAAACATTTGACTGAGTTAAATGACTAGTGTTTTAAAGACTCACCCAGTGTCTCCTGAGTGATACCTGTGAGAAGTGAAGTGTAGGTGGCCAGAAAAAGGCTGGGGATATGGGCAGTTAGGCTGCTTTGGAACTTTGATGGCCAGATAAGTTTTCTGGATTTTATCGCATGGGTGACAGGGAACATGGTATTGCTTATCAAAAAATGTCATAAGCAGTAGGAAAGTATTTTTACAAGTAAAAATGTAAATTCATGTTGTATCTACACTAATAAAAGACAAAAATGCTAATTGACCATTCCTTCACTACGCCCAGAAGCCATTCAAAAGAGTATGCAAATTAACCCAACAAAGATGGCCATTAAATTTGCATACTGCAGGCGAGTGGAACAGCGACATCTGCCACCCACCCCGCCGCCATCCAGGTCTGCCATCTGTGACCAGGGGTGGCAGGGCAGTACAGCACCATCCACGGACCGCCCTGCCACCATCTGGGCTTCCCTTGTGAGACCGGGGTGGCGGGGCGGGACAGCGTTGCTGCTCTGTCACCCCAGCTTCCTCATCACAGCTGTAGAAACTGACAGCAGAGAGGAGGAAGTCCCACCCCGACAATATCAGCCGTTGGTCACACAGCTCTAAGCGGCCTGACAGGCAGGACTCTCATTCACCTGCATTTTACCGTTACAGTAGAGAGGTGGGACTATGTACAAAGAAAAAAGGTTGGTACAACATAGCTCTGCAGCCAAAAGATGCCGGTGTTATCAACAGAAAATGTCTGCAGAGCAACGTGCATCTGATCTTGAAAGAAGGCGGCGCCTGCAACAGAATGTATCTGAAGAGCAGCTACTAGAAAAACGTCGCTCTGAAGCTGAAAAACAGCAGCATCTTTGACAGAAAGTGTCTAAAGACCAACGTGCCTTTGAAGTTGAAAGAAGGTGGTGGCGATGACAGAATATGTCTAGAGAACAGCCATCAACAAGTACTACCAATACCGGTAGGTGCCGGAAGCCGGTCCATCCTTGCTGCTTGACACAGTCGCTGCAGGAAAGAAACATCTGCACAGCATATGTTTCAAGGGACCTGGCGTATATAGCATACTGTTCTTAATATGTTTGCTCCCCTTAACGCTGTGTGTTTTAACCAAGGTCACCTCTCCAAGAAAGGTTGTTTCCCCAGGTAGGAATTTTTCCCTGAAGTCAGGGAGGGGATGCCTCTCCTAGAAAGGTTGTTTCCCCAGGTAGGAATTTTTCCCTGAAGTCAGGGAGGGCATGAAACTCCTTAACTAAGTGCCAGGCGGGCAGTTAATCACTACAAACAATCATGCTTAAGCTACATAATCTTTACTCCCTGGAATGGAGATAAGAAACGCCCTAACCTTTGTAATAGAAATTGACAGGATTAAAATCAACTGGTATAAATACGGATGTAACAAGACAATAAACAGCAGAACTTCGCTGGAGATCCAGACCAGAACTTGGCTGGAGATCCTGGCTAGAGATCCTGGCTAGGCTGCTGATCAACTGAACGCTGTCTCCGTGTCCTTCCTTCTTCGCTGACTCCGTCCACACCTTTGGGGACCCCTGGACCCGCTGGGGTTGGACCCCGGCAGGTAGGAACTGCCTTCTCAGCAAAAATGGAGTACACGAGGATGCAATTCCAGAACATAGTTGTGGTGGAATGACTGTTAGATGTGAATTTTGCCTATCCCTAAATTTTTCTGGTGAAAAAACATCCGATGGGAAATTTACTCGATGTTGTAGCAAAGGGAAAGTCTGTCCAAATGATATACATTTTCCAAATTACTCGGCATATTTTAAAAAAATTAATGACAAACGAAGATTCTGACAGTAAAAATTTCAGGAAAATATTCGATCCATAAATAGTTCTTTTGCTTTTGCTTCCATGGGTGCTAATATTGCATCGCCATCAGGATATGGGCCATACTGTTTTTAGAATACACGGGCAAGTTCATCAACGTACTGGAACTTTACACCCTTTGGATGGTGTTTCTCGGAAGTTTCCTCAACTCTATATTTTGGATACAGCCAAAGCTACAAGTAAAAGATTAGCAATGCCAGAAAACCAAGGTTGCTCACAAAGACTCATGATCAACATCAACAACCTCATGCATGAAATAAATGAATTAACAAAGTTGTACAAGATGCTACATGAGGTAGAAAAGGAAGCCCAATCTGAAGCAGCAGGAAAAGGCATTGCTCCCACAGAAGTAACAATGGCAGTTAAATACGATCGTAACAGTGACCCAGGTAGATATAATTCTCCCCGTGTAACCAAAGGTGCTGTCATATTCAGAAACGAAGATGGAGAACCTCCTTTTGAAAGGGACTTGCTCATTCATTGTAAAGCAGATCCTAATAATCCAAGTGCCACTAAAATGAAACAAATCAGTATCTTGTTTCCTTCATTAGATGCAATGACATATCCTATTCTTTTTCCACATGGTGAAAAAGGCTGGGGAACAGATATTGCATTAAGACTCAGAGACAACAGTGTAGTCAACAGTAATACTAGACAAAATGTAAGGACACGAGACACACAAATGCAGTATTATGGATTTCATCTCTCTGTGAGGGACACGTTCAATCCTATTTTAAATGCAGGAAAATTAACTCAACAGTTTATTGTGGATTCGTATTCAAAAATGGAGGCCAATTGGATAAATTTCATCAAAGCAAACCAATATAAGTTGAGAGTTGAAAAATATAGTGGCTTGATGGATTATCTCAAATCTAGAACTGAAAATGACAATGTGCCGATTGGTAAAATGATAATACTTCCATCATCTTTTGAAGGTAGTCCCAGAAATACGCAGCAGCGATATCAGGATGCTATGGCAATTGTAACGAAGTATGACAAGCCTGATTTATTTATAACCATGACATGCAACCCCAAATGGGCAGATATTACAAACAATTTACAACGCTGGCACAAAGTTGAAAACAGACCTGACTTGGTAGCCAAAGTTTTTAATATTAAGCTGAGCGCTCTTTTAAATGATATTTGAAAATTCCATTTATTTGGCAAAATAATAGCTAAGATTCATGTCATTGAATTTCAGAAACACGGACTGCCTCACGCTCACATATTATTGATATTAGATAGTAAGTCCAAATTACGTTCAGAAGATGACTTTAACCATATAGTTAAGGCAGAAATTCCAGATGAGGACCAATGTCCTCGACTTTTTCAAATTGTAAAATCAAATATGGTACATGGACTATGTGGAATGCAAAATCCAAGTAGTCCATTTATGGAAAATGGAAAATGTTCAAAGGGATATCCAAAAGAATTTCAAAATGTGACCACTGGAAATATTGATGGATATCCCAAATACAAACGAAGATCTGGTAGCACCATTTCTATTGTAAATAAAATTGTCGATAATACTTGGATTGTTCCTTATAACCCGTATTTGTGCCTCAAGTATAACTGTCATATAAATGTTGAAGTCTGTGCATCAATTAGAAGTGTCAAATATCTATTTAAATACATCTATAAGGGGCACGACTGTACAAATATTCAAATTTCTGAAAAAAAGTATTATTGATCATGACAAAGTACAGGACTTCATTGACTCAGGTATGTGAGCACAACTGAGGCTGTTTGGAGACTTTTTGGAATGTGAATGCATGACCAATCTCATGCAATCACAAGATTAGCTATTCATTTGCCAAATGATCAGAATTTATATTTTCATGCAGATGATTTTGCTGAAGTTTTAGATAGGACAAAAAGGCATAACTTGACTTCGATGGCTTGGTTCTTATTGAATAGAGAAGACTCTGATGCATGTAATTATTATTATTGGGAGATTCCACAGCATTATGTATTTAATAATTCTTGTGGCCAAAACGCTAAAAGGGTGGGAATAAAGTATTAGGTAGACTGTTCACTGTGAGCTTTAGAGAACCAGAATGATATTACCTTAGACTTTTGCTTCTGCATGTAAAAGGTACGGTAAGTTTTGAGGATCTGCGAACTGTAGGTGTAACTTATGATACCTTTCGTGGAGGTCCTAAACACCGAGGATTATTACTTGATGACACTATCTGGAAAGATACGATTGACGATGCAAATCATCCTTAATATGCCCAAACAACTACGGCAACTTTTTGCATATATGTGTGTTTGGATGTCCTTCTGATGCAGACAAATTATGGGATGAGAATAAATCTCATTTTATTGAAGATTTCTGTTGGAAGTTACACCAAAGAGAAGGTGCCTGTGTAAACTGTGAAACGCATGCCCTTAAGAAAATTCAGGAGGTATTCACATTGCATGGAATGAAATGTCCACATTTCAAACTTCCGGACTATTCTTTATTAATGAATGCAAGTACATGTGATCAATTGTATGAGCAATGGGCAGAGGTTTTGATAAATTCTCTGAATGATGAACAGTTGGCAGCCTTTCAGACCATAACTTCACCATCGAAGATCAAACTGTACACCCCAAATGCTTTTTTTTGGATGGTCCAGGTGGTAGTGGAAAAACATATCTGTATAAAGTTTTAACACATTATATTAGAGGTCGTGTTGGTACTGTTTTACCCACAGCGTCTACAGGAATTGCTACAAATTTATTTCTTGGTGGAAGAACCTTTCATTCCCAATATAAATTACCAATTACATTAAATGAAACTTTAAATTCTAAACTTGATGTAAAGAGCGAAGTTGCTAAAATCATTAAAAAGGCCCAACTTCTTATTATTGATGAATGCACCATGACATCTAGTCATGCTATAAACGCCATAGATAGATTACTAAGAGTAATTATGAATTTGAATATTGCATTTGGTGGGAAAGTTCTCCTTCTCAGAGGGGATTTTCGACAATGTCTCAGTATTGTACTGCATGCTATGCGATCGGCCATAGTACAAACAAGTTTAAAGTACCGTGATGTTTGGGGATGTTTCAGAAAGTTGTCTCTTAAAACAAATATGAGATCAGAGGATTCTGCTTATAGTGAATGGTTAGTAAAACTTGGGGATGGCAAACTTGATAGCAGTTTTCATTTAGGAACGGATATTATTGAAATCCCCCTTGAAAATGATTTGTAACTGATTTATTATTGAAGCCACCTTTGGAAATAGTATATCTATAGATAATATTAAAAATATATCTACATGTGCAATTCTTTGTCCAAAAAAATGAGCATGTTCAAAAATTAAATTAAGAAATTTTGGATATACTTGATGGAGAGTTTCACACATATTTGAGTGATGATCCCATTGGCTCAACAGATGATGCTGAAAAGGAAAATTTTCCCATCAAATTTTTTAATAGTATTACTCCTTCGGGAATGCCATGTCATAAATTAAAATTGAAAGTGGGTACAATTATCATGCTATTGAGAAATCTTAATAGTAAATGGGGCCTTTGTAATGGTACCAGATTTATTATCAAAAGATTACTACCTAACATTATCGAAGCTGAAGTATTAACAGGATCTGCAGATGGAGAGGTTGTTCTGATTCCAAGAATTGATTTGTTCCCATCTGACACTGGTCTCCCATTTAAATTAATTCGACGACAGTTTCCCATGATGCCAGCATTTGCAATGACTATTAATAAATCACAAGGACAAACTCTAGACAGAATAGGAATATTCCTACCTGAACCCATTTTCACACTTGGTCAGTTATATGTTGCTTTCTCTCGAGTTCGAAGAGAGTGTGACGTTAAAGTTGTAAATACTTTATCCCAAGGGAAATTAGTCAAGCACTTTGAAAGTGTTTTTACTCTTAATGTGGTATACAGGGAGATATTAGAATAAGTTTAATCACTTTATCAGTCATTATTTGCATCAGTGTTGTTTTTATATCATGAGTTTGTTGTTATATCATTTTATTATTGTTTATTTATTAATAAATTATGTATTATTTTCATATACATTTTACTCATTTTCTTTTATCACTCACACTTTTATTATAGAGAAAGGGCAAATAGCAATATTAAAATATTTCCTCTAATTAATTCCCTTTCAATGAGCACGAATTTCTTGCACCGGGTAACTAGTTTACACTATATAGCTCAACTGACCTTTCAGAAAGCTTGCAATTTTTACCCAAAATAGATAGTTGGATAAGCTTGGTTGCGGGCACATCCCCAGCAGTGTGTGTGCAGGAGGCAGCTGATTGATGTTTCTCTCTCATCGATGTTTCTAACTCTCTATCCCTCTCCCTTCCTCTCTGTAAAATATCAATAAAATATATTTTTTTAAAAAATAAACATCTTGATGGTCAGCTACAATCTAAGTGAAGTGGACCCTATGAAGTTCTTTTTGTTAGTTACTTTGCAAAAGATCAGGACTACTGAGACACTGCCTGTCTAGGAAGAGAAGATGTGGACATCTTGAAAGTAGATTGCTTCCACCCAAGAGTCCAGACCAAACCTTTATAAATCTAAATTATCTGTCTTAATGTGCTATTGTTTTGATTTAAACAACGTTATTTTTGTCCTGGTTGTGATTGCTTGTATACTTCTAGTTTGTTACTTTCTTATTTTTTCTTATACTCTTCCTTTGGGAAGACTTACTTTGACCCATCATCAGCAGGATGTAACTAGAGTAGTTGTTGCCCCTCTTGCCCAAGATTAAGGGAATAAACAACAAACAGTGGGGATTTGTTACCACAGAACCAGCTCAAACTTGTCTTATCTCATTTCTAATAAAACGTGGAAACAATGTTTAAAAAAACTCAGATACAGCACTTACAAGTAACACTTGTGAACTCTTAGCTGCTCCCCACATCAAAACCAAAGAGCCAGGACATGACCAGAACCTGAATGTGGAAACCCTTTCAGAAACAAAGGGTCTGTTGTCCAGGAAGATCCAGTGCTAAAACCCCTTACATCTCACCCCAAACCCTGAATGGGGAGACAGATTTGAGCCTTGCCTCCTGTCTCCTTGCAAATAGACCTCATAATAAAAATCATTTTCTTTCCTCAAAACCAGTACAATAGTATTGACTTCTATGTGCATCAGGCAGCAAGTGCTTGCTTGGTAACATATTATTAAAGTCTTAAATATAAAGGTGGATGTGAAAGAAACCAGACATATTTGATTCTACAAGCATTTCACAGAACAGCAGGAGAAAATTCTGTTTAGTAGATTTAGTGCTACAGCTAGTGGGCCTAACAAATGCACTAAAGTCATTTTCATGACAAAGTTCCAGCTAGTCACTTTGCTTAGTGGTCCAATGTAAAGGTATCTAGGCAAATCTTTCCAAAAGATAGAAGAGAGGTCCAATGCCGATACTAATTTGAACTGAAGCTGAGATCATGGGTTTTTAAGTAATGACTAAATAATATCTAAAACTGATTCTACAACAGTTTAAAGAAAAGGGGTATTTGAAATGGAAATGATGGTTGCCAGTACAGATAAGGGCAGCATTAAATGATTATTTTTAGAAGCATCCTATATAATAAAAGCCTAATATGCAAATTTACCCCTAAGCTGGTTGTTCCACCAGGAGTTCAACCTCTCACTATATGTGCTGACCACCAAGGGGGTGACGCGGAACATGGATGGCATTGGTGACGTGCTGTGACCTCTTGCCAGCTACCTGGGGGCAGGGGTGAGAGGGACAAAGGTGCACTGAGAATGCAGGGTGTCCACTGAGCTCGCTTTCACACCCCCTGGTTCCCTCCCCCGGGACACCAGGGTTTGTGCACCGGGGAAGCCCCCCCTGCTCAGGTTCCGGGTACCCATGAGGAGCCCATCCTACACCCATGTGGCCTCTTCCAGTTGAACCAGGCCACAGCCACAGGGGCTGGTTGGGCTCCCCGTGGGTTCGTGCAGGAGCTGGTCTGTGAGGCCAGCCTAGAGAGAGGGCGCTGCCCACCTGGTTTCTGTGTGGTGCCACTGGACAGCCCAGAGGCCCACACTGAACCCTGGTCCACGGCACCCAGCCACACTAATGGCATCTCCATGTGGGGACTCGGGTGCCATGACTCAGGTGGAGAGGGGGCACGTGTGGGGCCACGGGCCCAGGTGCTGCCCAGGGCCCAGAGGTCAGCTGGGACCTGCCCTTCCACACCAGATGCTCACACTTCTATCACTGGCCAGGCCTAGGGACCGCAGCTGTGTACGAATTTCGTGCACTGGGTCTCTAGTCATTTGATAAGATTATCTCAAAAACAGGCTTTCAAGATATAAATTAAGATAAAAGAAGCTTTAATTTTGCCTTGAACTATTCCAGAATTCCTTGAACTAATCCAGGAGATATGAAGAATATGCATAGTGGAATAGCAATTTTTGAAATAGTTTTCTTCTATGTATCAGCATTCAAATGACCATATAAAAGAAGAACAAATGAAAAGACCCAGGATGCTGTATCCTCAATGACTGTACAAATAGAGAACTATTCAAATAAAATGATTGTTAAAAAGTTGGTAAGAAGTGGTGGTTCAGAAGTTAACTGTTATTTTATGTAGTCATTGAAATAACAAATTCCATAAATTAAGATGTAAATCATTTTGATTTACACAGAACATTTCCAAGTTTAGAAACTATAAAAATGGGGAGAAAACCAAGATGGTGGCATAGGTTAACGCCGGAGATTGCTGCCTCGAACAACCAATCAAAAATACAACTAAAAGATGGAAGGACATCATCCAGAACCACAGGAAGGCTGGCTGAGTGGAAATTCTACAACTAGGAGGAAAGAGAATATCACACCCAGACTCAGAGGAGGCGCAGTGCTAAAGTGAAATACTAAGGTGCGGAGTGCACGCGGAGCGGGCTGGCGGTGGAGGGCGCGGTTGTTGTTTTCAATTGGGAGGGAGTTTCAGACTGTGAGCTCCAGATCCGGGCAAGTCTCTAGGGACCCAGACTCAAACGGGAGAAGCGGGACTGTCTGGCTTCGGTCGGAACTCAAAGGCAGCTTTCTCTCTGAGGTTTGCAGCAGTTGCTGGGACTTCGTGAGGCAGAGCCCCTAGGGATGGAACTGAGAGCAGCCATACTGCTCTCTTCGCCCTCCCTGTAGATCCCCGGGGACCCGCCCCGCCCAAGCCCTGCCCAGAGCCATTTGCCGGATAGCCTCAGGCAAACGCTAGATTAGCACCGCCCTAGAGATCCAGCACAGAAGCCCTCCCACTGCAGACACAGCGGACTCTCATAGCCAGTTAGCCTGGAGGTCAAATCACCCCCGTTATTGCCGACAACAATCAAGGCTTAACTACAACAAGACTGCGCACAAAGACCACTAGGGGGTGCACCAAGAAAGCATAAAAAATGCGGAGACAAAGAAACATGACAGAAATGGAGGATATAGAGCTAAAAACCGCAATTTTACGATCTTTCAATAATTTTCTAGAAACTGCCGATAAATGTAGTGAGATCCTCAAGAAATCTAATGAGACCCTCGATGTTGTGATAAAGAACCAACTAGAAATTAAGCATACACTGACTGAAATAAAGAATATTATACAGACACCCAACAGCAGACCAGAGGAGCGCAAGAATCAAGTCAAAGATTCGAAATGTGAATAAGCAAAAAACACCCAACTGGAAAAGCAAAATTAAAAAAGAATACGAAAATAGTGTAAGGAGCCTCTGGGACAGCTTCAAGCTGTCCCCTTCAGAATTATAGGGGTGCCAGAAGATGAGAGATAGCAAGATATTGAAAACCTATTTGAAGAAATAATGACAGAAAACTTCCCCCACCTGGTGAAAGAAATAGACTTACAGGTCCAGGAAGCACAGAGAACCCCAAACAAAAGGAATCCAAAGAGGACCACACCAAGACACATCATCATTAAAATGCCAAGAGCAAAAGACAAAGAGAGAATCTTAAAAGCAGCAAGAGAAAGAAACTCAGTTACCTACAAGGGAATACCCATATGACTGTCAGCTGATTTCTCAACAGAAACTTTGCAGGCCAGAAGGGAGTGGCAAGAAATATTCAAAGTGATGAATACCAAGAGCCTACAACCAAGATTACTTTATCCAGCAAAGCTATCATTCAGAACTGAAGGTCAGATAAAGAGCTTCACAGATAAGGAAAAGCTAAAGGAGTTCATCACCACCAAACCAGGATTATATGAAATGCTGAAAGGTATCCTTTAAGAAGAGGAAGAAGAAGAAAAAGGTAAAGATACAAATTATGAACAACAAACAAGCATCTATCAACAAGTGAATCTAAGAATCAAGTGAACAAATAATCTGGTGATCATAATAGAATCAGGGACATAGAAAGAGAATGGACTGACTATTCCTTGGCGGGGAAAGGGGTGTGGGAGATGCGGGAAGAGACTGGACAAAAATCGTGCACCTATGGATGAGGACAGTGGGTGGGGAGTGAGGGCGGAGGGTGGGGAGGGAACTGGGAGGAGGGGAGTTATGGGGAGAAAAAAGAGGAACAAATGTAATAATCTGAAAAATAAAGATTTAATAAAAAAAATAAACAATAAAGAATTTAAAAATAAAAATAAAGAAATAAATAAAAAGGAAAAAGAAACTATACAAATAAAAAATGGAACTCCCATTTGACCCTGTGATCCCACTTCTAGGAATATATCCCAAGAAACCAGAAACGCCAATCAGAAAGGATATATGCACCCCTATGTTCATAGCAGCACAATTCACCATAGCTAAGATTTGGCAACAGCCTAGGTGCCCATCAGCAGATGAGTGGATTAGAAAACTGTGGTACATATACACAATGGAATACTATGCTGCGGTAAAAAAAAAAAAGGAACTCTTGCCTTTTGCAATGGCATGGATGGAACTGGAGAGCATTATGCTAAGTGAAATAAGCCAGTCAATGAAGGAAAAATACCACATGATCTCACTCATTCATGGATAATAGAGACCATTATACACTTTTGAACAATAATAGATACAGAGGCAGAGCTGCCTCAAACAGATTGTCAAACTGCAGCAGGAAGGCCGGGGAGGGTTGGGGGTCAGGAGGGAGTGGGGTAAGAGATCAACCGAAGGACTTGTATGCATGCATATAAGCATAACCAATGGACATAAGACACTGGCGCGTAGGGGAGGCCAGGGGATTGTCAAGGGCAGGGGGGAAAAAAGGGACACATATGTAATACCCTTTGTAATACTTTAAGCAATATAAAAAATAAAATAAATAAAAATTAAAAAAAGAATAAAAAAATTGTTACCCTTCATTTTGTCATGTAGCCTCATCTTTCAAGCAGTTGTTTTGGTATAGATGTGATCTTTCATTTAGTTCTGACTTAATCTATAGTATATATTTCAAGATACAGATTGGTTCTGTGCCGGAATTTCTCTCTGTGTGAAGCCAACTATACGAAATGGGGTTTAAGCTCACAATATGGCTGCATAAGGACTAGAGAACAACTATGAACTGATCCAATCTTCAAGCTGTAGGACATATTCTGATTTCACATCATACTGAGCCTATTGGAAATTCAGTAATATGCATGGCATGCTTAAATTTATAGTGATTTATAGTGACCAGGTGAGACTCTTCAAACAATTTTATAAACAAACTAGAGGCCCAGAAATTCATGCACAGAGGGGTGTTCCTCAGCCCGGCCTTCACCCTCTCCAATCTGGGACCCCTCGGGTGATGTCTGGCTGTCCAAATCGGCAGTAGGACATCCCCCTCACAATCTGGGATGACTGGCTTCTAACCACTCGCCTGCCTGCCTGCCTGCCTGATCACCCCTAACCCCTCTGCCTGATGGCCTTATCTTGCCCCCAACTTCCCTCCCCTGCTCGCCTGATCACCCCTAACTGCCTCTGCCTGTGCCCCCAGAACCATGGTTTTGTTCAGAAGGAAGTGGACATCTGAAAGATGGCCAGTTTACCCGGTCTAATTAGCATATTACCCTTTTATTAGTATAGATAGATTATTTAGGATAGGATTGCTTAACACATTGTATGCGGGAAACGTATTTATACGTTTTACATTGACTGGAGTTAGTAGAGCGCTGGACAAGTATTAATACGTTTTTTTATAGACTAGCGGTAGAATGCAGGTAACGATAAATACGTAGACTAAAGTTATCATAATTTTACTGAACGTTGCCATTTGCGCAAAAAATTAGCACAAATGGCCCGCGCCACCTGTTAGCACACGATAAAAACTACCTGCAATGTGTTAAATGGGGTGGAAAAGCCTTTTTCATCTGGAGGAAATGCTCTTGGCAGACAAAAATATATAATCCCTATATGGACTGATAGCCAGCCATATGCACTATACTGCCAAACCGGTCATTAAAAATTGAACAGCTTTCTTACACCTTACACCAAACAGCTATTGCCCTTAAAACCCCTCCTCAACCCCCACCTTAGATTCTGCCTTCGAAGTTCACCCAGAGTAAGTTCTGATTGGTCGGTTTCTATGCCAGTCAGCGTCAAAAGCTCCACCTCCTAGGCAGCCATTGGCTCCTCGCAATTCACCCAGATTTTGTTCTGATTGGTCAGTTTCTATGCTAGTCAGCATCAAAAACTCTGCCTCCTAGGCAGCCATTGGCTCCTCACAATTCACCAGATTTGGTTCTGATTGGTCGGTTTCTATGCCAGTCAGCATCTCCCGGCCTATCTCTGAGCCTGATTATAGATGCAGGGCTGATCAGCAGTTGCCCTAGGCTGTTGGCAAGTGGGCTGAACTGCTGACCTCTGGGAGAGAGAGAGAGGCTTGGCTGCTGGCAAGGCCCGGATAGAGAAGCAGGGTTTGATCACTCTGCTTCTCTGATCACCCTGCCTCTCTTTCCCAGCCTCACCAGCAGCCACTGCTGCTGCTGATCAGCCCCGCCTCTCTCTCTCTCTCTTTGAGAGGTCAGCAGTTCAGCCACTTGCCTGCTGCATGTGTAGCCTGGAGTTCAGTCGAGCCTTTGGTCATTTTGAATGTTATATATATAGATAATAACATATAATTCATCAAGGAGATTTACCTGTTCTCGCTTGCTTGTCGGAAGTTACTGTAAAAACAAAAAAACAAACAAAAAACACAACTACTTTAATATCATTGCCTCCCTCAAAAATAATGTCAACTTTGAAAAAATTATATTGTAAAATTAGAGTCAAATGCCCTCCAGAAATGAAAATAATTTGCACCAAGGTATTAGAATTAAATTATTTTAGGATGAACAAAATCATTTGAAATTTAAAAAGCAAGTAGAATACTCATTCATGAGGAAGATTTGTTGTTTATTTTTCTCTGACTTATGTAAAAATGTATATTGTATCTTTTGTCCATTTAATAATCAGAAGAAGATTGAAATATAGTTTTTGATTTCTACACCCCGACCCTCATGTCACCAACAACCTTCTTAGTGCTAAATCCAGTCACTACTTCACTTTACCTCTCAATAACATCTGAAACTTTGTCTTTCTGGGCTTTTGTTGTTGTTGTTCTCCCACATTGTTGATGCTATCTTTTCTATCTCTCTAGCTTTACCTTCTCACCTTCTTGGTGAACTTCCTATCTGTCTGTGTCCTTTTTTTAGGTTGATTTTATTTACTTTTGTTATACTTTTCTTTTGTACAGGGCCTTCTCTTCTGACTTGGCATTTTTTTCAGTGATCTCATCCTCTTTCCATGCATAATCTTATAATATAAAGATTTATATCTCAATCTCTTTCCTTGAGCTCCAGGCCAATAAAGATACTGTTCATTGGACATCCTCATTTAGACATTTCACAGAACCTCAAACTCCATATATCTAATGCTCAACATTATCTACCCACTCACATTCATTCCCAAACCAGTCCTCTTTCTGTGTGTTTCCATTTTAGTGAATGGCATCACCATTTCTATAGATTGAATGTTTGTATTCCCCCAAAAATCATATGTTTAAGGCTGATCTTCAAAGTATTTGGAGGTGAAGCCTTTAGGATATAATTAAGTTTGATTGATGTCATTGGATTGGGGCCCCCATTGTGTGATTGGTGCCCTTTTCAGGGGATGAAGAGCTCAGAGCTCTCACTCTTTACCATGTGAGGAACAGTAAGAAGATAGCCACCTGTGAACCAGGAAGTAGGGTGTCACCAGAGACAGAATTTGCTGGTACCTTCATCTTGGACTTTGAGCCTCCAGACTAAAAGAAATATTTGTTGTTTAGCAACTGGTCTATGGTATTTTTGTTAAAACAGCCTAAACTGACTAAAACAACCATCCACCTGGTTGCTCAAATCAGAACATCCTTAACTCTTTCTTATCATTCTAGCTAAATTCTGTTAATGTCTACCCTAAAATTTCCCTTGAATCCATCCACTTTTCATTCTTACTTCCACTTCCTTGGAAACAATCACATTGCTTAGATAATTGCATTAGTTTCCTAAATTCTAGTCTGCTTCTAGTCTTATTCCCTTCCAATCTATTCACGAGAGTGATCTTGCTAAAGTACAATTTGATTATATCGCTCTTCTACTTAAATTGGTTCAATGGTTTCCCATTTTAGTAAGGATAAAATTTAGAGTTTATGATGATATGTGTAGGTACTAGCTGCACAACATTAAAAAAGATCCCAAATTTCTCTGATCCTCATTTCCTCAAATGAGATTGCTACAAAGAGTAAAACAATCATTAATGTGATGTGCTGAACAGTAAGTATGTCATACAAAAGACAAATAACAAATATTTATTGATTACTCTAAAGGAAATTCTGAAAAACAGAGACTTGCATTTTACTAACTTTAAAAAAAATGTTTAGCCCTAACTGGTTTGGCTCAGTGGATAGAACGTCGGCCCGCGGACTGAAAGGTCGCAGGTTCGATTCCAGTCAAGAGCATGTACCTTGGTTGTGGGCACATCCCCAGCAGGGAGTGTGCAGGAGGCAGCTGGTCGATGTTTCTCTCTCATTGATGTTTCTAACTCTCTATCCCTGTCCCTTCCTCTATGTAAAAAATCAATAAAATATATTTTTAAAAAATGTTTATGGATTCAGAGCGGAAGGGAGATGGAGGGAAAGATAGAAACATCAATGATGAGAGAGAATCATTGATGGGCTGCCTCCTGCATGCCCCCATCAGGGATCAAGCCTGCAACCTGGGCATGTGTCCTGACCCAGAATTGAACCATAACCTCCTTGCTCATAGGTCAACAACCACTGAGCAACACTGGCTTGGCTTTACTAACTTTTTAAAGCATCAAGTAGATAATACTCTACAAGAATCATGGGTGAAGAAAGCAAAATGCTGATGCCATTAACGCTTTATTCTTGATACCACAGTCCCTACCCAAATAATTTTTTAATTCTTTCTCCATCTTGCTTAATTCAATGCCTCTTTTCATACCCTGGGTAAAAGCAGATCCACAAAAATGTTGGTGACTGACAATGAGAAAAGTCACTGTTCTCAGGGATATTCACATTTTAAAGGGCACCACCTGAAAACAAATGAGAAGTACTGAACCTTTAATGGTAAAACTTCAGACATTGTGACACAGGAAGAAAATGCTCTCTCCACATTTCCCAAATACTATCAAGTAGGAGATTACTGCTTAGAGAAAAGTCAATAACCGAGCTGGAGTAGTATAGCATATTTAAATAGTTCTGGCATGGTTCTGAAGCCAGTGTATTTAATAGCTATTTGACTTGGAATAGCAAGTAGAATAAATTTAGAAAGCAAAGTGTTTTGTTACCTGAATATAATAAAACTAGAGGCCCAGTGCACGGATTTGTGCACATTGAAAGGAAATTAATTAGAAGGTGGCTGGTGCGGTGGGACTGGGCAAGAGTGGCTGGACACACCCTGGAGCCAACCTCCCAAGGTCCCTTCCCAGCCAGCCGGCTGCACCTGGGGTGGTGCCAGGGCTCAAAGGGCATCTACGGAGTGAGCGGAGTCCCTCAGGCAGGCAGGTGCCTCGGCCTAGCCTGTGGGGATCAGGCTGAAACCCACAGTGTGACGTCCCTCGAGGGGTCCTGGAGTGCGAGAGGGCACTAGCAAAGCTGCTGTCTCTCAGCAGCTCCTGTGTTGAGCATCTGCCCCCTGGTGGTTAGTGCGCATCATACCTACCAGCCGGTCAGCCAGTCAGCCAGTCGCTTAGCCTTTTATATATATAGATATTAAGAATTATTTTCTAAATATCATCATAATATTTTAATACTGATACAACATAGAAATAACTCAGAATTCTTCAAGTGCAGCTATTTAAAATTTTTCACTTATGAGCTAAGAGCAACTGATGCAGAGAAATTTCAGCCTTAAGGCTTAAAAAGAAACAAAACAAAGTAAATAGGTTTCTTCAACCACTCTTTGAGATTGAGTGATAATAGAGTTACTCATGCATTAATAATAATAATAAATAATACTTGACAGAAGAACTAAAAGTCAGATTACTTTATTCCAAAGTAAAGCAATGCAATCCAGGGATTCTAAGATAAAAAAAAAATGTTTGATAAAGGTACGGTTGAGGGAAGATTCCAAGATGGTGGCAGATTTAGTAGAAGCTGCACTGACATTCTCCCAGGACCAAACTAGAATTACAACTAAAATACAGAAAAATCATACTGAATAACCAACTGAAGACTGGTTAGAACCCTTGTAACCAAGGACATAAAGAGGAGGCCACATCGAGACTGGTAGGAAGTGTACAGGCGCGAGAGGACTGACCAGGCTCCATAGGCAACAGCTGAAGTCCTGGAGGGATATCTCAGCTCTCAGCTCTGGGGGTTCCCTCTGAAAAGTCTGAGGTCTAAACCCCAAACTGGGCTCCCCAGCACAGAATAACGTAACTGGGAAAAGGTACCCACATAAAATCTGACTGTGAAAAGCACCAAGGGTTCTTTCCAGCTAGGAGAGACAGCTAGAAACACAGGTCGCCCCTTAAAGGGTCAACACACAGAACATTGTTTGAAGCCACTCACCTTGGGCCTTGGGCTCTGACAGAAGAAAGGAAGAGTGGACTAGAGCTGCATTAGGAGTCAGGGGTTGTGGTTCTGGGAAGAGAGCTGAGAGGACAGACACTGAAATCCCTGTGCTGGGTCATTAACCCCAGCTACAGAGGCCATCTTTCTCAAGCAGACTTTTCCCATCAATGCAGCTTTAGCCTATAGGGAAGCAATAGCCCCCATTGGAAACTGTCTTGCCCCACCCTGTGGAGTTTCTGCTATGTCATTCTTCATTTCTGACTGGTTGTTCCTCAGATTCTATATCTTTTTATTATGCTGTTGAATTGCTTTACTATAAAATTATTTCAAATCAAATCTATATCTGATATATGTATCACCCTGCTAAAGACTACAGTCTGAGGCTCAGTAAGTGACTAAAACTAATAGTCAGCCTGCAGGCAGGGGTGGATCTCTGGGTGCTTTGAGAATTTGTCCGAAATGCTTCTGAGCCTAGATCTAGGAAAAACAGGCCTTGGTGCACAGCTTCATCTTTTCCACACACATACAGTCTCTGAAGAGGGAGCTACAAGCTGTGGATTTCTGATGTCTCCAAACAGGGTAGTCACAAATAGCATCTGTCATTGCCTTAACCATAGAACCCCTGAAGAGACCCCAAACCAATATACCCAGTGGCCAGCTTTAGACAAAAATAGAGCAGTATCCAATAAGCTTCATAAGCTGTATATCCACGGGGAGATATTGGCAGGCCCCAAACCCTGCTGAGGTGAATTCTAATTCATGTGATCAGCATCTGTAAAGCAGCCTGCATGCTGTGTTGTGAGTTGAGCCTCACTGTCAGCCAGTCTGAGAGGTAAGCCCACACATAGATGAGACAATAGCAATCAAGACTCAATTACAATAGGAGGGCCCACACAATGCATACAAGGGACATTATTAGAACACCCAGGTCTGGTGATCAGGAAGACTGCTCCACTGCTCTACATTAAACCACTCTTCCAAGACTAAAAGTTGTAGCAGATCTACCTAATACATAGAAACCAATCCAAACAGGCAGCCAAAATGGAGAGACAAAGAAAAAAAAAAGAAGGAATAAGAGAATTCTCCAAAGAAGAGCTTAATGAAATGAAGATAAGTATATCAGATATAGATTTGATTTGAAAAAAATTTTATAGTAAAGAGGTTCAACAGCATAATAAAAAGATAGAAACTGAAAAGCAACCAGTAGGAAATGACGAATGGCATAGCAGAAATAAAGAATACACTGAAAGAAATAAACAGCAGATTAGAGGGAGCCAAAGATCAAATCAGCAAATTATAAAAAAGAGTAGAAAAAAATCACTCAATCAGAGAACAAAAACAAACAACAACAACAAAACAATTAAAAACAGGAGGGCAATTTAAGGGAGCTGTGGGACAACATAAAATGCACCAATATATGCACCATAGCAGTTACAGAAGAAGAAGAAAGTGACAATGGGATGGAGAACCTGTTTGAAGAAATAATGGCAGAAAACTTCTTAACATAGGGAAGGAAAAAGTCACACAAGTTCAGGAAGTACAGAGAGTCCCAAGCAATAAGAACCCAAAGAGGCCCATAATTAAAATGCCAAAAATTAAAGACAAAAAGAGAATCTTAAAGGCAATAGGAGAAAAGCAATTTGTTACCTACAAAGGAGTTCCCATAAAGCAGTCAGTTGATTTCTCAACAGAAACTGTATAGGCCCGAAGGGAATGACATAAGTATTGAAGGTAATGAAAGCAAGAATCTGAAATCATGTCTGCTCTATCCAGCAATGCTATCATTCAAAATAGATGGTAAAATAAAGATCTTCCCAGACAAATAAAAAGTCTAAAGGAGTTCATTACCACAAAAAAAGCATGGCAAGAAATGTTAAAGAGACTGGTGTAATAATAATAAGAAATATATATATATATATATATATATATATATATATATATATATAGAGAGAGAGAGAGAGAGAGAGAGAGAGAGAGAGAGAGAGTAACATAGACCTAAATAATAAAAATGGCAATAAGTATTAATCAATAATAACCTTAAATGAAAGTGGGTTAAATGCTCCAATCAAAAGATGTAAAATATCTGAAGAGATAAGAAAATATGATCCATATATACACTGTCTACAAGAGACACACCTCAGAACAAAAGACTCACACAGAATGAAAGTGAAGGGATGAAATTTTTTTCCCCATGGAAATAAATATAAAGCAGGGGTAGCAATACTTACATCTGACAAAATAGACTTCAAAGCAAAGGCCATAGAGAGATAAAATGGTGGTGGAATAGGCATATGTGTCCCAAGCCTTGTCCCAAAGCAAATAGAAGGAGCAACTAAATCAAATAACATCCACCCCGAATTGGTGAAGTAGACACAGCTGGTGAGACAATTCACAGCTGGGAGGGCAGAGGACGCATGGAAAATGGTAAAATCAGGGATCTGGGATATAGAGAATTATGAGGCTTCCAAGCCCAGAGGGTCAGAAGGAAGCTGCATGGCACCAAGGCTGCATTCCTTGGGACAGGTGTAACATCTGACTGTGGAAAGGAAGGCCACAGGGCTGCTGGCAGCAGGGGATTCTGGATCTAAGCCCACAGCCACAAGAGATGAGCCTGAAGGGGGGCAGCCTGAACAACTGCCCAAGCCGTGCAGTTCCAGGGGAGAGGGGTTTGTAGTGTCACAGCTCTTTTCCCTCTTTGGTCTTTGCTTTTATTCACTAAACCCAGTTCATAGGATCTTTCAAATACAAACAATTACCCATGGCTGAGGTGCGATCTTGTGGAGTCTGGGGAGAGGCTGGGGAGAAGAGCTCTCGGGGAGAAGTGGCTGGGAGTCTGCCACTGAGACATACCTGACACACTGGACCTAAGCAGCCATTTTCCCCTGAGGAGATAGCCCCTCCCTGTAGTTTCCAGGCAACCAATACAGCCACACCCAGACTACACCCTGAGTGCTATAAAGGACACAAAAAAATCTGAATAGTCCCAGAGATACGACAGAGACTGGCCTGAAGAGAGGCCATTCAGTACCAGAAAGCCATATGGCAACCTCCCCAACTATAACCCTGTCAGAAACAGCCGCTTAAGAGATTAAGATTGAAAGTGGGCAGACAAGCTAAGTGGGAAGTTTGATCCCGCCTGCTGGCAGGCAAGGCTGTGGAGATAGACACAGAGAAGAATGGTGGACCACTTGGAACTTCAATAATCTAACAGGAAACTGAGAAGCAGCAGACAGTACAGAAGAATGGGATCTTAAACCAGTCCCCGTGGGACATTAAAACTTGGTGGACATGCCGAAACCGGTTTGGCTCAGTGGGTAGAGCGTCGGCCTGCAGACTGAAAGGTCCCAGGTTCGATTCCGGTCAAGGGCATGTACCTGGGTTGCGGGCATATCCCCAGCGGGGGATGTGCAGGAGGCAGCTGATCGATGTTTCTCTCTCATCGATGTTTCTAACTTTCTATCTCTCTCTCCCTTCCTCTCTGTAAAAAATCAATAAAATATATTTAAAAAAAAAACCTTGGTGGACACTTCACTTTTTTATTTATTTTATTTTATTATTATTTTTTTATTTCTCTTTTTCTTTTTTCTGCATTTCCTTTTTTTCGTTTGTTTTTTTTTATTACATCTCTCATTATTTTTTCATCATTCTATTTTTATTTTTTCTATTTTTTATTTTTTTTATTTTACCTATTTTTTAATTAATTTTTTTCTCTTCTTTCTCTTTTTGCTTATCCATTCATCCTCTTTCTACTTCCTCTATACCGAACTGAGGTCCTCCCCATATTCACCCAATTCCTTAACCTTACTTTCTGTATATAAGCTCGGCCTCTACAGATTCTGCTCCCTCCCTCTTTTCTGGGTCTTTGGTATTTGCATTTTTTGGTTTATCTATTTTTTCTGTGGTGTTTTCTCCAAATATTTTTTTCCCTCTTTTTTCCTTTTTCTTCTTTTTCTTTTTTCTCATACCATTTTTTTCTCTTCTTGACATCATTTGTGCTCTCTTTTCTCTCCCCTAATTCTATATTCTCTGGTGGTCACTTATATTGGGTTTATCAGTGTCATGAGTACATTTGTGTTTTGTTCCCTTTGTGTTGTGTCTTCTTGAGTTGCATTTTGTCCTGTTTGGTCAACGTGGAAGAGAGAAAGCCACATAACCAGACATCCAGAGAGGAGACTCCATCCATGAATGGGTCAATAACACTCCAGACCCAACTACAGAGGCAAGGAGATGGCGGCAGTGGGGAAAGGAGGATGAATGAGGGATAGAGTGAAAGAGGAGTGTGTGGACATGTGGGGGTGTGTGTGTACATGAATGAGGGTCACTTAGATCCCGCAGGACCTTCCAGGGCAGGCAGACCAGGCTCTCCTAGTGGGCAGCCTCTTCAACCATTGCAAACAGTCCTGGGGTGGCGGCTCTACTGCAGAGGCCATTCCATCTCTAAGGGGAGAACTGCTGTGACTGGGAGACCAGCTTCAAGTCTACCTAGGGTACCCTCAGACACCACCCCGACTCTACAGCCACCCCTGCCAGGGACTGCTGCTTCGGCTGCAGTCCCATGGTCACCGAGACTCCAGCCACCCCAGGCATGAGTTCCTGTGAGTTCCAAAGCATGCTCCCCTCTGGCCAGCCCAATGCCTTAGCACAGGGTGCCACAATCACGTGAGCAGAAACAGTGCAAGCGGCCCGCCCCTGTCCAAGGAGAGGCAGCCTCATGAGCAGCCCGCCCCTGTTCGACGAGCAGCAGCCGCATGCAGCCCACCCGTCCAATGAACAGCAACTGCACAAGCAGCCCAACCTGTCTGAGGAGCAGCAGTGCATGAGCTGCCCACCCCAGTCCAAGGAGCAGCATCTAGGCAAGCAGCCCAACTCCACCAGCCAGAGGAGCCAACACTGCTGCGAGCAGTTGTGCGAACAGTGCCCACCAGAGGATCCGCCACCAACTGAGGAGCAGCTGCTGCCATAACTTCCTGAGGAATAAATGCTGCCTGAGGAGTTGCTGCCACCCAAGGAGCAGCCCCCGCATGACTTGACACCTAGATCCTTCGCAGAGAGCAAAAATGGGGAGACAAAGAAACCCCCAAAGGAAATAAAGGGAGGGATCACCAGAAAAGGAGCTAAGTGAAATAGAGGCATGCAATGTCAGAAAAAGAATTCAGAATAAGGGTGTACAGTGCATAAACCATATGGATAAAAAAATCAACAACTATGTAAGAATCAAGAAGAAATAAAGAGTGATATAGCTGCAATAAAAAACACCATGGCAAGTTTCAACAGTAGAATAGGAGAAGCAGAGGAAAAAGTTAGCTAATTGGAAGACAGGGAAGCAAAACACACATAAACTGAACTGCAATTGGAGAAAAAAATTAAAAGACAGGAGGAGACTAAGGGAGCTTTGGGACAACATGAAAGACAGCAACATGTGAATAATAGGGATGCCAGAACGACAGTAAGAGGAACAAGGTTTAGAAAACCTATCTGAAGAAATATTGACAGAAAACATCTGTGATGTGGGGAAGAGAAAAGTCACACAAGCACAGAGAGTCCCAAACAAGATGAACCCGAAAAGACCCACACCAAGACACATCATAATTAACATGGCAAATGTTCAGGACAAAGAGAGAATCCTAAAGGCTTCAAAAAAAAGAGACAGAAAGTTACGTAAAAGAGATCTCCCATTAGATTATCAAATGATCACTCAACAGAAACACATCAGGCCAGAAAGGAATGGAAGGAAGTTTACAAAGTGATGGAAAGCAAGGGACTGAAACAAGGAATAGTCTATCCAGCAAGGCTATCATTCAAAATTGAAGGGGAAATAAGGAGCTTCACAGACAAAAAAAAAAAAGCTAAGGTAGTTTATCACCACCAAGTCAGCAATGCAAGAAATGCTAAAGGGACTGGAGTGAAAAGAAAAAATAAAAAGGGAAGAAGGAAAACAGGCATAAAAATAAAAATGGTTATAAACAAGTACCTATCAATAATAACTTTCAAGATAAAAGTACTAAATGCTTCAATTAACAGACATCAAATGGCTGAATGGATAAGAAAATATGACCCATATATATGCTGTCTACAAGAGACCAACATTAGAACAAGGGACTCATTCAGACTGAAAGTGCAGGGATGGAAAAATATTTTCCAGGCAAATGGAAATGAAAAAAAAAAAGAAAAAGCTGGAGTAACAATACTTATATCTGACAAAATAGACCTCAAAGTGAAGGCCATAACAAGAGATAAGGAAGGCCACTTCATAATACTAAAGGGATCAATACAACAAGAGGATATAACCCTGGTAAACATATATGAACCCAATGCAGCAGCACCCAAATACATAAAATACCTCCTGGAAGATATCAAGGGAGAGATCGACAGCAATACAATCATAGTAGGGTACTTTAATACCCCATTGACATCACTGGATAAATCATCTAGACAAAAAATCAGCAAAGAAGCAGCAATCCTGAATAACTCACTAGATCAGATGGACTTAATTGACATATTCAGAACATTTCGCCCCAAATCCACAGAATATACCTTCTTCTCAAGTGCACATGAGACATTTACAAAGATACACCACATATTGGGACACAGGCAAGGTCTGTCCAAATTCAAGAAGATTGAAATCATACCAAGCATCTTGTCAGACAACAATGGCATAATATTAGAAATAAACTGCTATAAAGACAATCAAAACAATTTAAACACTTGGAATCTGAATAGCATGCTATTAAACAATGATTGGGTGACCAAAGAAGAAATTAAAAACATCCTGGAAATGAATTACAATGAAAACACAACAATTCAAAATCTATGGGACACAATGGAAGCAGTCCTGAAAGGGAAGTTTATAGCTCTACAGGCCTACCTCAAAAAAACAAGAAAACAATGGTAGTAAATCATCTAACTCTACAACTTAAAGATTTAGAAAGAGAGCAATACATTAAGACCAGAGTGAGCAGAAGGAAGGAGATAATAAAAATCAGAGCAGAAGTAAATGACATAGAGACAAAAAAAAAAATACAAAAGATCAATGAAACCAAGAGCTGATTTTTTGAAAGGATAAACAAGATTGATGAACCTCTAGCCAGGCTCACCAAGAAGCAATGACAGAAGACCCAAATAAACAAAATCAGAAATGAAAGAGATGAAATAACAACAAACCCCACAGAAATACAAAGGATTATTAAAAAAAATACTATGAACAATTCTATTCCAACACACTAGGCAACCTGGAGCAAATGGACATATTCCAAGAAAAAAAAGACAACCTTTCAAAACTCAATCAGGAAGAATCTAAAAATCTAAATTGGCTGATAACTATTGAAAATTGAAGCAGTCATCAAAAAGTTTCCAGCAAACAAAAGCCCAGGGCCAGAGGGCTTCACAGGCAAATTTTACCAAACATTCAAAGAAGAACTAAAACCTATCATCCTCAGAATATTGCTGAAAATGTCAAGAGGAAGCAACACTTCCAAACTCATTCAATGAAGCCAACATCACCCTAATACCAAAACCAGATAAAGACAACACAATGAAAAAGAATTACAGGCCAATATCCATGATGAACATAGATGCCAAAACCCTCAACAAACTTCTAGCAAATCGGATCCAGCATTACATGGGAAAGATCATACACCATGACCAAATAGGATTTATCCCAGGGGAGCAAGGATGGTACAATACCTGCAAATCAAAAAATGTGATACATCACATAGACAAATTGAGAGATAAAAATCACATAATCATATCAATTGATGCAGGAAAAGCATTTGACAAAATCCAACACCCTTTCTTGATAAAAAACCATCAGCAAAGTGGGAATGGTGGGATCATACCTCAACATAATAAAAGCCATATATGACAAACCTATAGCCAACATCATACTCAATGGGCAAAAACTAAAACCATTTCACCTAAGAACAAGAATAAGACAGGGATGCTCACTTTCACCACTCCTGTTCAACATAGTACTAGAAGTGCTAGCCATAACAATTAGACAAGAAGAAGAAATAATAGGTATCCAAATTGAAAAAGAAGTAAAACTGTCATTATTTGCAGATGACATGATATTGTACATAGAAAGCCCTAAAGACTCCATCAAAAATTATTAGACTTAAATGAATTCGGCAATGTGGCAGGATACAAAATTAATGCCAAGAAATCTATGGAATTCTTATGTACCAATAGTAAACTGACAGAGAGATTAAAATAAAACAATACCATTTACCATTGTACCAAAAAAAAATAAGATAACTAGGAATAAACTTAATTAAGGAGGTAGAAGACCTGTACTCAGAAAACAACAGGACATTCGAAAAAGATAGAGGAAGACATAAACAAATGGAAGAACATACCATGTTCATGGATTAGTAGAATCAACATCATTAAAATGTCCACACTACCCAAAGCAATTTACAGATTCAATGCAATCCCCATCAAAATACCAATGACATATTTCACAGACCTAGAATGAACTCCAAAAATTCATCTGGAATTTAAAAAAGACCCCGAATAGCTGCCGAAATCCTGAGAAAGAAGAACAAAGTTGGAGGGATCTCAATACCAGATATCAAGCTGTATTACAAAGCCACTGTTCTCAAAACTGCTTACTACTGGCACAAAAATAGACTTATAGAGCAATGGAATAGAATATAGAACCCAGAAATGGAACCAAACGACTATGCTCAATTAATATTTGACAAAGGAGGCAAGAGCATAAAATGGAGTCAAGACAGTCTCTTCAATAAATGGTGTTGGAAAAATTGGACAGATACATGCAAAAAAATGAAACTAGACCACCAACTAACACCATACACAAAAATAAACTCAATGTGGATAAAGGACTTAAATGTAAGATGGGAAACCATAAAAATCTTAGAGAAATCCACAGGCAACAAAATCTCAGACATATGCCGAAGCAATATCTTCACCGATACAGCTCCCAGGGCAATGGAAACTAAAAAGAAAATAAACAAATGGAACTACATCAAAATAAAAAGCTTCTGCACAGCAAAAGAAACCATCAACAAAACAAGAAAGCCCACTGCATGGGAGAACATATTTGCCAATGTTATCACTGATAAGGGTTTAATCTCCAACATTTACAGGGAACCCATACAACTTAACAAAATGAAGATAAACAACCCAATGAAAAACTGGGCAATATACCTAAATAGATACTTTTCAAAAGAGGATATACAGAAGGCCAAGAGACATATGACAACATGCTCAAAGTCACTAATCATCCGAGAGATGCAAATCAAAACGACAATGAGGTATCATCTCACACCAGTCAGAATGGCTATCATCAAATTAACAAATGACAAGTGCTGGCGAGGATGCAGAGAAAAAGGAACCCTTGTGCACTTGTGGTGGGAATGCAGACTGGTGCAGCCACTGTGGAAAACAGTATGGAGTTTCCTCAAAAAACTAAAAATGGAACTCCGATTTGATTCAATAATCCCACTTCTAGGAATATATCCCAAGAAACTAGAAACACCAATCAAAAAGGATATATGCACCCCTATATTCATAGCAGCATAATTTACTATAGCTAAGATTTGGAAACAGCCTAAGTGGCCATCAGCAGTTGAGTGAATTAAAAAAAACCTGTGGTACATCTAAACAATGGAATACTATGCTGCTGTAAAAAGGAAGGAACTCCTACCATTTGCAACAGCATGGATGGTCCTTGAGAGAATTATGCTCAGCGAAATAAGTCAGTTGGAGAAAGATAAATATCACATGATTTCACTCATTTGTGGAATATAATGAACAACATAAACTGATGAACAAAAAAAGATCCAGGTACAAAGAAGCATCGATCAGACCATCAAACCTCAGAGGTAGAGGAGGGTGGGGAAAGGGGGAGAGATCAACCAAAGGAATTGTATGCATGCATATAAGCATAACCAAGGGACACAGACACGGGGGCGGGGGGAGAGAAGGAGGGATATGGGAGGATAAGAACACATATGTAATACCAAAAAAAAAAAGCAAAAGCAAAATATATAAATAATTACAACAACTATTAAAATTTTGTGACTTCAAAAACAAAAAAAGGCCCATTACAGGAGACATGGATCATAATTATGTAGTACTAATGTGATAGATCCAACCTGAGGATAAAACCCTGGTAAACATATATGCACCTATAGGAGCATCTAAATGTACATAAAAAAAAACCCACAATAAAAACTCTTTGCCGAAACCGGTTTGGCTCAGTGGATAGAGCGTCGGCCTGCGGACTGAAAGGTCCCAGGTTCGATTCCGGTCAAGGGCATGTACCTGGGTTGCGGGCATATCCCCAGTGGGAGATGTGCAGGAGGCAGCTGATCGATGTTTCTCTCTCGTCGATGTTTCTGACTATCTCTCTCCCTTCCTCTCTGTAAAAAAATCAATAAAATATATTTTAAAACAAAAACAAACAAAAAAAAAACCTCTTTGAGGCCTTCAAGGAGGAGATCAACAGCAGTTTGGAGTTTCCTTCAAAAATTAAAAATGGAATTTCCATTTGATCCAGTGATCCCACTTATAGGAATACTAGTGTCCCGGTACACAAAAATTGTACACAGAGGGGTATCCCTCAGCCCGGCCTGCACCCTCTCCAATCTGGGACACCTCGGGGGATGTCTGACTGTCTAAACTGGCAGTTGGACATCCCTCTCACAATCTGGGACTGCTGGCTCCTAACCACTTGCCTGCCTGCCAGGCTGATCACCCCCTAACTGCTCCCTTGCAAGCCTAATTGACACCTAACTGCTCCCCTGCTGGCCTATTCACTCCCAACTGCCCTCCCCTGCTGGCCTAATTGCCCCCAAGGCTTTTATTAGTATAGACGAGAGGCCCGGTGAACAAAAATTTGTGCACTCCGGGGGAGGAGGGGTCCCTCAGCCCTGCCTGTGCCCTCTCGCAGTCTGGGACCCCTTGGGAGATAACGACCTGCTGGCTTAGGCCTGCTCCCGGGTGGCAGAGGGCAGGCCCAATCCCTAGGTGCAGCCTCTGGTCGGGCTCAGAGCAGGGCCGAATGGGGAGTTGGGGCACCACCCCCTGTCATGCACAGAGCAGGGCAGATTGGGAGGTTGCGATGCCACCCTCAGTCATGCTCAGGGTAGGGCCAATTGGGTGCTTGGGGCACCGCCCCCTGTCACACTCAAGGCAGGGTTGATAGGGAGGTTGCAGCACCACCCCCTGTCACGCACAGAGCTGGGCCAATCAAGGGGTTGGGGCGCTGCCCCTGTCACGCACAGAGCAAGGCCCATCAGGGGGGTTGGGGCTCCGTACCCTGTCACACACAGAGCAGGGTCAATCAAGGGGTTGGGGAGCTCCCCCCCTGTCATGCACAGAGCAGGGCCGATCAGGGGGTTGAGGAGCTCCCCCATGTCACTCACATAGAGGGCTGATAGGGGAGTTGGGGCACCGCCCCCTGTCACACTCAGGGCAGGGCGGATCAGGGTGTTGGGGCGCCGCCCTCTATCACCCACAGAGCAGGGCCAATTAGGGTGTTGGGGAGCTCCCCCCAGTCACTCACAGAGTAGGGCCGATAGGGGAGTTGGGGCACCGCCCCCTGTCACACACAGTGCAGGGCGGATCAGGGGGTTGGGGCGCCGCCACTGTCACACTCAGGGAAGGGCCGATTGGGAGGCTATGGCTCTACCCCATCACACACAGACCAGGGCCCGGGGGTCGGGGGGGTTGGTGTGCCACCCTCTATCACACACAGAGCAGGGCTGATCAGGGGGTTGAGGCGCCGCACCCTGTCACACACAGAGCCTCAGGGCGATCAGAGGGTTGGGAAGCTCCCCCCTATCAGGCACAGAGAAGGGCTGATCAGGGGGTTGGGGTGCCTTCCCCTGTCACGAACAGAGCAGGGCCGATAGGGAGGTTGTGGCCCCACCCCCTGTCACACACAGAGCTGCAGGGCGATCAGGGGGTTTGGGCACTCCCCCCTATCACGCTGATCCCGGTGTCAGGAGGCCTCTTGGCTCCACTAATCCCGGTGCTGGGAGGCATATTACCCTTTTACTATATAGGATAGAGACCTGGTGCATCGGTGGGGCCGGCTGGTTTGCCCTGAAGGGTGTCCTGGATCGGGGGGGGGGCCCCACTGGGGTGCCTGGCCAGCCTGTGTGAGGGGATGATGGCTGTTTGCAGCTGGTCACACACCCTTCAGGGTGGGCATCCCCACTGGGGTGCCTGGCCAGCCTGTGTGAGGGGATGATGGCTGTTTGCAGCTGGTCACACACCCTTCAGGGTGGGCGTCCCCACTGGGGTGCCTGGCCAGTCTGGGTGAGGGGCTGAGGGTTGTTTTCAGGCTGGCGGGTGACGGAAGCTCCCAACCGCTCCTTTTTTCCTTTATTTTTTTATTCAGGGCCAGCTTTAGCTCTGAGGCTCCAGCTCTGAGGCCTCCGCTCTTGAAAGCAGGTATCTGGTTTGTTTCGGTTCTATAATTGAAACTCTGTATCAACTCCAGCTCTGAGATCCCGGCTCGCTGAAAGCAGGTTTCTGGGGTTTTGTTTAGCTTCTATATTTGTTACAATGTTTCTTAAACTGCAGGCTCAGAGGCTGGCAAAGCAGGTGGGGAACGTTGGTTTCCTCCGTCACTGAAGCAAGCAAGCCTCATGTTAGTTTCAAGCTGCCTGGCTTCCGGCCGCCATCTTGGCTGGCAGTTAATTTGCACATTGCCCTGATTAGCCAATGGGAAGGGTAGTGGTCGTACGCCAATTACCATGTTTCTCTTTTATTAGATAGGATATGACCCTTCACAGAAAATTTTACTAATCCTGCTTTACAATAAGGGCTTCATGACTGAATCATTGGAGCCAAACACCAAGATTTCCTTTCTTTGTGTAGTGGAGGGAATAATTATCTTGTCTTTAAGTTGCCCTGAACATCAAATCAGATAATGGCTTAGAAAAGTATAAAAGCACCATATAAAGACAACTGTGTTTTTCATGTACTGAAAAGACAATAAAGTGGTAAAATTAAAAACACTATTTTTATTCTCCCCTTTCCTTCCTTTACAGCCTTTATTTAAACTTTGAAATTTAGAAAAATTTCACTCTTATTACAATCAATATTATTTTGTATTAGTTTCAGGTTTTATATTAGTTACGGAATAGTGGTTAGACAATGATATACTTTACAAAGTGTTCCCCAATATTTCCAGTACCCACCTGGCATCATAATGTCATTACAACACTGTTGACTATATTCCCTATTTAAGTGATGATAGGTTTACAGGTTCCTTCCAATCTTTCTTTTGTGTTGCTCGTCCTTCCTTTTCTTTCTTATTTCTTCCCTCATTTTCTTTATATATTATCTCAATTGGCCCTCAAAGCTCAGTGAAGGCACTGGGACACACTTAATTCATTTTACAGAGCAGGAAACTGAGGCCAATTCCAGTTGGCTTCGGAACTTGACTCAGAGTGCAGGAGCCCTCACAGCCTTGCTCTCTGCCCTTCCTAAGGGGCAGCTGTGGGGCAAACAGAACAAACCTCCCTGTCAGGCTTCCAAGCCTCGTTCTCAAGCACCTCTTCATCGCGGACACTCCACATTCTTTCCTCGCCCCTGCCCCCTGCTCCTATTCTTTACTGTCCCCCATTCTCAGGAACAGGTGGTAGGCTTCGCACTCACTGTATAGGCACACACCTCTATGGGGCAAGGCAGGGCGGGAACTTGGGGCAGGGTGGGCACAGGCTTACTTTTGGGCTGAGGTGGGAGCAGGGGTCCCCACCTCTCAAGTGCGCAGGCACCTGGCGGTTACCAGTTTTGCCATGGAGTGGAAAGGTGAGCAGTGAAGCAGCCTTTGCCATGACAGGCAACGGCCATCAGGGTGAGGACCAGTTAGTGCCAGGAACTTCCCCGAACCACCGCATTTGGGTACCTGGCAGTGCGGTGCCCCTTCACTGAGGTGGCACCACCCCTCAACCCCTGCCTCAGGGCTACGAGTCCACGCCCCTGCGCCTGGGTGTCCTACCACGCTGGCAGTCATCGCCCCTTGTTCCTCCCCGGGCTAACCTGTGTCTTGGGGCTACTACAGAACCTCGCACTCCATGAGCAAGGCAGATCCCCACCAGCCAGGCCCCTGCCCCAGCCCAAGGCCCCTCTGGTGCACTCCACCTCAGTGAGGCTCTGCAGTCCTTAGGCTGCCCGCCTCCTTGCCGGCCACTTCGCTGAAGCCGCAGCACTTGTCTGGGAGCCGCCCAGGCCTCTCTGCACACCCGTGGCCCCGCCCTCATCCCCCGATGCTGCAAATCCCCACCCACCGGCATCTGCTGAGCACACAGCCTGCTGTTTGGTCTGTCATTACTGTGACAGCATCCCAATCAATTTGCATATTATCCTATTATTAGTATAGATATCTTAAGAATCCCTAAACAAGCAATTAGAAATAATGTATGTTTATAACAGCACTATTTATATTTAAGATTTGGAACAGCCCAGGTGCCCTTTAGTAGATAAGTGGATAAAAAAACCTGTGGTACATTTACAAAATAAAATACAATACAGCTGTAAAAAACAAGGATCTCTTACCCTTTGAGACCACATTGAGGGACCTATAGAGTATTGTGCTAAGAGAAATAAGCTAGTCATAGAAAGACAAGCATTACATGCTCTCACTTATATGTGGAATCTAATGAACAAAGTAAACTGACAAACAAAATAAATCCAAATGCATGGAACCATGGAACAGACTGATGAATCTCAGAGGAAAGGAATGAGGCGGGGTGCGGGGGCGGAAAGAGATTAACCAAAGAATTTATATGCATATATGCATAACCCATGGACACATAATGCATTGAAGGCCTGGGCTGGGAGGGCAGGGTACAGAGTTGAGGGGGTCAATGGGTAACAAAAGGGGACATCTGTAATACTTTCAATGATGAAGATCAGTTTTTAAAATGTATGGTTGAGTATTATTTAGTTATGAATATAAAATATTACATTACATGGAGTTTGAATTTGATATAAGTTGACCCTTGAACAATGCAGGAATTGGGGACATTGAACCCCATACTGCCAAAAATCTCCATATATCTTTTGACTCCCCCCATATTTAACTACCTTGGGGACTGGTTCTAGGAACCCCACAAAGACCAGCATCCACAGATGCTCAAGTCCTCTGTATAAAATGTCCATGGATCAATGCATGTAGCTGGCCCTCCACATCCTGGCACTCCCAACCACAAATCAAAATCAATAACGCTACTTATTGAAAAATATCTGTTTATAAGTGGTCCCACACAGTTCAAACCTGTGCTGTTCAAGTGTCAACTTATAAATGTACATATATGGAAATATAAAAAAATGTTATTGTCAAGTCTCACAATGAGAAAACAGAGAAATTAAATGTTTAAAATTAAAGCAGCAAAACTTAGTGCTTTTGAAAAATAAAAAGTATTTGAAAAACATTACTAAAATTCAAAGGTGTTGGAGATATTTAAAAATGAACCCCTAATGCTTGTAACCATTTTAATAGTACATAAAAGTTTAGAAGCAAAAGTGTAGGGACATTCATTTTTCAGGAAAAATGATGATGCAAAGAATAAATATATAATATGTATTTTCTATAATATGTTAGTTCTAAAACATTATAAGTGTGTTCATGAATGTATTTTTCTTATGGCTATACAGAAATATTTTAGCATAATAATTTTCATTACTAAGAAAAGGAGAAAACAAGGAGTTAGTGTTTCATGAGTACAGAATTTCAGTTTTGCAAAATGATGAGTTCTGAAGGTGGAGTTGGTGATGGTTGAATGACAACACAAATGTACTCATGCCATTTAACTATACACTTAAAATGGCTAAGATTAAATATACCTTAAAATGGCTAAGATAATAAACTTTATGATATATATATATATATATATATATATATATATATATATATATTTCCACAACTGAAAAGAAAGATACACACAAAAATCAACAAATGTACATATTCTATTGCAAATTTATGTTTCAGTTTCACTGCCTTGGCTTCAAACACTTCTGTTTGAAAATCCAAACAACTGAGTAGAAACTTTTATACCCCAGCAATATAACATATTAATAGAATATTTCTAAGATGCAAAATGTGACACAGGAAGATAATAAAGAAACTGCTACTACTTTGATGGATAATTATTTATACTCCACTAAAGTCATAATGAGATTATAATCCACTCAAGTAACATAAGGAAGGCTGCACTTAGGAGCCGAATGTGGGATAATGCCATTCACTGATGCCAGTATAGTTTGATTAAATATCTCTAGATAATGGGTATTTCTCTGGATTTTTTATTCAATAAATATTTGTTGATTGCTTAAGCAATATATAGAAACACACATTTCTAGCACTATGCTGGGTGATTGACCCTTTCTTTCTGTTGTATAGATGCCTGTGGGCAGACAAATCATCCAAAGTAGAGATTTAGGAACTCTAGACCTGTTAGAACTATCTCATGGATAAATTGTAGTAAATTCCTTTGAAGTATGTTTAAGAGTCACTTGTCTCATTTGGTGAGGCCTCCCCCTCCAGAAAGTATTAAATGTTTAGTACCTCTAAAAGCCACAGTAATTATAAATCCGTGTTCACATAAACAATCTAAGGATAATAACATCCTAGAAATTTGTTTTGTGATAGAATGGATATAAATGCAATTGCTTTTTGGAACAAATGTGCCCAGACATGTATGTTTTACCACATAGACAAATATGCACGTTAGATGAACAGAACAGCATTAGAAAACCATAAAGAATTCCAGATAAATTTTTTTTGAAAGGCTGTGGCCCTTGGGGCATGTGATAATCAATCATGTCAATAAATACATTAACAAGTGCTGTCCAAGTGAAACTAGAAAGCTGTGTTAACACCTGCTGCTCCTGAAACACAAAAGCCCATTTGTTCCTAATACCCCTTAGTAAACCTTTAAAACCAAAGCAGCAGATAAAATCCCAAAGTAAACAAACTCTTAGGTAAACATGTAACTATTTTACTATTTGCTCTTTACTTTGTTCAGAATACACCTGCTGGTTTTAAACTGAATTAATTATATTCAGTGGTTACCCTGATTTAAAGATTACAGAATAATGTCTAAGAAGCAATGCACAATAAGGCTAATCACCAGATTACCTCTAGAAAGTGGGACACACATAAGAAATGTGAGTATTACACACTGACTTTGGTCCAAATAATTTAAGGATGACTTTTTAAAAAATACTTACCTAAGGATATGTATATTGATTTTTAAAGAGAGAGGAAAAGAGAGAGGAAAACAGAGAGAGAGAGAGAGAAACTTCACATTGATCAGTCGTCTCCCATATGCGCCCTGACCAGGAACTGAGCCTGTAATATTTTGGTGTATGGGATGATGCTCAAACAAACTGAGCTACCTGTCCAGGGGAAAGCTGACTGACTTTTATGTAGGTGAATTTATATCTCAAAAAAGGTTTTCTAATCCTTTCACATTAGCTACCTAATAAATCATGTACAAATGATATGCAAAAATTAAAAAGGAAATATTGAAAAGCATTATACTCTGTAATTCCAGAGTCTTTTTCGGGAGTCCGCCTAAGGAAAGAAGTTCAACCAACGTATGTTTCTAAAGAAATAAAATGAAAATATAATGTTCCTTAGTTACCATGCTAATTTTCATTATTCATAAAAGCATGACCTTTCAGAGAAATTTCTAAAACTTTTCATTTCTTCAAAAATTTTATGTAATGGTTCCTACCTAATTTTCAAAGCTAGCTCTTCTCTAACTCAGATTGAGAAGAGACTGTAGTAATTCTTAGTTGGTGGGTGTGTATGGAGAAATAGAAGATAACAGATTTCTTCACAAATAACTAGGTTATGAAAGCTAAAGAAAAATCTGCTAAAAGAGATAGAGAAAATATTTAATATAATGTTAATACCTACTCTTTATTTTTATTGCCACTGATTTCTTTTGAAGCTGAGATATAGAAAGTAATGCTTATTTTCAGTGCTATATAAAAATATAATTAAATTAATTATGAGTCAAATAAAAATCTACTTTTGCAGAATTAGAAATATTTCCATTCATCCCATGATGTATAAATCTTCTACTTCTAAATTTAAATGTTGGTATATGTATGTATTAGTAATTACATATTTGAATAGAAATAGTAATACATAATTTCAGACAAATCTAAATTTAAAAAAGTAGTCTTATTAGTTCAGTGAATCTAAAATGATTTAATAAGCATTTTAATAAGCATTCCTGATATCTGGTATTAATAAAAAGAATTTTCTATTTTACAGTTAACATTTAAAGAAAAAACATAACTGTAGTTTTGCTATATATCACAGACCACAGATGGCATAGACCAATTTGGGTGACTTCATTTCCTTCTTGATTATTTATATAAAGAGGCCACTTGTTTTCTCTCTTTCTGTGTATGTTTTATATAAGATTTGGACCAAGTCCCAGAAATGAATAAATGAAGGAAGAAAGGAATGCATCAAATAAAAATGAAGTTTCTCAATAACAAACCTAATTATAAAATTTTCCTGGATCAGTTTGGTTAATAAAAATTCATTCTAAAACAATATTCCAGGTAATTTTGCATCTTGATAAATAGTTGAAGTAAGTTTACCAGAAAAGCCATAAGGGCCTAAAAACCATAAGAACCTAAAAATTTCCATCTTTTGTACAACTACACTTTCTTTAGGGAAAGTTGACCAATCCTTCCATTCCAATACAGGCTCTACCAGAAGCCTGTCTGAAAGCAGCAGTTGATCCTGATGCTGCTGGGAGAGCCAGAGAGGCCTGGAAGCCTCCAGTTGCTCCCCTTGTCTCTGAACCATGAACTCCAAACATGGGTCTTATTGCTCTGCTTGTTCAGATTTCCTGTATTCCCACCTTTAGCTCCAGTGTTGTGTCCTGCTCCAACTTGGACACAAGGCTCAGGCTGTCCCTGACTCTGACTGACCCTAGCATACCAGATCCTGACATTTCCTCTAGAAAATGTCACTACTTCTCTGAAAGCATAAATGCAATAGCATAAAACATATATCATAGAAATTTTTATTAAATTTATTTAGAAAAAAATGATAATTAATTGACTGCTAACAGATGCATTTTCTAGATAGGGACAAACAAAAAGCCCTGATTGCAAAGCCAATTTATTAATTTTTGAGAAATGGAAAAATGTGAATTAATTAGCTCAAAATAAAACATTTTTTCTACTTAAACCTTGAGAAAAACAAGAGGGGGCAGGGATTCCAGAGAGAAGGAACAACATGTATGAAGGAAAGGGGCAGAGGAAAGCATGAGTATTTGGGGAAATTCAAGTATTTTGTTATTGCTGCAATGTTATGAGAAGAGTGTAAAGTGATAGGGTTAGAAAAATAAAAATGGGCTAGATAATAAAGAAGCTCATATTCTATGCTAAAAAGTTGAGAATTACTTCTATGGGTGGTGAGGACTCCAAAAATGTAGGTTTTTATCATGGTAAATCTGGAAGAACATGAGGGATGGACTGAAAGAGGAAGAGATTAGACACAAGTTAGGGGATGGTTGCAGTAAACTAAGACCAGGTGAAACATAGGGACCTAGACCAGACTATGTGTGAGGAAGCAGTAGTTATGAGTCATTAAGAAGGGGATTGGTTTAAATCAGGGAGAGAGGGGGATGGAGGAGACAGAGGTGTCATGCTAAAGATGAGTAACAGCCCTGTCTAGTGTTGCTCAGTTGTTAGTGCATCGGCCTGTGTACCAAAGGGTTGCTGGTTCGATTCCCAGTCAAGGGCATATACCTGGATTGCAGGTCCCAGTACCAGTTGGGATGCATTCATGAGGCAACCAATCAATGTGTCTCTTTCACATTTCTCTCTCTCTCTCTCTCTCTCTCTCTCTCTCTCTCTCTTTCTCTCTCTCTCTCCCCACTCCCTCCCTCCCTTTCACTCTCTCTAAAAATCAATGGGAAAAAATATCCTTGGCTGAGGACCAATAAAAAAAAAAAAAGCATGTTGAAGTGGTGAGGTGTTTGGATTCTAAGGAATTCTACTTCTAGACACATTGAGTTTGAAGCCATTGTGAGACAACCCGTTGGGACTGTATAAAGAAGCTGGAGTTGAGGAAAAGCTTTTTAAGGTCCAACTGAATCAATATGCAATATTCAGTGATAATTCTGGCTCTGAATGAGGATTTCGGGAAAGTAATTACATTGAGAAAATGAGAGGCAAAGGTAAAAGTCTGGGACACAAAGGTATTTTTGAAGCTGAAGGAAATGACTGAGGAAAAACAGCCAGAGTGATAGAGTGTATGACAAAAAATAATAATTTAAACCAGGAGGAGTAGATTAATAGAAAAAGGGCTGAAAATTGACAACTCTGAAGATACTGAAGATTGGTAATTATGTCCTTGGCTAGAGGTATGGAATAGAAATTTGAATAGAATAAGTTAAAGAATAAATGGGGGGGGCGAAACCGGTTTGGCTCAGTGGATAGAGCGTTGGCCTGCGGACTGAAAGGTCCCAGGTTCGATTCCGGTCAAGGGCATGTACCTGGGTTGCAGGCACATCCCCAGTAGGAGATGTGCAGGAGGCAGCTGATCGATGTTCCTCTCTCATTGATGTTTCTAACTCTCTATCTCTCTCCCTTCCTCTCTGTAAAAAATCAATAAAATATATTTTAAAAAAAAGAAAGTAATCTAATCTCAAGAAACTTGACCTAGAAAGGTTGAGGATACAAATGTGCTAGCCTTAGGAGGCAGTGTGATGGAGGGCTTTTGCAAATTAGAAGAGATTTCAATACATTTTAGACCTTAAGACAGAAACTTGATGACAACTGCAGTTGCAGTTACAAGGAGCAGGGGGTCTGAGAAGGGGCAAGAATGAACTGAGGAGCTCAAGACCTGGCAGGGACAGCTTGGCTGAGGTGGACAGCTGATAGAGTTAAGGCGCGACTGGTGAAAGAGTTAGGGGCATATACATCCAGGGTCCTCTAGCTTCTTCGAGGATATGAAAACCAGGATGAAAGAGGGCTGGAGCTGGAGAGAAGGCACAGGAGAAACCTGTCTATCATCTGAGAAGCAACACAGTGTTTCTCTCTTCTGTACTCTTGTAGTCTCACACTCACATATACATATATTTTATATAAATATAAAACTATCTCTAGTTATTTTCCAAACTTGTCTTTTCTCTGGAAACAAATTATGAATTCTGGAAAATTAAGACATGTCTCTCTCTACTTATTTTTTTAAGGCATTCTGGTATATTAGAAAGAGTTGGAATTTTGAGTTAGACACATTGGATTTGAATCCAATTCTTATTAGTTATATGAGCTTAGGCAACTTTTCTCACTTCTCTGAGACTTACTTTTCTTATATGTAAAATGAAAATAGTAATATAGACCTCATTAGAATGTAAAAATTAAATTTAAAAATCATGTGCCCTGTCCCATCTAAGATCAGATTAGGCACACACTGTGCTAAACTATGCATTCTAAATCAACGAGTAACCTCAGACATTTATGTGTAGCTACATGAAAATATCCTTCTCTTCAACTACTCTATTCAGCTTCATCTCTAACTTTAAAAATATTGCCCACCTTTAAAGAAGGTATGGAAAAGAAGTCATCCTATCACATCCCAATTCAGTCTTTTAGTAATTATCCCTCTCCCTATCCCCCAATTTCACTTTTAGGTGTGCATAAGGAAGAAATAAAAATCAAAAGTTTGGTTTGGCTGTTACCACATGGCTGGCCTCCTTGGGCAACATCCCCCTGAGTTTGACTGCCTCACTGGCCTATTTGCCTTGGCTTTCAGGTTTGTTTTTATAAACCAGAATTGCCAGCTAATTACACAAAATTATAGTGGCATATTTTATTTAATGCTTCATTTTCTTTTAAGAGTGGTTTTGGTTTTAAAAACAAACAAACAAGAAAAAAAATCATAAGCTTGTGGTGATTTAGGTCCTACTTGTTCAGCTGAATATAGGCTAATAGGGAAGAATTGGGTCACCAAATTCTGGACACACATCCCTGAAAAATGTAAAAATTTGGATGGTTTGCTCCTCTGTCTGGCCCCAGCTAAAGTAACTCCAGAATGAATCTTAATTTCTTTAAAAAATAAAACTAACTCTTGAGAATATGTTTTCTTTCTGGATATAAAAGAAACACTGGTGTTGGCTTTTCTGGAGCATCCTTTTCATTTGGAATTTGAAAGCCATAGAAAAATCAATAGTTCAACAAAATGCCAACAAGAGATGAATGTATAACATATAGTAACATAACTGTCACTACTTTTATCTGTGGTAATAGGAAACTGAAACTTTAAAACTATTATCTACCAAAATGTAATTTAACATCACCTTTAGACAAAAATACGTGTATAAACACTTTGCTGTATGTAATCATTGAAAATATTTAAGAGAAGCATTCCCCAAAAAGAAAGAGGTAAAGAAAAATAAGGTGGGAGAGGCAGGATTTTGATCCTGCTGCTTAGTCCTCAATAGTAGAAAATCATGGCCTGATTCTTTTTGCTTCTTGTTCCTGCCAACTTCTGCATAAAAATGATGAGTAGTGAAAAAGATAAAAGGAATGTAGCAGGAATAAGAAACTAAAATAACAAGACTGATGAGTGTTTAGTGTATTACCCACAAGCTAAATGGAAAGTCCTTGGACAACTGAAAGATGGTTTTTTCTTGTATTTATTCAGTTCCTCCTCTCCTAATTCAAAGGACTTCCTAGTTGTAGCAGCCATAAAAAATCACCACACTAAGGCAATACTTTCCATAGGCTGCTCCCACCCAATGAATGAGTTTGGTGGGGTTACTGATACAGGCCCTCTGTAGCCAGTAGCAGGTCACTCCCTATCTTTAACTTTTTGCTACAGGATTTCCCAATGGTCTGGCCAAACCTCTTATGGAACTATACTCATTCTATGACTCTTCTTTTACTTTCTCTTCCCACCTCCAAAACAGTATGAGGCTTTCTCCACCTTTCCCTGCTCCCTCTCTCAGTAAATCTCTGGAAGGTCTATTCTATCTTGGAATTGCCTGTTGACAATAATAAACTAATACATTCATCTACTATTTTATTTTGGTTTTATGGTCATAAGCAGATATTTATAGATTGAAAAAACTGAAGTTATAAAAGATTTAATAAACCACCAAAGGAGATTCTATAACTTAATGACCTATTTCAGCTTCAACTTAGGTCCTGAGGCTACTGATTTCCTTCAATTTCTCATTTAACAAATATTTATTGAATGCCTCCCATATGCCTGACTTTGGTCCTCATTCTAAAAATAAAGAACTCCTATTGAGTGGCAGGTACAAATTATGATATAACAAGGCCATTCTGCTGCCAAATGGAGAAATAAGCACTAAAGAGGAGATGACAATAGCATGTATGAGAATAGACCCAGTGTATATAGAAGAGGCAGGGAAATACTTAATAGGAAAAACTGAGATTAGTGATTCAACAGATATTTACTCTGGACCAAGCCCTGGGCTATGCCTTGGGAAAGCAGAAGAAAAGATATATTCCCAATTATCCAGAAGCCTTTGGTTGACTTCCACTCAAAAATATGTGTGTAGGCATTTGGAAAAGTTACCAGATGAGGGTGATTCCTCTCCTAGGAACTGACTACAGGTTGAGAATCTTCGCTCTAAGAAAATCCAAATGCTATATTTGCTCATTAAAATGGGTGGAAGAGAAGAACTAACTAATAATAATTAATGATTTCACCTGATTAAGTATGGGTAATGTTTCCTCAAAGCTTAGAAAGTTCCTTTATGTTTTGGAAGAACCTGGCAGCAGGAGGAAGCAAGACCAGGAGAGAACGTCAGCCAGCAAGGCCTCAGGTGCTCCTTCCTACAGCAGATGGTCCAGCTCACAGCCACATCACTTCGCCCCTGCCCAAGGAGCACCAGCCACGCAAGCAGCCAGACCGACCACATCTGAGGAGCGGCAGCCCTGCGCCACCTACACTGGTCCAAGGAGCAGCAGCCACACTCAGTCTGCACCTGTCTGATGAGCAGCAGCTGGGTGAGCATCCCGCCCCCATCCAAGGAGCAGCAGCCGCACATGCAGCTCACTCCTGCCCGAGGAGCAGCAGGCACACAAGTAGGCGTCCCCCATCTGAGGAGCAGCAGCTGCACGAGCAGCTTGCACCCATACAAGGAATAGTAGCCCTGTAAGCAACCTGCCCCTGTCCAAAGAGCGGCAGCCTCACAAGCAGCCGGCCCCATCTGAGGAACAGCAGCAGCATGCAGCCATCCCCGAACCAAGGAGCAGCAGCCACATGAGCAGTTTGTGCCCATCTGAGGAGCAGAAGCCACGTGAACATCCCTCTCCTGTCCAAGGAGAATCAGCCACGCTCAGCCCGCCCCCACCTGAAGAGCAGCAGCCCCATGATCAGTCCACCTCTGTCCAAGGAATAGCAGCTTTGAGAGCAGCCTCACCTACCAGCCAGAGGAGACACCACTGCTGCAAACAGCAACTACCAGAGTAGCTGCTGCCAACTGAGGAGCAGCCACTACTGCGACCACTTGAGGAGCACCTGCAGCCTGAGGAACACTGCCACCCAAGGAGCAGTCCCTGTAAGACTTGACATCTAGATCAGTTGGTGAGACCAAAAATGGGTAGACAAAGAAACCGCCAGAGGAAAGAAAAAGAGAAATCACCAGGAAAGCAGCTAAGTGAAACAGAGGCATGCAATATGTCAGAAAAAGAATTCAGACTAAGGGTCCTAGAGTGTATAAATCGGATAGAGGAAAAAATCAACAACAATTGTAAGAATCAAGAAGAAATGAAGTGTGATATAGTTGCAATAAAAAAACACCATGGAAAGTTTCAACAGTAGACTAGGAGAAGTGGAGAACCGAATTAGCAAATTAGAAGACAGGGAAGCAAAACACACACAAACTGAACTGCAATTGGAGAAAAAAATTAAAATCAGGAGGAGAGCCTAAGAGAGCTATGGGACAACATGAAATGAAGAAACATACGAAAAATAGGGGTGCCATAACAACAGGAAAAGGAACAAGGGCTAGAAAACCTATTTGAAGAAATAATGTCAGAAAACTTCCCTGAAGGGGGGAAGAAAAAAGTCGCATGAGCACAGAGAATCCCAAACAAGATGAACCCAAAAAGACCCACGCCAAGACACATCATAATAACCATGGCAAATGTTCAGGACAAAGAGAGAATCTTAAAGGCTGCAAGAGAGAGACGGAAAGTTACATACAAGGGATCTTCCATTAGATTATAAAATGATTTCTCAACAGAAACACATCAGGCCAGAGAAGAATGGATGGAAATTTACAAAGTGATGCAAAGCAAGGGACTAAATCCAAGAATACTCTATCAAGCAAGGCTATCATTCAAAATTGAAGGGAAAATAAGAAGCTTCATAGACATAAAAGGTTAAGGGAGTTTATCACTACCAAGCCAGCAATGCAAGAGATGCTAAAGAGACTGGTGTAAAAAGAAGAAATAAAAAGCTAAGAAAGAAAACAGGATCAAAAAATAGAAATGGCTACAAACAAGTACCTTTCAATGATAACTTTAAACATAAATGGACTAAATGCTCCAATCAAAAGACATTGAGTGGCAAAATGGATAAAAAGACATGAGCCATATATATGCTGTCTACAAGAGACCCACCTCAGAATAAGGGACTCACATAGACTGAAAGTGAAGGGATGGAAAAATATCTTTCAGGCATATGGAAATGAAAATAAAAGCTGGGGTAGCAATACTTATATCTGACAAAATAGAGCTCAAAGTGAAGGCCATAACAAGAGATAAGAAAGGCCACTTCATAATACTAAAGGGATCAATACAACAAGAGGATATAACCATGATAAACATATATGAACCCAATGCAGGAGCACCAAAATACATTAAAAAAACTCCTGAAATATATCAAGGGAGAGATTGAAAACAATACAATCATAGTAGGGGGCTTTAATACACCACTGACATCACTGGATAAAACCTCTAGACAAAAAATCATCAAAGAAACAGCAATCCTAAATGACTCACTAGATCAAATGGACTTAATTGACATCTTCAGAACATTTCACCCTAAAGCAGCAGAAAATACCTTCTTCTCAAGTGCACATGGGACATTTTCAAAAATAGACCACATATTGGGTCACAATCAAAGTCTCCCCAAATTCAAGAAGATTGAAATCATACCAAGCATCTTCTGAGACCACAATGCATAATATTAGAAATAAACTACAATAAAAACAACCCAAAACACTCAAACACTTGGAAGCTGAATAGCATGTTATTAAATATCGATTGGGTTACCAATGAGATCAAAGAAGAAATTTAAAAATCATATAAACTATTGACAATGAAAACACAACAATCCAAAACCTATTGGACACAATGATTGCAGTCCTGAAAGGGAAGTTTCTAGCTCTACAGGCCTACCTCAAAAACCAAGAAAAAATTTGTAGTAAATCATCTAACTCTACATCTCAAAGAATTAGAAAGAGAGCAAGAAAACCCCAGAGTGAGCAGAAGGAAGGAGATAATAAAGATTAGAGCAGAAATAAATGACATAGAGACCAAAAAAACAATACATAAAATCAATGAAACCAAGAGCTGGTTCTTTGAAAGCGTAAACAAGATTGATAAACCTCTAGCCAGGATCACCAAGAAGCAATGACAGAGAACCCAAATAAACAAAATCAGAAATGATAGAAGCAAAATAAAAACAGACTTCACAGAAATATAAATAATTGTTAAAAAATACTATGAACAACTCTACTCCAACAAACTAGACAACCTGGAGGAAATGGACATATTCCTAGAAAAATTCAACATTCCAAAACTCAATCAGGAAGAATCTAAAAATCTCAATAGGCCAATAACTATGAAAGAAATTGAAGCAGTCATCAAAAAGTTTCCAGCAAACAAAAGTTCAGGGGCAGACGGCTTAACAGAGGAGTTTTACCAAACATTCAAGGAAGAACTAAAACCTATTCTCCTCAGACTATTACAAAAAATCCAAGAGGAAGGAACACTTCCAAGCTCATTCTATGAAGCCAGCATCACCCTAATACCAAAACCAGGTAAAGACAACACCAGGAAAGAGAATTACAGGCCAATATCCCTCATGAACATAGATGCCAAAATCCTCAACAAAATTCTAGCAAATCGGATCCAGCAGTACATCAGGAAGATCATGCACCATGACCAAGTAGAATTTAACCCAGGGATGCAAGGATGGTACAATATCTGCAAATCAAAAAACATGATACATCACATAAACAAATTGAGAGAAAAAAACCACATAGTCATATCAATTGATGCAGAAAAAGCATTTGACAAAACCCAACACCCATTTTTGATAAAAACTCTCAGCAAGGTGGGAATAGAAGGATCATACCACAACATAATAAAAGCCATATATGACAAACCCACAGCCAACATAATCAATGGACAAAAACTAACACCATTTCCCCTAAGAACAGGAACAAGACAGGGATGCCCACTCCCACCACTCCTGTTTGACATAGTACTGGAAGTACTAGCCATTGCAATTAGACAAGAAGAAGAAATAAAAGGCATCCAAATTGGAAAAGAAGAAGTAAAACTGTCCTTATTCGCAGATGACACGATATTGTACATAGAAAACCCTAAAGACTCCATCAAAAAACTATTAGACTTAATAAATGAATTTGGCAATGTAGCAGGATACAAAATTAATGCCAAGAAATCTTTGGCATTTCTATACACCAATAGTGAACTTACAGAAAGAGAGACTAAAAATGCAATCCTATTTACCATTGCACCAAAAAAAATTAAGATATCTAGGAATAAACTTAACTAAAGAGGTAAAAGACCTCTACTACAGGACGTTGAAAAAAGAGATAGAGGAAGCATAAACAGATGGAAGAACATACAGTGTTCATGGATTTGTAGAATCAACATCATTAAAATGTCCATACTACCCAAAGCAACCTATAAATTCAATGCAATCCCCATTAAAATATCAACGACATATTTCACAGACCTAGAACAAACTCTCCAAAATTTCACCTGGAATAAAAAAAGACGCCGAATAGCTGCAGCGATCCTGAGAAAGAAGAAAAGTAGGTGGGATCTCAATACCAGAAATCAAGCTGTATTACAAAGCCACTATTCTCAAACCTGCCTGGTGCTGGCACAGGAACAGACATATAGATCAATGAAATAGAATAGAGAGCCCAGAAATCGACCCGAACCAATATGTTTAATTAATATTGGACAAAGGAGGCATGAACATACAATGGAGTCAAGACAGTCTCTTCATTAAATGGTGTTGGGAAAATTGGACATATACATGCAAACAAATGAAACAAGACCACCAACTTACACCATACACAAAAATAAACTCAAAATGGATAAACGACTTAAATGTAAGACGGGAAACCATAAAAATACTAGAGGAATCCAAAGGCAACAAAATCTCAGACATATGCCGAAGCAATTTCTTCAATGATACTGCTCCTAGGGCATTGGAAACTGAAGAGAAAATAAACAAATGGGACTACATTAAAATAAAAAGCTTCTACACAGCTAAAGAAACCATCAACAAAACAACAAGAAAGCCCACTGCGTGGGAGAACATATTTGCCAATGTTATCACTGATAAGGGTTTAATCCCCAACATTAATAGGGAACTCATACAACTTAACAAAAGGAAGATAAACAATCCAATCAAAAAATGGGCAAAGGACCTAAACAGACACTTTTCAAAAGAGGGCATTCAGAAAGCCAAGAGACATATGAAAATATGCTCAAAGTCACTAATCGTCTGAGAGATGCAAATCAAAACAACAATGAGGTATCATCTCACACCTGTCAAATGGCTATCAATAACAAATCAGCAAAGGGCAAGTGCTGGAGAGGATGCAGAGAAAAGGGAACACTCGTGCGCTGTTGATGGGAATGCAGACTTGTGCAGCCACTATGGAAGACAGTATGGAATTTCCTCAAAATGTTAAAAATGGAACTCCCATTTGACCCAGTGATCCCACTTCTAGGAATATATCCCATGAAACCAGAAATACCAGCCAGAAAGGATATATGCACCCCTATGTTTATAGCAGCACAATTCACCATAGCTAAGATTTGGAAACAGCCTAAGTGCCCATCAGCAGATGAATGGATTAGAAAACTGTGGTACATCTACACAATGAAATACTATGCTGCTGTAAAAAAGAAGAAATTCTTATCATTTGCAACAGCATGGATGGACCTGGAGAGCATTATGCTAAGTGAAATAAGCCAGTCAATGAAGGAAAAATACCACATGATCTCACTCATTTATGGATAATAAAGACCATTATAAACTGATAAACAAAAATAGATACAGAGGCAGAGCATCCTCAAACAGACTGTCAAACTATAGCGGGAAAGCCGGGGAGGGTTGAGGGGCAGGAGGGGAGGGTAAGAGATCAACCAAAGGACTTGTATGCATGCATATAAGCATAACCAATGGACATAAGACACTGGGGGGTAGGGGAGGCCAGGGGATTGTCAAGGGCAGGAAAAAAAGGAGACATATGTAATACTCTTTGTAATACTTTAAGCAATAAAACAAAATTTAAAAAAAATTAAAAAATAATAAAGATTTGCTTTGGTTGAATTAAAAAATATATATATGTGTGTAAAGGAACTTTCACTCTGCCCTGTTTCTTAAAACCTAGAGTCATAATAGAAAACAAGGGGGAAAAACCTCCATTGCCAATAAAACAAGAAAATAGTCATAAGCCTAAACCACAGACTGAAACACAGTCAATTACAGTTGAAAGCTCTTTCTGAATGAGGATGCTAAGAGTGGCCCCAAACCTAGGCTCTGAACAGGAAACAGACTTTTCTGAAACAACGGTCACCATTGGAAGGTCTAGTCCATGACTTTTTATTAGAACAACCAGTACTAGGAAAGTTTGAGAGAAGAAGGCCGTGTCCTTGTGTGAGTGCCCTGTCACATTAGGAAGGCAGGAGAGGCAAGCACATGAAAACAAGCTGAAATGCCATATTAATGTCTACATCCAGAAGTGAGAAAGGTTGAAGGATGAGGGAAATTATACAAAGGCTTCTCACTTACTGGGCTTCACTGTGAATCACATTGCCCTTTACAGCATGGGTCACAACTAGAACCAGCAGGCAAATCCAGCCATTGTTTGTTTTTGTTCTACCATGAGCTGAGAATGGCTCTTGCAATTTAAATGTGTGTTTTTTTTAAAAATCAAATGAAGAATAATATTCTGTAACAGAAACTTATATGAAATTTAAATGTTAGCACTCGTAAAGATTTTTTTTAATAACAGGCATGCTTATTTGTTTATATCTTGTCTATGACTGTTTTAATCCTATATATTAGTACTAGAGGCCCGGTACACAAAAATTTGTGCACTCAGGGGGAGGGGAGTCCCTCAGCCCGGCCTGTGCCCTCTCGCAGTCTGGGACCCCTTGGGAGATAACGACCTGCTGGCTTAGGCCTGCTCCCGGGTGGCAGAGGGCAGGCCCAATCCCTAGGTGCAGCCCCTGGTCGGGCTCAGAGTAGGGCTGATTGGGGAGTTGGGGCGCTGCCCCCTATCATGCACAGAGCAGGGCGGATCTGGAGGTTGCGATGCCACCCTCAGTCATGCTCAGGCTAGGGCCGATAGGGGGTTGGGGCACCTCCCCCTGTCACACTCAAGGCAGGGTCGATGGGGAGGTTGCGGCACCACCCCCTGTCACGCACAGAGCAGGGCCAATGAGGGGGTTGGGGCACTGCCACCTGTCACTCACAGAGCAGGGCCCATCAGGGGTGTTGGGGCTCCGTACCCTGTCATGCACAGAGCAGTGTTGATCAGGGGTTTAGGCAGCTCCCCCCTGTCACTCACAGAGTAGGGCCGATAGGGAGGTTGTGGCCCTGCCCCCTGTCACACACAGAGCTGCAGGGCGATCAGGGGGTTTGAGCACTGCCCTCTGTCACACTGATCCTGGTGCCGTGAGGCCTCTTGGCTCCGCTGATCCCAGTGCTAGGAGGCATATTACCCTTTTACTATATAGGATAGAGGTCTGGTGCACGGGTGGGGGCCGGCTGGTTTGCCCTGAAGGGTGTCCTGGATTAGCGTGGGGGTCCCCACTGGGGTGCCTGGCCAGCCTGGGTGAGGGGATGATGGCTGTTTGCAGCTGGTCACACACCCTTCAGCGTGGGGGTCCCCACTGGGGTGCCTGGCCAGTCTGGGTAGGGGCTGAGGGCTGTTTTCAGGCTGGCGGGTGACTTAAGCTCTCAACCGCTCCTTTTTTTCTTTTTTTTTTTTATTCTGGGCCAGCTTTAGCTCTGAGGCTTGGCTCCAGCTCTTAGGCCTTGGCTGCTGAAAGCAGGTATCTGGTTTGTTTGGGTTCTATAATCGAAACACTGTTTCAACTCCAGTTCTGAGACCCCAGCTGGCTGAAAGCAGGTTTCTTGGTTTTTTTTAGCTTCTATATTTGTAACAATGTTTCAAACTGAAAGCTCAGGAGCCGGCAGCGGCAGGCGGGGAACGTTGGAGTTCTCTGTCGCTGAAGTAAGCAAGCCTCATGTTCACTTCAAGCTGCCTGGCTGCCGGCCGCCATCTTGGCTGGCAGTTAATTTGCATATCGCCCTGATTAGCCAATGGGAAGGGTAGCAGAGTGACACCAATTTGCATGTTTCTCTTTTATTAGTGTAGATACTAGGGCTGTCATAGCAAAATACCACAAACTTGGTGGCTTAAATAACAAAACTTGGTTTTCTCACAGTTCTGGAGGCTGCATGTCCAAGATCAATGTGCTGACAAAGTTGTCTTCTCCTGAAAGGACTCTCTCCTTGGATTTTAGGCCACTTTCTTGCAGTGTCCTCACAGGGTCTTTTCTCTGCATGCACGTCTCTGGTGTCTCCTCCTCATCTTAAAAGAATACCAGTCCTACTGAATTAGGGCCCACCCTTATGACATCATTTAGATTTAATTGCTTCCTTAAATGCATTATCTCCAAATACAGTGACATTGGGAATTAGGGCTCAAACCTGTAAATTTTAGAGGGACACAATTCAGCCTATAACAGGGTACTATAAAGAGTTGAGTAGTTGACACAGAAAACTATATGGCTCACAAAGCCCAAAATATTTACTATTCAACCGTTACTGAAGAATATTGCCAACAATGTTCAAAAGTTAGAGAAGACTTGCTCTCAGGGAAGAGGACATGACAGATATGGTGATAGAATATTTGTTATAAGACAATGAAGTACCCAGTTATTCCTCCACTACAGCCCTGGACTCATATTATTCCCTTGCAAACAGTAGGTAGTATGCATTCAATGAGTAATAATGACAAAGGAACCACTGAAATATGTGTAAAAAATATTTGGGCAAAAATGTATATGGGGTGTGTGGAAGTAGTCAGGTGATAACACATTGCAAACATGCATCAAAAAATAAATTACCTGGATACAAGATAGCATCAGAGTAGGTGAAAGTTACACCCAACTCCCCCCAGGGCCAAATAGGAATCACAACAAAATTATAGAACAATCAACCTGAATAAATGACTGAAGACTAGCTGATAACCAAGGATATACAGAAGAAGCCACTGGTGGCAAGGGCAGAGATGGGAAAAGGGCTGGCCTCAAAAAATTAAAAATGGAAATTCCTTAGGACCTAGTAAATCCACTTTTGGGAAATCCAAAGAAACTCAAAACACTAATTCTAAAGAGTACATGCACTCTTATGTACATAGCAGCATTATTTATAATAACCAAGATATGAAAGCAACCCAAGTGTCCATCAATAAATGAATGTATAAAAAATTGTAGTAATACAGATACACAATAGAATATTAGTTGTCTATAAAATGGAATGAAATCTTATAATGTGAACATAGATGAACCTGGAGGGTATTATGCTAAGTGAAATAAGTCAGTTAGAGAAAGACAAATATTGTATGATTTCACTTATTTGTGGAATCTAATGAACAAAATACATGAACAAACAAAATAGAAACAGACTCACAAATACAGAGAATGGTTGCCAGATGGGAGATAATTTGAGGGGCTAGGTGAAAAATTTGAAGGAATTAACAAGCACAAATTTATAGTTACAAAATAATGATGGGGATGTAAAGTACAGCATAAGGAATATAATCAATAATGTAATACTATGTAGAGTTCCAGGTGGGTACTGAAAATATCAAGGGGAACACTTGGAAAAATATGATTGTCTAACCACTATGCTGTACAACTGAAACTCATACAAAATAACATCGAATGTAAACTGTAATTGAAAAATAAAATTTAATTTTAAAAGAAGAACAGAAAAAAGTAAATTACCCAAAGAAACTCAGTAAGTAAAAATTCACAATAATAATTCTCCAAAGTTCAAAGAAATCATAGACCACATGATTTCTCTTTAGAAGTGTTTAAGTTAGCCCTGGATGAGTGGCTCAGTTGATTGGAGAATCATCCCATACACCAAAAAGTTGCAGGTTTTATTCCCAGTCAGGGCACATACCAAGACTGTGGGTTTGATCCCTGCTGGGGAGCATATGAGAGGCAACAGATACATACAAAGTTTCTCTGTCACATTGGTGCGTGTGTGTGTGTGTGTGTGTGTGTGTGTGTGTGTGTATGTGTCTCTCTCAAGTCAATAAATATATCCTCAGGTGAGAATCCTATATAATAAAAGCCTAATATGCTAAGTGTCTGGTCGTCTGGTCATCCAATCAAAGCATAATATGCTAATGATATGCTAAGGCCACTCAACCACTAGCTATGATGTGCACTGACCACCAGGAGGCAGATGCTCCAACCAGTAGGTTAGCTTGCTGCTGGGGTCTGGCTGATTGGGACTGAATGAGATGGGCCAGAGATGCCCTGGAGCACTCCCACGGTCCCTCCCCAGCTGGCCAACAACCCACATCCCTCTCTGGCCCTGATCGTGCACTGGTGGTGTCTTTCGGCCTGGCCTGCACCCTCTTGCAACCCGGGATCCCTCAGGGGATGTTAGAGAACTGGTTTCATCCTGATCCCACAGGCCAGGCCGAGGGACCCCACTCATGCACAAATTCGTGCACCAGGTCTCTAGTAAATAAATAAATAGTGTTTAAATTTTAAAAAAATACACTTGTTAAAAAAATATGTTAGAAAATCAATTAAAGATGAAAAGTTAGCTGGGAAGACCTAAGATTGAAATAGAAAAGAAATAATAGCAGCACAATTCACCATAGCTAAGATTTGGAAACAGCCTAAGTGCCCATCAGTAGATGAATGGATTAGAAAACTGTGGTACATCTACACGATGGAATACTATGCTGCTGTAAAAAGGAAGGAACTCTTACCATTTGCAACGGCATGGATGGAACTGGAGAGCATTATGCTAAGTGAAATAAGCCAGTCAATGAAGGAAAAATACCACATGATCTCATTCATTCATGGATAATAGAGACCATTATAAACTTTTGAACAATAATAGATACAGAGGCAGAGCTGCTTCAAACAGATTGTCAAACTGCAGCGGGAAGGCCGGGGAGGGTTGGGGGGCAGGAGGGAGGGGGGTAAGAGATCAACCTAAGGACTTGTATACATGCATATAAGCATAACCAATGGACCTAAGACACTGGGGGATAGGGGAGGCTAGGGGACTGTCAAGGGCGGGGGGGAAAAAAGGACACATATGTAATACCCTTTGTAAAACTTTAAGCAATAAAAAAAAAAGAATTCCCATATATGCCCTGCATACACACACACACACACACACACACACACACACACACACACACAATTTTCCTAACTATCAATATCCCTTACTAATGTGGCATCCTATCTAATAAGAGGGAATATGCAAATTGATTGTCACACCATCACAAAGATGGCAGCACCCACAGCGGAGGCGGGGTTTCTGTAACAGAAGATGGCTGCACCCACAGTAGAAGTTGAGTTCCCGAAACGAGCCTTAACAAGCAATCAGCGGGGGCCTGAGGCTGCATACCCTGCCCAGTGGGGCTTATCTTTGATTCTTCTCTTTCCCTCATTCCATATATCCAATGTCAACTCTACTATCCCTAATATGCTCAGTTTTCTCTTCTATACTTATTTTGACTACCTTCATTTTTTATTTCTACCAATTACCATAATCTGTTGCCAGAACTACAGAAGTCTCCTAATTGGTCTTCTTGGTTCCATTTTTGTATTCCTATTATTCATCCTCCAAGAGTAATTTGAAATAAATATATATCAGATAATGCTCCTCACCACTGCTCAAGAGCCTCTACTAGGTTCCCATTGTATTCAGGATGGAACTTACGGGACTTGGCCTCTCTGATTTGAACTCATACCACTCACTCTCCTTTTCACTCTGCAGCAGACCAACTGGCTTACCTGAAGAAATGGCATGTGCTGCACTACAATTGGTTGGAAAACAAAATCTGCCAATTTTCTCTATATATTACATATCTTTCCTAAGGAAATATAGAAGTTTACAACCTGGTACTGCCATAACCACATTACTATAAGCAGTTAGGTTAATGTAGTTGATATTAAGAAAAAATGAAAATAAAATGTAACTATGAAATTCCTCTATGCTCCTAGCAAGTAATTATAAAGTATTTTCAGAATTTCAGCATCAACATTACACCCATGAAATGAATTTTCTTACTATTTATTTATACAGTAATATCTCACTAAGCCTTAATGTGTTTGCATACTAATTATCACATAAAAGTTTAAAGGCTGGACAAAAGTTAAATGATAATCTCTAAGTGAAAATAGTAACTATAAACAAAAATCCAAGAAACAAACTACCTAACCTAGAAAAGTAGCACTTGATATACTTAGTTGGTATTTATAAATTGCTTTCAAAGAAGAAAATGCAACATAAATATACTGTAAATTACTTTAGGAGCCAGAAGAAAGTCTTCGGGAGCACTAGAAGTCCCAAATACAAATTTGAGATAATCTGAAAGGGAAGCACATACTTGGCACCTCTTCCTGACCCCTGACCTATATAAGGGAAAAAATAAAAATCTTCCTAAGGGTAAAACTCGTGTATGTGTGGGTAGCACATCATTTTATTTTCCAAGAAGACACTGAACAGCAGAGAAACTCCTACAGAAATTCACTGTTTGTAGACAACTTAAAGGACCTATATTGGTGGGTTGTTGAAATTGGGAGTTACCTAAGTGCAGTACAAGAACTCTCTTCCCAGGGCAAAATGAGGGCAGTTATTAAATCTTTCTCAGCTTGGATATCTTCAGATTGTGTACTCAGGCAAAGCCATTTGGAAGTAGGTATGCAGGATGGGAGAACTTACAAACAGCCAGGCACTCAGACAAATATTTTACCTGTACCATCTCTTTTAATCTTCACAACTCCATTAGGTAGATTTTATTATATCTGGGTTATAGATGGTAAACACATTTGATACTATGTCTGAATTATATGTTTTGGTCTCCTCAATCTCTGGGACTAGGGCCTCTTTGAATTGCTGCTCAGGGGGATGGTCCTTAAGATCTTTACATTTTAGCTCTGCCAGTTTAGTTAGTGGTTAGAGAACAGAAGAGATAAGGTAACTTCAGCCCAAGGATTGAAGGGTAGTGGGTTTGATTCCTGGTCAAGGGCACATACCTCAGTTGCAGATTCCCCAGCCCCAGTAGGGGCATGTGCAGGAGGCAATCAATCAATAGATGTGTCTCTCTCACGTCAATGTTTTTCTCTCCCCCTCCCTTTACCCTCCCTTCCACTCTCTCTAGTAATCAATGAAAAAAAATATCCTCAGGTGAGTAGTAAAAACAAAAAATCTTTACACTTTAGTTGCCATTTGGAAAATTCTAATGAGTTATCAAAATTTTGCTATTTAAGCAATATTAGAGAAAAAGCTGCTAGTAAAGGTGCCAGAAACAGGGGAAGTTAACATAGATGCGTCATTTTTTCGCAATTGTATTTGTTCACAGGGATATAACCATTGGTTCTATGTGAATGACTCCCAAAGAAGCCATCAACACCCTGAACTTTTCCTTCCAGCTCTAATCCTACATCTCCCAACTGGATTGTTTTGGACATCTAATTCAGTATTCTAAATCATAATTCATAATTTCTCTTCCCATTGTACTTACTTTCCCTTGTGGCTAATTTTTATTAAAAATGCTGATATATCTACAGGCATTTGAAACATTTTTATCTTTAGCTTTTATCTCTTCCTGCTACCTCCATCCAATTAATCCACTGATACTTCTTGTTATACTTAGCAACCATCTGTTCCTTGCTCTCCGTATGGGTAATTCTCACCAATGGAATGGAATGAGAACAGAAGAGATAAGGTAACTTCTTGGCCAAGACCTTAATCACCCTTTCCTTTTTACTATTGCACAAAGGTGAGCCACCTGCTAACCAAGAACATATGCCTCAAACTAATGTGTTGAGTCATTACCTACTGGTATTTGGGGATCTATTTGTTACTGAAGCACAGCCTACCGTACATATATATACTATGTGTCAGGCATTGTTCTAAGCACCTCACTTAATTCTCATAATACTACTATGAGGAATGTATTATCACCATTCCTTTTTAACAGAAAAGAAAATTGGAGTTTATATGGTTCAAGAAACCTGTGCAATATCGCAAATAAGTTTCAGAACCAGGATTCAACCCAAGGTTGCCTGATTCTAATGCCTACTTCTTAACCAATTCTACATGACCCCTCTCACCCACCCACCCTCCCAAAAAAACAAAACAAAACTAGGAATTTTAAGAATCAGGATGCTATGGTTTCTCTGCCTTTTGACCCTTTTGAAAGGTGTTAGGATGGTTGTGGCCTATTGAATCACCAAAAAGTCTAGTTAACATGGACTGCCCCTCACCCTGAGTATTGGTAGAAAGAATTATAAAACTGGAATAACTTACATTCCATTAAAAAAAATTAAGTAATGGAGTTTACCAGATACTTACATAGACATTGGGTACATGATTGTGAAGACATTAGCAAAGACATAATATTAGAGCAGAGGTGATAGGGAAATTTCATAAAGTTATTAGTAGTACACAACAATTTGTGAAACAACAAAAGCAGGCTTGGTTACCCCACTTTATATAAAAGGGAATTGAGACATTTGACTTAAGATTAGTATAATCTTATTCAATGAGCTAATGACAGGGAAGAAGTAGGACCCTGGTCACCTGACCACACATACCCCAAATAATCTATTCCAAGCAAAGTGGGGATGAGGGAAGACGATGCCAGCTATACTGTTTTTAAAAAGTCAATGCTACCTTGGCTGTTGGCTCAGTTGGTTGGAGTGTGGTCCCACCCACCAAAATGATATACATTCAATTCCCAGTCAGAGCACATACCTAGATTATAGTTTTGATCCCCCCATAGAGGTATGTTTCTCTCTCTCTCTCTCTCTCTCTCTCTCTCTCTCTCTCTCTCTCTCTCTCTCGCTGTTTTCTCCCTCTCTCCTTCCCTTTTTCCCTCCTTTCCCTTTTTCTCTCTTTAGAAATCAATGAAAGTATATCCTCTGTGAGGATTTTTTAAAAATGGCACTGCTAAGATCATCTTAAAATATGCATAAGCTTTTAGGCCAAATGCTACTGTGTTGTTTTTCATACACAAAAAAAGTCAAAATTGACCTCACTATACAGTTATACAGAGAGACAGAGATCTGTTTGCAGAGATGTGCTACAAATATCTTTCTACATGATGTAGAAATAGAAACCAGCCATGCAGGACAGTAGCCCCTGATTCCTGGGAATATGTTACAGTGATGGCAGAATTGCAACATTTCATCCTTAGTTTCTAAGGCACACAGGTCAATTTAAATAAACTCCCAATTATATTTTATTTGATGGTTCACAATTCAAATTCTATGGGAAGTAATACCTAATACTCTCTAAGAGTTTTCTTTTCATTTTAAAATATAACAGGTTCATGGCTGTGTTTCAGAAGTAATTGATTACCAGAGTGAATTCACCATTCAATCACATTAGCTTCCCAGTTGTTTTTGCTCCTTGGGAAAAGTTCATATGATCATGTGATTGTTATGCCTATCTGCAATGCAAACAAATACATTTTCATTATTAAAATCAAAACAAAATGAACTTTTAAAATATACATAAATCTTTGCAGCACTAATAGGCTAAGCAGCAAACCTAACTTTATTATTTTCTACATAGCTGGAATAGGAAATGAAATTAACTGCATAGAAACAATATTCTTTCATTCTAGATGCTTTATATAAAGTCCTTTATTCAGAGAAGTATAAACTATCTATATCTATAAACTCACTTCTAAAATAAAAGCCTGGTGAAGAAAATTACATATTATACTCACCTTTCATCAAATTATAAACCAGATGGTGCCTTCTTTTTTATCTGTAATCTCAAGAGTGTGGATTTACCCAGGGGTTTTTTGTTTACTTTTCATAGCAAGCCCTTTTATTTAGAACTCTGTCATTAGTTTATAATTATTTTTCCAAAATTCAACTGTAAATAAGAAAAATATGTCAGAAATTACCAACCCTGATAATAGTGACATTTGGGACTTGAAGATTCTTTGTCATAGTGGTGATGGTGAGATGGGGTCCTGTGCATTGTAGGATGTCTAGCAGCATCTCTGGTCTCTAACAACTATATGCCCCCTCCCTCATACACTCCTCCACTGCTGCCCAAGTTAAGACTTTTACAACCCAAAATGTCTCCAGACATTTCCAATTGTTTTCAGTAGGGGTGAAAGGCAGAGAGCAAAATCACCCAGTTGAGAAATGCTGACATATACTTATGCTGCTATGTAACTCAATGCAGCTTTATTGTTTAATACTAAAAACTAAAGCATGTAACAATACCCAGGAAATATCCTCAGCTACTCAGCTTTATAATCATTTAGGATGATGTGGAATCATGTGTATACAAAGATGGGACCTGAGGCCCTTAAGTGAGGAACAGGTCTAACATTGAAAAGAATATGTATAGAAAATCTATTATTCATCCTGTGGTTTCTCCATAGATCTGGGGTTAAATTTAGTTTGGGCCAAGGAAATTGTCTAGATTGTAGAATATCTTTGGCTCCTTTCTGGTTCAAAGGTATCTAGAGAAACCAGTCTGTCCCAAATACAGGCAGCTCAGGTATCCCCTGAAAGGGTCAGACATGGCCTCCAGGGACTCTGCCTTTAGGGGATTTCTTCATAAACATATGCTGAAATGAACCTATAGATTTTGAAAAACATGAGGCCTAAACTACTTGTGATTCAGAGGTATCCTTGGTCTTGCTTGTTGGCTTATTGCTTTTTCATTTTTCAAATGTATAACAGGCACACTGCTAGACACAGTGGATACAAAAATGAGTGAGATAACCTCCTACCTCAAGGAAATATGTCTAATGTCCAGAATGTTTATAATAATTTATATATAGCATATCATTTATAATATATAATTTATTAAAGCCCTACATGGACCCCTATGTAATACAAAGTTAAAAATAGGTATTATCATCTACATTTTTAAAACAAGGAACTAATAATACTCAGAGCTGTAAATTTTCTCAATTTTCTAGACCTAATTAAGTGTCAGAGCTCACATTTGAAACCATATTTGACTTACTCCAAAGTACGTATTTTAAGAGATACTTATAAGCTATTATTAAAATGGAATGTATGTGTAAGTTTCAACAATTATATAGAGGAAGAGGAGGTTAAATATTCTTTGAAGGGAAGAGGCACATTCACAGAATATTGTTTACACCAAATCCTTAAGGATAAATAAGAGTTATCATTTTTCCACTTCTCTTTCTTTCTTCCTTTCTTTCTTCCTTTCTTTCTTTCTTTCTTTCTTTCTTTCTTTCTTTCTTTCTTTCTTTCTTTCTTTCTTTCTTTCTTTTCTTTCTTTTTCTTTCTTTCTTTCTTCCTTTCTTTTTTAATTGTCTAAAGTTTTATATATGTCTCCTTTTGCACAAATTGACCCCCCTCCCAGCCATTCCCACTGCAGGTAAACCCCCACCACCCCAGTGTCTGAGACAATTGGTTATGCTAATATGCATGCATACAAGTCCTTTGGATGCTCTCTAACCACCTCCCCTCCCCTACCATTTGTCTCAGGATCTTTTCTTGTTCATCAAATTATGTTGATCATTATATCCTACATATGAGTGAGATCATGTAATATTTATCTTTTTTCGACTGGCTTATTTCTCTGAGCATAATAATGGTCTCCAGTTCCATCGACGCTGTTGCCAATGGTAAAAATTTGTGGTTTTTTTATAGCTGCATAGTATTCCATTGTGTAGATGTACCACAGTTTTTTAATCCACCCATCTGCTGATGGCCACTTAGGCTGTTTCCAAATCTTAATTATTGTAAATTGTGCTGCTATTAACATAGGGGTGCATAAATCCTTTCTGATTGGTGTTTCTGGTTTCTTGGGATATATTCCTAGAAGTGGGATCACGGGGTCAAATGGGAGTTCCATTTTTAACTTTTTGAGGAAAATCCATATTGTTTTCCACAGTGGCTGCACCAGTCTGCATTCCCACCAGTAGTGCAGCAGAGTTCCTTTTTCTCCACATCCTTGCCAGCACTTGTCTGTCATCTGTTGATTTGTTGATGATAACCATTCTGACAGGTGTGAGATGGTATCTAATTGTTGTTTTGACTTGCAACTCTCAGCTGATTGGTGACTGAGTATATTTTCATATGTCCCTGGAAGTTCTGTATGTCCTCTTTTGAAAACTGTCTATTTTGATCCTTTGCCCATTTTTTGATTGGATCATTTACCTTCCTTTTGTTAAGTTGTATGAGTTCCCTGTAAATTTTGGAGATTAAATCCTTATCAGAAATATCATTGGCAAATATGTTCTCCCATGCAGTGGGCTTTCTTGTTTTTTTTTTTATGGTTTCTTTTGCTGTGCAGAAGCTTTTCATTTTGATGTAATCCCATTTGTTTATTTTCTCCTTAGTCTCTCTTGCCCTAGGAGCTCTGTCTGTAAAAATATTGCTACAACATATGTCTGCTATTTTGCTGCCTATGGAGTCTTGTAGGATTTTTATGGTTTCCCATCTTACATTTAAGTCCTTTAGCCATTTTGAGTTTGTCTTTGTGTGTGGTGTAAGCTGGTGATCTAGTTTCTTTCTTTCTTTTTTTTTTTTTTTTTTTTTGCATGTATCTGACCAAATTTCCCAGCACCATTTATGGAAGAGACTGTCTTGACTCCATTGTATGTTCTTCCCTCCTTTGTCAAATATTAATTGAGCTTAATGGCTTGGGTCAATTTCTGGATTCTCTGTTCTGTTCCATTGGTCTATATGTCTGTTCTTGTGCCAGTACCAGGCAGTTTTGAGAACCGTGGCTTGGTAATATACCTTGATATCTGGTATTGTAGTCCCTCCAACTTTTTCTTCTTTCTCAGGATTGCTGTGGCTATTCGTGGTCTTTTTTTTATTCCAGATGAATTTTTGGAGAGTTTGTTCTAGATCTTTGACATATGCCATTGGTACTTTAATGGAGATTGCATTGAATCTGTGCATTGCTTTGGGTAATGTGGACATTTTAATGATGTTGATTCTACCAATCCATGAACAAGGTATGTTCTTCCATTTGTTTATGTCTTCCTCTAACTCTTTTTTTCAATGTCCTGTAGTTTTCTGAATACAAGTCTTTTATGTCCTTAGTTAAGTTTATACCTAGGTATCTTAATTTTTTTGGTGCAGTGATAAATGGGATTTTTTTTTATTTCTCTGTCTGTGAGTTCATTATCTCTATATATAAAAGCCTAAGTGGCCCTTAAGACTGAATTACTGGAATGACCAGTCGCTATGATGTGCGCTGGCGGCAGACACCACAGCCAACCTCCTGCAGTCCCTCCCTCCATTTAGCCAGCCTCAATCAGAACCTCCAGCAGCCTTCTAACCCCCCACCGGCCAGCCCCTATCAGGAAGGGGCGAGACACCCTGATCAGCCAGGCCGAGGGACCCCACCCATGCACAAATTCATGCACTGGGCCTCTAGTAGGTGTATAAAAGGGCCATAGATCGTTGGGTGTTAATTTTGTATCTTGCTACATTGCCATATTCATTTATTAGGTCTAATAGTTTTTTGAAGGAGTCTTTGGGGTTTTCTATGGATAGTATCATGTCTTCTCAGAATAAGGACAGTTTTACTTCTTTTCAAATTTGGATGCCTTTTATTTCTTCTTGTCTGATTGCTATGGCTAGCACTTCCAGTACTATATCAAACAGGAGTGGGAGTGGTGAAAGTGGACATCCCTCTATTGTTCCTGTACTTGGGGAAAATGAGTTTAGTTTTTGCCCATTGAGTATGATGTTGGCTGTAGATTTGTCATATAAGCTTTTATTATGTTGAGGTATGATCTCTCTATTCCTACTTTGCTGAGAGTTTTTATCAAGAAAGGGTGTTGGATTTTATCAAATGATTTTTCTGCATCGATTGATATGATTATGTGATTTTTGTCTCTCATTTTGTTTATGCGATGTATCACATTTATCGATTTGCGGATATTATATCATCCTTGCATCTCCAGAATAAATCCCATACAGTCATGATGTGTGATCTTTCTAATGTAATGCTGAATCTGGTTTGCTAGAATTTTGTTGAGGATTTTAGCATCTATGTTCGTCAAGGATATTGGCCTATAGTTTTCATTTTTTTGTTGTGTCTTTATCTAGTTTTGGGATTACGGTAATGCTGACTTCATAGAAAGAACTTAGAAGTGTGTCTTCCTCTTGAATTTTCTGAGATAGTCTGAGGAGGATAGGTTTTAGTTCTTCTTTTAATGCTTGGTAGAATTCCCCTGTAAAGCCGTCTGGACCAGGGCTTTTATTTGCTGGAAGATTTTTGATCACTGCTTCAATGTTTTCAATACTTAATGGCCTATTCAGGTTTTTAGATTCCTCTTGATTGAGTTTTGGGAGCTTGTATTTTTCTAAGAAACTGTCCATTTCACATAGGTTGTCCATTTTGTTGGAATACAGTTGTTCATAGTATTTTTTTTAATTAAATCTTTATTGTTCAGATTATTACATTTGTTCCTCTTTTTTTCCCCCATAACTCCCCTCCTCCCAGTTCCCACCCCACCCTCTGCCCTCACTCCCCACCCACTGTCCTCATCCATAGGTGCACGATTTTTGTCCAGTCTCTTCCGCATCTCCCACACCCCTTTTCCCCACAAGAATAGTCAGTCCATTCCCTTTCTATGTCCCTGATTCTATTATAATCACCAGTTCATTCTGTTCATCAGATTATTTATTCACTTGATTCTTAGATTCACTTGTTGATAGATGCATATTTGTTGTTCATAATTTGTATCTTTACCTTTTTCTTCCTCTTCCTCTTCTTAAAGGATACCTTTCAGCATTTCATATAATCCTGGTTTGGTGATGATGAACTCCTTTAACTTTTCCTTATATGTGAAGCTCTTTATCTGAACTTCAATTCTGAATGATAGCTTTGCTGGATAAAGTAATCTTGGTTGTAGGATCTTGGCATTCATCACTTTGAATATTTCTTGCCACTCCCTTCTGGCCTGCAAAGTTTCTGTTGAGAAATCATCTGACAGTCGTATGGGTACTCCCTTGCAGGTAACTGAGTTTCTTTCTCTTGCTGCTTTTAAGATTCTCTCTTTGTCTTTTGCTCTTGGCATTTTAATGATGATGTGTCTTGGTGTGGTCCTCTTTGGATTCCTTTTGTTTGGGGTTCTCCGAGCTTCTTGGACCTATAAGTCCATTTCTTTCACCAGGTGGGGGAAGTTTTCTGTCATTATTTCTTCAAATAGGTTTTCAATATCTTGCTCTCTCTCATCTTCTGGCACCCCTATAATTCTGATGTTGGTACGCTTGAAGCTGACCCAGAGGCTCCTTACACTATCCTCGCATTTTTGGATTCTTTTTTCATTCCGCCCCTCCAGTTGGGTGTTTATTGTTTCCTCGCATTTCAAGTCATTGACTTGATTCTTGCGCTCCTCTGGTCTGCTGTCGGGAGTCTGTATAGTATTCTTTATTTCAGTTGGTGTATGCTTAATTTCTAGTTGGTTCCCCATCATAACATCGAGGGTCTCATTAGTTTTCTTGTAGATCTCATTAAGTTTATCGGCGGCTTCTAAACAGTTCTTGAGAGACCTTAAAAGTGTGGTTCTGAACTCTATATCTTCCATTGACAATTTTGTCCTGTTTCTTTGTCTCCGCATTTTGTTATGCTTTCTTGGTGCACCCCCTAGTGGTCTTTGTGCGCAGTCTTGTAGTTAAGCCTTGATTGTTGTAGCTAATACCAGGGAGGGTTTGACCTCCAGGCCAAGTGGCTGTGAGAATCAGCTGTGTCTGCAGTGAGAGAACTTCTGTCCTCTAGGGAGGTGCTAATCTAGCCTTTGCCTGAGGCTATCCGGCAAATGCCTGTGTGCAGGGCTTGGGCGGGGCGGGTCGCACAGGATCAACAGGGTGGGCCGGAGAGAGCAGTTATGGCGGCTCTCAGTCCTGTCCCCAGGGGCTCTGCCTCTCTGAGTCCCAGCACCCGCTGCAAACCTCGGAGAGAAAGCTGCACTCGCTCTGACTGAAGCCAGACAGTCCCGCTTCTCCCGTTTGAGTCTGGGTCCCTAAAGACTCGCCCGGATCTGGAGCTCAGAGTCTGCGACTCCCTCCCGATTGAAAACACCAGTCGTGCCCTCCGCCGCCAGCCCTCTCCTCACACTCCGCACCTCAGAATTTGACTTCAGCACTGCGCCTCCTCTGAGTGTCCGTATGCGTTTCTCTTTCCTCCTAGTTGTAGGACTTCCACTCAGCCAGCGTTCCTGTGGTTCTGGGTGATGTCTGTTCCGTCTTTTAGTTTCACTTTTGAAGTAGTTGTTCAAGGCAGCAATCTCTGGCGTTAACCTATGCCGCCATCTTGGTTCCTGTTCATAGTATTTTTTCATAATCATTTGTATTTCTGTGGGATCGGTTGTTATTTCACCTCTTTCATTTCTGATTTTGTTTATTTGGGTCCTCTCTCTTTGCTTCTTGGTGAGCCTGGCTAGAGGGTCATCACTCTTGTTTTTCCTTTCAAAGAACCAGCTCTTGGTTTTATTGATCTTTTGTATTGTTTTTTGGTTTTGGTTTTGGTTTTTGGTGTTGTTGTTTTTTGTCTCTATGTCATTTATCTCCACTCTGATCTTTATTATTTCCTTCCCTTTGCTTATGCTGGGCTTTTATTGTTGCTCTCTTTCTAAGTCTTTGAGTTGTAGGGTTAGATAATTTATTACCATTTTTTTCTTGTTTTTTGAGATAGGCCTGTAGAGCTATGAACTTCCCTCTCAAGACTGCTTTCACTGTTTCCCATAGATTTTGGATTGTTGTGTTTTCATTGTTATTTGTTGCCATGATGCTTTTTATTTCTTCTTTGATCTCTTTGGTAAGCAAATCATTGTTTAATAGTGTGCTATTTAGTCTCCATGTGTTTGATTTTTTTATTGTTTTTATTGTAGTTTATTTGTAGTTTAATGCCATTATGATCTGAGAAGATGCTTAATATTTATTCTATCATCTTGAATTTGAAGATACTTTGCCTGTGTCCAAATATGTGGTCTATCTTTGAAAATGATCCATGTGCACTTGAAAAGAATGTATATTCTGTGACTATGGGGTGAAATGTTCTGAAGATGCCAATTAATTCCATCTGATCTAGTGAGTCATTTACAATTGATGTTTCTTTGCTGATTTTTTGTTTAGAGGATTTGTCCAGTGTTGTTAGTGGGGCATTAAAGTCCCCTACCATGACTGTATTTCTGTCAATACCTCCCTTGATATCCTCCAGAAGTTGTGTTATGTATTTTGGTACTTCTGTATTGGGTTCGTATATGTTTACCAGAGTTATATCTTCTTGTTGAATTGCTGCCTTTAGTATTATAAGTGGCCTTCCTTATCTCTTATTATGGCTTTCACTTTGAGGTCTAATTTGTCAGATATAAGTATTGCTACCACAGGTTGTTGTGTTTTTTTTTTTTCATTTCCATTCACCTGAAAAAACTTTTTCCATCCCTGGACCATCAGTCTGTGCGAGTCCTTATTCTGAGGTGGGTCTTTGTAGACAGAAGTCATATTGGTCATGTTTTCTTATCCACTCAGCTACCCTATGTCTTTTTATTGAGGCATTTAATCTATTTACATTTCAAGTTATTATTCATAGGTACCTGTTTGTCACCATTTTTGTTCTTTATGCCTGCGCTCCTTCTTCCCTTCCTATTTCTTCTTTTTACAGCAGACTCTTTAGGATTCTTTCATTGCTGGTTTAGTTGTAATAAACTCCCTTTGTCCTTTTTTGTTTGTGAAGCTTCTGATTTCACCCTCAATTTTGATTGATAGCCTTGCTGGGCACAGTATTCTTGGATTCAGACCCTTGCTTTGCATGACTTTGTATATTTCATTCCATTCCCTTCTGGCCTGATGTGCTTTTATTGAAGAATCAGTCAATAGTCTAATGGGAGATCTTTTGTAGTTAACTTTCTGTCTCTCTCTGGCAGCCTTTAAGATTCTTACTTTGTTGTTAGTGTTTTCCAATTTAATTATGATGTGTTGGTGTAGGTCTTTTAGGGTTCATTTTGTTTAGGACTCTGTGATCTTCTTGGACTTGTGTTGTTGGGGGCCAGATGTAAGCTGGCAAGGTCCTTGCACCTGCAGGGGATAGCAAGGCTGGGACCCTTACCCACACAGTTTTCCCAGACTTGTTTGGATAGCGATTATCAGTAGAATGGGAGTAACATTTGTAGAATGAGAACAGCCTTTCATAGCTTGCCCAGAAGTCTGTGACTATTTACTGAGATATGCTGTACTGAGAACTTGTCCTTCTGCTGTGTCTCTCCCTTAGAGATTAAGAGGAACAAAGAATACATTCCTCTTGACAGACCTCCGATTCAGTGTGTTGTGTATAAATAGGATTGTATAGCTAATAAAGTCGCTTCAGTTCATCAAGAGAACTGGGGTCCTCCCGACCCCGCTTTCCTGTCTTTCTTTCTTTTCTCAATTCCCACCTCCCTGCCTCAGCCCGGCTCAACCCTGTCAGGCTGGCCCTGACATTGTGTGAGTTTTTTCTTCCCCATATCAGGGAAGTTTTCTGTCAATATTACTTCAAACAGGTTTTCTATTCCTTTCTCAGTTTCCTCTCCTTCTGGCACCCCCGTTATGTAGATGTTGCTTCATTTTGTGTTGTCCCAAATTTCCCTTAGGCTCTTGCCCTGTTTTTTAAGTTTTTTTTTTCTAGATGCTGCTTTGCTTGGGTTTTTTTTCCTACCTTATCTTCTAGCTCACTGATGCAGTCCTGTGCTTCTTCTAGTCTACTGTTGATGCTTTCTATTGAGTTCTTTATTGCAGTGATGTCCATTTTCATTTCTTCTTGGTTCTTCATTTCCTCTTGGTTCTTATACATATTGTTGAATTTGTCTTCCAACCTTTTTAGCATCCTTATGACCATTGCTCTGAATTCTTTCTCAGACATATTACTTGTTTTCATTTCATTTACTTCCTTTTATGGTGATTCTCCCTTTTCTTTTGCATGTGAGCTGTTTCTTTGTCTCCCCATGATTGCTCTTCTCAAGGTGTCTGGTTATGTAGCTCTTTCTCTCCTGCATTGACTTTAAGGCACAAAATACAACACAAGACACAATGCATAGGGCACCAACACAAATGCATTCATGATACTAATAACCCCAATGAAAGCTGACCATCAGAGAAAAGAGAATTAGGGGATAGAAAAGAGTGCAAAATGATATTGAGAAAATGAAAAAATGTAATAATGTAAGAGAGAAAAGAAAGAGAAGAACGGAGAGGGGAAAAATATATATATATATATATATATATATATATATATATATGGAGAAAACTCTAAAAAAACAACAACTAATCCAAAAAAATGCAAACAACAAATACTCAAACAACACCCAGATGAATCTGAGGAGGCAGAGTTTATTTCCAGAAGGTAATGTCAAGGAATTGAATGAATGGGGAAATAGCCACAATTCAGTATAGAGTAGGTAGAAAGAGAATGAGTGCAGAAGAAGAAAAGTAAAAAACAAAACACAAAACAGGAAAATATATATATTAAAATATATACATAAAAATAAAATTTATATATACATTTTATATATATAAATTTTCTTTTTCTTTATCTATACAGTGGGGCCTTGACTTACGAGTTTAATTCATCCCATGACAGAGCTCATAACTCAAATTACTCGTATGTCAAATCATAAAGTGAACGAGTGAGATACGTGATGCTGGGCTGATGTAGTGGTGTTCACTGTGACGTTCGCTGCAACAACTAGTGGTGGGGTATCTGAAGCTGGCTCATAACCCAAATTTTAGCTCGCAACTCAAAGCAAAAATCAGCCGAGAGACGGCTCGTATCTCAAAAAACTCGTTAGTTGGGACACTCGTAAGTCAAGACCCCACTGTATATGTATTTGTTTACTATTGGAAAAGGAGAATAGAGAGTAGATAGGCCTGAGTTGGTGATAGGAATTAATTAAGCTATTAGTAGAATAAGAGAACAAGCAAAAAGAGGAAAAACAGAAGCAAAAAGAAAAAGAAAAAAAACCAAACTAATCAACAGTCAAACAAACAACAACAACAAGACAGAAAGAAAAAGTGATAAAAAGAGAAGAGGAAAAAAATTTGGATAGTGAAGAAAGAGAAGAGAGAAGTGTGCATGGACTTGAAGCAGGGGAGAGGAAATTATATATATGAGTAAATCAACTTTTAACAGGGAGTAAAAAGAAATGATAGGGAAAAAACTGAAGCATAACAGGGTAAGAGAAACATGTTGATAAAGGGAAAAAGTGAGGAAGAGAGTGTTGGCATAAAGGAAAAATTGAGATAGATGAAAATAATGCTAAAAGAAAAATAAAAATAAAATGTAGAACACTAATCCTAAAATGAAATAAAATAAAATAAAATAAAGAAAAAATAAAATAAAACTTTTCAAAAAGGTAAAATAATAGTAGTAATATTAATAATTAAAAATATAATAAAAGAATTAAAATCAAGTGAGAAAAAAATTTAGTTTCTTAAGTAAAAGATAGAAAATAAAAAAGTGAAGTAGTGAAGGTTGTTCACTTCCTCTACTGTTCTGCTTGGCACATCTGTTTCCTGTTAGGTAGTCAGCACAGTATTGAAGTTTCCTTCAGTCCACTGCTCCTCTGTGTCATAAGCCACAACCCTATTTTCAAGCAGGCAGGATCTCTCTGCTCCCTTTGTTTCTCAGCCTGCCTTTAGTTGTATTTACACAAAAGTCAATATCTGACCCAGCCCTTGGTGGCAGTGTTTCTGTATTAATATCTGAGGCTAAGAGGCCCCTTTACCCAGTTTTTAGATTTTCTTTCCCTGCCACACTTAATACTGGATTGGAGGGATGGACTGCCCCAGAGCTGGTTTCTTGTTCATCTCTCCCCCTCAGATCCCCAGGGTCCACAAAAACAACTTTCCCCTGCAATCTTGGTGAGAGTTTTTAATTGGAAGATCCTATGTGCTGGATTTAGCAAGCAAAAGCAAGGAGTTAAAAAGGGAAAAAGCCAAAGGAAGCACGCAGACTAGCATCTTTTTCCCCTGGCACTGCACAGCCAGTATAGAAATTCAGGCTGCCAGAGGGCCCAGCCCAGCTGTGGGCTAATATCTAGAGTCCCCTTCTGCCAGCAGCCCTGTGGACCTTCTTCCACATTCAAGGGCTACACTGACCCCAACAGCAGCGGATTTTGTGGGATGCAGTCTTCCTCTGAGATTCTAGTTCCTGCTGCACGTGTTTCTCCCTCCAGCCTGGATCCCAGATCTCACCTTTCTCTATGAGATATCTGACCTTTCCATCCATGGATTGCCACACCAGCTGTGTAATTCGCCAATTCCAGGTGGGTGTTGTTTGATTCTATTTGCTCTGTGAGAAGGCCCAGGAACCATTCGCGTATTTGGTGCCGCTTTGTCTCCCCCTGGACAGACATTTTAGGCTCCTGCAGTCAGGGATGCTGGAATCCTGGTGTTCGTGGCTTCGCAGCTGAGGCAGCTTGTCCGCGGGCATTGTGGTTGTAGGGTCCTGGGTGGTATCTGAGGTCTCCCCGGCTGAAGGTGTAAGACTGGGCTTCTGATGACAGCCAGTATCCCCTTCAAGATGGCAAGGTCTCTACAGCAGAGCTGGCCACTACGGGAAAGATTTCAGCAGCAGTAGGGGCTGCCCAGCTAGGAGAGCCTGGTCTGCCAGTCCCCAATAGTCCTGTGGAATATAACTGTCTCTGACTCACAAATACAGACTTTCCCCACACGTCCACGGAATTTCCCTTTCGTTTTCTCACTCACACACTATCTTGCAGCCTGCTGTCCCATTGGCAGCCATCTTCCCAACAGTCCATTTTTCCATTTTTCACTGACTCATTTAAATGGTCAACAATCAAAGGATACTGAAAGCTAACCATGTATAAAGGCTTTATGCTGAGAGTTAAGAGTTTTAGGCAGAGCTTCTCAAAGTGTGGTCCCTGGATCAGCAGCATCATATCAATGGAAACCAGTTGGAAATGTAAATTCTCAGGCCCCACCCCAGACATACTGAATCAAATGCTCTGTGGATGGAGTTCAGGAAATTGTATTTTAATAAGCCTTTCAGGTGATTTTGATAAACGCTAAAGTTTTAGAAGAACTGGTCAATTCATTATACAGCTTACTACATGAAAAGAAAATAAACTTGAAATTAATGGTAAAAAGCAGAGCTCTCTCACAGGTGTGCCATGATCTTGATTTCCCTTCCACCCCTATGACCACTTGGTGGGTTTGGGGTTGCTAAAGACCCAGTTTGTTACTTGTAGCTATGAGAAACCTCATTAATATAGTCTGAAATGCTTAAAAAATATTTATTTTTCCCTAAGTGCCAACAGTGTGTTTGGGAGTCTCTAATATAGACTATAAATGCCATCAAATTTCAAAAGGGAGAAAACACTTTGGATGGGACCATTGGAGAAGCATTCATTGAAAAAATGAAATGTGAAAGGGCCTTAAACTTGTCATGTTTTCTCTTCTTTCTTTAACCCCACTATACCCACTCAGGTATGGCCTGCTTTAATTAATAAAAAATAAAATTGAGTCTTTCCAATGTAAAGTAGAAAATATTTTTAGGAACTGGAGAGAACATACACAAAAATCTAATTCTACTAGATTATAAATATTAATGTAAAATAATAAATACTTTAGAGAAAAATATAAAAGAACATCTTTTTTAAATTTAAATTATTTATTGTTTAAAGTATTTCATATGTCTTTTTTTTTCCCCCATTGAGTTCTCCCCGGCCGTTCCCACCCCCAAGTAAAAAAAATCTTCATGGCCTTGAGGAAAATATAAAAAGAACATCTACACAGGAAAGAAAAGGCATTCACCATAAAAGAAAAATAAATAAATTGGGTTATATTAAAATTCAAAACTGTTTACTAAATACATCAAGAAAGAAAACACTGGAGGAAGAGATGAAACAAAGAGAAGATAGATGCAGGCCCAGTAAAGTTGGGGTGACAAAGGGAAGGTACTTGGCCTGTCATTCACACCTGGGGACAGAGATCAATGGCTAGCATGGTCATGGCCACTGCAAGTGTGGGAAAATTTGGGAATAGATAATTTCCTAAACAAAGGAGTTCTCTTTCTTGATTTATCTTGGCTCCTGGGGCTCTGTTGGTCGTACTTCCTTGCATTCTCCTGTGTTTCCTCTATAGCCATGTGGTCCTGATGACCCCATCTGCAGTAGACTGATGGGCTGCAGTGGGAAACACAAATTAAGCCAGCCTGATGCTGGATTGGACTGTGCAGACATGGAATGGAAACTCTGATTTGAGCTCTGCTAAAGCCCCAGCTACACTTATTTTATGACTGGGCAAAGGGAAATGAAACTTTGGAAGCTCAGGGATTTAATACCACAGAAATAAAGCTTTCTATCATATTGCATCCTTCAGTATGAGCCTCAGAAAATTATTTTTTCTCAGAATATTGCAAAAAATCCACTCCCACTAGCAACAGCTGGGGATAAGGACCCCAAAACCCCAACTTCCTCTGGTAACAAAACCAGTTTTAAAACAAAACATTTGTATTAAAAATATTTCTGACTTTGAAAAAAGCAACAGGAAATTAGAAAATTATCTATCTGTATAAAAGGCTAAGTGACCATCCACCCATCCATCCAACTGTCCGACCAACTGACCAGCTGGTACTTATGACTCGTACAGGCAATTCAAAAATAAACGTTGACTCATGCATGCACCATATTTATCTCCATCTGACACTGGTCTCCCATGTAAGTTAATTCGAAGAGTTTCCTATGATGCCAGCATTTGAAATAATTACTAATAAACGACAAGGACAAACTCTAGACAGAGTAGGAATATCCCTACCTGAACCCATTTTCGAACATGGTCAGTTATACATTGCTTTCTCTCGAGTTCGAAGAGCTTGTGACATTAAAGTTATAAATACTTCATCACAAGGGAAACTACATAGTCAAGCACTCTAAAAGTGTTTTTACTCTTAATGTGGTGCACAGGGCGATATTAGAATAAGTTTAATCAATTTATCAGTCATTGTTTTTATCAATGTTGTTTTTATATCATGTCTTTGTTGTTAATCATGTTGTTACTGTTTATTTATTAATCAATTTATCAATAATTGTTTTTATCAATGTTCTTTTTATATCATGTTTTTGTTGGTTTTATATCATGTTGTTATTGTTCATTTATTACTCAATTTATATATTATTTTCATATACATTTTACTAATTTTCTTTAATCTCTGACACTTCTATTATAGAGAAAGGGCAAATAGTGATATTAAAATATTTTGTATTTTAATTTATAATGCTACTAGAGGCCCAGTGCACAAAATTCGTGCACGGGTAGTGTCCCTAGGCCTGGCCAGCAATCAGGGCTGATCTGTGGGGTGACTAGCAGGGCAATGGGGGCAACCACTGGCACCTGCCTTGGCCTGGCACTGTCTGCTTGCCAGCCCTGATCCCGCACTGCTGCTGGTCACCATCTGTGGGGCAACCAGTGGGGTGATTGGGGCCCCTGCTCAGACCCACTTTGGCCTGGCACAGCCCACTCACCTGATCCACCGTCCCACCACAGTCCCGCTCTGTTTGGGGCCCATCGGGGCCTGCAGCTCCTCCACTGCCATCTGCTGCCAGTACCAGATCACCGACACCCACCATGCTCCATGCCACCCCCTGGTGGTCAACGCATGTCTAACTTCTGGTCGGTTGAACTCCTGCCCATGGGGACAATTTACATATTAGCCTTTTATTATATAGGATATTATGTATACTATTTTGACATGTAATATTTTAAAAATTAAATCTTTATTGTTCAGATTATTACTTTTGTCCCTCTTATTTCCCCCCATAACTCCCCTCCTCCCAGTTCCCACCCCACCCTCTGCCCTCACTCCCCACCCACTATCCTCATCCATAGGTGCACAATTTTTGTCCAGTCTCTTCCCAAATCCCCCACACCCCTTCCCCCCACAAGAATAGTCAGTCCATTCCCTTTCTATGTCCCTGATTCTATTATAATCACCAGTTCATTCTGTTCATCAGATTATTTATTCACTTGATTCTTAGATTCACTTGTTGATAGATGTGTATTTGTTTTTCATAATTTGTATCTTTACTTTTTTCTTTTTCTTCCTCTTCTGAAAGGATACCTTTCAGCATTTCATATAATACTGGTTTGGTGGTGATAAACTCCTTTAGCTTTTCCTTATCTGTGAAGCTCTTTATCTGACCTTCAATTCTGAATGATAGCTTTGCGGGATAAAGTAATCTTGGTTGTAGGTTCTTGGCATTCATCAATTTGAATATTTTTTGCCACTCCATTCTGGCCTGCAAAGTTTCTGTTGAGAAATCAGCTGACAGTCATATGGGTACTCCCTTGCAGGTAACTGAGTTTCTTTCTCTTGCTGCTTTTAAGATTCTCTCTTTATCTTTTGCTCTTGGCATTTTAATGATGATGTGTCTTGGTGTGGTCCTCTTTGGATTCCTTTTGTTTGGGGTTCTCTGAGCTTCTTGGACCTATAAGTCCATTTCTTTCACCAGGTGGGGGAAGTTTTCTGTCATTATTTCTTCAAATAGGTTTTCAATATCTTGGTCTCTCTCTTCTTCTGGCACCCCTATAATTCAGATGTTGGTACGCTTGAAGTTGTCCCAGAGGCTCCTTACACTATCTTTGTATTTTTGGATTCTTTTTTCATTTTGCTTTTCTGGTTGGGTGTTTTTTGCTTCTTCGTATTTCAAATGTTTGACTTGAGTCTTGCGATCCTCTGGTCTGCTGTTGGGAGTCTGTATAATATTCTTTATTTCAGTCAGTGTTTGCTTAATTTCTAGTTGGTCCTTTATCACAACGTTGAGGGTCTCACTAGATTTCTTGAGGATCTCATTACATTTATCGGCAGTTTCTAGAAAGTTCTTGAAAAACCTTAAAAGTGTGGTTTTGAACTCTATATCCAGTAGTTTGCTTTCCTCCATTTCTGTCATTTGTGACCTGTTTCTTTGTCTCAGCATTTTTTATGCTTCGCTGTGTCGATAGAGTGGCTTTCTGTGCTAAGTGTCCTATAGGGCCCGGTGGCTCAGCCTCCCCAATTACCTGAGGTAGACACTCTTGGTGCACCCCCTTGTGGGCTTTGTGCACAGTCTTGTTGTAGTTAAGCCTTGATTGTTGTAGGTAGCACTGGGAGGATTTGACTTCCAGGCCAATTGGCTGTGAGAATCAGCTGTGTCTACAGTGGGAGAACTTCTGTGCTGAAGGCACCCTTATGGGGCAAGAGTTGCTTCAGTGGGGCTTTGGTGCTTACTGAGTCTGCCCCCTGAGTGTGTCCCTTATGGATCTGCGGAGTTATAATTGGATGGTCCCACTCTGACTGAAAGGGCGAGGACTACGCCCTCCACCTTGCCCCAGGGTAAGGGCTACGCCCTCCACCTTGCCCCAGGGTAAGGGCTATGCCCTCCATCTTACCTTGGCCATGTGCTCAGCAAGGCTTCTTCCCAGAAGCCAAGCCACTGCTGGCCACGCCCAGGATTTCTCTGGACTGGCCAATGATAGTCAAGGGAAGTGCATGCCATCACTATGACCACATCTTGTGTAATGAGACACCAACTCGTGCCTGGCCAATCGGCAGGGCCCACAGTCCTTTCTCCTCCCCTTACTCCAACCCCCTATAAAACCTCTCTCCACACAGAGTTTGCCCTCTCTCTGCCACCTGCTGCTGTGCCAGTAAGGGGGGGCAGGGGAGCCAAACCTAGGTTTGAAATAAATGACTCTTTGCTTTTGCATCGGACTCGCTGGCTCCCTGTGGGTTCTTGGGAATCTTGAAATCTGGGCACAACATTTTGGGGGCTCGTCCGGGATTCCCAAGACCATCGAGGGACCCCTGATCCGTAGAGTCTGACTGACCGCGGTAGTTGTGTGTACTTGTGTGTTCTGTTCTGTGTGAGCTCATTTCTGGAATCTGTAATTGCCTGAGGGGTCTAGGCGGACGCGCTGTGAACGACCATAGGTGGGGGAGAGTTGGAAGACGTTCCGCTCCCCAGGAGGGATGGATATGCCCCTCACCCCAGGAGGGATGGATATGCCCCTCACGAGGGATGGATATGCCCCTTGCGGATTTGAGACAAGGCAGGTCGCTCCTGCTGGTTTGGCGTAAGGCCATCGTCTCGTTGCTTCCATGGAGTTGGAAGGCTGTATTTTCAGGCCCTGTTTAGTGTTCTGTGTTTGTACTGGACGGACGTTATGGGATGGACTCAGACTGCTCCTTTGGGTATTGTGATTGATCATTTCAAGGAGATTGGGGGAGGCTTTAGAGCTCCCTCAGGAATTGGGAAGTTGTTAGGAATTGAATGGATTGTTTAAACTCTGAATGAATGTCTGGTGAAAGTGTGTGAATGTGGAGGTAGGGGGCCTGCCTTCTCCCCTCTTTTGTGTGGTTATCTGAGTATGCCTAGTATGAAGTCTAGATGATAGAAGTTAATCTATTAATTGAAAATGCCTTATATTTTATTTGAAATGTATCCTAAATGTAAAAGTATTGATTTGAAAAATGCTAAGTGTTTAGTTTGCTACCTAAGATTTAAAAAAGTTCTGCAATATAATGTTGGCCATCTATCTTTTAGGGGTTTTGGTTTGCTCTTCCCTTGTTTATTGTGAGAATGAGGAAATCATCTGTTCTGTCAGAGAACAGTTTAGACAGCCACAATGTTGAGCTGCCTGACTTGGCAGCCGCCATGTTGGCCGCATGGCCTGCTGTGCCCCTGGGGGCCGCCATCTTGGAACAGCAAAGGCCCCTCCCTCTGACTTAGTCAATCACAAAAGGAATGTCTGCTCACTGAGGCAGGATGGGATTTCAGGGGTGGAGTTTTAAGGTGGAGTTTTACTAAGGAAATGCAGATGGGGCAGAAAGTGTGCCTGCCTCTCAGGTTTATTTAATACTAAATTAGCAATCACGGTCTTAATATAATTTTAGTGATATGATAGACCAATGTTTTGAGCAGTTGGCTTTATAAGGGCCGACAATAGAGCTCGTATTTCTTAAAGGGCTTGTAGATAGAGAATTGAAAAGCTTTTACAAATTCATAAATGCATCCGGGATTTCTGTGCACATGTAAAGGAAAAGGCCAGTTTAAAAACTAGTTCGCATAGTTTTGAGCTGAACTTGACCTTTTGCTGTGTACAGAATAAAAACCCGAGACTGTTTTGGCCTTAATAGTTATGGGTTTGCTTCTTGAATTTCCAAGCAGGAAAATTGTGACCATTTTGAAATTTAGCAGCTATGCCAGGATAGCAATAATCTAATTTCTAAAGTAAAGTACAATTATTTCAGGTAGAAACTGTGGTTTAAAAGTTCTAGCTACCTGGAAAGCATGGCCTTGGTATGATTGGAGGAAAAAGAAATGTTAAATGGATGGTAGACCAGTGAGCTGGGACTGGTCACTGATGGTGGATTGTGAAAAGGGCTGGACGTGGCTTAATTTCTCCTTCCTTGGTACCCCTGAAACGTCTGAGGGTACTTCTGGCCTTGGTTTTCCAATGTGTTAAATCTGTCAATTTTGTTGTTTCGCCGAAATCCTCTTGAAGGACATTGAATGGTTCTTTCCTTCCTCTTTAACTTTTGGGGGATTGTGTGAATGGATTACTGATGTAGATTATCAAGAATCTCTAAGGGACTTGTCCTGTATCTGGAGGAATGGCTTCTAGATGGTATTCACCGTCTCTGGGACTTCCGGAGGGAAGTCAAAGCTCGGACTGGCTAAGGGTTCGAATCTGGCCTATCCTTTAAAAAGGTAGAAAAGAAGCATTCCTATGCAGTTTTCTACTGCCTCTGTTCAGGGACTTGTTCTGTATCTCGACACAACTGAAACTGATTTGTTGGTATTTTGTTGTATAAATGTGGCATGCACCTCGAAGTTCTTAATGGGGAATGTATCTAGTTTCTATTTAGTCTTTATTTCCTTGTTCAATATGAGTACCATTTCTATCTGGATGAGACATAGGTCAAGAATCCTGTCCTGGGATGTGGGAAAGGGAGGCCCCCACATCTGTTCCTGCCAGGCCCCCATCAGAGGATTTGGGCGGTGTTCCTATTATCTGCTCAAGATCTCAAGCCTGTAAAGGTACTTGTTCACTGAAAGGGTGTAAGTGTAAATATTTATTTGATGTTTGTATGTCTACTTGGGTATAATTATTTGTTCATGTAAGTGTGGAAGTCTGTGAGAAAAAAAGGCACACGCTTGCCCCAAGAGCGCTTGCTCTCTGTCAGAGGTGGAATCGGCCCGCCTAACTAGTAAACATCTCTGTCTGTTTGTTTGTTGGGAACTTTGATTTGCTATGTGATATTCGGTGCTGGGTTGGGATTTTGGAATTCTGGGGTAGATTTAAAAGGTATTTGTGGCTTTTCTAGTCTGATTGGGACATTTAAGGGTGGGGCTCACAGTTCCTCAGGGAAGAGATTCCATGGGCCCTTCCCCCTGCCTGTGCTGAATTAAATAATACAGGCCAGTGTCATTTAGCTTGCTGCTTAAAGGAAAACAATGGGCCTTAGAATCTGTAAAGGTGGGCGGGAATGAAGCTGGTCAAATGTACTGAAAGGGTTTGGTACCTGTTGCTGCTAGCAAAGGAGGGGCTGATACCCACTTCTAGCGCACTCCCTTGAAAGAGGCCTGGTTGCTGCTCTGCCACAAAGGGAACTGGTAGAAAGACAAGAAAGCAGAGTGCTGTAACTGATAAACAGGGTTACCTAGAAGCCATCAGGACTTTGAAGTTCTCCAAGAGAGGAGGAATCTGACTCGGAGACTGGCGAGGACTGGGTGGCTTTTCTTTAACAATCTCTTTCCTTGAGAGGGCTCCAGAGGGTGCATGAGGACATTTGGCTGCGCCTCCGCGCCATCTACGAGACCAGCCCAACCCCAACTCCCCATCAGCACAGACCAGGAGATTGGGTCTATGTCAGAAGGCACCACCGGGAGACCCTAGAGCCAAGTTGGAAGGGTCCCTACACTGTGGTGCTGACGACCCCCACCGCTCTCAAGGTAGATGACGTCGCAACCTGGGTCCATCACACTCACGTCTGGTCAGCGGATCCATCCATGACCCGGAAAGACTTCATCACCAAATGGAGCATCGATCGAGATCAACGCAACCCGCTCTACGGCGTGCTCGACCTGCCTGATGCCGGTAACATGGCTCGCGATCACTCCTGTCACCAGGAGCCCCCACAATACTGTGTAATACACTTAGATAATGCCTGCATCTTCATGGACATGGCTCCAAAGAGACAAGGACAATTTATAGGATCACATGTTTAGTAGCAGAAGATTTGGCTGCCTGAAGCGGCCATGATGCCAATATTATGTTTCATTGTATTGATATGTTATATTAACCTTTGATTCTTTTGCAGGTTTGAATGTATGTTGGTTATCCTGAAAGGGGACTGTGTGCGGTGACCCCCAAAAGTAAAGAGTGCCTAGCTGCCAAGAGGGCAGGTGCCCAACTGGGCAGGGAAGGGTGCCCATCAGGTTTTGGTCTCTTTTGAGAGACAGCTAACAGTTGGCAGCCTGTAATACTGTCTTGCAGGCCTGAGTCACCATGCCCATGTCAGGGGTAGTAAAGCTGGAAAAAGTCTGTTTAGAATAGAAGGTCTGAGGCATGGTTATGCATAGAAAGAAGGTTTTATGCCAACAGTTACTGTTTTGTTTTAAATCCATGAAAAGGAATTATCAAGGAAAGTCAGAAAATCTTAGAGTAGATCAGTATGTTTTTCTCTTTATGTAATTCCTCCGAAATCTGGCAATGCTAAATAAGTCATGGCAAACATCAGGCTTTGCATAGATACAATAAGACTGATTCCTAATAGTGGTTTTATTAACGGAAAACTTTGACTGGAGTATCATGTTTTAAAGAGCCCTGTCTGAGCTATAAAGACTTGAAGCCTGCTTGGGAGCCCTGAAGATGGCTGGCGCTGGAGCGTCAGGCCCATGCCCTACCATCACTGGTGGTTGGTAAGAGTAGAAGGGGAGCAGTAAAGATGCCTCTGCATCCCTGCGGAACCCCCACACACTCTGGGCCGCAACGAGTAGGAGGGCCACTGAGATGGGCCTTAAAGCCTGGAGCGTGGGCTCAGGTGGAGTTGCTACAGGTGAGGGATTCACCTAACTCAGCAGATACTGCAGGCAGGCCTGATGGCATCTGGATAGCTTGGCTTCCTGGCCCTACGGGGCACATTAAGGTTCAACCATGAAATTCCAGCAAAGGTAGTCAGTTACCATTCTTGTTGTGTTTATGTAAACATCAGGACAGTAGATAAATTAATCTTGATTTGGCTTTTTGATAGCCATGGAGGAATTTTAAGAAAAAAATCCTGTTTCAATAGAAGTTGTTAAATCTAAAATGGTTTCTTTCCCTTCTACCGGGCCATTTGTTAAGCTTATAGGGATAGTTCAGTTGATAGTTCTGTGTGCCCAGTATGGGCCTCTAGCAACAGTGGAATAGAAATGCAGTCTGTCTCATGATTGAGCCGGAAGTTCCAAGACAAGGGGGGAATGAAAGGGCGAGGACTACGCCCTCCACCTTGCCCCAGGGTAAGGGCTATGCCCTCCATCTTACCTTGGCCATGTGCTCAGCAAGGCTTCTTCCTGGAAGCCAAGCCACTGCTGGCCACGCCCAGGATTTCTCTGGACTGGCCAATGATAGTCAAGGGAAGTGCATGCCATCACTATGACCACATCTTGTGTAATGAGACACCAACTCGTGCCTGGCCAATCGGCAGGGCCCACAGTCCTTTCTCCTCCCCTTACCCCAACCCCCTATAAAACCTATAAAACCTCTCTCCACACAGAGTTTGCCCTCTCTCTTCCACCTGCTGCTGTGCCAGTAAGGGGGGGCAGGGGAGCCAAACCTAGTTTTGAAATAAATGACTCTTTGCTTTTGCATCGGACTCGCTGGCTCCCTGTGGGTCCTTGGGAATCTTGAAATCTGGCACAACATGACCACTGGGTACACTGGCTCTTGGATCTAAGGAGGTGCTAATCTAGCCTCTGCCTGAGGCTACTCTGAAGAAGCCAGCTGTAAAGCAATGCAAGTTGCCAGGGGGCCTTGGGCAGCTTTAGTTTGTTAAGTAATTTTCAGATTACAAAGGGGCAGGCCTTTCATATGCAAAAGCCTCCATGCACAGCTTGGGGGGTGCGGAGCCCCAGGGGATCAACTGGGTGGGCAGGGAGAGCAGTATGGCTGCTCTCAGTCCTGTCCTCAGAGGCCCAGGCAATCCAATCGCTGCGTGTGTCTCTGAGAGAAAGCTGCCCTCGAGTTCCGACCGATGCCAGACAGTCCCATTTCTCCCGTATGAGTCTGGGTCCCCAGAGACTCGCCCGGAACTGGAGCTCAGAGCCTGAGACTCCCTCCCAATTGAAAAAGACAATCGTGACCTCAGCCGCCAGCCCCCTACGCATGCACCTCCATACCTTTGTATTTTACTTCCGCACTGCACCTCCTCTGAGTCTCGGTATGCTTTTCTCTTTCTTCTAGTTGTAGAATTTCCACTCAGCCAGCCTTCCTGTGGTTCTGGATGATGTCCGTTCCATCTTTTAGTTGTATTTTTGAAGTGGTTGTGCAGGCAGCAATCTCCAGTGTTTACCTTTGCTGCCATCTTCGACATGTAATTTTTTGCAGTAACTTAATTACCACACAGATATTCCTTCTAATTAATTTCCTTTCAATGTGCACGAATCTGTGCATCAGGGCACTAGTGTCATTATAACATACCTGCAATATTCAGCCATAAAATATAAAAAATAATGCTTTGTTGACATAAATTCATTAGGAAAGAAATAAGGATTAATCTTTTGAAAGGAAGGCAATATAGATTATAAAGCAAATTCCAGTCCTGGAAAATTTATTTTACTCTGTTGAGTGTAAAGTAGGAAGGGCTGAGTTTTACTAATTTCTAAAAAAAAGAGCTCAGAAATTGATCCTCCAAGGACTCAGAATTTCCATTATTCACTTGAAATGAGATCAATCCAGGTAATGGATATGGAAGCACTTTGAAGTGTAAGAATGTCTATACAAATATAAGGTACTATTGTTATTTTTAACAGTTGAATTATCATATAGCCTTTCAATTTCAAATTACTACAGAAACAATGAAGGTCCATGCAGAGATGGGAGACGAAAACAAGAGTTTCTGTAGGCTAAAAGAAGTTGAGTTAATTAACAGGTATATTTTGGTGAATTGAAAATACTAAAATGTACGATGTGGAAAGTGTGCAGTTCAGAGTGCTACCAATGAAAATCAGTCACTTTGTACCCTTGACTGCACTACCTATAAATCACTACTCGATGATTTCACTCACATTTTAAGCTGAGTCCTGACCTAGAGCTGCTGTAGGGAAAGAAGATTGGTGTGCTTTCTTGAGATTTAAACCAGAGACTGAAAGTGACCTCAAGGCTACTAATATAAGGTGAATGGGTTTTGCAGTATAAATCCAGTTGCCAGGCAACAAATGTAAAAGACCTAAGGTGGGAACCAGAAGACCAGCAGCTGCTTAGCTGGAAGCTTGGAATCCTTCCTTTCCTACATAATAATACTCTTTCCATCTTTCCCCATCAACCTTTGTTTCCAGGCATGCAATGTGCATGGTTTGTCTTGTACAATTCTATTTACTGCTGACACATTTCTTCACGGCATCACAGCTTCTCCACTCCCCCACTAACTACCCTTCCTCCAAAATGCATACTCTTGTCTTTTAACACTGTCTGCCTTTTGTCTGCCAGAATGAAAAGGAATGGATTCAGAACAGCACCTCCACAGGACCATTTCTGATTGAAGTAGACGTTGGAAAATTTTCCTCCATATTCAGTAATGCAAGCTGCTATATAACACCATTGAAAACCCGACTTTTTCTCTGAGGTAACCAATTATCCAAACAAAAGAATTTTTCTAAACTTATTACTAGCCTGGAGTAACCATTCATTATTAAAACAATGATCTTTTACAAAGTATGGTATCAGTCTCGTTAATACCATTTTTTCTTTGCCTACAATGCCTTGTAGATAAAGGGAGAAATTAAGAGAGAGTCAAGTTTTAGAACATAGACTTGGTATAAATGCTCTAAAAAAGAGTACGAGAAATCCCAAGGCCCGGGGGTAGGGGAGTGAGCACCTTGTGAGAAGTTTTATGAGATGCTGGGGTACTCACATCACTGGAATGCTCTTAATATTCAGCAGGGCTGAAGATACATATTATTGCCTGCTGGAATAGCTGAAAGTATTTCCCCAAACCTAAAGATTTGCATATATTATTGCCTGCTGCCTGACAGCTGAGGGCAGTTCCCCCAACCTGACAATGCCTACTGTATACCAAAACCTTACCTTTGATATGTATATCTGCTTTGCTTTAGGGCAAAAGCTAGGAGTGCAGAGATTCAGAGAACTTGATTACTGAAGCTAAGTCTCCTCTGGCTCTCCAAAATGCCTTCCAAATTTATATTTCATGTCTAGTCTCTTTATTAATTTACTTGCAGACCTTCTCCTGATTCCTGAACCCTTCTAGATGCTGAGAAACACCCCGGTAGTTTTCCTCTTTCTTATTACTCCCTCCTATAACTACAGTAATCTCTGCCAAATCTCTGTGTTCATCACCACAATTCCAGTGAGGCATCTTAGACACTGCCTCCTTAGAGATCTACTGTACTGCAATCCCTCCACTTTGAGGTGCTCCTTCTTCATGTTTATTTTTTAAGTTAATGGCACCACTATTAACCATACCTTTCCTAGAAATCTAAATATTGTCTTTGATTTGTACTTATGTCCCAACCCCATATAAATTCAGCCACCAAACCCAGTTATTTCTATGTCTGTAATATCTCATATCCAATATCTGGTTCTTTAGTCCTCAAAAACTTTCAAAAGATCCCAATTGTTCCTAGAGAATAGAATGAAAATTCTTCAGAATAAGATTTAAAGGCTGCCAGTACTTGGCAATAATCTTTCTTTTGGATTTCAATCCCCATTATCTTTCTTCATGAATTTTTTGCTTTTTCTACTACCAGCTATTTCCTGAAAACATCAAACACTTTCAAGTTTTTGAATCTTTGTTCATAAAGTTGCCTCAACCTGAAAATATTTTCCTTCTTTTAATCTACTGAAATCCTATCTCTCTTTTGTCTTTTAAGTTCAAATACCATCTTCGTTCTGTAGCTTTCTTTGATACTTTTTCATGGACTCAATCACTCTATGTTATAATTCCATAGGACTTTGTGTTAACACTTTTTAAAAACATTTAGGTCATGCTTCCATAAAATACTCTCCACCTGTATTTCAGAGTCACATTTAATTGCCCAATAATCATCTCACTAAGTTAAACCTCAAGTCCTTTCAATTTTATACATCTCAAATTGAATCATCCTTTCTGACTGGACTATGTCTTCCTACTTTGCTCCCAGTCAGAATGTTGGTTGTCATCCTTGCTTGTTCCATCTTCTAATATCTCACCTTGTCTAATTTATTATAACTTATAAATATCTTTCAAATATATTCACATCTCTTTTTCTCATTAATTTTTGTCCTCTGATCAATTATTAATCAACTAATTAGATTGTTAATAAAAAATCGAGTCTCAATTTAGAAAACTAAACATCAATTTATATAATCCCCACATAGTCAATTAAACTTCTATAAGGCAACTCTGTAATTAAGTCTTTTGAGGATGTTATCAAAAGTTATATAAAGCAAACTGAAATTTAATTTAATGCTTCAGTATTCAGACATTTGTATTGTATAATCTATAACTAGAGGCCCGGTGCACAAAAATTTGTGCACTTGGTGGGTCCTTCAGCCCAGCCTATACCCTCTTGCAATGTGGGACCCCTTGGAGGATGTCCACCCCAGTGGGGACCCTCACCCCATGGAGGTTTGGCCAGCCTGGGTGAGGGGCTGATGGCTGTTTTCAGGCTGGCCACACCCCCTTGGGGGCAGTCCCCACTAGGGTGCCTGGCCTGTCTGGGTAAGGGGCTGAGGGCTGTTTTTAGGCTGGCCAAGCACTCTGGCAACCTAAGCTCCCAGCCTCTCCTTTCTTTCTTTCTTTTTTTTTTTATTCTGGAATTTATTTACCTTCTATAATTGAAAATTTGTTGCCTTTAGCGGAGGCCTGCGGAAAGCTTGGGTTCCTCCATCACCAGGGGCAACCCATTCCTGCTCGCTCCAGCTCCGTGGACATGGCTGGCTGAAAGCAGGTATCTGGTGTTTGTTTACCTTCTATAATTGAAACTTTGTTGCTTTCAGTGGAGCTCAGGCAGGGAACCCTGACTTCCTCCATCACTGGAGCAAGCAAGCCTCCTGCTCACTCCAGCTCCATGGCTGCTGGCCGCCATCTTGGTTGGGTTAATTTGCATATAGTCACTCTGATTGCCTAGTGGGTGTGGCTTAAGGTGTAGCAAAAGTATGGTCAATTTGCATGTTTGTCTTTTATTAGTACCCTATCTAATAAAAGACAAATAGGGTAATTAACCGAACCTCTGCTATGCTTCCCATTGGTTAATCAGGGCGATATGCAAATTAACTGCCAACAAAGATGGCAGCCGACAGCCACGCAGCTGAAGCGAGCAGGAGGCTTGCTTGCTCCAGTGATGGAGGAAGCCAAGGTTCCCGACCTGCCGCGGCCTGGCTCTGAGCCCGAAAGCAACAATGTTTCAATTATAGAAGCTAAACAAACCCCAGATACCTGCTTTCAGCCAGCCATGGCCTCAGAGATGGGAGCACCAGTGACAGCAACAATGTTTCAATTGTAGAAGGTAAATAAATTTCAGAATAAAAAAAATAAGAAAAAAAGGAGAGGCTGGGAGCTTCAGTTGCTGGCCAGCCTAAAAATGGCCCTCAGCCCCTCACCCAGACTGGCCAGGCACCCCAGTGGGGACCTCCACCCTGAAGGGGGTGTGAGCAGCTGCAGACAGCCATCATCCCCTCACCCAGGCTGGCCAGGAACCCCAGCGATACCCTCACCCTGACCCAGGACACCCTTAAGGGTAAACCAGCTGGTCCCCACCCGTGCACCAGATCTCTATCCTATATAGTAAAAGGGTAATATGCAAACTGACCCTAACAGCAGAAAGACTGGGAATGACTGGTCACTATGACACACACTGACCACCAGGGGGCAGATGCTCAATTCAGGAGCTGCCCTCTGGTGGTCAGTGTGCTCCCACATGGGGGAGCTCTGCTCAGCCACAAGCCAGGCTGATGGCTGCCAGTACAGCAGTGGTGGTGGGAACCTCGCCTGCCTCCTCAACAGCGCTAAGGATGTCCGACAACAGCTTACGCCTGCTCCCCGCTGGCAAGTGGACATCCCCCGAGGGCTGCTGGGCTTCCAGAGGGATGTCTGATTGCCATCTTAGGCCCAATCCCCCAGGGAGCAGGCCTAAGCCAGCAGGTGGTCATCCCCCGAGGGGTCCCAGACTGCGAGAGGGCACAGGCCAGGGTGAGGGACCCCTCACCCCCGAGTGCACAAATTTTTGTGCACCGGGCCTCTAGTAGGATAATAAAAGTGTAATATGCTAATTAGACCAAACAGCCAAATGACCTTCCAGACATCCTTCCGGATGACCTTCAAGATGAAGCCAGGGCTGCGAGGGCTGAGGCAATCTGCCGCAGCTGTGAGGGCTGAGCCCCTTGCACGAATTTCATGCATCGGGCCTCTAGTTATACCTAATAAAAGCTAAGAAGACATCATATTATTGTTCATTTTCTTCCTGTGACCAATCTACACTAATAAAAGAGAAACATGGTAATTGGCGTACGACCGCTACCCTTCCCATTGGCTAATCAGGGCAATATGCAAATTAACTGTCAGCCAAGATGGCGGCCGGCAGCCAGGCAGCTTGAAACTAACATGAGGCTTGCTTGCTTCAGTGACGGAGGACTCCAACGTTCCCCGCCTGCCACTGCAGGCCTCTGAGCCTGCAGTTTCAAACATTGTAACAAATACAGATGCTAAACAAAACTAAAGAAACCAGCTTTCAGCCGGCTGGGATCTCAGAGCTGGAGTTGATACAGAGTTTCGAGAACCGAAACAAACCAGATACCTGCTTTCAGGAGCGGAGGCCTAAGAGCTGGAGCCTCAGAGCTAAAGCTGGCCCAGAATAAAAAAAGAAAAAAAGGAGCAGTTGGGAGCTTCAGTCCCAGCCTGAAAACAGCCCTCAGTCCCTCACCTAGACTGGCCAGGCACCCCAGTGGGGACCCCCACCCTGAAGGGTGTGTGACCAGCTTCAAACAGCCCTCAGCCCCTCACCCAGGCTGGCCGGGCACCCCAGTGGGGACCCCCACCCTGATCCAGGACACCCTTCAGGGCAAATCAGCCAGCCCCCACCCGTGCACCAGGCCTCTATTCTATATAGTAAAAGGCTAATATGCCTCTCACCACTGGGATCAGCGGAGCCACGAGGCCTCCCTGCACCGGGATCAGCGTGAGAGGAGGCAGCGCCCAAACCCCCTGATCGCCCTGCGGCTCTGTGTGTGATGGGGTAGAGCCATAACCTCCCCATCGGCCCTGCCCTGAGTGTGACAGTGGCGGCGCCCCAACCCCCTGATCGGCCCTGCTCTGTGGGTGATAGAGGGCGGCGCCCCAACCCCCTGATCTGCCCTGCTCTGTGTGTGACAGGGGGCAGTGTGCCAACTCCCCTATTGGCCCTACTCTGTGAGTGACAGGGAGGAGCTCCTCAACCCCCTGATCGGCCCTGCTCTGTGCGTGACAGGGGGGAGCTCCCCAGCCCCCTTATGGGCCCTGCTCTGTGCATGACAGGGGGCAGCGCCCCAACCCCCTGATTGGCCCTGCTCTGTGCGTGACAGGGGGTGACACCACAACCTCCCCATCGACTCTGCCTTGAGTGTGACAGGGGACGGTGCCCCAACCCCCAAATCGGCCCTATCCTGAGCATGACTGAGGGTGGCATCGCAACCTCCCAATCCACCCTGCTCTGTGCATGACAGGGGGCGGCACACCAACTCCCCAATTGGCCCTGCTCTGAGCCCAACCAGGGGCTGCACCTAGGGATTGGGCCTGCCCTCTGCCACCTGGGAGCAGGCCTAAGCCAGCAGGTCGTTATCTCCCAAGGGGTTCCAGACTGCAAGAGGGCACAGGCCGGGCTGAGGGACACCCCCCCCCCCCGCCCCCTGCCCCGAGTGCACAAATTTTTGTGCTCTGGGCCTCTAGTCTATATATATAAAATCCAAACAACCGGAATGACAGAATGACCAGAATGACCAGAATGCCTGGTCACTATGACATGCACTGCAGTGGCCAACTGGCCTGATCAGGGCCCTGATCGCCACCCCCCAACTGCCCGCAGCCCCTCCCCGCAGCTGGTGCTGCACCCGATCAGCCCTCCCCACCCTACTGGGGGTGGGACCAGCCAGCCAAACTCCCATGTCTCCTCCCCATCACTGGCCCAGCCCAATGACCCCCATCAGGGTGGGCCTCTAGTTTGTAATAAATGATTTAGATAAATTAAATGTGTTTCCAATCCAATCAAGAGAAAAACAAGATAAATGTAGACATTTGAAAAAAGTTTACCTATTTTAACTTAGTTTTACATTTTCTTTTTAAAATACATAAAGTATAGTTAGCTGAAAGTTTCAAGCAATGTACTCATTCTCTTTCTAGGATCAAAATTGAATGTGTTAATTTTGTTAATCTGAACAATGGCACTTTTACATATTTAAAAAAAAATCAAGAAACAGCTATGGCCCCGGCCAATGTGGTTCAGTTGGTTGGAGCATTGTCCTGTATGTACACTGAAAGGTCACAGGTTTGATTCCTGGTGTCAGGGAACATACCCAGGCTGCAGATCAATCTCCAGTTAGGGAGGCAACTGATCCAGATTCATGTGTCTCTCTCTTTTTCTCTCAAATCAATACAAGCATATCCTCAGGTGAGGATTAAAAAAAAAATTAAGAAACAGCCATGGATCATGGGGCTAATCACTTTAATTTTTTTTTCATTTCTGCCTAATTTGCTAGTTTTCATTATATGCATGAAGATTCTGATAATTATCAGACCAAAAATGTGACCTATGATATTTTTCTCTTTGGGGGATAAAAATAATTTTCAAAGTCATTCCCAAAATTGTAATATTGCTAAAAAAAAAATCAAATGAATCTACACTTTTGAGCCTAATAAGAAACTGCATTAATCAAGAAATGAGTGTGATATAAAATAACGATATTGATCATTTAATCATATTTTTTTAAACTTTCAAATAATTTTTTAAAAATCATGAAAATAATTTTATCTGATATATAAGTTATGTATTATAACTTAATTTTCATTATATTAGTGTTTAATGGCAATTGTTTGCAACCTTATTTCAAAAGTTTGTGTTTATTTTATTTATTTATTTTTGGTCAAGGAATTCCACATGTTCATTTTGCTCTGGGGAAATCATTTTATGTCATACATTGAAGGATGCTAATAGGTATTAAATATGTCAAATGGCTATATGACATTCTTATGACATACTGAAGAATTTGCTAGTAGTAGATGGGAAGCCTGTTTGGAGTAAAAGATGAAAATGAAAATTCTAAGCTGAGCTACCACTGGAAAAGGGGACCAGACCTTGGAAAAATTCCAGATGGAAAATAGAAAAACATTTCTTCATTGTATTCTTGGTGCTTGGCACTACAATAGGCACTTAACAAATATTTTTGGATAAATAAATGAGAGAAGGCTGAGAAAGCTTAGGAGATATTAATATAAAATTAGAGTCATGCATGATTTGATTGCCTAAGATCTAAGAAGTCTGAAACAATTAATCTGGATAAATTAGAGGGTTTTGCTTTGTTTTGTTTGCATTTTTTATAGTCCAATGAAAGACTACAACAATACAAAAAATCAATGAAACCAAGAGCTGGTTCTTTAAAAGGATAAACAAGATTGATGAATCGTTAGCCAGACTCATCAAGAAACAAAAAAAAGGACTCAAATAAATAAAAACAGAAATGAAAGTGGAGAAGTAAACACTGACACCACAAAAATACAAAGGATTGTAAAAAAATACTATGAACAACTACATGCCAACAAGCTGGAAATGAGGATGAAACGGACAAATTTCTAGAAAAATACAGTCTTCCAAAACTGAATCAGGAAGAATCAGAAAACCTGAATAAGCCAATAACAACTGATGAAATAGAAGCAGTAATCAAAAAACTCCCAACAAGCAAAAGCCTGGGCCTGGATGGCTTCACAGGGGAGTTTTACCAAATATTCAAAGAACAACTAACACCTACACTCCTCAAACTATTCCAAAAAAATCCAAGAGGAAGGAAAAATTCCAAGCTCTCTTTATGAGGCCAACATTATCCTAATTTTAAATAAGATAAAGGCACTATAAAGAAAGAGAATTACAAGCCAATATCCATGATGAACATAGATGCTAAAATCCTCAACAAAATATTAGCAAATTGGATCCAGCAATATATTAAAAAGATCACACACCATGACCAAGTGGGATTTACTAGTATTTCAGGAATGCAAGGCTGGTACAATATTTAATATTGTGATCATTAATATTGCAAATCAATAAATGTGATACATCACATAAACAAATTGAAAGACAACACTCACATGACCATATCAATAGATGCAGAGAAAAAACAATTGACAAAATTCAACACCAATTTTTGAGTAAAACTCTCAGCAAAGTGGGAATAGAGGGAGCATGTCTCAACATGATAAAGGCTATATATGACAAACCTACAGTGAACATCAAACTCAATGGACAAAAACTAAAACCATTTCCTGTAAGAAAAGGAAAAAGACAGGGGTGTCCACTTTCATCACTCTTATTCAACATAGTACTAGAAGTCTTAGCCATAGTGATCAGACAAGAAGAAAAAATAAAAGGCATCCAAATTAGAAAGGATGAAATAAAACTCTCATTATTCACAGATGACATGATATTGTACATAGAAAACCCTAAAGATTCCACAAAAAAAACTACTAGTTTTAATAAATGAATTTGGAAATGTAGCAGTATACAAAATTGACACCCAAAAATCCGATTACTTTTTAAAACATCAATAATGGATTCATAGAAAGAGAAACTAAAAAAAAAAAAATCCCATTTACCATTGCAACAGAAAAATTAAGATACTTAGGAATATCTTGGAGAGAAGGTCTGGTAGGGTGGGTGAGTAGGAGGTAATCAACCAAAGACCTCATATGCATATATGCATATCACATGGATGCAGGCAGTGAGGAGGTGAGGTCCTGGAGTAAGGAGGTCCTTTACCGAGGAGGTAAAAGACTTGTACTCAGAAAACTACAGGACATTGAAAAAAGAGATAGAAGGAGATATAAACAAAGGGAAGAATATTCTACGTTCATGGATTGGTAGAATCAACATCATGAAAATATCCATACTACCCAAGGAAATCTACAGATTCAATGCAATCCCTATTAAAATACTACAACATATTTCACAGATCTAGAACAAATACTCCAAAATTTTATATGGGACCAAAAAAGACCCCAAATAGCTGCAGCAATCTTGAGAAAGAACAAAGTTGGAGAAATCACAATACCAGATTTCAAGTTATATTACAAAGCCACCATAATCAAAACATCCTGGTACTGGCACAAGAACAGGCATATAGATCAATGGGACAGAATAGAGAACCTAGAAATCTTCCCAAGCCATTATGCTCAATTGATATTTGACAAAGCAGGCAAATCAGTCTCTTCAACAAATGGTGTTGGGAAAATTGGACAGATACAGGCAAAAAAAGAAAATAGAAAATAGAATACCAACTTACACCTTACACAAGAATAAACTCAAAATGGAGAAAATATCTAAATGTAAATTGGGAAGCTAGAGAAATCCTAGAAGAAACCATAGGCAGCAAAATCTCAGACATCTCTCCTAGCAATATGTTTATGGATACATTTCCTAGGGCAGCGGTTCTCAACCTGTGGGTCGCGACCCCTTTGGCAGTCGAACGACCCTTTCACAGGGGTCGCCTAAGACCATCCTGCATATCAGGTATTTACATTACGATTCATAACAGTAGCAACATTACAGTTATTAAGTAGCAATGAAAATAGTTTTATGGTTGGGTCACAATATGAGGAACTGTAGTTAAAGGGCCAGAAGGTTGAGAACCACTGTCCTAGGGCAAAGGAAACCAAGGATAAATAAACAAATGGAACTACATAAAAATAAAAAGCTTCTGCACAGCAAAAGAAACCATCAATAAAATGAAAAGGGAGCACACCTTATGGGAGAACATATTTGACAAGGATACATCTGATAAAGGGTTAATATCCAAAATATATAAGGAACTCGTACAACTTAACAAAAGGAAGGCAAACAATCCAATTAAAACATGGCAAAGGATCTAAATAAACACTTCTCCAAAGTGGACATAAAGATGGCCAAGAGATATATGAAAAAATGCTCAAAGTCACTGATCATCAGAGAGATGTAAATTAAAATTACAATGAGGTATCACTTCACAACTGTCAAAATGGCTACCATCAACAAATAATGACAAGTGCTGGCAAGGATGTGGAGAAAAGAGAACTCTAGTACACTGCTGGTGGGAATGTAGACTGGTGCAGCCATTATGAAAAAAAGTATGGAGTTTCCTCAAAAAATTAAATATGAAACTGCCATTTGACCCAGTGATCCCACTTCTATGAATATATCCTAAGAAACCCAAAACACCAATAAGAAAAAATGTATGAACCCCTACTAGTAGGTTCATAGTAGTACAATTTACAATAGCTAAGATCTGGAAATAGCCCGTGTCCATCAGTGGATAAGTGGATAAAAAAGCTGTGGTACATTTGTACCATGGAATACTATACAGCAGTAGAACGAAGAATCTCTTACCCTTTGAGACAGCATGGAGGGACCTGGAAAGTATCATGCTAAGTGAAATAAGTCAGTCAGAGAAAGACAAGTATCACATGATCTCATATGTGGAATCTATTAACAAAATCAACTGATGAAAAAAAAAAAGTGGATCCAGAGACATGGAGGCATGAAAAGAGTGTAGAATCTTGGAGAGAAGGTCTGGTAGGGTGGGTGAGTAGGAGGTAATCAACCAAAGACCTCGTAAGCATATATGCATATCACATGGATGCAGACAGTGAGGAGGTGAGGTCCTGTAGTAAGGGCAGGGGGGAGATGGGCTGGAGAGGGTTGATGGGGGGAAAAGTGGACATTTGTAATACTTTCAATAATAAAGATTAAAAATAAATAAACCCAATGAAAGGATTTAGCTATAATTGCAAAGAGTATAGAGTGTGAATCATATGGTATATGTAATTGGTGATTTGTCCACTGTAGTTTGATTCTAAAGTTGTACCTTGGAATTTTAAGAGAAGAGTATGATCTGTGCAAGGAACTTAGCCCCACTCTGTTATAGACTTATAAGATACAATAAAGGATCACTCTCTAAACTCAAATTCTCATAGAAAAATTATTTATAAACTTTATTTGTACAATGTAACCCCAATATGTAAATTACAAAAGTGGAAATTTGGAGTCCAACCCATTTTGTCTTTATGTTACACCCCACACAATGCAATTTCTATGAATGAAGTTGAAGAACCATTGTACTAGGAGATATTTTAGAGGGAACTAAAAGCAAGAACCCCTTTGGGTGGGAAAATGAAAGTTGGATAATATACTATAGCTACCACTTATTGTCTATCTACTCTATCTAGTTACTTTATAGAATTTATCTCATTGATGCTGTGTTAAGTATTATTTGCCCCTTTTTAATGAGAAAGCTAAGGCTCAGACAGGTTAAATTGCCCAAATTCACTCAAATGCTGAATGCACTTTGTGCACTTTTGACTCCACCAAATTGCTTCAAAAATGTCCCACCAAAGGAACAGGCATCTCATCTTGTATACATTTTCTTGGGTATTCTTCTGCTATTAAACAAGGCTTTGTGATCCTGAGGGACATAGGCACTTACAAGCAACTTATATCTCCCAGAGAGATTGAATATTTTGGGTGTGGGTAGGGGTGGGATACCTAAAATATTCACCATAATCACATGATCTTTAGGATCTGTAAGCCCCTTATTGCAATTACAAAATCCTTGTGGAACCAACTCATAAGGGGAACAAAACCCCTTATGAATCAGAGCTGTTGTCTAGAGTCTGATTCATCACATTCAACTTTCCTCCCATCCTTCCACAAAAGTCCCAGAATGAATTCAGATATCACATGATCAATAAAGATGACTATGCACTAATCAAAACCATAGAATTGTATAACACAAAGGTGAAGCCTAATGACCTTTGTTAATAATAGTGTATCATTATTGGTCTATCAATTGTAACAAATGTAGCACACTAAAGCAAATTGCTAATAATAGGGGGAACTGTGGGTGGGAGTGGGGGTAGAAAGCATGTATTTGGGAACACCCTCTGCTGTTCGCTCAATTTTTTCTAAACTTAAAGTTGTTCTAAAATTAAAGTTTATTTTTTAGAAAGTTAGTTATTCCTTATATTAACTGTATAAAGCATTGCAAAGTACATATTTGATAAAATAAAACATTAAAGTCAAGAACATTTAAATCTGGAATTTAGCAATGACCCCTTAGCCCCCCAAACATACAGTTTCTATCACGTTCACAGCAACTAGCCAGTGGCTGGCTGCATTCCAGGGCAAAGGATGGGGTTTCATGGAAGAAGCTATGAGAGAATTAGCAGGTTGGTGACACATGAATGGCCTTCCCATGAGACCCTGAATGACTTGGTATAGATTCCTCAACAGGCAAAATGGTAAACCCGAAAGACAGAACTATGTTGTGGGTGCTGTATTTACAAGGATATAAGGCTACCAGGGTTAGTAGCTCACATCAAAAGTCTCTGCACAATTGGAGCAGAAAGATTCAAATCCTTCTAGAATACTAGTCCTTAGTGTAGAAGCAAAGTAAACATTTCCTTCCCACATTGACTCAAATGCCACCTTCTCAGGGCAAGCTCTCTACTCCCGTCAACTCCTTATTCACTTTCTCACTTTTCTTTTTATTCCCTTCCCGCCCCCCCCCCCCACCACCACCACCTCAATGCACCTATTACCATTCAGCATACTGTATATTTTACTTAACTTTGTTTATTGTTTTCTCACTCCAATAAGGTAAATACTAGAAGGGTGGAGATTTTGTTTTAATGTTGCATCCCCAAGCCCTAAAACAGTATCTGGCATTTAGTATGCCTTCCAAACATATTTATCAAATTGAATAAATTAACTAATACTTGGAAGAACAGGGTCTAATTGGAAGATGTGCCAGGATCCCAGGCCATGGCGAACTGGGCAGTGACAACTCTGATAAAGGCAAGGGGCAGAGTACATGGAAAGGACTTATAAATAGAAACATTAGAGTTTAAGGCCCTCTTTTTCTACCTCCGTTGGCCTTTGCATTAGCTTTCTCAGTTGAATATATATATTGTAGGGGTCATTGTCTATGAGAAGAAAGCTGGAGATAGAACAGTGGTCAACAAATGGCCAATAGGATTGTAATCCTGGTAAAACTGCATGGAGGCTTGAGCAAATAGCTTTTTTGTTGAAATGAAGGCCTTGGCTTTTCCCCCCTATGGTTAGCAAAATAAGGGTGACCAGTTGGCCACTTAGGACAACTGCCAAACAGAGAGTTTATGTGATACACTCAATAAAGTTTACCATTTCAAGAATTTCTCTGTTGTTATACCAAAAAAAGAAATAACCAGCCTAAACCACTTAAATGCAGTAGGAAACATAAAAACAAATGCACCCCCAAATGGTAAGGAATCTGCATATGGTTCCCAGGACAAATCATCCAAAATCAACAGTGTGGTGTATTGTAGCTAAATGTTATCTAAGCTCACTGGCTATACATTCTCATCACATGACTCAGTAACTCTCCATTTTCTGCCTACACTTCCTTTAGCTCTAGACCTCACTGTTAGCTTTGTTTTCATGTATTGCAATGCTATTTCTAGCTCAGCTCCTGTAGATCAAAAAATCTGTTCAGAGAATATACAACATATGAGAACAAAATCAGAAGTCAATTTGTTTCCCCGTTTGATTCACTCTTATAATTGTATCTGTCAATCAAAAATATTCAGAACTCACCTTAACTGGTTTGGCTCAGTGGATAGAGCATTGGTCCACGGACTGAAGAATGGTCCTAGGTTCGATTCCAGTCAAGGGTATGCACCTTGGTTGTGGGTTTAATCCCCCATAGGGGGTGTGAAGGAGATAGCGGATCAATGTTTCTCTCTTATCAATGTTTCTAAGTCTCTATCCCTCTCCCTTCCTCTCTGTAAAAATCAATAAAATATACTTAAAAACATATTCAGAACTCTATCACATCAGGTTTTCTTTGATGTCACTTAAAACTTTGGAAAGAAGTACTTGTGTTTTGCATGAGAGAATTGTTATGGAAATGCTAACTTAAACAATATGAGCTCCTCTATTACTTGATACTATTTTAAAGGGTTATAGAAGTTTAATTTACTATTTTAAACATTAACAATGGCAGCATAACCTAAGCTAAAGGATTGAAAAACTTGAACACTTTCTTCATGTGGATAACTTATTTTTTTATTAGTCTTGAGTAAAATACTTAAATATTTGTGTCTCAAATTTTCCATCTTCTAAACAGGATAAAAATACTTGCTGTGTATATATTATTGTTGAATAAAGCTGGCAGACAGCAGGAGGAGATGAGGGATGGTTTTGAATTTATCTGTATTATTCTCTGTATTCCACCCTTCTCCTATAATGGATCATTTAAATCAGTTTTCATCTTGGGCTATATTTCCATTTAACATTTAATTATATATTTATTTATTTTTATTATTTTATTGCTTATTTCAGACAAAGATAAATGTAAAATAAGAAATTACAATAGCATAGTAAATATACTTCCATCTAAAATAATGCTTCCTTTTTATTTACTAATATCTATATATCTAAAAGGCTAACTGACTGACTGCACATCCGCCCGACCATCCAACCAACTGACTGGCCGGTACATATGACGTGCACTAGCAACTTAAAAAGAAATGTTGACTCACACATGCGCAATCCATATAAAGCTCTCGCTGGTGCCAATTGCACTCAACCGGCTGGTACATATGATGTGCACTGGAAAACTATATATATATATATAAAAGCCTAAGTGACTGTTACAACAGAATGACCAAATGACAGAATGACCAGAATGACCAGTCAACCAGTCGCTATGATGCACACTGACCACCAGGGGGCAGATGCTCAATGCAGAAGCTGCCCCCGGTGGTCAGTGCACTCCCACAGCCAACGTCCTGTGGCCCCTCCTCCCAGCCTGCTGGCCCCCTGGTAGGCCTCCATCACTGACCAAGCTGAGGGGCCCTACCCATGCATGAATTAGTGCACCTGGGCCTCTAGTTATACTAATAATAAACTACTTAGAATAATTGGTCAGTTTCCAAAATATCCTCATGGTAAAAACTTCCTTTTTGGTGTCATTCTTTTATTTAATTATTTATTTTCTTTATTGATTAAGGTATTACATATGTGTCCTTATCCCCCCATTGCCCCCCTCCCACTCATGCCCTCACCCCCCTAGTGTTGGTGCCCATTGGTTATGCTTATATGCATGCATACAAGTCCTCTGGTTGATCTCTATGTAAATTTCTCTGACACATAATCCTACTGAATATACAATTTCCCTTCTTCTTATACACAATGTTAATATTATTATTCAATTATTTATTCACATCAGACAAGTGACATATGAATTCCTTTATATGGAATCACCTCTATGTCAAGGTATACACAGTATGGTTTTGTGTTAAACACCCAAATGGGCTCCTATGTTTATTAACTCTCTGTGTAAGACCTAGGACAGTACACACACATGAGTGCTTTTAAATTTCATAATGCTGTTGCTGCTGCTGATAATATAGTTTTTGTATACTTAGCACTGTTTTTAAATAAGAAGGAAATCTGGGTCTTTTGTTAATATCAAATGGAAAATTTTGAACCCTGTTGTATCTTTTAAAACAGTGTCATTCCAGAATAAATTTTGGCTATGTGATATAACTGTTTTGTTTCTAATATCCTACAAGTATCATTTTTCTCAACTAAACCCTAGGTATATATGAAACAGATGTTATCTAAAAGAAATCTGTTTGGGATTATTTTCACACCAGATTTCCTTTGTGATTATTATTTTATGGCAAGAAAAATAGACCTTGGCTTTCCTTATACATTTTTAGAATATAAAAAACATGTTTAGCTTAGTTAGAATGACCTCAAATACATTCCATCATATTCTGAAACATTTAAGTTTTCAAAACCATTAATCTAATTGCTGTGCTGGAAAATATGATCTAGTGCATGTCTTCATGCTAAATGTATGTTGCTGGTGTTGTGTGCTGAAAACTCCGACATAACCAACATAAAGTTTGCTTCCTTTTTATGAAGACTAAATGTCTCTGAATAAGGTTAGTTGCCTTGATGACTAAAATAGTCTCAAATTCTCCCTACCACAATACAGTCTGACATTTTATTTCCATTATCAGCTAATAGAGTTGAAGCTATAATTTGTCAATGAACATTCCACCTCCAATCAGGTCAGAGCTTAGCTTTTACTATCTATGAGCTTGGGCAGTCTCCATCTTTTTTTTATTTTAAATATAATTTATTGATTTTTTACAGAGAGGAAGGGAGAGGGATAGAGAGTTAGAAACATCGATGAGAGAGAAACATTGATCAGCTGCCTCCTGCACGCCCCCTATTGGGGATGTGCCCACAACCAAGGTATATGCCCTTGACCAGAATCGAACCTGGGACCCTTCAGTCTGCAGGCCGACGCACTATCCGCTGAGCCAAACTGGTTAGGGTGGGCAGTCTCCATCTTGATAAAGAAGTGAGAATGGTTTTCCAAGATCATAGAAATATTCAGTAAACAGGTGGGAACACTAGTTTATAGTGTTAAATCACAACCAAAACACCAAGTCATCCACCTATTTATCTTTACATTGATCTATTTCTTTACCTTGTCTCTTTAGTATGAAAATGTTTCAAGTTCATCTGGTGACCAATTAGCTGATTTACTTATTTTATGTATCATCTATTATAAAGACCACCATCAGCCTATCCTGCTCTATTTATAGATAATTACCATGGTTTCATATCCACCAAGTAACAAGTATGCAGACTACTGTCTCTGTATGGAGCCAAGAGCCCCACTCACTATGGAAAGACTTGGGTTTGGTGAAGATGGAGTTAAATCTGTGATGGTTTCCTAGAGTGTGTAACTCTTGAAACTGAAATAATAAATTATTTGGTGATTTTTGGTAATTTTTGTGGTTCAAGTATGTTACTTTAGTAGCATGGGAGTTGATAAATACAGGTATACAAACCTCTGAAATATGAAATGATGAGTCCTTTCACTGTGTGTATCAATAACAACCAACCTTTTACTAATATAAGTAATTAAAATAGTGTCAAATAAAAAGAGCTGTGGTAACAACAGAACAATTTTAGTAAAACCAACTAGAATGCCACTGATAATTCCATGTATCTGAACTGAAGTTTATTTATTTATTTATTTGAATACTAGAGGCCCGGTGCACAAAAATTTGTGCACTCGGGGCGGGGGGGAGGGGGGGTTCCTCAGCCCGGCCTATGCCCTCTCGCAGTCTGGGACGCCTCAGGGGATGTCCACCTGCTGGCTTAGGCCCACTCCCCTGGGGATCAGGCCTAAGCTGTCAGTCAGGCATCCCTCTGGCAGCCCGGCAGCCCTCAGGGGATGTCCACCTGCCGGCGGCGAGCAGGCTTAAGCTGCAGTCGGACATCCTTAGCACTGCTGAGGAAGCGGGAGAGGCTCTTGCCACCACCACTGTGCTGGCAGCTGGCAGCCTGGCTTGTGGCTGAGCAGAGCTCCCCCTGTGGGAGTGCACTGACCACCAGGGGGAAGCTCCTGCATTCAGCATCTGCCCCCTGGTGGTCAATGTGTGTCATAGTGACCAGTCATTCCCAGTGGTTCTGAAGTTAGGGTCAATTTGCATATTACCCTTTTATTATACAGGATAGAGGCCTGATGCATGGGTGGGAGCCAGCTGGTTTGCCCTGAAGAGTGTCCCAGATCAGGGTGAGGGTCATGCTGGGGTGCCTGGCCAGCCTGGGTGAGGGGTTGATGGCTGTTAGCAGGCTGGTCAAGCACCCCAGTGGGTATCCTCACCCCATGGGGGTATGGCCAGCCTGGGTGAAGGGCTGAGGGCCGTTTTTAGGCTGGCCACACCCCCTTCAGGGTGGGGGTCCCCACTGGGGTGCCTGGCCAACCTGGGTGAGGGGCTGATGGTGGTGACCCTCACCCCATGAGGGTGTGGCCAGCCTGGGTGAGGGGCTGAGGGCTGTTTTCAGGCTGGCCACGGCCCCTTCAGGGTGGGGAGCCCTACTGGGGTGCCTGGCCAGCCTGGGTGAGGGGTTGATGGCTGTTTTCAGGCTGGCCACACTGCAGGCTGGAAGCGGGTATCTGGTATTTATTTAACTTCTATAATTGAAATTTTATTGCCTTGGTCCGGCTCGAAGCCTGGGTTGCCCCTGGCAACCCAGGTTCCCAGCCCCTCCTTGAACGGAGGCCAGTCTGGCTGGAAGCAGGTATCTGGAATTTATTTATCTTCTATAATTGAAACTTTGTAGCCTTGAGTGGAGCTTAGGTATGGCAGGACAGGCAGGAAGCTTGGCTCCCTCCATTGCCAGGGCAACTCAAGCCTCCTGCTCACTCCAGCTCCGTGGCCGCCACCATCTTTGTGACGGAGTGAGGGAGTGATGGTTAATTTTCATATTACTCTTTTACTAGATAGAATTACAGATGTCCCACTTTTTCCCCCATTGCTCCCCTTCACCTGGTTTCTATCCTGCCCCAGCCCTTCACCACCCTATTGTCTGTGTCCAAGAGTTATGCATATCCTGTCTAATAAAAGAGAAACATGGTAATTGGCGTACGACCGCTACCCTTCCCATTGGCTAATCAGGGCAATATGCAAATTAACTGCCAGCCAAGATGGCGGCCAGCAGCCAGGCAGCTTGAAACTAACATGAGGCTTGCTTGCTTCAGTGACGGAGGACTCCAACGTTCCCCGCCTGCCTGCCACTGCAGGACTCTAAGTTGCAACTCTAAGCAACTATGTAAAACATAGAAGCTAAACAAAACCCCAGAAACCTGCCGGGCTTCAGCCAGCAGGATCACAACATTGTAAGCAAAGGCCAGAAACCTACATTCAGCAGCGGAGGCCTAAGAGCTGGAGCCAAGCCTCAAAGCTAAACCTGGCCCAGAATAAAAAAAAAAAAGAAAAAAAGGAGTGGTTGGGAGCTTCAGTCACCCGCCAGCCTGAAAACAGCCCGCAGCTCCTCACCCAGACTGGCCAGGCACCCCAGTGGGGACCTCCACCCTGAAGGGTGTGTGACCAGCTGCAAATAGCCATCATCCCCTCACCCACGCTGGCAGGGCACCCCAGTGGGGACCCCCACCCTGATCCAGGAGACCCTTCAGGGCAAACCAGCCGGCCACCCACCCGTGCACCAGGCTTCTATCCTATATAGTAAAAGGCTAATATGCCTCCCAGCACCGGGATCAGCGTGAGAGGAGGCAGCACCCAAACCCCCTGATCGCCCTGCGGCTCTGTGTGTGACAGGGTGCGGCGCCCCAACCCTCCCCCCCCGCCCCCCCGCACGGGCCCTGCTCTGTGTGTGACGGGGTAGAGCCATAACCTCCCCATCGGCCCTGCCCTGAGTGTGAGAGTGGCGGCACCCCAAACCCCTGATGGGCCCTGCTCTGTGCATGACAGGGGGCAGTGACCCAACCCCCTGATGGACCCTGCTCTGTGCATGACAGGGTACAGAGCCCCAACACCCCTGATGGGCCCTGCTCTATGAGTGATAGGGGGCAGTGCCCCAACCCCCTTATTGGCCCTGCTCTGTGCATGACAGGGGGTGGCGCCCCAACCTCTCCATCAACCCTGCCTTGAGTGTGACAGGGGGCGGTGCCCCAACCTCCCAATCGGTCCTACCCTGAGCATGACTGAGGGTGGCATCGCAACCTCCCAATCTCCCTGCTCTGTGCATGACAGGGGGCGGCGCCCCAACTCCCCAATCGGCCCTGCTCTGAGCCCAACCAGGGGCTGCACCTAGGGATTGGGCCTGCCCTCTGCCACCAGGGAGCAGGCCTAAGCCAGCAGGTCGTTATCTCCCGAGGGGTCCCAGACTGCGAGAGGGCACAGGCTGGGCTGAGGGACCCCCCTCCCCCCCCCCCAAGTGCACAAATTTTTGTGCACCGGGCCTCTAGTCTTATATAATAAAAGGCTAATATGCAAATTGTCCCCTCGGGAGTTTGACCGCTCACTATGACATGAGCTGACCACCAGGGGGCAGTGTGGAATGAAGGAAAGTCCGAGCCAGCAGCCAGAAGGCCCCTATAGGCCCTGATTGCCTGCCAGGCCTAGGGACTCTACCCATGAGCAAATTTCATACACCGGGCCTTCTTGTATGCATATAAGTTCTTTGATTAATTTCCCCTCTCCCTGCCTTCCCTCTGAAATTTGTTGGTCTATTACGTGTTTTCATACCACTGGCTCTATTTTATTCGTCAGTTTATTTTATTCATTAGATTCCACATATATGTCAGATCATGTGATATTTGTCTTTCTCTGACTGGCTTATTGTACTTAGCATAATATTCTCCAGGCCCCTCCATGCTATCTCAAAGGGTAATAGATCCTTTTTTTTTTTTTTTTTTTTTTTTTTTTTTTTTTTTTTTTTTACAGCTGCATAGAATTTCATTATGTAAAGTTTTAAAAGATTCTAGGTGTTTGCAAACAGAGAAAAATAACATATTTACTCTTGAGCCTTAAGCCAACATAAAATATTTACAAGCACAACATGACAACTTTCATGCTTCAATTGTAGGAATTTGGAATTTTCCACTGCTAAGTTTAGTATACTGGGAGTGAAATGTTACTCCACTGTTGATGAAAGTGTGATAATGAAAATTATACAAATAGGAGTTAAATTCAAATTTATCTAATCACTTTCATTAAGGATTCTTAGAGTCTTTTATTTCAGAACATTTTTATGTGTGAAATTTTAAAATATTTGCATTTTTGTGATGGTGAAGAGATAGTTAATAAATAAGGACCTCTACTAAAATTCTTTCTACCACAAATAAACTATTTTGAGTACCATTACAGGTCAAATTCTAGCACATTAATGAACCTCAGAAATTATTTATGCCGGAACCCAATTCTAGCATGCCATAATTTCAAGAGTTTCATCAAAAGGTTGATGGAACTTGAAGACTCAACAGGGTTCAGTCACACATGTAGTCACCTGTTGGGAATGGCTAAAGGCATTTCCCCAAACCTGAAAACGGATGATTGCTTGGCTGCCAGACAGCTCAGGGCATCTTAATCTACATGTTATTGCCTCCTACTGGCCAAACACCTGAACAGCCATAGGCTAATTCTCCCCATTCTGACAATGGACTCTGTATGGAACCCTGACTCTTTGAAGTGTATATCTCTGCCTCACCTCAGGACAAATTGTGTTAATAAAAAGCATGGGGTCCTGAGATGAGAACTTAGATCTTAGTTCCCTTTAAACTAGGCTCCTCTGACCCCCTAGTGCCTTTCAAAATTACACTTCATCTCTGGACTCCTATTTAATCTATTCACAGCCTTCTCTAGATTTCCTGAACCGCTTTGTAATGCTGGGACAAGAACCCCAGCATATTTAGTCCAGTAATCTTACTTTTATGGATGACAAAAGTGAGGCTGAGAGAAGTTAAGTGATTTGAAAAGTTTAGAAATATTTATCATGAAAGTAAGGACAAGAGCCCAGGCTTCCTGAAACCTTGGACTGCCACCTTTTCATTCTAATTTACATTATTTAATGTTTAAAATTAATTATGCAATATTTAAAAGAGTCAAAATAAATCTAAGAATTAGAAAATCACCTGAGAAGGGAAATGAGATGGACAATTTTCTACAGTGCTGCATAGTTATATGTATTGTAACTTTTCTGTGTATCTGGTATCCAACTCACATCATTTAACTATGTGCCTTTTTAATTATTAGTCTTAACAGTACCTGAATGTAGTATTTTAGGGATTATCAATAAAATTTTTTTATTTCTGCTAAATAAATCCAGTCTGGGTTTTCTTTGGCTCATTACTTCTTGAGGCATAGTGACTCAGTGCTTGATGAAATCCTTTCTGCCTTAGACTATGATGGCTTCTTCTAACAATCTATATAAAGCCCAGCAACCAGAACGGTGGAAGGACCAGAATGACTGGAACAACTGGTGGTTATGACGCACACTGCAGCAGCCAACATGCCTGATCCAGGTGCTGATCGGCACCCTCCCCAGCCGGCCCCACCCCCCCATTGGTCCCCAACACTCTGATGGGGGGGGGGGCAGTTGGCCAACCGCCAATGGCCCCTCCCCCCACTGGACCAGCCCAAAGGATCCCCATCTGGGTGGGCTGGCCGGACCCCACCTGTGCACGAATTCGTGCACCAGGCCTCTAGTTTATTTATATATTTGGCAGTAAAAGGAATCAAAGGCTGCCAAGTGTTAATAAAGTAGAACCAACTAAAGCAAGGATTCTATCATGAGGGCAGCATCACTCATGAAATTAAGCAGTGAGATAAAAAATTCTAGTCATAAATCTAATTTCTAAATTCATATTAAGACATTGATTTTCTTTCTGTTAAGTTTGTATGACGAGGACAACAAACTTGTTTAAAGAATTGTCTGATGATGCTCCAGGATGAATGTTATAATGATAAGATGCTTGCTCTTTAAGAAAAATCGTAGTACAATTATAAAAAAAAATTAAGATGTTAAAATAATACAACCTGAAAACAACAACAAAAAAGCCCTGCCATTTCTCTCTCCTACCTGTCTTAATTCCCTTCAAATTTTTTCATAGAAACTCTTAAAAGTAAATTACATTAGACAATGGCAGCAATAGTTATTTTGAGATATTGCTAGAAAAGCCCTGCTTCTGAGACAAAGTCCTCCAATTACAGCTTACATCTTGGTTTGTCTCAAAGAAAGTTTGCCCCCCAAATTTGGCTCATGGCAGTTGGGATGTTTGGTTAGAAATAAATAGAGAAAGATCAACACTCCCCTTCTAACTACATGAAACTACAATCAATGCTTATTGCTCTTGCAAGTATGCACTGGGAAGTAAATGAATGGAAAGAAGGAAATGGATATTGGGTGTTCTCTATGTGGCAAGAAGAACATTAAGTTTCACAATAATGATGCCATTATATCATTTGTACAAAAAGGTCCCGATTTTCTACAAATGAGGACACTTAGGCTTAGGAGGTTAAAAATACATCAGTTATTTGGAAAATAGAAAAGCAGAATCCAAACTTGGGTTTCTCTATTCCTAAAAATCAATTCAGTAGGTAATTAAATAAGTAATCAAAAATTTACAAATAATTAACTCACAAGTGTTTTAAGACATAGTAATTTATAAAAATGAAATTTCATATATATATATGGAAAAATTAAATATTTTAAACAAGAAAAAAGTGTTTGGTGTTTTATATAGATATTAAAAATACCAAAACATAATATTATCCCTTAAAATTATTCTTTAGCAACAAAACATTTTAAATGAAAGTAACACAATTTTTAAAATTTGTTTGGCAAACATGTTTACCAAGAATCAATGTTTCCTGACCTAATTGCTTGTTACGTTAAAGTGACTTTTTCTCTCCTAATTCTCAAAGCAAATTCAGAACAGAATATTCCAAGTCTAAGTTGACATGTACTGTCGCAATGACAAAAAAAAAAAAGACAAATAAAAATCAGGGCGCTAGCCAAAAATAGCAGCTCAAGCTAATGGGTCCTTTTATGGTGGATCTCAATAAAAAGTCTTTATTTCAGTTCTTACAAGAACAGATGTGGTTCTCAGTGTGGTATGTAGATATTTGTGCTGATGGTGCAAAACAATGGTGAGTAAATTATTGGCACTTTAGCACATGTGATCCCAGACTATATCTACAGACGTACTTCAATGCCATGCACTAGCAAAGGAAAAACAAAGTGCAAGTTTCATTTAAGAATGTCCTTTATTGCCCTAACCGGTTTGGTTCTGTGGATAGAGCATCAGCCTGCGGACTGAAGGGTCCCAGGTTCGATTCCAGTCAAGGGCATGTACCTTGGTTGTGGGCACATCCCCAGTAGGGGGTATGCAGGCGGCAGCTGATTGATGTTTCTCTCTCATCAATGTTTCTAACTCTCTATCCTTCTCCCTTCCTCTCTGTAAAAAAATCAATAAAAATATATATTCTTAAAAAAAGAATGTCCTTTATGGCCCAGCTGGCTTGACTCAGTGGATTGAGCATCCTCCCCTGCACCATAGAGGTCACTGGTTAGATTCCTGGTCAGGGCATACGGCCAGTTGTGGGCTAGATCCCTAGTAGATGGCATGCAGAAGACAGCTGATCTATGTTTTTCTCTCATCGATGTTTCCATCTTCTCTCCTTCCCCTTTCTCTCTTTCCAAAAAATCAATTAAAACATTTTTTAAAAAGAATGCCTTTTATGAAGGAGCAAAAATTGTTTATTTTATTAAATCTCAACCCTAAGTATACATATTTTTAATATTCTGTATAACAACTAAATAAATAAGCATAAAGCATTATATCTCATAGGACAATATAATGGTTGACTCAAGTCGATGCTTTTTCCATGGAGGATCACTTTTACTTGAATGAACAGCTGACAGACTATACTTATTCAGACTTAGGTATTTGAAAGACAAAAATTAACAAAGTGAGACTGTCTTTTAAAGGAAAAGTGATAATATTAGTTGCCAAGGATAAAATTCAAGCTTTCAAGAAAGAATTAGAATTTTGGGAAATTTGTCTCTACTACTATAAACTTGACAGCTTCCAAATAATTAAGAACTTCACTGACAATTGTATAATGTAAATGAATATACTTCTAACAAATATATTATACTAGAGGACCGGTGCACAAAAATTTGTGCACTCAGGGGGGAGGAGGGGTCCCTCAGCCCGGCCTGTGCCCTCTCGCAGTCTGGGACCCCTCGGGAGATAACGACCTGCTGGCTTAGGCCTGCTCCCAGGTGGCAGAGGGCAGGCCCAATCCCTAGGTGCAGCCCCTGATCGGGCTCAGAGCAGGGCTGATTGGGGAGTTGGGGCACTGCCCCCTGTCATGCACAGAGCAGGGTGGATCAGGAGGTTGCAATGCCACCCTCAGTCACGCTCAGGGTAGGGCCGATTGGGGGGTTGGGACACCGCCCCCTGTCACACTCAAGGCAGGGTCTATGGAGAGGTTGTGGCACCACCCCCTGTCACGCACAGAGCAGGGCCAATCAGGGGGTTGAGGAGCTCCCCCCTGTCACTCACAGAGCAGGGCGGATCAGGGGGTTGGGGCACCGCACACTGTCACACTCAGGGCAGGGCCGATGGGGAGGTCATGGCTCTACCCTGTCACACACAGAGCAGGGCCCATGGCGGGGGGGGGGGGGGGGGAGGGAATTGTTGGGACGCCGCACCCTGTCACACACAGAGCATGGCCGATCAGGGGGTTGGGGCACCGCACCCTGTCACACTCAGAGCCGCAGGGAGATCAGGTGGTTGGGGAGCTCCCCCCTGTCACGCACAGAGCAGGGCCAATCAGGGGGTTGAGGAGCTCCCCCCTGTCATTCACAGAGTAGGGCCGATAGGGGAGTTGGGGCACCGCCCCGTGTCACACACAGTGCAGGGCGGATCAGGGGGTTGGGGCGCCAAACCCTGTCACACTCAGGGCAGGGCCGATGGGGAGGTTATGGCTTTACCCCATCACACACAGAGCAGGGCCCATGGCGGAGGGCTGGGGGGGGGGGGTTGGGGCGTCACACCCTGTCCCACACAGAGCTGCAGGGTAATCAGGGGGTTGGGGAGATCCCCCCAATCAGGCACAGAGCAGAGCTGATCAGGGGGTTGGGGCGCCTTCCCCTGTCATGCTGATCCCGGTGCTGGGAGGCATATTACCCTTTTACTATATAGGATAGAGGCCTGGTGCACGAGTGGGGGCTGGCTGGTTTGACCTGAAGAGTGTCCCGGATCAGGGTGGGGGTCCCCACTGGGGTGCCTGGCCAGCCTGGGTGAGAGGCTGATGGCTGTTTGCAGCTGGTCAAACACCCTTCAGGGTGGATGTCTCCACTGGGGTGCCTGGCCAGCCTGGATGAGGGGATGATGGCTGTTTGCAGCTGGTCACACCCCCTTTAAGGGTGGGGGTCCCCACTGGGGTGCCTGGCCAGTCTGGGTGAGGGCCTGAGGGCTGTTTTCAGGCTGGCGGGTGACTGAAGCTCCCAACCCCTCCTTTTTTATCTTTTTTCTTTTTTATTCTGGGCCAGCTTTAGCTCTGAGGCTTGGCTCCAGCTCTTAGGCCTGGCTGCTGAAAGCAGGTATCTGGTTTTTTTGGGTTCTATAATCAAAACACTGTTTCAACTCCAGCTCTGAGATCCCGGCTGGCTGAAAGCAGGTTTATGGAGTTTTGTTTAGCTTCTATATTTGTAACAATGTTTCAAACTGCAAGCTCAGAGGCCAGCAAGGCAGGTGGGGAACATTGGAGTCCTCTGTCACTGAAGCAAGCAAGCCTCATGTTCGCTTCAAGCTGCCTGGCTGCCGGCCGCCATCTTGGCTGGCAGTTAATTTGCATATTGTCCTGATTAGCCAATGGGAAGGGTAGTGGAGGTACAGCTAATTACCATGTTTCTCTTTTATTAGATAGGATGATGAAATGTGTCAACATTTGGAAGATCTGCATAAACAACATTTTCCAAATAACCAAGGCATGATTAAAAAATTATGCATGGGTAAAATATACATTCAAAGTGCAAACTTGACCAAGGAATTTTAATATAAGAGAATATGAAAAGATCATTGATGGTCTGCAGACTAGAGTCCCAGTTGTGATTCCGGTCAAGGGCATGTACCTGGTTGCAGGCTCCTTCCAGGGGTGGGCCCTGATCAGGGCTTGTGTAGGCAGCAACCAATTGATGTATTTCTCTCACATTGATGTTTCTCTCTGTCTTTTCCTCTCTCTTAAAATCAATGGGAAAATATCCTCTGGTGAGGATTAACAGAAAAAAAAAAGAAAAAGAAATTACTACTTATTGGGTTTTGGTATAGTATAAATATGTACAATTATATAAAATACATTACTAAAATATTCCTTTGGAAGGAAAACCAAGATGGCGGCATAGGTTAACGCGGAGATTGCTGCCTCGAACAACCACTTCAAAAAACAACTAAAAGACAGAACGGACATCATCCAGAACCACAGAAAGGCTGGCTAAGTGGAAATTCTACAACTAGGAGGAAAGAGAATATCATACCCAGACTCAGAGGAGGCGCAGTGCTGAAGTGATATACTAAGGTGCGGAGTGCACGCAGAGCGGGCTGGAGGCGGAGGGCGTGGTTGTTGTTTTCAATCAGGAGGGAGTTTCAGACTCTGAGCTCCAGATCCGGGCAAGTCTCTAGGGACCCAGACTCAAACGGGAGAAGCGGGACTGTCTGGCTTCGGTCAGAACTTGAAGGCAGCTTTCTCTCTGAGGTTTGCAGCGGTTGCTGGGACTCTGCGAGACAGAGCCCCTAGGGACGGAACTGAGAGCAGCCATAACTGCTCCCTCCGGCCCGCCCTGTAGATCCCCGGGGACCCGCCCCACCCAAGCCCTGCGCAGAGCCATTTGCTGGTAAGCCTCAGGCAAATGCTAGATTAGCACCGCCCTAGAGATCCAGCACAGAAGCCCTCCCACTGCAGACACAGCGGACTCTCATAGCCAGTTAGCCTGGAGGTCAAATCACCCCCGGTATTGCCGACAACAATCAAGGCTTAACTACAACAAGACTGCGCACAAAGACCACTGGGGGTGCACCAAGAAAGCATAAAAAATGCAGAGACAAAGAAACAGGACAAAACTGTCAATGGAGGATATTGAGTTCAGAACCACACTTTTAAGGTATCTTAAGAACTGTCTAGAAGCCACCGATAAATGTAGTGAGATCCTCAAGAAATCTAATGAGACCCTCGATGTTACGATAAAGAACCAACTAGAAATTAAGCATACACGGACTGAAATAATGAATACTATACAGACTCCCAACAGCAGACCAGAGGAGCGCAAGAATCAAGGCAAAGATTTGAAATGCGAAGAAGCAAAAAACACCCAACCAGAAAAGCAAAATGAAAAAAGAATCCGAAAATACGAAGATAGTGTAAGGAGCCTCTGGGACAGCTTCAAGCGTACCAACATCAGAATTATAGGGGTGCCAGAAGATGAGAGAGAGCAAGATATTGAAAACCTATTTGAAGAAATAATGACAGAAAACTTCCCTCACCTGGTGAAAGAAATATACTTACAGGTCCAGGAAGCGCAGAGAACCCCAAACAAAAGGAATCCAAAGAGGACCACACCAAGACACATCATCATTAAAATGCCAAGAGCAAAAGACAAAGAGAGAATCTTAAAAGCAGCAAGAGAAAGAAACTCAGTTACCTGCAAGGGAATACCCATACGACTGTCAGCTGATTTCTCAACAGAAACTTTGCAGGCCAGAATGGAATGGCAAGAAATATTTAAAGTGATGAATACCAAGAACCTACAACCAAGATTACTTTATCCCGCAAAGCTATCATTCAGAACTGAAGGCCAGATAAAGAGCTTCACAGATAAGGAAAAGCTAAAGGAGTTCATCACCACCAAACCAGTATTATATGAAATGCTGAAAGGTATCTTTTAAGAAGAGGAAGAAGAAGAAAAAGGTAAAGATACAAATTATGAACAACAAATATGCATCTATCAACAAGTGAATCTAAGAATCAAGTGAATAAATAATCTGGTGATCATAATAGAATCAGGGACATAGAAAGGGAATGGACTGACTATTCTTGGGGGGGAAAGGGGTGTGGGAGATGCGGGAAGAGACGACAAAAATTGTGCTCCTATGGATGAGGACAGTGGGTGGGGAGTGAGGGCGGAGGGTGGGGCGGGAACTGGGAGGAGGGGAGTTATGGGGGGGAAAAAGAGGAACAAATGTAATAATCTGAACAATAAAGATTTAATTTAAAAATAAAAAAATAAAATATTCCTTTGTCCAGCTTCTTAATTGTATGAAGCTAGATTTTTGTCATATACTTCCACCAAAATAACATAGCAATCAATTGAAGCAGAATCAGATGTATAAATCCAATTGTCTTCTATTAAAACAGACATAGAGATTTGAAAAATGTGGGAAAAAAAAGAGCAAACAGCCAATTTAAAATAAATATAAAACTCTTCTTACTAAATTTTTTGTTTTGGAAAATATAGTAATGTTTCATTCAAATATTCTAATTATGTAAACATGTAATGCGTTTATTATTTTATTTTAAAATGAATTTATAAAAATAATTTTAAATTTCTTTTCTTATTTCTAATACTGAAATTTCCTGATTTCTAATACAATAAATACCAATAGCTATAATCCCACATAACAAAGGCTCTTTAGAGTCCTTTATAATTTTTAAGAGTTAAGGGGTTCTTGAGACCAAAATATTTGAGAACCACTGTGCTATAGAAATGAGTTCAACAATTATATTATGGTATGTGTATAACTAAGACTGAATTGTATTTAGTATTTGCCTTCTTATAAGGTGACTTAATCAATGTAGGGGACATAGGTTTTTAACCTAGCATCTCTTCAGGAAGACTGCCCCTGAAATTCTCAGTCTAAGAGGTTGATCCTGCTCCTGGTTCAAGAGTAGCTCAACATGTGTTGCAGATCTCACATGTCAGACTATTACATCTTGAAGAATAGACAGGATACTTAGACAAGCCAAAAAAGGAATCTCTGCATGTACAATTGTAGTTGTGTTGCTAGCTCTGAGAATCTTACAAGCCTAGATTTACTGGTGGCTCTCTTTGCTTAAAAGTTGGAAAACTATTAGAATCTGACCAACTTAGGTAGTGAAGACAAGGGGGGAAAACATGTCCTGATAACATTAAACCTCTATAACCAACATGTTTGAAGGCAGTTGCCTCTCTGGCCTTTCTGGTTATGGATGCCAATAAATTCCTTCTATTTAAACTTTTCTGAGCTGGATTCCCATCATTTGGGCCAAAATTAATCCTAACTAGTCCTGAATTTGATATCTGAAAATACAGCATTACAAATAACAGACTTTAAAATGTGATATTAGCTGAGCTGAGCTGAGGTGGAGGATTCGCCCATTCCAGGAAAGGGGGAAAAGCTTTTATTTGAGTTAAAAGTTGCTTAATGTATTTTATAACTCAAATCATATAAATATCAAGAATACAGTTTTAGGAGTCCAGGAAAGAAGTGTCAAAATCTTACAGGGTATTGCCTACTTCTTTGAGACTCCCAAGAGAAGGATGTTGTTCAGACTAACCTGGCACTTCTGGAAGCAAAGAGGAAAGAGATTCAGTCCTTACTATAAGTTATACTTTCTTGTCTATGCCTGGCACTCCAAAATGGCCAGTAGCAGATAACCATGTATCTTTTGAGAAGCCAGACAGATAAACCATGACCCATACTAAAGTTAGTGCAAGTGGACAACATAATGGAAAAAGAGATTGGGATCCTAGTGAACCAGGGAACTGGAAGATTATTTATAAACACTCTTGCTGTACATTCCCTGTGTGACAAAGGGAATGTGTTATTCCTCTATAAAACCATCCCCAGAAACCCTACAAGGGAAGAGGGGTGGTTAGGAAGGAGGCACCTCAGCCCATTGTCTCCCAGTTTAAGGTCCAGACAGCTTGGGGATGGGCAAATCATAAAGACATTGCTCAGAGGAAGATTCAATGAGGGCTGATACAAGAGCCAAGCCAGAGACTGTTCAGGTAATAGACTGACTGTTCTGTCAGGAGAACCAGTCAGTCACATTACTAGAGAAATGCCAAGTTTCACCAAACAGCTCTGAGAATCTCCAACTCACAAGGCAAATTTCAGCCCCCAATAGGCAGGAGGAACTGAAATGTTTTAGCTGTTATGATGAAAGCCTCCCCAACTTGCCATGTCACTAAGCAGGACAATGGAAAAGGGAGTTCCTCCCAGAAAGTAGTGAGAGGCCAGCCAGATTTTTTAATGAAAAAATTCCTTCACTGCCAGGTCAGAAAGTCCTTGCTCTATTTGGCTAGCATTAGATAATTGCTATGAACCTGGGATCACTACTGTGGTCAACCTTCTCTCCCTTTTCCAAACAGAAGTTTGTTTGTTTAGTTCTCACCTCAGGATATTTTTTATTTTTTCCATTGATTTTTTTAGAGAGAGTGGAAGGGAGGGGGGAGAGTGTCAAAGATAAGAGAGAGAGAGAAAGAGAGAGAGAGGGGAGAGAAACATCGATGTTAGAGAGACACATCCATTGGTCGCCTCCTGCAGGCACCCCGACCAAGTCCAGGGATCTAACCTGCAACCCAGCTGTGTGCCCTTGACTGGAATCTAACCCATGACCTTTCGGTGTGCGGGACTAATGCTCTAGTCACTGAGCATTCAGACCAGGGTTCAAAATAGAAGTTTTATTGTAGCAATATTGTTTTATCTCTGCCACTGTTAACCAGTAGTATATATATTATTTAACCAAAGGTTGCCTAGACAGGAAGAGCTATGTTTAGACCCAACCAAAAATAAAATGCCTTAACTTAGAGATTCTAGAATTAAAGTCGAAAGCAGTAACTAAATGAGCCTAAAGGCTGTCTTCCTTTAGAGTGAAGGTAGGGGCAATTTTCCTTGCAGAGGCGAATTTACATTATATCAGCCAGGACTATTTGGGAAATTGTATGAATGGGAAAGAAGGTACATATCCCTTCTGGGCAAGCAAGAGGAGGAAATGTAATGGGAGATGCAAGTGACCTATGTTTTGTTCAGCCCAGAATCCCTTGGGAAACTATCTCTCCCTCATGCTGAGTCCAAGTGGTTTGGGTCCAGTGGATCCCACATCTTTCCTGTAGCTAGGAGTGGGCACATGCCAGGAGTCTGACCAGTTACTCCATTTTTTCAGCCACAATAATTAAATCCAGGAATGGTCAAATGAACAAAGCCAGACCAATAAAAGCTCTCCTTGCTGGAGCTGTTGAAAATAAGACTATTTTTTTAAAAAATATTATTATTATTAGAATTCCAGCTGTCAGTACAATGCAAACCCAGAAGTGTTGCTAGTCATTTATGCTGCATTGTGGGGGGAAGCCTGACTAATAATGAGCAAACATCTGCTTTAGCAAAGCAGAGAGATTAGTGAAAGAGTCTGATTTTGAACTTCTGGATCTAGCCATACCTAAGGCTAGATAATACTTTCCAGCTTTCAAAATTACTTGAGCCAATATATACGTTTTTTTGCTAAAATGAGTCTGAGTTAAAACTCTGTCACTTTCAAGCAAAGGAATTCTAATGAACACAACTAAAGTGACTTTTATTTAATTTTCTTTCAAAGAGAAATAATTAAAACTACTATGTAAGGAAACCAAGATGGCGGTATAGGTAAACACCGGAAATTGCTGCTTCCCACAACAAATTCAAAAATACAACTAAAATACAAAACAGACATCATCCAGAACTACAGGAAAGCTAGCTGAGTGGAAATTCTACAACTAGAAGGAAAGAGAAAAGCACACTGAGACTTAGAGGAGCTGTGGAGGTGGAGTGCAGAGGTACAGAGGCACACACAGCACGGGCTGGCGACTGAGGACACGGCTGTCTTTTTGAATCAGGAGGGAGTCACAAGCCCCCAACTGCTCTGAACTCTGGTGCTGGGAAGTCTCTGGGGACCAGACTCATGCAGGAGAGACTGGACGGTCTGGCAGCAGGGAGAACTCAGAACTCGAGGGTGGCTTTCCCTCATAGGTGCTTGCAGCAATTACTGGGACACTGAGAGGGCAGGGCTGAGGATCAGCCATAGCTGCTTGCTCCGCCCTGTTGATTCCCTGAGACGCCGCCCCACCCAAGCTGCAGCAGAGGCTTTTGCATATGAATTCCCTGGCCCTTTGCAATCTGAAAATTACCTAACAAACTGCAGCTGGGCCAGACAGACCCAGAACATCCAAGAGAGGGCCCAAGGCCCCATAGCAGCTTGCATTGTTTCACAGCTGGGCCTCATTTGGGCACCTCCAAACCCCAAACAAGGAAGGGAAATCTTCAGATCTCTTCATAGTTCCCGCTGGGTAGCCTCAGGCAGAGGCTAAATTAGCACCTCCTTAGATCCAAGAGCCAGTGTACCCAGTGGTCATAGTGGGATCATCCAGGTTACAACTCCTCAGATCCATAAGGGACACACTCAGGGGGAAGACTCAGTGAGCACAAAAGCCCCACTGAAGCAAGTCTTGTCCCATAAGGGTGTCTTCAGCACAGAAGTTCTCCCACTGTAGACACAGCTGATTCTCACAGCCGATAGGCCTGGAGGTCAGTTCCTCCCAGTGATACCTAGAACAATCAAGGCTTAACTACAATAATACTGTGCACAAAGCCCACAAAGGGGTGCACCAAGAGTGTCCACCTCAGGTAATTGGGGAGGCTTAGCCACTGGGCCGTATAGGACACCTTGCACACAAAGCCACTCTACCAACACAGGGAAGCATAAAAAATGCAGAGACAAAGAAACAGGTCACAAATGACAGAAATGGAGGAAAGCAAACTACTGGATATAGAGTTCAAAACCACACTTTTAAGGTTTTTCAAGAACTTTCTAGAAACTGCCGATAAATGTAGTGAGACCCTCAAGAAATCTAGTGAGACCCTCGAGGTTATGATAAAGGACCAACTAGAAATTAAGCACACACTGACTGAAATAAAAAATATTATGCAGAGTTCCAATAGCAGGCTAGAGGATCACAAGAATCAAGTCAAACATTTGAAATACGAAGAAGCAAAAAACACCCAACCAGAAAAGCAAAATGAAAAAAGAATCCAAAAATACAAAGACAGCGTAAGGAGCCTCTGGGACAGCTTCAAGTGCACCAACATCCGAATTATAGGGGTGCCAGAAGAAGAGAGAGGGCAAGATATTGAAAACCTATTTGAAGAAATAATGACAGAAAACTCCCCTTACCTGGTGAAAGAAATAGACTTACAAGTCCAGGAAGTGCAGAGAACCCCAAACAAAAGGAATCCAAAGAGGACCACACCAAGACACATCATCATTAAAGTGCCAAGAGCAAAAGACAAAGAGAGAATCTTAAAAGCAGCAAGAGAAAGACAGTCAGTTACCTACAAGGGAGTACACTCACGACTGTCAGCTTATTTCTCAACAGAAACTTTGCAGGCCAGAAGGGAGTGGCAAGAAATATTCAAAGTGATGAATGCCAAGAACCTACAACCAAGATTACTTTATCCAGCAAAGCTATCATTCAGAATTGAAGGTCAGATAAAAAGCTTTACAGATAAGGAAAAGCTAAAGGAGTTCATCACCACCAAACCAGTATTATATGAAATTCTGAAAGGTATCCTTTAAGAAGAGGGAAAAAAAGAAAAAGGTAAAGATACAATTTATGAACAACAAATATACATCTATCAACAACTGAATCTAAAAATCAATTGAATAAATAATTTGATGAACAGAATAAACTGGTGATTATAATAGAATCAGGGGCATAGAAAGAGAGTGGACTGACTATTCTTGGGGGCGAAAGAGGTGTGGGGGAAGCGGGAAGAGACTGGACAATAATCGTTCACCTATGGATGAAGACAGTGTGTGTGTGGGGGGTGAGGCCGGCGGGTGGGGGGGACCCGGGTGGAGGGGAGCTATGGGGGGAAAAAAGAGGAACAACTGTAATAATCTGAACAATAAAGATTTAATTTAAAAAAAAGAACAAAAATAATAAATAAAACTACTATGTAAAACAATTATTTCTTTTAAAAAAACTGATGTATTTATGGAGTCTATTATGCATTTGTGTCTTTAACAAATATAGCCCTTCAGAAGAGAAATCATTGATTAAAGAATCTATGAAAGACCAAAAAATCACTGTACCTGAGGTGGCATTAGGAGGTAACTAAGGTCACTAAAATCTGTGACCCTGGACAAAGTGGTGAGAGGCAATCATTTATTATTTATACTCTACTTACATACAAAAAAGTTTTATATCTCTTTGAAATAAAAGGCATTTGTAATAAACCACTGAATCAAGTAAAAATAAAAAGCTCCAAATTACAAAGTGAGGGAGAAAAATGAACTGAAAATCTTAGGTAAGGTCTCTCCATGAGAATCAAGTACAAAAATTGTCTCTGAGCTTCTGAAAAGGCAAAGAAAAATGGACAGTGAAAATTCTATAGCATGTTATCTTAATGAAGGGAAATAGTAAATCAAAGAGAGAATATTTCATTTCTAGCACTAAAATATAGAAATAATATATTATCTAGTTCCTCATATATTAGCACCAAATACTCTGGAGTAATATAATTAAGAGTCTTTAACAGAAGCTTCATAAGATATGCAGAAATATTTTTATGGCAATTATAAAAAAAAATTTTACCCTTAATAAAAACTCAGAAGCCCTCGTTAAAGCACAAATCTAAGAAGGCAATTCTGAGAGAGGGTTAAAATACACACGATTGTTCTTAGTCATTTTGCTTGATATAGGAGCAGATTTTATAAAGTATTCTGGGTGAAAGGCAGGTGAAGGTTGCATGTTTCTTAAGACCACCCCCCACAGTCATCTCTTGACTTATAAAAGCTCATAATGAAAGTTAAACCGCTAGAAACTATACAAAGATTAATCATAGGAAATTAAGTTCCTAAAGAAGACTGCTGACTAAAAGGATATCTATATGCACTAAAAACTCTTTAGGTGAGCAAACTTTTACAATGAAAGTCAAGGTCTGATTTGTATTTCTTCAAAGATGGGGAGTGATCAGTATTGTAAGAACATATAACAGATTAAAAATGGTGGAGGAATAAGTGTATGCTGTAGGTACACGCTCCCGGGACCAAACTAGAATTACAACTAAAATACAGAAAAAAATTGCTGAATAATCAATGGAAGACTCACTGGAGAGAACCCTGATATCTGAGGTCCAAAAGTGGAGGCCACATAGAGACTGATAGGAGGGGCACAGGCGTGAAAGGGCTGGCCAGCCTTCCACACACAGCAACTGAATTTCCGGAGAGATATCTCAGCTGTGAGGGGTTGCCACTGAGAACTCTGGGGTCTAATCCCCAAGCTGGGTCTCTCAGCAGAGAGCACCAGAACTGAGAAGGATAGCCACATAATATCTGGCTGTGAAAAGCAGCAGGGTTGCAGCCTGCAAGGAGAGACTGCTGGAAATTCAGGTACCCTCTTAAAGGGCCAATGCACAAAAATCTCTGAGGAGCCACTCATCTTGTGCTCCAGCAGAGGGAGGGGAGAATGGATTGGAGCTGTGTGAGTAGAAGCCAGGATCAGGGGTTCTGGGGTTAAAGCTCAGAAGGCAGACACCACAGTTTCCTGTGCTGAGTCATTCCCTCATTCTGCGGAGGTCATCTTTCTCACACAGGCAATTGCTATATAGGCAGCTTTGCCTGGGGGGAAGACAGCTGACCCACCTTATTGGAAAACACCTTGCCCCATGGTGAAGAGTTTCTGAGGCCCAATAAGAGACTGAGACTAACAATTAACCTCCACGAAGAAGCAATTGCCCCACCATGTTGAAAAAACCTCACCACACCTGTGGACATTTAACTTAGGGCAATTTAAGATGGAATCTTATCCCTCTGTAGGCAGAGGTGATCTCTGGAGGCTTTGAGTCTTTGCCTAATATAATTAGTCAGAAACAGTGTTTGACATTGTCCTACACCAGAGATTGAGAGGCATAGCAGATCTACCTAATGTACAGTCACAAATCCAAACAGGCAGCCAAAATGAGGAGACAAAGAAACAACCCCAAAATGAAAGAACAAGAGAATTCTCCAGAAGAAAAGATTAAAAAAATGAAGATAAGAAATTTATCTGATATAGAGTTCAGAATAATGAGGGTAAAGATGCTCAATAGCATGAGAAAATATATAGTAACTATGAAAACAGAAAAAAATAATGGCATAGCACAAATAAAGAACATATTGGAAGGAATACACAGCAGAGTAAGGCTCGAATCAGTGAATTAGAAGACAGGGTTGAAAAAAATCATTCAATCAGAGAACCAATAAGAAAAAACAATTAAAAAAAAAACAGGAAGACGGCCTAAGGGAACTGTGGGACAACATAAAATATAACAATATTTAAATAGTAGGTGTGCTAGAAGAGTCATAAATGGAGCAAGGGATAGAGAACGTGTTGAAGAAATAATGGCAGAAAACTTACCTAGCCTGGTAAAGGAAAAAGTTCCACAAGTTCAGGAGGCACAGATAACCCCAAGCAAGAAGAACCCAGACAGGTCCACACCCAGACACTTCATAATGAAAATGCCAAAAATTAAAGACAAAGAGAGAATCTTAAAGGCAGCAAAAGAAAAGCAAACTGTTACCTACAAAGGAGCTCCCATAAGGCTGACACCTAATTTCTTATCAAAAACTCTATAAGCCAGAAGTGGATGACATGAAGTACTCAAGGTAATGGAAAGCAATAAACTGAAACCAAGATTATTATATCCAGAAAGGCTATCATTCAAAATAGATGGTGAAATAAAGAGCTTCCCAGACCAAAAAAAAAATGGCTAAAGGAGTTCACCACCACCAAGCCAGCATTACAAGAAAGGCTGAAGGGACTGCTGTAATGAGAAGAAAAAGAGAGAGAAGCCTAGACAGACAGAATTAAAAGGGCAATAAATACTAGTAAGTACCTATCAATATTAACCTTAAGTGTAAATGGATTAAATGCTCCAATCAAAAGACATGGTAGCTGAATGGATACAAAAACATGACCCAGGGAGAACCAAGATGGCGGCATAGGTTAACGCCGGAGTTTGCAGCTTTGAACAACTACTTCAAAAGTGAAACCAAAAAACGGAAGGGACATCACCCAGAACCACAGGAACGCTGGCTGAGTGGAAGTCCTACAACTAGGAGGAAAGAGAAACGCATACAGACACTCAGAGGAGGCGCAGTGCTGAAGTCAAATTCTGAGGTGCGGAGTGCGCGGAGCGGGCTGGCGGCGGAGGGCGCGGTTGGCGTTTTCAATCGGGAGGGAGTCGCAGACTCTGGGCTCCAGATACAGGCGAGTCTTTGGGGACCCAGACTCAAACGGGAGAAGCGGGGCTGTCTGGCTTCGGTCAGAGCGAGTGCAGCTTTCTCTCCGAGCTTTGCAGCGGGTGCTGGGACTCAGAGAGGCAGAGCCCCTGGGGACAGGACTGAGAGCCGCCATAACTGCTCTCTCCGGCCCACCCTGTTGATCCTGTGCGACCCGCCCCGCCCAAGCCCTGCACACAGGCATTTGCCGGATAGCCTCAAGCAAAGGCTAGATTAGCACCTCCCTAGAGGACAGAAGTTCTCTCACTGCTGACACAGCTGATTCTCATAGCCACTTGGCCTGGAGGTCAAACCCTCCCTGGAATTAGCTACAACAATCAAGGTTTAACTATAAGACTGCGCACAAAGACCACTATGGGGTGCACCAAGGAAGCATAACAAAATGCGGAGACAAAGAAACAGGACAAAATTGTCAATGGAAGATATAGAGTTCAGAACCACACTTTTAAGGTCTCTCAAGAACTGTTTAGAAGCCGCAGATAAACTTAATGAGATCTACAAGAAAACTAATAAGACCCTCGATCTTATATTGGGGAACCAACTAGAAATTAAGCATACACGGACTGAAATAACGAATATTATACAGACTCCCGACAGCAGACCAGAGGAGCGCAAGAATCAAGTCAATGATTTGAAATGCGAGGAAGCAAAAAACACCCAACCGGAAAAGCAAAATGAAAAAAGAATCCAAAAATGCGAGGATAGTGTAAGGAGCCTCTGGGACAGCTTCAAGCGTACCAACATCAGAATTATAGGGGTGCCAGAAGATGAGAGAGAGCAAGATATTGAAAACCTATTTGAAGAAATAATGACAGAAAACTTCCCCCACCTGGTGAAAGAAATGGACTTACAGGTCCAAGAAGCGCGGAGAACCCCAAACAAAAGGAATCCAAAGAGGACCACACCAAGACACATCATAATCAAAATGCCAAGAGCAAAAGATAAAGAGAGAATCTTAAAAACAGCAAGAGAAAGAAACTCAGTTACCTACAAGGGCATACCCATACGACTGTCAGCTGATTTCTCAACAGAAACTTTGCAGGCCAGAAGGGAGTGGCAAGAAATATTCAAAGTGATGAATACCAAGAACCTACAACCAAGATTACTTTATCCAGCAAAGCTATCATTCAGAATTGAAGGTCAGATAAAGAGCTTCACAGATAAGGAAAAGCTAAAGGAGTTCATCACCACCAAACCAGGATTATATGAAATGCTGAAAGGTATCCTTTAAGAAGAGGAAGAGGAAGAAAAAGGTAAAGATACAAATTATGAACAACAAATATGCATCTATCAACAAGTGAATCTAAGAATCAAGTGAATAAATAATCTGATGAACAGAATGAACTGTTGATTATAATAGAATCAGGGACATAGAAAGGGAATGGACTGACTATTCCTGGGGGGGAAAGGGGTGTGGGAGATTCGGGAAGAGACTGGACAAAAATCGTGCACCTATGGATGAGGACAGTGGGTGGGGAGTGAGGGCGGAGGGTGGGGCAGGAACTGGGAGGAGGGGAGTTATGGGGGGAAAAAAAAGAGGAACAAATGTAATAATCTGAACAATAAAGATTTAATTTAAAAAAAAAAAAAAAAAAAAAAAAAACATGACCCAACTATATGCTGTCTACAAGAGACCCACCTCAGATCAAAAGACACATACAGGTTGAGAGTGAAGAAATGGAAAAAAAAATCCATGCAAATGGAAAAGAAAAATAGACTGGAGTACAAATACTCATATGCAACAAATTTAGACTTTAAAATTAAGGCCATCAAAGAGACAACAGAGGTCACTCATAATACTAAAGGGATCAATCCAACAAGAGGCTATAACCCTGGTAAATATAAATACACCAAATACAGGAGCACCTAAATATATTTAAACACACACACACACACACACACACACACACACACACACACACACACACACAGACTTCTAGAGGACTTTACGGGAGAGATTGACAACAATACAGTCATAGAAGGGGATTTTAACACCCTGCTATCTTCACTGAATAGATCTTTCAGACAAAAACTGAACAAGGAAGCAGTGACTTTAAAGAACACTCTGGATCAGATGGATTTAATTGACATTAATAGAACATTTCACCCCAAAGCTGCAGAACATAGATTCTCCTCAAGTGCACATAGATCATTCACAAAGATAGACCACATGTTAGGACACAAAACAAGTCTTTATAAGTTCAAGAAGATTTAAATCATATCACGCATCTTCTCAGATCACAGTTGAGTGAAATTAGAAATCAATTACAGTAAAAACACCCCAAAACATTCAAACACATTGAGGCTAAATAGCATGTTATTAAACAATGAATGGGTTAACAATGAGATCAAGAAAGAAACCAAACCTTTATGGAAACAAATGAAAATGAACATACAACAACCCAAAATCTCTGGGACACAGCAAAAGCAGTTCTGAGATGGAAGTCAATAGCACTACAGGCCTACCTCAAAAAAACAAGAAAAATCAACAATAAACAATTTAACCCTACAACTTAAAGAACTACAAAGAGAACAAGAAGAAAAGCCCAGAGTACATATAAGGAAGGGAATAATAAAGATTAGAGCAGAAATAAACTGCATAGAGACTAAAGAACAATACAAAAATCTATTTAACCAATAGCTGGTTTTTAGAAAGGGTAAAAAAGATTGGTGAACTGTTAGCCAGACTCATCAAAAAACAAAGACAGAAGATGTAAATAAAATAAAATCAGAACCAAAAACAGAGGAGTAACCATTGACACCACAGAAAAACAAAGGATTGTAAGAAAATACTATGAGCTACATGCCAATACTGGACAATGAGAATGAAATAGACAAATTCCTAGAAAAATACAATCTCCAAACACTGAATCAGGAAGAATCAGAAAACCTGAATAGGCCAATAACAACTGATGAAATAAAAGCAGTAATCAAAAACTTCCCGCAAACAAAAGTCCTAATCTGGATAGCTTCACAGGGGAGTTTTACCAAACATTCAAAGAACTAACACCTATACTCCTCAAACTATTCCAAAAATTCCAAGGGGAAGGAACACTTCTAAATTCTCTTTATGGGGCCAGCATTATCCTAGTTCCAAAACCAGATAAAGACACTACAAAGAATGAGAATTACAGGCTAATAACCCTGATGATCATAGATACGAAAATCCTCAACAAAATATTAACAAATTGGATCTAGCAATATATTAAAAAGATCAAACACCATGACCAAGTGGGATATATTCCAGGGATGTAAGGCTGGTACAATATTTGCAAATCAATAAACATGATACATCCCATCAACAAACTGAAAGACAAAAATCACATGATCTTATCAATAGATGCAGAAAAAGCATCTGACCATTTTTTTATAAAAACTCTCAACAAAGTGGGAATAGAGGGAGCATATCACAACATGATAAAGGCCATATATCACAAACCTACAGCAAACATCATACTCAATGGAAAAAAACTAAAACCTTTTCTTGTAAGAACAGAAATAAGACAGGAATACCCGCTTTCACCACTCTTATTCAACACTAGTGACCCGGTATATGGATTCATGCACATTGAAAGGAAATTAATTAGAAGGTGGCCAGTGGAGCAGGACTGAGCAAGATGGGCTTGACACACCCTGGAATCAACCTCCCATGGTTCTCCCCCGGCGTCTGCGGAGTAAGCGGGGACCCCCTGGCAGGTGGCTCCCTCAGCCTGGCCTGCGGGGATTGGGCCGAAACCAGCTCTTCAACATTCCCTGAGGGGTCCTGGAGTGCGAGAGGGCACTCTGCAAAATTGCTTTCATACAGGGTGTGGAACACAAATGCAAGTGTGCAGTAAACCAGATTCGGGGTGACAGCGACCCAGCAACAACATAACCCATGGCCAAAGGTGGAATCGCACAGCCCTGCGAGTAATCGGGCTCCCTCCTCTCTGGTTTTGGGATGCATCACCTGCTGCCAAGTCACTGCAGCTCAGCAGCTCCTGCATTGAATGTCATAGTGACCAGTTGGATAGACAGAGGGATACTTAGCATATTAGCCTTTTATATATGTAGATAGTACTGAAAGTCTTAGCCATAGTGATCAGAGAAGAAAAAATAAAAAGCATCCAAGTTGGGAAAAAAATGAAGTAAAATTCTCATTATTTGTAGATGACATGATATTGTACGTAGAAAACCCTAAAGACCCCACCAAAAAACTACTGGATTTAATGATGAATTTGGCAATATAGCAGGATACAAAATTGACACCAAAATATCAATAGCTTTTTAATACACCAATAATGAATTCTCAGAAAGAGAAATTAAACAAATAATTCCATTTACCATTGCAACAAAAAAAATTAATATATTTAGGAATAAAATTAACCAAGGAGGCAAAAGACCTGTACTCGGAAAATACAGGATGTTGATCAAAAAGCTAGAAGAAGATATAAACAAGTGGAAGAATATACCATATTCATGGATTGGCAGAATCAACATAATTTAAATGTCCATACTACCCAAGGCAATCTACAGATTCAATGCAATTCCTATTAAAATACCGACAACATATTTCACAGATCTAGAACAAATATTCCAAACTTATATATGGAATCAAAAAAGAACCTGAATATCTACAGCAACCTTGAGGGGGAAGGGGGGGTGTGAACAAAGTTGGAGGAATCACAATACCAGATTTCAAGTTATACTACAAAGCCACCATAATCAAAACAGCCTGGTACTGGCACAAGAACAGGCGTATAGATGAATGGAATAGAACAGAGACCCCAGAAATTTTCCCAAGCCATTATGCTCAATTAATATTTGAGAAAGGAGGCAAGAGCATACAATGGAGTCAAGACAGTCTCTTCAATAAATGGGTTGCAAAAATTAAACAGATACATGCAAAACAATAAAACTAGACCACCAACTTACACCATACACAAGATAAACTCATAATAGATAAAAGACTACATCTTCTAGAGCAAAGGAAACTAAAGAGAAATAAACAAATGGGACTAATAAATAAATAAAAAGCTTCTGCACAGCAAAAGAAACCATCAACAAAATAATAAGGGAGCACACTGTATGGGAGAACATATTTGGCAAGGATACATCTGATAAAGGGTTAATATATAAAATACTCATACAACTTAATTATAGGAAGACAAACAAGCCAATTAAAAAGTGGTCATATGACCTAAATAGACACTTTTGCAAAGTGGACATACAGATGGCCAAGAGACAGACATATGAAAACATGCTCAAAATCACTGATCATCAGAAAGATGCAAATTAAAATGACAATGAGGTATCACCTCACACATATCAGAATGGCCACCATCAAGATATCAACAAATGACAAGTGCTGGTGAGGATGTGGAGAAAAGGCAACCCTAGTACACTGCTGGTGGGAATGCAGACTGGTGCAGCCATTATAGATAACAGTGTGCAAGTTCCTCAAAAAATTAAATGTGGAACTGCCATTTGACCCAGTGATCCCACCTATAGGAATATATCCTAAGAAACCCGAAACACCAGTCAGACAGAATGTATGCACCCCTATGTTCATAGCAGCACAGTTTACAATAGCTAAGATCTGGAAACAGCCCAAGTACCCATCAGTAGATGAGTGGGGAAAAAAAGCTGTGGTAAATTTGTACCATGGAATACTATGCAGCAGTAGAAAAAAAGAATCTCTTACCCTTTGACACAGCATGGAGGGACCTGGAGAATATCATATTAAGTAAAATAAGTCAGTCAGAGAAAGACAAGTATCACATGACCTCACTCATTTGTGGAATCTAATTAACAAAATCAACTGATGAACAGAGTGGATCCAGAGACATGGAAGCATGGAACAGAGTATGGAATCTCAGAGGGAAGGCGGGGGAAGGTGGATGGGTTGAGGTAATCAACCAGTGACCTTGTTTGCATATATGCATAACTGATGGACACAGACAATAGGGTGCTGAAGGTCTGGGTCCAGAGGCAGGTGTAGGCTGGAGGTGTCAATGGGTGAAAAAGGGGGACATATGTAATACTTTCAACAATAAAGAATTATTTCTTTAAAAAAGGAACATATAACAAAGACCTTTCAGGCTTAAGAGTCTAGAGAAGAGATAAAGTATTACATAAAAATAACAAAGGAATTTATTTTTATGTAATTTTTTTCTTAGTACAACCATTGCTTCAGTCGGGTATTTGTAAACTCAATCTAGGCTTCTTTATGACCTTTCTCTCCAGTTTCCTGCTTGTTGATTTACTTTAACTCTTCCTCCTCATTAATTACTTTTACCATGTTGATTAGTTTCCTATAGTACCTACTGTGTTCCTTAAATGCTCTAAATGAAGACTATATGTTATATTTACAAATCCTTCTCTAAGATTCTAATTTATTTTACCATCTGAGTTTTCTTCTCTTTGTTTTTATTTGTTTGTTTGTTTCATCCTATTGTCCTTGTTAATGCCTCCCATTCTTCGTGGAATATAATCTGTCTCCCAGGTAGCAAGAGTCCGTTGAGCTATATGATATAGAATATTTATTATCTCATTCTTCATTATTCCACAGAGGGCAGGGAACTCCCACTCACAGCCCTCTCCCCTGCCAGAAAGATAAGGATGGAAAGAACAGTTTTCAGCCCTCTATCCCTCCCTCACTTAGTTCCCCCTTCTGGAGGAGGGGTGACTTATCACACAAGTAAGTCATTTATAGTTAACTAGAGGCCTGGTACACAAAAATTTGTGCACTGGCGGGGGGGGGGGGGCGGGGTTACCCTCAGCCCCACTTGTGCCCTCTCACAGCCTGGGACCCCTCAGGAGATAACGACCTGCTGGCTTAGGCCCACTCCCGGGTGGCAGAGGGCAGACCCACCACTAGGTGCAGTCACTGTTGGGCTCAGAGTAGGGTCGATTGGGGAGTTGGAGCACCACCCCCTGTCATGCACAGAGCAGGGCGAATTGGGAGGTTGCGATGCCACCCCCAGTCATGCTCAGGGTAGGGCCGATTGGGGGGTTTGGTCACCGCCCCCTGTCACACTCAAGGCAGGGTCAATGGGGAGGTTGCGGTGCCACCCCCTGTCACACACAGAGCAGGGCTGATCAGGGGTATGGGATGCTGCCCCCTGTCACGCACAGAGTAGGGCCAATAGGGGAGTTGGGACACCGCCCCCTGTCACGCACAGAGCAGGGAGAATCAGGGGTTGGGGCACCGCCCCCTGTCACCCACAGAGCAGGGCTGATCAGGGGGTTTGGGTACTCCCCCCTGTCACGCACAGAGTAGGGCCGATGGGGAGGTTGCGGCTCTACCTCGTCACACACAGAGCAGGGCCCATGGGGGGGGTTGGGGAGCTCCCCTCTATCAGGCACAGAGCAGGGCCAATCAGGGGGTTAAGGCGCCTTCCCCTGTCACTAACAGAGCAGGGCAGATAGGGAGGTTGTGGCCCTGCCCCCTGTCACACACAGAGCCGCAGGGTGATCAGGGGGTTTGGGCGCTGCCCCCTCTCATGCTGCTCCAGGGGCCAGGAGGCCTCGCGGCTCCGCTGATTCCAGTGCTGGGAGGCCTCGTGGCTCCGCTTGACACCAGGGCAGTAAGGCCTCGCTGCTCAGCTGATCCCGGTGCTGGGAGGCATATTACCCTTTTACTATATAGGATAGAGGCCTGGTGCATGGGTGGGGGCCGGCTGGTTTGCCCTGAAGGGTGTCCTGGATCAGGGTGGGGGTCCCGCTTGGGTTGCCTGGCCAGCCTGGATGAGGAGATGATGGCTTTTTGCAGCTGGTCACACCCCCTTCAGGGTGGGGGTCTCCACTGGGGTGCCTGGCCAGTCTGGGTGAGGGGCTGAGGGCCGTTTTCAGGCTGGCGGGTGACTGAAGCTCCCAACCTCTCCTTTTTTCTTTTTTTTTTTTTAATTCTGGGATTTATTTACCTTCTATGGCTGTCACTGGAACTGAGAGCCAGCTTTAGCTCTGAGGCTTGGCTCCAGCTCTGAGACCTTGGCTGCTAATCTGGGTTTGTTTGGATTCTATAATTGAAACATTGTTTCAGCTCCAGCTCTGAGGCCAGCCGGCTGAAAGCAGGTTTCTGGGGTTTGTTTAGGTTCTATAATTGCAACATTGTTTCTTAGAGTGCAGCTCAGAGGCCGGCAGCGGCAGGCAGGGAACCTTGGCTTCCTCCATCACTGAAGCAAGCAAGCCTCCTGTTCGCTTCAGCTGCTTGGCTGCCGGCCGCCATCTTGGTTGGCAATTAATTTGCATATCTCGCTGATTAGCCAATGGGAAGTGTGTTGGAGGTACGGTTAATTACTATGTTTCTCTTTTATTATATAGGACTAGTAGCCCAGTGCATGAAATTCATGCACTGGGGTGGGGGGTAGAAAAGGGCCCCTCAGTCTGGCCTTCACCCTCTCCAATCTGAGACCCTTCAGGGAATGTCCAACTACCTGTTTGTGCCCACACTTTTAACAGATAACAGCTCCATTGTTGTTTCTTTCTTATACTTAAAACCATTGGAATTAGTAGATATTCAAAGTGTGTATACATTTTGGGGGGACACCCTGTATATCTCTAGTCAGTGGTGAAAGAAACCAACAGCAGATTTGGGACCCCCAGACAGGGAACCTCGCTCACTGCCCACATGTCTCCCCACTTCACTTTCCACCTTCATGGGCAGCAGGAGAATCAACGTTTTCTCTCATTAATTTGGAAAAGCACGTCCTGTCACCCGCTTCCTGGCAGGAGTGCACTAGGCCCCAAGAAGCAAGGCTCAGTCAGGGCAGCCTTCGCTCATGGGTGCTGGCACCCAAAGTGCATATTCCTCCTCTACAGTTGCCCTGACTATCCCACTGTTTCACTGAGCGGACGGAATTCCTCTCCACCTCTGGGTTCTTGATCTTGAATGCTGACCGAAGGCACCTCAGCGAGGGCCACCTGCACCCACCAGGTGTGTCTGTCTGCATCTTCTCCCACCTCAGCACCTGCATTAACCCCCTAGAGGTGATCTCATAGCTGCACTGGCCTCCGTGGGAACAGGGCATCACCACTCCGCCCTCTCACTGTCATCCCACAGACGCCCACCCTCAGCACCCAGAACACCCAGACACTCTCCAAAGGATGTGAGCGCATCAGAGGGGATGTGTGCACATCCTGTGGGGGTATTAAGCATGCTGGGTTGATGGAAGTGCGGTGGAGAGGTGGGGGGAACTTGTGCACGCCTTGGTTTGCAACTGTTGCAGGCGCGGGAGGGTGACAGTGTGCTGGGGGATGTTCACACGCCAGGGGGGGGATGTGCACACCAGAGGCCTCTGGCTTTGCAGATACGCAAACCCCCGTGGTGCATCCAGGAGGACGTCAGTCTGGCCCGCCACAGTGGCTGTCCCTGCGATCCTGCACCTTCTGGGCCAGGAGGCGGATCTTGCATAGCCACCCCTGGGCGCTGATGGCCTGCAGGCGGTACTTCAGCTCAGCCTACAGGCTCCGCTTGGCATGCTCACAGCTGTCACCACCACCATGTGGGGAGTACAGGCCGCCCTCCGCTGGCCTGCCTCCCCTGTCCAGAGGCTCTCTGTGCTGCTCACCTGCCCAGAGTGACTGGGGCTGGGTGGAAGCCAGGCGTCCTGCCCTGCCCAACCCCTGCCGATCCGCCCCTGTGCAAGCTGCCGCCCCGCCGGGAAGGGTCATGGATCCGAGTCCCGGGACCGCGGACAGCCTCAAGCACTACCCCCCTCCTGGCAGGGTCACAGATCTGTGTCTTGGTCCCATGGACAGCCTCAAGTGCTGCCCTCTGCCCGCCAGGTCACAGATCCAGGTCCCAGACCGCAGACAGCCTCAAGTGCTGCCTCCCGCCCGCCAGGTCATGGATCCAGGTCCCAGACCACTGACAGCCTCAAGTGCTGCCCCTTGCCTGGCAGGGTCAAAGATCCGGGTCCCGGGACAGCGGACAGCCTCAAGCACTGCCCCCAACCCGCCAGGTCACAGATCCAGGTCCTGGACCGCGGACAGCCTCAAGTGCTGCCCCCCTCCTGGCAGGGTCACAGATCTGGTCCTGGACCGCGGACAGCCTTGCCCGCTGCTTCCCACCTTCAGTATGCAAATTAGCCGCCATCTTGTTGCTTCAGGGTGGGGGTCTCCACTGGGGTCCCTGGCCAGTCTGGGTGAGGAGCTGAGGGCCGTTTTTAGGCTGCCCGCACCCACTTCAGGGTGAGGGTCCCCACTGGGGTGCCTGGCCAGTCTGGGTGAGGAGCTGAGGGCCGTTTTTAGGCTGCCCGCACCCACTTCAGGGTGAGGGTCCCCACTGGGGTGCCTAGCCAGCCTGGATGAGGGGCTGAGGGCCGTTTTCAGGCTGGCAGGCAACTGAAGGTCCCAACTTCTCCTTTTTTTCTTTTTTTTTTATTCTGGGATTTATTTATTTTCTATTGCTGTCACTGGAGCTGAGAGCCGGCTTTAGCTTTGAGGCCTGGCTGCAGCTCTGAGACCTCGGCTGCTGAAAGCAGGGATCTGGGTTTGTTCTATAATTGTAACACTGTTGCGATCCTGCTGGCTGAAGCCCAGCTGGCTGAAAGCAGGTTTCTGGGGATTGTTTAGGTCAGGGGTGGGCAAACTTTTTGACTCGAGGGCCACAATGGGTTCTTAAACTGGACCGGGGGGCCGGAACAAAAGCATGGATGGAGTGTTTGTGTGAACTAATATAAATTCAAAGTAAACATCATTACATAAAAGGGTACAGTCTTTTTTTTTTTTAGTTTTATTCCTTTCAAATGGGCAGGATCCGGACCGCGGGCCATAGTTTGCCCATGGCTGGTTTAGGTGCTATAATTGCAACATAGTTGCTTAGAGTGCAAGCTCAGAGGCCAGCAGCGGCGGGGAACCTTGGCTTCCTGCATCACTGGAGCAAGCAAGCCTCCTGTTCACTTCAGCTGCCTGGCTTCCGGCCGCCATCTTGGTTGGCAGTTAATTTGCATATCACCTTTATTAGCCAATGGGAAGCGTGTCAGAGGTATAGTTAATTACCATGTTTGTCTATTATTATATAGGATGACCTGTTTTTGTGCAGCCTGCATAAATTTACATATTTTCAAGATCGGGAAAAATGAGAATATTTCATAACACGACATTTATGTGAAATTCAACACTTCATGTCCATGTTATGAGTTGAATTGTGACTCCAAATTCATGTGTTAAAGTCCTAAACCCCAGTACTATAATGTCACCTTAATCTGCAAAAACCTCAACTACTTCCTCCTCATAGCAAAAGAGTATTGGAAGTCTCATTTCCTTCTTGAAGTCTCTCAAAAAAGGAAGTGAGTGCGGATTTATTTATTTTTTTTCTTATTTTTTTTTCTGTTCATCAGATTATTTATTCACTTGATTCTTAGATTCACTTGTTGATAGATGCATATTTGTTGTTCTTAATTTGTATCTTTACCTTTTTCTTCCTCTTCCTCTTCTTAAAGGATACCTTTCAGCATTTCATATAATCCTGGTTTGGTGGTGATGAACTCCTTTAGCTTTTCCTTATCTGTGAAGCTCTTTATCTGACCTTCAATTCTGAATGATAGCTTTGCTGGATAAAGTAATCTTGGTTGTAGGTTCTTGGTATTCATCACTTTGAATATTTCTTGCCACTCCCTTCTGGCCTGCAAAGTTTCTGTTGAGAAATCAGCTGACAGTCGTATGGGTATTCCCTTGTAGGTAACTGAGTTTCTTTCTCTTGCTGTTTTTAAGATTCTCTCTTTATCTTTTGCTCTTGGCATTTTAATTATGATGTGTCTTGGTGTGGTCCTCTTTGGATTCCTTTTGTTTGGGGTTCTCCGCGCTTCTTGGACCTGTAAGTCCATTTCTTTCACCAGGTGGGGGAAGTTTTCTGTCATTATTTCTTCAAATAGGTTTTCAATATCTTGCTCTCTCTCATCTTCTGGCACCCCTATAATTCTGATGTTGGTACGCTTGAAGCTGTCCCAGAGGCTCCTTACACTATACTCGCATTTTTGGATTCTTTTTTCATTTTGCTTTTCCGGTTGGGTGTTTTTTGCTTCCTCGCATTTCAAATCATTGACTTGATTCTTGCGCTCCTCTGGTCTGCTGTCGGGAGTCTGTATAATATTCGTTATTTCAGTCCGTGTATGCTTAATTTCTAGTTGGTTCCCCAATATAAGATCGAGGGTCTTATTAGTTTTCTTGTAGATCTCATTAAGTTTATCTGCGGCTTCTAAACAGTTCTTGAGAGACCTTAAAAGTGTGGTTCTGAACTCTATATCTTCCATTGACAATTTTGTCCTGTTTCTTTGTCTCCGCATTTTGTTATGCTTCCTTGGTGCACCCCCTAGTGGTCTTTGTTCGCAGTCTTATAGTTAAATCTTGATTGTTGTAGCTAATTCCAGGGAGGGTTTGACCTCCAGGCCAAGTGGCTATGAGAATCAGCTGTGTCAGCAGTGAGAGAACTTCTGTCTTCTAGGGAGGTGCTAATCTAGCCTTTGCCTGAGGCTATCCGGCAAATGGCGGGGCGGGTCGCACAGGATCAACAGGGTGGGCCGGAGGGAGCAGTTATGGCGGCTCTCAGTCCTGTCCCCAGGGGCTCTGCCTCTCTGAGTCCCAGCACCCGCTGCAAAGCTCAGAGAGAAAGCTGCACTCACTCTGACCGAAGCCAGACAGTCCCGCTTCTCCCGTTTGAGTCTGGGTCCCTAAAGACTCGCCCGGATCTGGAGCTCAGAGTCTGCGACTCCCTCCCGATTGAAAACGCCAACCGCGCCCTCCGCCGCCAGCCCGCTCCGCGCACTCCGCACCTCAGAATTTGACTTCAGCACTGCGCCTCCTCTGAGTGTCTGTATGCATTTCTCTTTCCTCCTAGTTGTAGGACTTCCACTCAGCCAGCGTTCCTGTGGTTCTGGGTGATGTCCCTTCCGTTTTTTGGTTTCACTTTTGAAGTAGTTGTTCAGAGCAGCAAACTCCGGCGTTAACCTATGCCGCCATCTTGGTTCTCCCGGATTTATTTTTTATTGTGGCCATATCCTCTCTGAATATGCAACTCTCATGACTCATTCTTAAACTCTAGACCACATAAAACCACTTGTACTAATGCTCACACAAAATTTAGATGCTTTTTTCATACTAAAACATTATATATTTATACAAGTATCTACATATCCCTTTATAGAATAGATCTAAATTACTATAACCTTCCTGAGATTATATGCTCCTGAGTGGGTTTTTATTTAACTTGAGGCCTGGTTTGTTTAATAACCAACACAATGCTATGATAATTAATGTGGTTTCCCTCATTAATAAAGAGGACCCAGCTAATCCATTGCCAACAATTTTATTCCTGTAGGTTAATAAGGAAGAGAAGATGGAAAAGATAATAAATAATAGATTGTAGCTTGAAAAAATACTTTAAGTACTAATAAAAATATCTAGAAATATAATTTAGAAAGAAAAATCAGTCTCTGGTGTGTCACCAATAGTTAGTCATTTACTCAATTAACCCATTTATATAAGAAGAAAATGCCCATTACATACAAATTCTCTCTGACATCCCATGGAGACAGGGCCATGAAAATGATTATTAAGATAAAATGAACAGTTGTTAAAGATCCTTAATGGCCAGGAAGAAAAATATGGCTTTGATCCAATAGATGTTCACAAAGAGTAACTGAGAAAATGGAGAGAGTTTCTGGGAAAATTTTTCCAGCGGTCATGAATGTAGATATCTCAACTTGATAATATAAACTATAGAATATCTGAAGCCTTGGGAAGGAAAGCATTGTAGGCCCAGCAGTTTGATGGCTGGAGAAAGCTAAGGGTATTCAGGAAAGTAACTCATCCAAAGACAAGCCAGCTGTGTATAAACTCAATGGGGCATTGTTGGAGGAATGCAAAAACTGGGGAAACAGCTCAAGGCTTGTCACCTGAACATTTCTCTGGCTCAGCCCTTGTGGATATCTCAGGGAGAAGGCAATACAACAAAAAGGGAGTAAAAGTGAAAAGAGCAGTTTCCTTAAAGACTCTATTGAGGAAAGTGTTTAATAACATTTGTAACAATGGAAGATGGGGTGGGAGTGGACTGAGGGCACTTCCCCACTCAAGTTGACCTTGCACCTGGAGCCCTAAGCTAACCCAGGAATAGCCTACAGATAGAGCAGACAAATGAGAGAGCATAACACTTGGGTAACTTCAGTAACTCTGGAGGCTTTCAGCTACTCCCCAATGTAGGCAGTCATAGAGACATCATGAATTCCCAACTAGATCATCCTATATAATAAAGAGGTAATATGCAATTGACCATCATGCCCTCGCACAAGATGGCCCCCCCCATGTGGTCAAAAGATGGCCACCACAAGATAGAGGGGAGGGCAGTTAGGGGTGACTGGGCCGGCAGGGGAGGGCAGTTGGGGGCTACCAGGCTGGCAGGGAAGGGCAGTTGGGAGTGATGGGTCCAGCAGGGGAGCAGTTAAGCATCAATCAGGCTGGCAGGGGAGTGGTTAGGGGGTGATCAGGTCGGCAGGAAGAAGTGGTTAGGGGCAATCAGGCAGGCAGGCAGGCAAGCAGTTGAGATCCAGCAGTCCTGGATTGTGAGAGGGATGTCCAAGGGGTCCCAGATTGGAGAGGGTGCAGGCTGGGCTGAGGAACACCCCCGCCCCATGCACGAATTTTGTGCACTGGGCCTCTACCCCTATATAATAAAAGCGTAATTTGCTAAGTGTCCAACCAATCAGTTGACCAAATGGCTCGACCAGTCACTATGACGTGCACTGACCCCCGGGGGGCAGAGGCTCCAACTGATAAGTTAGTTTGTTGCTAGGGTCCTGCTGATCAAGACTGGGAGAAAGGGCCGGACATGCCCTGGAGCCCTCCTGTGGTCCCTCCCTGGCCAGCCGGCCAACCTCCTGAAATCCCACCCCATCCAGCCGGCCCCATCAGCCCTGATTGGGACTGGGCAAGATGGCCCTGATCAGCCCCAATTGCTGGGCAGGCTGAGGGACCCCATCTGTGCAAGAATTTGTGCAGCAAGCCTCTAGTAAGATAATGAAACTAGTGCCTGCCACCCTGAGGTTAACAAACCCAAGTCCCAAACATATGTGAACTTCTTTCCCCAACATCCCACCCCCGCCATGATTCCTAGAGGAAAAAAGACATTGAGAGTCCTAGAACTGATGTCAAAAGTTATAAATATGGAATTATAATAAACTAGTGGCCCAGTGCACGGATTTGTGCACATTGAAAGGAAATTAATTAGAAGAAATATTTTAATATTGCTATTTGCCCTTTCTCTATAATAGAAGTGTCAGAGATGAAAGAAAATTAGTAGAATGTATATGGAAATAGCATATAAATTGATTAATAAATAAACAATAACAAAATGATATAACAACCACAAAGACATGATATAAAAACAACAAAAACATGCTATAAAAACAACATGGATAAAAACAATGACTGATAAATTGGTTAAACTTATTCAAATATCTCCCAGTATACCACATTAAGTGTACAAACACTTTCAGAGTGCTTGATAATTTTCCTAGTGATGAAGTATTTACTACTTTAACTTTAACATCACACGCTCTTTGAACTCAAGAGAAAGTAACATAGTTCTGACCATGTTTGAAAATGGGTTCAGGTAGGAATATTCCTACTCTGTCTAGAGTTTGTCCTTTTGATTTATTAATAGTCATCACAAATGACACATCATGGAAAACTGTCTTCAAATTAATTTAAATGGGGGGCCAGTGTCAGATGGGGACAAATATCGTGCATGGGCTAGTCAATGTTTATTTTTAAATTACCAGTGAGCATCATATGTACAGGCCGGTTGGTCGGTCAGACAGTCAGATGAACATATGGTCGGTCACTTAGCCTTTTATATATATACTAGAGGCCCGGTGCATGAAAATTCATGCCCTGGAGGGGGGTCCCTCAGCCTGTCCTGTCCCCCTCACAGTCTGGGAGGTGGCCCAGCAATCAGGGGAAGGCTACACCCCATCACACCTTTGCTGCTGCCACTTCTGGCAGCGCAAGCCTCGACCAGCCCTGGTTACCTGTGCCTCGGGCCAGCCCTGGGTGGCTGGGCAGATGCCATCTGAGGCTTGCCTGTGCTTCGGACCGGACCTGGGCAGCTGGGGGGCTGAGGGAACTGGGGGACTCTGGAGGCAGGCGCGGGGACAGGCTGGGCCCGCCTGGGTGTGGGTCCAGCCTTGCCATGTGCCTGCCACCCTGGCAGGGCTGAGGGGATTGGGCGCTGCCATTTTGTGGCTGTGGGCGATGCCATAGTTGAGGGCGGGGCAGTCAATTAGCATATTCTCTCCTTATTGGCTGTGGATGCCGCCATCTTTGCGATGGCATGAGGGTCAATTAGCGTATTCCCTCTTTAATAGATAGGAAGATATAGATAGGAGCAGAGCCTGCAATTGAACATTTGGTTATAATTATTGCTTCCAGGTTGCATGGCCTAGAAAATACAACTTATAAAGATGTAAAAGCGAAGGGTATATGGTAGAGAAGCAAGCACTAGAGTGCTGGTTGCTAAATATTAGCTGTGTGACCTTGGTCAAGTCATTCAAATGTTCTGGGCTTCAGATCTTGATCAAAAAAGTGGAAACTTTCAAATGCCCTCATGAGATTGTTGTGAGGTTGAAATGGAATCGTGTATGAGAAAACCCTATACTTTAATAAAGTGTTATTATTTATAAGAGGTTCTGAGTGCACTAATTTCCAGCTGTCACCTGGTGTAAAAATGTATTTATGTCTTCCAAACCTATTTTCCAAGAAAGTAATTTTCTCACATACACGAGTGTGCTGGCAAAACCTAGAGCTGCTTGATTTTAAGGGCCTCTGTGTATGCCTGTATACTCCAAGAAGACACAACTAGAAAAATACAGTTATAGCTGGCACAGGAGAAATGAAGGTAGAAAAGTATTTTGAGCAGTAAAAAGTGGGGATCATAAAAATCTTGGCCTTAGTTTAACATTTCTTAAGTATAAAGGAGTCAGTGTGATCCTGTAGGTAGTGATGTGTTGGGAGCGGCTCTAGAGTTAAGCCTTGGATTTACCTGTGGCAGAGCCACAAACAAGTCCCAGCTTAGAGGGAAGAGCCCTCTTAGCATAGTTAAGCTCGACCTTATGGCTGCCCTCTAGATTCTTTCTGGTAGCTAATGGGCTGTGGGAGATGCAGCAAGTGCTGCCAAAACAAGTGGAACTCACAAGAACATTGTAACTATGTTGACCACTACCTTGTTTTTCTCTGACTATAAAATAAAGCCTCAGTTTGCTGGCTGGATCCTTCTCTGTGGCCTCATCCAGGCACAGGAGATCCACTGAGCCCCAGATATATTATCTTTGTCTGTCTTTTCTTTAATCTTTTGCTGCCCCCACTCAGGCTCACTGAACCCTTGGCTGTCCTGGCACAGCACAATGATGTTTCTACTGGGGAATCTTAATTTTAAATTACCTGCCAATCTGTATTTTGTGTGTCCAAGAAAAGCCATTTATCACTTTCATGAAGCCACCAAAAGCCCAAATGGAGGAGGGAAATCTAATTATTGAGCAGTACATGTCCTCACACTAAATATACAGTGAAAGTAATAGGCTGAAGGCTCTAAAAATTGGTAATAAATGTTTTGATAAAACAAATCAAAGAGTGCCCTTAATAGAATGACAGCCCTACCTTACCTCCACTAACTCTCTATCTCACCAGGGAGCAAGTTTCCAACATTATTTTTTTTTATTTATTGCTTAAAGTACTACAAAGGGTATTACATATGTGTCCATTTTATCCCCCCGCCCTAGACAGTCCCCTAGCCTCCCCTATCCCCCAGTGTTTTATGTCCATTGGTTATGCTTATATGCATGCATACAAGTCCTTTAGTTGATCTCTTACCCCCCTACCTCCTGCCGCCCAACCCTCCCCGGCCTTCCCGCTGCAGTTTGACAATCTGATTGAGGCAGCTATGTCTCTGTATCTATTTTTGTTCAAAAGTTTATAATGGTCTCTATTATCCATGAATGAGTGAGATCATGTGGTATTTTTCCTTCATTGACTGGCTTATTTCACTTAGCATAACGCTCTCCAGTCCCATCCATGACATTGCAAATGGTAAGAGTTCCTTCCTTTTTAGAGCAGCATAGTATTCCATCGTGTAGATGTACCACAGTTTTCTAATCCATTCATCTACTGATGGGCACTTAGGCTGTTTCCAGATCTTAGCTATGGTGAATTGTGCTGCTATGAACATAGGGGTGCATATATCCTTTCTGATTGGTGTTTCTGGTTTCTTGGGATATATTCCTAGAAGTGGGATCACTGGGTCAAATGGGAGTTCCATTTTCAGTTTTTTTTTTGTTTTTTTTTAATATATTTTATTGATTTTTCAGAGAGGAAGGGATAGAGATAGAGAGAGTTAGAAACATCGATGAGAGAGAAACATCGATCAGCTGCCTCCTGCACATCCCCCACCGGGGGTGTGCCCGCAACCCAGGTACATGCCCCTGACCGGAATCGAACCCGGGACCTCTCAGTCCGCAGGCTGACGCTCTATCCACTGAGCCAAACCGGTTTCGGCCATTTTCAGTTTTTTAAGGAAACTCCATACTGTCTTCCATAGTGGCTGCACCAGTCTGCATTCCCACCAGCAGTGCACAAGTGTTCCTTTTTCTCCACATCCTCTCCAGCACTTGTCATTTGTTGATTTGTTGATGATAGCCAGTCTGACAGGTGTGAGATGGTACCTCATTGTTGTTTTGATTTGCATCTCTAAGATGATTAGTGACTTTGAGCATGTTTTCATATGTCTCTTGGCTTTCTGAATGTCCTCTTTTGAAAGGTGTCTATTTAGGTCCTTTGCCCATTTTTTGATTAGATTGTTTATCTTCCTTTTGTTAAGTTGTATGAGTTCCCTATAAATTTTGGAGATTAGGCCCTTATCAGATATGACATTGGCAAATACGTTTTCCCACACAGTGGGTTTTCTCGTTGTTTTGTTGATGGTTTCTTTTGCTGTGCAGAAGCTTTTTATTTTGATGTAGTTCCATTTGTTCATTTTCTCTTTAGTTTCAAGTGCCCTAGGAGCTGTATCAGTGAAGAAATTGCTTCGGCATATGTCTGAGATTTTGTTGCCTTTGGATTCTTCTAGAATTTTTATGGTTTCCTGTCATACATTTAAGTCCTTTATCCATTTTGAGTTTATTTTTGTGTATGGTGTAAGTTGGTGGTCTAGTTTCATTTTCTTGCATATATCTGTCCAATTTTCCCAACACCATTTATTGAAGAGACTATCTTGGCTCCATTGTATGTTCTTGCCTCCCTTGTCAAATATTAATTGAGCATATTGGTTCGGGCCGATTTCTGGGCTCTCTATTCTATTCCATTGATCTATATGCCTATTCTTGTGCCAGTACCAGGCAGTTTTGAGAACAGTGGCTTTGTAATACAACTTGATATCTGGTATTGAGATCCCACCTACTTTGTTCTTTTTCAGGATTGCTGCAGCTATTCAGGGTCTTTTTTTATTCCAGATGAATTTTTGGAGAGTTCGTTCTAGATTTGTGAAGTATGCCATTGGTATTTTAATGGGAAGTGCGTTGAATTTATAGATTGCTTTGGGTAGTATGGACATTTTAATGATGTTGATTCTACCAATCCATGAACACGGTATGTTCTTCCATCTGTTTATGTCTTCCTCTATCTCTTTCTTCAATGTCCTGTAGTTTTCTGAGTAGAGGTCTTTTACCTCTTTAGTTAAGTTTATTCCTAGGTAGTTTAATTTTTTTGGTGCGATGGTAAACGGGATTGATTTATAATCTCTCTTTCTGAAAGTTCACTATTGGTGTATAGAAATGCCTCAGATTTCTTGGGGTTAATTTTGTATCCTGCTACATTGCCAAATTCATGTATTAAGTCTAGTAGCTTTTTGATGAAGTCTCTAGGGTTTTGTATGTATAATATCATGTCGTCTGCAGATAAGGACAGTTTTACTTCCTCTTTTCCAATTTGGATGCCTTTTATTTGTTCTTCTTGCCGAATTGCAATGGCTAACACTTCCAGTACTATGTTGAACAGGAGTGGTGAGAGGGGGCATCCCTGTCTTGTTCCTGTTCTTAGGGGAAATGGTGTTAGTTTTTGTCCATTGAGTATGATGTTGGCTGTGGGCCTGTCATATATGGCTTTTATTATGTTGAGTTATGATCCTTCTACTCCCACCTTGCTGAGAGTTTTTGTCAACAATGGATGTTGGATTTTGTCAAATGCTTTTTCTGCATCAATTGATATGATCATGTGGTTTTTTTCTTTCAATTTGTTTATGTGATGTATCACGTTTATTGATTTGCAGATATTGTACCATCCTTGCAACCCTGGGATAAATCCTATTTGGTCATGGTGTATGATCTTTCTGATGTACTGCTGGATCCGATTTGCTAAGATTTTGTTGAGGATTTTGGCATCTATGTTCATGAGGGATATTGGCCTGTAATTCTCTTTCATTGTGTTGTCTTTACCTGGTTTTGGTATTAGGGTGATGCTGGCTTCATAGAATGAGCTTGGAAGTGTTCCTTGTTCTTGAATCTTTTGTAGTAGTCTGAGGAGGATAGGTTTTAGTTCTTCCTTGAATGTTTGGTAAAACTCCCCTGTGAAGCCGTCTGGTCCTGGGCTTTTGTTTGATGGAAGCTTTTTGATGACTGCTTCAATTTCTTCCATAGTTATTGGCCTGTTGAGATTTTTAGATTCTTCCTGATTGAGTTTTGGAATGTCGTATTTTTCTAGGAATTTGTCCATTTCCTCCAGGTTGTCTAGTTTGTTGGAGTAGAGCTGTCCATAGTATTTTTTAACAATCATTTGTATTTCTGTGGGGTCTGTTGTTATTTCGCCTCTATTGTTTCTGATTTTGTTTCTTTGGGTCCTCTCTCTTTGCTTCTTGGTGAGTCTGGGTAGAGGTATGTCAATCTTGTTTATCCTTTCAAAGAACCAGCTCTTGGTTTCATTGATTTTCTGTATTGTTGGGTTTTTCTTTTGGTCTCTATGTCATTTATTTCTGCTCTGATCTTTATTATATCCTTCCTTCTGCTCACTCTGGGGTTTTCTTGCTGCTCTCTTTCTAATTCTTTGAGTTGTAGAGTTAGATGATTTACTACCATTTTTTCTTGTTTGTTGAGATAGGCCTGTAGAGCTATAAACTTCCCTCTCAGGACTGCTTTCATTGTGTCCCATAGGTTTTGGATTGTTGTGTTTTCATTGTCATTAGTTTTCAGGATGTTTTGAATTTCTTCTTTGATCTCATTGGTAACCCAATCAATATTTAATAGCATGCTATTCAGCTTCCAGGTGTTTGAATATTTTGAGTTGTTTTTATTGTAGTTTATTTCTAATATTATGCCATCGTGGTCTGCGAAGATGCTTTTTATGATTTCAATCTTCTTGAATTTGGGGATACTTTGCTTGTGACCCAATATATGGTCTATTTTTGAATATGTGTTATGAGCACTTGAGTAGAATGTATATTCCGTGGCCTTGGGGTGAAGTGTTCTGAAGATGTCTATTAAGTCCATCAGATCTAGTGAGTCATTTAGGATTGCTGTATCTTTGCTGATTGTTTGTCTAGAGGACTTATCCAGGGCTGTCAGTGGTGTATTAAAGTCCCCTACTATGATTGTATTGTTGTCGATCTCTCCTTTGATATCTTCTAGGAATTTTTTTATGAATTAGGGTGCTCCTGCATTGGGTGCATATATGTTTACCAGGGTTATATCTTCTTGTTGTATTGATCCCTTTAGTATTATGAAGTGGCCTTCCTTATCTCTTGTTATGGCCTTCACTTTGAGGTCTACTTTGTCCAATATAAGTATTGCTACCCCAGCTTTCTTTTCCTTTCCATTTGCCTGAAAGATATTTTTCCTTCCTTTCACTTTCAGTCTGTGTGAGTCCCTTCTAATGAGGTGGGTTTCTTGTAGACAGCAGATGTATGGGTCATGTTTTTTTATCCATTCAGCCACTCGATGTCTTTTGTTTGGAGCATTTATTCCGTTTACATTTAAAGTTATTACTGAAAGATACTTGTTTGTAGCCATTTCTTTTTTTGTGTGGCTGTTTTCTTTCTGAGCTTTTTATTTCTTATTTTTATACCAGTCCCTTTAGCATTCCTTGCATTGCTGGTTTGGTGGTGATAAACTCCCTTAGCCTTTTTTTGTCTGTGAAGCTTCTTATTTCCCCTTCAGTTTTGAATGATAGCCTTGCTGGATAGAGTATTCTTGGATTCAGTCCTTTGCTTTGCATCACTTTGGAAATTTCTGTCCATTCTTTTCTGGCCTGATGTGTTTCTGTTGAGAAATCATTTGACAATGTAATGGGAGATCCCTTGTATGTAACTTTCCGTCTCTCTCTTGCAGCCTGTAAGACTCTCTCTTTGTCCTTAACATTTGCCATGGTAATTATGATGTGTCTTGGTGTGGGTCTTTTCGGGTTCACCTTGTTTGGGACTCTCTGGGCTTGTGTGACTTTTTTCTTCCCCACCTCAGGGAAGTTTTCTGATATTATTTCTTCTAATAGGTTTTCTAATCCTTGTTCATCCTTCTGTTGTTCTGGTACCCCTATTATTCGTATGTTGTTTCGTTTCATGTTGTCCCAAAGCTCCCTTAGGCTCTCCTCCTGTCTTTTAATTTTTTTCTCCAATTGCAGTACATTTTGGGTGTGTTTTGCTTCCTTGTCTTCTAATTCACTAATTCGGTCCTCCGCTTCTCCTAGTCTACTGTTGATACTTTCAATGGAGTTTTTCATTGCAGCTATATCACTCTTCATTTCTTCTTGGGTCTTACTTAAGTTGTTGATTTTTTCATCTGTTTCTTCTAGCTTCTTCCATATGTTATTGATTTTTTCATCTGTTTCTTCTTGCTTCTTGCAGAGGTTGTTGATTTTTTCCTCCATCCGGTTTATGCACTCTAGGACCCTTATTCTGAATTCTTTTTCTGTCATGTTGCATGCCTCTGTATTACTTAGCTGCTTTTCTGGAGAGTCCTCCTTCTCTTTCCTTTGGGGGTTTCTTTGTCTACCCATGTCTGATCTCACTGACATATCTAGATGTTGAGTCGTTCAGTGGTTGCTCCCTTGGTGGCAGTGACTCCTTGGTCTGTGGTTGCTCTTCGGGTGGTTGCGGTAGCAGCTGCTCTTCAGTTGGCAGCAGCTCCTCTGGTGGGTGCTGTTCACAGCTGTGGTGGCTCTTCTGGCTGGTGGGGCGAGGTTTCACGTACAGCTGCTGTTCCTCAGCAGAGGGTGTGGTGCTCAGGAGGCTGCTGTTGCTTGGATCTGCTGCGTTGATTTAAAGGCACAAAATACAACACAACAAGGCACCACGTACCAGGCACTATACAAAAATATATTCACGATATTAATAACCCCAAATAAAGGTGACCACCTGAATTAAGAGAATTAGGGGACAAGGAAGAAGGAAGAGAAAAAGATAAAAGAGAAAAAAGAAAAGAAAAATAGGGACCAAAAAAAGGAGTGCAAAAATGAAATTGGGAAAAAGGAGGGGGGAAAATAAAAGCAATAAAAGAAAAGAAAAGAAAAAAAAAGAGCAAAAAGAGAGAATGAAGTGGAAGAGGGGAAGAGACTTTTTATATGAGGAGAATACTACTATAGAACAGCCATTAATCCCAACAAATTCCAGCAACAGCTCCCTGGAGATGAATGCAAACTAGAAACAACCAATAATATAACGATGAAAATAGAATGGAGAACACTAATCCCAAAATAAAATAAAGAGAAAATAAAATGGCACCTTAAAAAATGATATAATGGTAGCAGTAATAATACTAGTTAAAAATAAGAAGGTAGTAATTAAAAGGGTAAAATCAGGTGATGGAAAAAGAAGAAAAGAAAAAAAAGAAAAGAAAAAAAAAGAAGAAAACAAAGAAAAAAATGGTTTCTTAGTTAAAAAGTGAAAAAAAAATTGCAGTAGTGAAGGTCCTTCGGTTCTTCTATTCTTCAGTGTAGCTCGCCTTAAGACCTGCCAGGTATTCAGGAGAGTGTTGAGTTTCCCTGCGATACACTGTTCCTCTGTGTTGTAAACCACAGTCCTTATTTTAAAGCAGGCCGCATTTGTTTCCCAGACTGCCTTATTTTGTGTTTAGCAAAGAGTCAGTTTGTGGGTCAGCCTCTGGGTGGCAGTGTTCTGGGGTTGGCCTCTGAGGCTATAGGGCCTCTCTGTTCAGTGGAAATTCACTGTCCAGAGCTGGCTGCGTAATAGTTAGTTACCAGCGCTGTGTTGTTGCTGGGATTGAAAATCCCTCTATAGGCCAGACCCTGTTAACTCCCAGGGACTGATCAGGTTATTTTAATCCTTGATCTCATACAGGGTGGAATCTGGGTGTGGCTGTGCTCCTTGCCCGGGGGCTGGGGGTAGGAGTCTCACTCTCCAGAGAGAATGGCTGCCCCAGTCCTGGGCTCAGGGGTGTCTCAGCACTCAATTCGCTGCCACCTCTCCCAGCCCCCCTTCTCTCCTCAGTCTCTCCCCAGATTCCACTCCTCCGCACACTCTCCCTCTCTTCAGCACAGGTGAGTGTCTGTATCTGAAATGTCCCATGAACAGGATTCAGTGAAAACAAACAAACAAATGCCGGCCGCGGAAACGTGTAAGGCTTGGTTTCTGTAAGCTTCTTCTCTTACCGTGACTGCATGGACTGGTCAGCTCTTCAGGCTGCCCCCTTTAGGCTCAGTCCTCTGTGATCACAGAACCCAGCTCTCAATTTCCCCGGCAGTGCCAGCAATCCCTCGGTTCTTTTTTCCCCCGTCAGGGGCTGTGCCTGTCCCAAGGCACGCGGCTGTCTGCCGCGGTCTCCCTCCGACTCTCTGGGCTCAGAGGTCTGGTAAACTTTCCTGCCCAAATCCCTGTTTTGTTTTGTTTTACCTTTCCAGGGGAGTTCTGCTCTTCCCGGCTGCAAACTGTCTCACCAGCTGAGCAATTTGGCCAATTCGGTGTGGGTGTTATTAGTTTCAGCTGCTCACTCCATTTGCTCCGGGACACGACCTGGGACGCGTCTGCCTATATCGCTGCCATCTTCCGTCTCAAGTTTCCAACATTTAATGATGCTCTGAGAAGATAAATTTTCCCTCTTAAGTGTCCCTAATAGCTCATCTCTACAGAACAGCCCTCTGCAGTCATAACAATACCCCTCCATGTATGTGAGTTTCAAAATTAACAAAGCACTTCATATAGGTAAAACTTAACTTACTGTAGAATGGACTTACTTAAACTCAGGGAAGTTATTATGCAGATTAGATTCAAGAACTCACTTTCTACATTAGGTTTATACATTGGTGGGATTTATAAAGTCATCCTATTTGGAATCCACCTTTATTTCTACTCTTGCTCCAGGGATAGAGCTGCTTTTCTTTCTTACTTAAGAAAATGAAGATAATCTTTGAATAAACTTCAAGTTCATCCTTTAATTCAAAGTAAAAAAATGATCTCCTTACAGCTATCTAAAGCCTGTCTTGGTAATTTCTACCCTAGTTACATAACTCTTTCTTAGTCCGTCTATTTTTGGGGGATAACTGTCCAGGTAGTTGATTCTCTTATTTTCTCTCATCATTTATTTAATGCTTTCTTTGACTTAGATTCTATAATGATTTTTGATCATTATCATGTCTTTCCTCCTGGCTTAGCATCTAGAGCTGCTGTCCATTAGTCACATGTAGCTACTGAGCACTTGGAGAGTGGCTAGTCCAAATGGAGATGTACCGTAAGTAGAAAAAAAAAATACAAGGCATATTTTGAGGACTTAGAACCCCTCAAAGAATGTGATATCTCAGTGATAATTTGTGTGTATTGATTACATTTTAAAATGGCAACATTCTAGATAAAGTGATTTCAATAAAATATATTACTCCTTATTAACATTACTTAATTTCATCTCTTCCTTTTTTTAAGTGGTTAGAAAAATTATATTACATATGTGGCTTACATTATACTGTGAACAGTGTTGATCTAGAGCTTTTAACTTTGCATACTAGGTGTTTGTCCTGGCTTCCCTCCTCCCTTCCCCTCATTTAAACCCCCCTCTCCTGGCCTATTTTCTTTTTCCTTAAGCATTAATATTCTCATGGAACTAACCAATCTGTTTGATTATGTCTATCTTAGCCAAAGAAGCGTTTCTCAGCCCACATCATTGGGGGATAAATATAAGTGCTCATTGCCACTCATAGCAAGTATGCTGTCCCTGCAGTTATTCCAGGGGAAAAAAAAGTTTTCCTTATTCCTGAGATAATGTCTGGAGGCTTAAATGAAAGTTGGCAGAGAGAAGCAAAGTATTCACAGATATTCCTACTGTGTCTGGAAAGTAAAACTGACTTCTTAGAAAATTACATCCAGTAAGACAGTTCCACATGGAGTGAAACAAATTTAGTCCTGATATTCAAGGAAGTGCATAAAGGTTCCTCTGAGAATGTGGAGTTCATAAAAATGTATGGTTGTGTTTTTTCTTGAAGGAAGTTCATAGGCACTATCAACCTAGCCCAGGGGAAGAATGGAGCTGAATATTTTCCAAGTGCTTGACATAAAGAGCAAAACTTAATTTCTCCATTGAGGTTTGAAATTATTTTCACTCTTATATTTTTTACAGATAAATCAATCCATGCACAGACATGTTTATAATAAACCATTTTTAATTTTTGATATATTCAAACTTGACTTATAAAGACAAGAACATAGGAAGACATACCTGCCTTGTCTCTGTGTCCTCTCTACCTATTGCCTCCTCTGGGCCATGTTTTCTTTCTCCAGCCTAAAGTACTGGCTGCATACCATAAAAACAAAAAACAAAACAAAAAACAGAAACTTGAAGCTTTAAGGGGGTCGGTGAAAAAGCTATGGGAAAGCAGGAAACCATCTGGAGTTCTGCCTGCCCCCTCGAAACAGTTTCCTGTGGGTTGTTTGATTTGCTTTTATTTCACTACTAGAGGCCCAGTGCATGAAAATTGTGCACTAGCGGGGGGTGGGGGGGGGGTCCCTCAGCCTGGTCTGTGCCCTCTCACAGTCTGGGACCCCTCTGGGGATGTCTGCCTGATGGCCTAGGTCCTATCCCTCTGCCAACCAACAGCGGGGCAGGAAGGATCAGGACTAAGCTGTTGTCACATCCCCCTCACAGTCTGGGGCTTTCACAGTCCGGGACTCCTTGCTCCTTACCTCTCGCCTGCAGCAGAGGTGGGAAAGGCTCCCGCCACTGCTGCTGCGCTCGCCAGCCATGAGCCTGGCTTCTGGCTGAGCAGCACTCCCCCTGTGGGAGCACACTGATAACCAGGGGGCAGCTCCTGTGTTAAGCATCTGCCCCCTGGTGGTCATTGTGCATCAGAGCAACTGGTTGTCTGCCATTTAGTCTATTTGCAGATTAGGTTTTATTATATAGGACTAGAGGCCTGGTGCACAAAAATTGGTGCACTCAGGGGGGTCCCTCAGCCTGGCCTGTGCCCTCTCACAGTCTGAGACCCCTCGGGGGATGTCCACCTGCTGGCTTAGGCACGCTCCCTGGGGGATTGGAACCAAGCTGGCAGTCAAACATCCCTCTGGCAGCCCAGGGGTCCTCGGGAGATGTCCACTTGCCAGCGGGGAGCAGGCCTAAGCTGCAGTCGAACATCCTTAGTGCTGCTAAGGAGGTGGGAGAGGCTCCCACCACCACCGCTGTACTGGCAGCCATCAGCCTGGCTTGTGGTTGAGCAGAGCTCCCCCTGTGGGAGCACACTGACCACCAGGGGAAGCTCCTGCATTGAGCGTCTGCCCCCTGGTGGTCAGTGTGTGTCATAGTGACCAGTCATTCCCAGTGGTTCTGATGTTAGGGTCAATTTGCATATTACCCTTTTATTATATAGGATAGAGGCCTGGTGCATGGGTGGGGGTCAGCTGGTTTGCCCTAAAGGTTGTCCCAGATCAGGGTGGGGGTCCCCTCTGGGGTGCCTGGCCAGCCTGGGTGAGGGGCTGATGGCTGTTTGCAGGCTGGCCACAGCCCCCAGCCACCCAAGCTCCCAGGGGAGGCTGGCTGTAAGCAGGTATCTGGGATTTATTTATCTTCTATAATTGAAACTTTGTTGCCTTGAGCAGAAGTCTCAGCTGGCCAGGGCAGGCGAGAAGCTTGGCTTCCTCCATTTCCGGGGCAACCAAGCCTCCTGCTTGCTCCAGCTCCATGGCTGCCGGCCGCCATCTTGGTTGGGTTAATTTGCATATAGTCACTCTGATTAGCTGGTGGGAGTGGCTTGGTGCAGTCAATTTCCATGTTTCTCTTTTATTAGATTAGATGTTACACTACCAGAATTACCCCATTACAGATTTTTTTGGGTTAAGAGAAAATCTTTTAAAAATGCAAATAGTCCTTAAAGTGTTAAAGGGCTTTCAGTAATGTACAAGTTAGTGTGAATTTATTGAATCAAATTGCCTCTCTGTTCACAGTGATTAGCAACCTTTCTGCACTCACTGCTCACCTTCCTCAGCAATAAAGACAAATATCTAATTTCAAATAACTGATTATAAAGTGGTCTACATGTGACTACTTCTTAAATCTATCAAGATATTAACATTTTGCTGTAACCGGTTTGGCTCAGCAGATAGAGCATCAGCCTGCGGACTGAAAGGTCCCAGGTTTGATTCTGGTCAAGGGCATGTACCTTGGTTGTGGGCACATACCCAGTAGGGGTTGTGCAGGAGGCAGCTGATCGATGTTTCTCTCTCATCGATGTTTCTAACTCTCTATCCCTCTCCTTTCCTCTCTGTAAAAAAATCAATAAAATATATTTTTTTAAAAAAAGATATTAACTTTTTAGTGGCTAAAAATGCATGTCAAGTCTTTGTAGACATTTTATTTTAGGGTAACAAATTCATAGCATTCTTCCTTGTGGTGGAAATGCCTCTAGTATTTCCTCCAGTAAAATGGTGTGAAAACTAGGAAGCTTTGAGGAAACTTCATTTTTGCTATATGGAGGTGGGAGCTGAGGCAGGACATCAATATATGCTCCTGTGGTTTTAACTTTAGGGAAGGTCATTTCTATCCTTAATCACAGCTGTTTGAGGAGGGCAGGGAAGACAAACAGTTCACTGGCATAGTTCATTGGCCTACCCATTCTACTCATTTTCCAGGAACACTGCAATTAGTAAAAGATATGTGCTTAGGACTTGACTATGCTGTTTATGTACCAAATCTATTATCTAACCTAATCAGCTCTCAGATCTTGCCCATGTGTTGGGCCAACACAGTAGGGCCAATCTTCCATAAGTCACTTAAGGTCATAACACACACCCAATTCAAAGAGCCACAGAAAACATTGTCCTTGATGGCTAAAATGTTCTCAATCCTGTTTCAAATTCATAACACAAAAAATCAAAAGTGGAGAGACCTTGAAAACTTAGGAAATCATTATTTCTCCAATATTCTTACAGGAGATGATATATTAGTAACACTTTTAAGCCCTACATACAGACAACCCAACACAAAAACAGCAACCCTTACATAGAATAGGCACTTAATAAATATTTTTGGACTGACCTGTTCAATGTGTTTTTAAAATAACTGAAATGTACACCCTGTTCTACTCTTAAGTGTATGTTCTCTCAATACCATCTTACCAAAGGTATCAAATCATTTTCAGTTACCATCTGTTGCATAACTTTGGCATAGGCACATGTACTACATAGGTCTGCAGAGTAGGAAATTTATTACAACCATTGATATTTTCATTCATTCAAGACAGATAAAATATGTTTAATCAGTAAAATCTATAAAACAAACCAAAAGAAAAGCCTTTAATTTTTAGATTCACCATGTTTAAAATACTTTTTAATAATTCAGAGGAGGAATAGTGTGTTTGGTGGTAGCCAGGGTGATTACATGGGCAGATACATCTAGTCAGTGTTTCAAGAATAGTGGCGACATCCGGCTTTTGACTGCATAATTTCAATCTCAAAATTGGGCTGCATTCCTGAAACAGATGTTATTTAAAACAGGTGTGACTCTGTACATATTAGGTCTGGTAAATACTCTCTAAATCTTCAGGCAACAAAAGGAAGGACCTAAACATTCTAGAATAGTCATGATTTAATAGTGGAACACAATATAAGGAATAGTGTTTCATTCTCTAGGATATTTCTTTTTAAAACACAACCATGAGCAGTCTCTATTTTTCATCTGCTGGACCATGCTTTACATACAGATAGATAGCCCCTGGGAATTACTACCTCAGCCTGGTGGACAAAGTCACATGCTTCACCATAGCTGCTGCTGTGAGACTATGTTTCACATTTCCTTCTCATCTATTTGACCATGCAAAAGCCTTTGAACTTCTTACACAGTGGATGCAAAACTGGGATCCATATGGTAGTTATGCTGGAAATAACGATCAAGAAAGAAGTAACAAAAGGCAGAATCCCTCCCCAGCATCACCACCTGAGGCTTCTCTTCCCCACCATTTCCATAGCTACCTCTCTTCTAGTAAAGGTGCACGATCATCTGCCAAATCTTTTCCGTCCAACTCTTACAAAGCCCCCATCAATTTCTTAACTCTTACTTAAATTCTCTAATTAGATTCCAGGAAATTCACTGAACATAGGTGGCCTCCAAAGTAGAGATAAACATTACTTAAGACCCACAGTCTATCTGTGTCTTATCTTCCTCTAACACTCTTGAGAAAAATGAAAAGTATAGATAGAATATTATGTGGAGCCCCTTTAATAATTATCTCTTTCTTATAATTTCCAAAGAAAGACCTTAGAAAAATTGCAGAAGAAAAAGCAATTCTTGCTGGATCTACTTATTTTTCACTCATTCAGGAATGAAAGAAATAATAGCTGCAAGTAAAGAAGGTAGCAGTGGAATGAGCAGTATGCTGCTCAAACCCTGGTGTGACAAGAGGAAAAAAAGCGAGGTGACCAGAAGTTTAACATGGGTGGAAAAATTCTTCTAGGAATTTCTCATAGATAGACAGTCTTCGATTTTTGACATCTTGGAATCCATTAACTTTTTGTGGTGTGAATGTATATTTATCTTCCTTTCCAGTATTAAAACCTTGCCTAAACATTAGTCCAAATACGTCTTTAGTAGCAACACCTGCCACAACTACACAAGAGAAAGGACACCCTGAAGCTAGAAAAATTAGAACATACTAAAGTCTGAAACATTATAGAGTGCATACTATTTTCAGATACTATGCTAAGTAACATATGTTGCTGAGATAAGTGATAAAGTTGGAATTCAAACTGCTTCAAGTCCAATGCAAAGAAAAAACAAAGAAATCCTATCTAATAAAAGGGTAATATGCAAATTAACCCTCACTCCATCACAAAGATGGCGGTGGCCATGGAGCTGGAGAGAGCAGGAGGTTTGGTTGTCCCCAGCGATGGAGGAAGCCAAGCTTCCCGCCTGCCCTGCTGGCCCTGAGCTCCACTCAAGGCTACAAAGTTTCAATTATAGAAGATAAATAAACCCCAGATACCTGCTTCCAGCCAACATGGCCTCTGCTCAAGGAAGCACTGGGTTGCCAGGAAGCTTCTAGCTGGACCAAGGCTACAAAGTTTCAATTACAGAAGTTAAATAAATCCCAGATACCTGCTTCCATCCTGTGGGCGTGGCCAGCCTGAAAATGGCCATCAGCCCCTCACCCAGGCTGGCCAGGAACCCCAGTAGAGACCCCCACCCTAAAGGGGGTGTGGCCAGCCTGCAAACAGCTCTCAGCCCCTCACCCAGACTGGCCAGGCACCCCAGTGGGGACCCCCACCCTGAGAGAGGTGTGGCCAGCCTGAAAATGGCCCTCAGTCCCTCACCCAGGCTGGCCAGGCACCCCAGTGGGACCCACACCCTGATCTGGGACATCCTTCAGGGAAAACCAGTCTGCCCCAACCCGTGCACCAGGCCTCTATCCTATATAATAAAAGGGTAATATGCAAATTGACCCTAACAGCAGAACCACTGGGAATGACTGGTCACTATGACACACACTGACCACCAAGGGGCAGATGCTCAATGCAGGAGCTGCCCCCTGGTAGTCAGTGCACTCCCACAGGGGAAGCTCTGGTCAGCCACAAGCCAGGCTGATGGATGCCAGCAATGTGTTGGTGGTGGGAGCCTCTCCCGCCTCCTCAGCAGCACTAACGATGTCCGACTTCAGCTTAGGCCTGCTCCCCGCTGGCAAGAGGACATCCCCCAAGGGCTCCTGGGTTGCCAGAGGGATGCCTGACTGCCAGCTTAGGCCCATTCCCCCAGAGAGCGGGCCTAAGCCAGCAGGTGGACATCCCCCGAGGGGTCCCATACTGCGAGAGGGCACAGGCTGGGCTGAGGGACCCCCCTCCCCCGAGTGCACAAATTTTTGTGCACTGGGCCTCTAGTATATAAATAATATTAATGTGACAAATGGTAGGTGAACAAGGCTTTTCCAATAGATTGAGTCTTGATAACCTAGTAAAGTGAATCAGTGTGAAAAAGATAGGGAATTTCAGGTTGAAGGAACAATTGATGCAAATACAAGGAGTGCGTGAAAGATCCAAAAGTAGTTTGATATGGCTAAAACACTGAGTGAAAGTTGGAAGAGACAAGAGAGGAGAGATAGAAGAAGTAGGCATGGCTAAATTACAAGCAGTGGTATCTAACATCCACAAAGATTTGATTTTCTATTCAAAAAATGTGAAGACATTGAAGAATTCTCAATAGAACAGAGACATGATCACTCTTTTTGCATTTTGTATAATGGATATAGGGTATTATTAGATGTCAAAAACCAATTAATAGGCTGCATTTCAGGTGAAAAATGATCCAGAGCAGTAGCATTAGGGATACAAAGGGGATCAGTTAGTGCATCATTAGAAATGTAGACTAAACAGGCCTTGGTGACAATGAATGCGCATTTAAGAGAGAATGAAACTAGGGTGACTCCTAGGATTCTCGCCTGAATGATGAGTTGACTACAAATGGCTTTTGCTAAGACGGTGTAGTTCAAGACTTGACAGACTGAGTTGGAGGTGCATAGGACCATGCAGCTAGAGATGCCAAGTCAGCCAGTTAGGCATAAGGATCTGGGTTCAGGAGAAAGATGAGGATGCAGATACAGGTTATGGAGAATACATCTTATGGAGCTAGCTAGTGCACACTCCACCAATTCTTCCCTCCCTAGGATATAACTCCCTGCATCCGTTTGTCTTGCCCCTTCCACTTACACATGAGTCTAGGAAGTACGCATAAATCAAAGCTGTTCATGAGTCACTGGCTTCAGAAATGTGCCAGGCCTGCTCACTCAAGTTGAGAACAGAGAGCCACAACAGCCCCAGATTTTCAACTGGTGGCTCCTTGTCCTTGGCTTTCCTTTAAATATTATTAGCCTTGGCAACCTGGCTACAGAATCTATAGGTTTGCCCCTGGGGCTTTGTTTCTCGCAACCTAGCCTGGCACATCCTATAGCCAGGTCACAGTGTGTGCTTGTTCATATGATGTTTTTATAAAAATTAGGAAAACAATGTCCTCTTTGCCCTAATTAGAAAAGATGGCCCCTGTGCAGGACACAGGACATCCATTTGTATGTGCAACTCTGACTTGGCTTCAGACCGAGCTATTTGGATTTTTTGTGAAAATATTTATGCCCAGTGTTAGTCCTGAACTGTTCTGGTGGCTCACTTATATTGGCAGCTGCCATCAGTGGCTTTCATGTTTCACCTTGTCCCTAGACAAGTATATTTCAGAGGAATAATCATGAATAGTCCTATCAAGGTAAAAACCCATACTCCAAACTTTGGGACTGTTCTACTAAAAAGTACTAAGAAGTCTTGAGAAACAATAAAGGGTTAAACACCTTTGTGGAAGGAAAAAGGGGCCACATACTAAATATGACAAACTCAAGGAAACCCAGAATTGTGGGCCTTACAGAGATCTAAAATAACCACATAGGATGGTATGAAATTAAAACTTCCTATCTAAAAGAGTGTTATGGCATGTAGTCATGCCCTAGACAAGAATCTTCTTTGAAAAAGGTCCATCATTACCTTAACTGAGCCTGTCTATTGTTTGTTTGCTTGTTTTTTGCATCTACAATAATATACCTTTCAAAGTCAGAATAATCCCCTTTTTTCCAAACCCCGCAGGGCACAAGACCATGGAACCCCTAGTTGTTATCTTGTTTCCCACATACCATCTCTATGTGTTGCAAATGTTAATTGTTAACTATCTTATACCCACCAATGTAAACAAAGTATTTGTCTCTTCATTTTACTCTTTTTTCAATCTCAGAGATTTCCCTGTGTTGCTTTCTCCAGCCTCTCTAATCTACCATCAATGAATTTCATGTACATCTCCTATGCCTCCTCCTTTGATTGTATAAAATAAACTACAAAACTGCCATTCTCATAGCATTTTCTCAATCCATTGAGATTTTGCTTCCTGGCAATTATCGTCAGTTTGGCTCAAATAAACTCACAAAAAATTTCCACAGGTTTAGACATTTCTTACATTGACTCATTTATCCTCCATCCTTGCACAGGGCTAATCCATAGTAAACCTTCATCGAGTATTTTTCAGCCAGAGTTATGTTCAGAACTGAGAATATTTTCCTCAACATGTTCCACTTTCTATACTAGTACATCACATACGTTATGGGTAAAATTAGGTTTTGCAGGCTAGTCTGAGAAAATACGAAAATGATAATTTCAGATAAGCAAATGTATATTAGGATGATGTAAATCTGTGTGGAAGGATTTGTCCCCTATATTGGAAGAAATTTAGCCGATGACATACTTCCTTTATTATGGGGCCTCTAAGTTCATAACTTACTCAGAAGAAATAGAAGTGAGTTGCCTCTTATAAGTATTCCCCAGAAAAGGAAAACAGCAGGTGAAGCTTTTAGGATCCAATGTCCACCTACCTAAAAATTCACAGAGCAGCAAAAAACAGTTCCACCCAGCTGACCCTTGCTTGCAGGCTGCCTATTTATAAGTGAGCTCCTTGGAAGAAATGCCATAGCACATATTGGTGAAAACAGGTAGCAAAAAGATTTTCAGAGGCTATACAGATCCAAGTATTAACATTTGAGGTTATGTTTTCCTCCTCTCCAAACCCTGTGGCAGTAAGAACTGACTCAGGACTCCAATTATGATTTTGTTCTGAAAGGGCCAAAAAATGAAAAACTCCCAAATTTCCTACCTAATAATGTATAAAGTTAGGTTGTTCCTAACCTGAATGAGTTAATTTGGAAATAAATTATCTGCCCCAGGATAACTAAAAGCTGATTGTAAAATTAAAGTTACAAGATGAAAAAAAAGAAAAAGAAAATCAGCTAAGACAGGTCCCACATGCCTCTTTAATAAATGACATTCCCTTAAGAAGCAATAGGCAATGGGTTATAGCATCAAGCTGAAGATAATGGCTTTCTCCTTTTTTACTTTCATTGTTAAATTTTAAAAAAATAATAATAAATTGATTTGTAGTAAATGCTTTCTTTTTGGGCTGAGGAATACTCGGAGAAGAAAGCCTTGTGCCCTGGCCAGGTGTCTTAGTTGGTTGGGGGGTCAACCATACACCAAAAAGTTGTGGGTTCAATTCCCAGTCATGGGCACATATTTAGGTTGCTGGTTCAATCCCTGATTGGGACACATTCAGGAGGCAACCGATTGATGTTTCTCACATAGATGTCTCTCTGTGTGTCTCTCTCTCTAAAAAGCATTAAAAACATATCCTCATTCTTACAACCATCTTAGAATTATTGGATTCCCTTAACCCTGCCCATATCTTTGTAATTAATGTCTTAAATTATCTCTTTTGAGGTAATTTAGAAAGCTTCTGCTGTTTCCTGTTAGGAAGACACATAATGTTTGCCTTTCATATTTACAGGCAAAATTACTGTTACCTTTTTACACTGTAAAGTAGCCAGGACATCATAAAATCAAGAAACATAAGTAACTCAATAAAATCTTACAAATTATTGCTAACATCCCTTTATATATAACACTGGTCATAATTCATGAAGAGGTAGTTTTGGATTCTATAAAAAATATGAAAAAAATGTAGAGATTTGGAAAAAATATAAAAATGATTAAAATTTATAAAATATCAGTAATAAAAAAGGCTGGCCAATTATTTCTCATTAAAAATGTACCCACCCCCAAAAAACAACATTAAAAAATTCCTTGAGTATTCCCTAAGTAGAACAAACACAATTATTTAAACAAAGTGTATTTAATGTTTGTAGCTGATGTGTTTGCAGATGTGTTCCCCAATAGGATGATTCCTCTTTTCAGGAACTCTAAATAGTGAGATATATACTACCCCAAAAGGGAAAACGTTTGTAATAATTGTTCAAGGAGAATTTCAACTGCAGCATGAATTTTCAATAATAATAAAGAATTGACTTGAAGTGAATACAGTGCATTGCTATTACTCTACTTATCAGAATGGACTAACCATTTTACCTTAAGAATATCACTGACTGCATTTTTTTTCCAATTTTATAAATACATAAAATAATGAAAAACAGGTCGACCTAATGCTAAACTAAAAACATACAAAAATAATAGAGAACAGGTGAATGTGATTTCTTTATTGAATGAGTGAGGCATGTACTCCACCCCGAATACCTATATCTCTCTATATAAAAGCCTAAGTGACCAAATGACCGAATGGTCAACTGGTTGCTATGATGTGCACTGACCACCAGGGGACAGATGCTCAATGCACAGGATTGGGTTCCCTCCTGTCTGGATCGGGCCTGCGGGGATCAGGCTGAAACTGGCTATTGGACATCCTGCAAGGGGTCCCGGATTGCAAGGGGTCCCGGATTGCAAGACGGCACAGGCCAGTCTGAGGGGCCCCACGGGTGCATGGGCCTCTAGTTCTCTAATAAAGCTACTTACTTTAGTCTTTGTTTGAGCTAGTGTTAACATTTGGTTTGGCACACCATCAAGATTCAGGATGTTTCCAGTTTTATTTCTGGTTGTTATTTTTTAAATTCATTATTAGTTAAGGTATTAAAAATGTGTCCTCAGCACCCCCATTAAATACCCATCCTGCCCCCCCCCCCACTCATGCTCTCATCCCCCTGTTGTCCATGTCCATTGTTTTGGCTTATATGCATGCATACAAGTCCTTTGGTTGATCTCTTCTACTTGCCCCCTCCCTCCCCTAATTTCCCTCTGGGGATTAATAATCTGATCGCTGTTTCTCTGTCTTTGGATCTGACCCTGTTCATCAGTCTATGTTGTTCTCTATATTCCACAAATTAGTGAAATCATGAGGTATTTATCTTTCTCTGACTGGCTTATTTCACTTAGCATAATGCTCTCCAGTTCCATCCATGCTGTTGCAAAAGGCAAGAGTTCCTTCTTTTTTACCGCAGCATAGTATTCCATCGTGTGGATGTACCACAGTTTTTTAATCCATTCATCTGTTGATGGGCACTTAGGTTGTTTCCAAATCTTAGCTATGGTGAATTGTGCTGCTATGAACATAGGGGTGCATATATCCTTTCTGATTGGTGTTTCTGGCTTCTTGGGATATATTCCTAGAAATGGGATCACTGGGTCAAATGGGAGTTCCATTTTTAGTTTTTTGAGGAAGCTCCATACTGTTCTCCACAATGGCTGCACCAGTCTGCATTCCCACCAGCAGTGGAGAAGGGTTCCTTTTTCTCCACATCCTCTCCAGCACTTGTTGTTTCTTGATTTGTTGATGATAGCCATTGTGACAGGTGTGAGATGATACCGCATTGTTGTTTTGCTTTGCATCTGTGGGAAACTGTTTATTGTCTTCACTATCTGATAAGCATAGATAGAGAACGCCCCCTCCCCCCCCCCAAGGCTGGGTGCCTTTGAAGCCCTCCCAAAGACTGAAGCTAGGCGCCACCTCTGTTTGTCCAGACAGTGGTGGCTGAAACTACTCCCCCATTTATTATTATGTTAATCCTTGCTGATGGGCTAGTCTGCCTGTTGCAGGGGGTCACCTGCCTAAGGGCTATGCTATGGGTGCATCCCAGATCAATAAAAGCTTGGTGAGGCATGAGCACGGGAGGAAGTCCTTCCCCTTGAGTTGGACTTGTCCGCCTGGTCCCCCAATATTCCCAAATTATCTCTTGTCTTTTCATTTTCATTTGTGTGCGGCTCTGCTTCCAGTTCCTGAACACTGACCCACGCGGGACGTGGGAAGGAAACACTCAACAGCATCTCTCGTATAATTAGTGACTTTGAGCATGTTTTTATATGTCTTTCGGCCTTATGTATGTCCTCTTTCGTAAAGGATCTATCTAGGTCCCTTGCCCATTTTTTGATTGGATTGTTTATCTTTCTATTGTTAAGTTACATGAGTTCCCTGTAAATGTTGGAGATTAAACCCTTATCGGTGATATCATTGGCAAATATGTTCTCCCATGCAGTGGGTCTTCTTGTTGTTTCGTTGATGGTTTCCTTTGCTGTGCAAAAGCTTTTTATTTTGATGTAGTCCCATTTGTTTATTTTCTCTTTAGTTTCCATTGCTCCAGGAGCAGTATCAGAGAAGAAATTCCTTCGGCATGTTTGTGACTTAGCTGCCTGTGGATTCCTCTAGTATTTTTATGGTTTCCCATCTTACGTTTAAGTCTTTTATCCATTTTGAGTTTATTTTTGTGTATGGTGTGAGTTGGTGGTCTAGTTTCATCCTTTTGCACGTATTTGTCCAATTTTCCCAACACCATTTGTTGAAGAGACTGTCTTGACTCCATTGTATGCTCTTGCCTCCTTTGTCGAACATTAATTGGGCATAGTGGTTTGGGCCGATTTCTGGGCTCTCTATGCTATTTCATTGATCTATATGTCTGTTCTTGTGCCAGTACCAAGCTGTTTTAAGTACAGTGGCTTTGTAATACAGTTTTATATCTGTTATTGAGATCCCACCTTCTTTGTTCTTTCTCAGGATTGCTGCAGCTATTCGAGGTCTTTTTTATTCCAGATGTATTTTTAGGACGTTCCTTGTAGATCTGTGAAATATGCCGTTGGCAGTTTAATAGGGATTGCATTGATTCTATAGATTGCTTTGGGTAGTGTGGAGATTTTGATGATGTTGATACTACCAATCCATGAACATGATATGTTCTTCCATATGTTTAAGTCTTCCTCCATCTCTTTTTTCAGTGTCCTGTAGTTTTTCACATATGTCTTTTACCTCCTTAGTTAAGTTTATTCCTAGGTATCTTAATTTTTTTGGTGCAATGGTAAATGGGATTGCTTTTTTAGTATCATTTTCTGTAAGTTCACTATTGGTGTAAAGATATGCCATAGATTTCTTGGCATTAATTTTGTATCCTGCTACATTGCCAAATTCATTTATTAAGTCTAATAATTTTTTGATGGAGTCTTTATGGTTCTCTATGTACAGTATCATGTCATCTGCAAATAAGGACAGTTTTACTTCTTCTTTTCCAATGTGGATGTCTTTTATTTCTTCTTCTTGTCTGACTGCAATGGCTAGTACTTCCAGTATTATGTTGAACAGGAGTGGTGAGAGGGGGCATCCCTGTCTTGTTCCTGTTCTTAGGGGGAATGGTTTTAGTTTTTGCCCATTGATTATGATGTTGGCTGTGGGTTTGTCATATATGGCTTTTATTATGTTGAGGTATGATCCTTCTATTCCTATCTTGCTGAGAGTTTTTATCAAGAAAGGGTGTTGGATTTTGTCAAATGCTTTTTCTGCATCAATTGATATGACTATGTGGTTTTTATCTCTCAATTTGTTTATGTCATGTATTACGTTTATTGATTTGCGGATATTGTACCATCCTTACATCCCTGAGATAAATCCAACTTGGTCATGGTGTATGGTCTTCCTGATGTACGGCTGGATCAGATTTGTTAGGATTTTGTTGAGGATTTTGGCATCTATGTCCATGAGGGATATTGGCCTATAATTCTCTTTCATTGTGTTGTCTTTGTCTGGTTTGGTATTAGAATGATGCTGGCTTCATAGAACAAGCTTGGAAGTGTTCCTTCCTCTTGAATTTTTTGGAATAGTCTGAGGAGGATAACTTTACTTCTTCCTTGAATGTTTGGTAAAACTCCCCTGTGAAGCCGTCTGGTCCTGGGCTTTTGTTTGCTGGAAGCTTTTTGATGACTGCTTCAATTTCTTCCATAGTTATTGGCCTATTGAGATTTTTAGAATCTTCCTGATTAAGTTTTGGAAGGTTGTATTTTTCTAGGAATATGTCAATTTCCTCCAGGTTGTCTAGTTTGTTGGAAAAGAGTTGTTCATAGTAATTTCTAACAATCCTTTGTACTTCTATGGGGTCTGTTTTATTTCTCCTCTTTCATTTCTGATTTGTTTATTTGGGTCCTCTCTCTTTGCTTCTTGGTGAGCCTGGTTAGAGGTTCATCAATCTTGTGTATCCTTTCAAAGAACCAGCTCTTGGTTTTGTTGATCTTTTGTATTGTTTTTTTGGTCTCTATGTCGTTTATCTCCGCTCTGATCTTTATTATTTCCTTCCTTCTGCTTACACTGGGCTTTTCTTGTTGCTCTCTTTCTAACTCTTTGAGTTGTAGGGTTAGGTGATTTATTCTCATTGTTTCTTGTTTCTTTCAGTAGGCTTGTAGAGCTATGAACTTCCCTCTCAAGACTGCTTTCGCTGTGTCCCATAAGTTTTGGATTGTTTTGTTTTCATTGTCGTTTGTTGCCATGATGTTTTTTATTTCTTCTTTGATCTCTTTGGAAACCCAGTCATTGTTTAATAGCGTGCTATTTAGTCTCCATGTGTTTGATTTTTTTGGATTGTTTATATTGTAGTTAGTTTCCAGTTTTATGCCATTGTGATCTGAGAAGATGCTTTATATGATTTCAATTTTCTTGAATTTGAAAAGACTTTGTCTGTGACCCAATATATGGTCTATCTTTGAAAATGACCCATGTGCACTTGAGAAGAATGTATGTTCTGTGACTTTGGGATGAAATGTTCTGAAGAGGTCAATTAATTCCATCTGATCTAGTGAGTCATTTAAGATTGATGTTTCTTTGCTGATTTTTTGTCTTGAGGATTTGTCCAGTGGTGATAATGGGGTGTTAAAGTCCCCTACTATGACTGTATTGCGGTCAATCTCTCCCTTGATCCCCTCCAGAAGATTTCTTATGTATTTGGGTGCTCCTATATTGGGTGTGTATAGGTTTAACAGAGTTATTACTTCTTGTTGGATTGCTCCCTTTAGTATTATGAAATGGCCTTCTTTATCTCTTTTTATGTCCTTCAATTTGAGATCTAATTTGTCAGATATAAGTATTGCTACCCCAGCTTTTTTTTCATTTCCATTCGCCTGAAAAACCTTTTTCCATATCTTCACCATCAGTCTGTGTGTGTCTATTTTCTGAGGTGGGTTTCCTGTAGACAGCAGATATATGGGTTATGTTTTATTATTCACTCATTTACCCTATGTCTTTTGATTGGGGCATTTAATCCATTTACATTTAAAGTTATTATTGATAGATACTTGTTAGTTGCGATTTTTATTCTTTACCCCTGTGTTCCTTATCTTTTTCCTATTTTTTCTTTTTACAGCAGACCCTTTAGCATTTCTTGCATTGCAGGTTTGGTGGTAATAAGTTCCCAAAGTCCTTTTTTGTCTGTGAAGCACCTGATTTCACCCTCAATTTTGATTGATAGCCTTGCTGGGTACAGTATTCTTGGATTCAGACCCTTCCTTTGCATCACTTTGTATATTTCATTCCATTCCCTTCTTGCCTGATGTGTTTCTGTTGAGAAATCAATCGCTAGTCTGATGGGGGCTCCTTTGTAGGTGACTTTCTTTCTCTCTCTCGCTGCTTTTAAGATTCTTGCTTTGTTGTTGGTGTTTGCCAATTTAATTATAATGTGCCTTGGTGTCGGTCTTTTGGGGTTCATTTTGTTTGGGACTCTGTGAGCTTCTTGGATTTGTTTGAGTTTTTCCTTCCCTATATCGGAAGTTTTCTGTCATTTTTTCAAATAGGTTTTCTATTCCTTGCTGTTTCCTCTCCTTCTGGCACCCCTATTATGCGGATGTTGTTTCATTTCATGTTGTCTCAGAATTCTCTCAGGCTCTCTTCCTGCTTTTTTTTTTTTTTTTTTTTTTTTTTTTTTTTTTTTTTTCCTAGCAGCTGCTCTGCTTGGGTATTTTTTCCTACCTTGTCTTCTAGCTCACTGATGCGGTCCTCTGCTTCTTCTAGTCTACTGTTGATGCTTTCTATTGTGTTCTTTATAGCAGTGATGTCATTTTTCATTTCCTCTTGGTTCTTACACATATTGTTGAATTTGTCTTCCATTCTTTTCATCCACCTTATGACCATTTCTCTGAATTCTTTCTCTGACAGGTTGCTTGCCTTTATTGCCTCCATTTTGTTTACTTCCCTTTCTGCTGATGCCTGTTTTTCTTTCATATGCGGGCTGATTCTTGGTCTCCCCATGATCTCTCTTCTCCAGGTGTTTGGTTATGTAGTTCCCTCTCTGCTTTCCGTGAGAAGAAGCAGGGCTCCACGTAGTCACGCTGTCCCAGATCCAGTGTTTCGGGTTAGCAGCCGATCTCTAGATGCCGGGTCTTTGGATGTGAATGATTCCAGTAACAGCCACTCAAGATGACATGGTCTCCACGGCTGAGCTGGCGCTCCGGGAGAGATTCCAGCCACTGTCTCCAACCGTCTCCTTTCTCCAGAAGTCCTCCACCTTTCCCAGCTGCAAACTGTCTCCCAGCTGAATATCCTGTGCTTATTTGGGCTGTATGTTACCTGCTTCAGCTGCTCACCCATATCTGCTCCAGGACAAGGTATGGGACATGTCTGTCTATACCTCCGCCATTTTTTTCTCCATACTATTCTAATTTTAGATTTTGGTTAACAAAATTTTAAAGAAATTCAAGTCACTCTTCTATCTCTTTTACCCAAAAATTCAGTATCTCTGGTCTCAGTCCATCACAGACATCAGCTGTGGCGACCAGGACTCAAAGCCTCTGCCAATGGGGACCTATGCACCCAAAGAGAGAGAGTCCTTCCGCCTGTTCAGCATTTTCAGTGCGCAGACCTAGAACAAGGCTGAGGTAGGCCGCGGGCAACTGGGGGGTCTGCAGGGCTCGGCCCCATCACTGGACCAGGAACTGCATCCGACTAGCACTCCCAGTCTCCAGTTTTATTTCCATAAATTGCTTTCTTCTAATAAGTTTTTAAATGATTACTCGAGATTTATTGGATTCTGTAAAAAAAATTAAGTTTTTTGGGGATTATTTTTTTTTTGCACATACAAAGAATTATTTCCAGGCAGTAATTCAAGTAAATTAGTCAATAAAATATACTTTAACTAGAGGCCCGGTGCACAAAAATTTGTGTACTTGGGGGGGTCCCTCAGCCCGGCCTATGCCCTCTTGCAGTCTGGGAACCCCTCGGGGGATGACCACCTGCTGGCATAGGCCCACTCCCTGGGGGATTGGGCCCAAGCTGGCAATCAGACATACCTCTGGCAGCCCAGCAGCCCTCAGGAGATGTCAATTTGCCAGTGGCGAGCAGGCCTAAGCTGCAGTCAGACATCCTTAGTGCTGCTGAGGAGGTGGGAGAGGCTCCCACCACCACCGCTGTACTGGCAGCCATCAGCCTGGCTTGTGGCTGAGCAGAGCTCCCCTTGTGAGAGTGCACTGACCACCAGGGGCGGCTCCTGCATTGAGCATCTGCCCCCTGGTGGTCAGTGTGTGTCATAGTGACCAGTCATTCTCAGTCATTCTGCTGTTATGGTCAATTTGCATATTGCCATTTTATTATGTAGGATAGAGGCCTGGTGCACGGGTGGGGGCAGACTGGTTTGCCCTGAAGGGTGTCCTGGATCAGGGTGGGGGTCCTGCTGGGGTGCCTGGCCAGTCTGGGTGAGGGGCTGAGGGCTATTTTCAGACTAACCAAGCTCCCTGGTGACTGAAGCTCCCAGCCTTTCCTTTTTTTTTTTTTTTAAATATATTTTATTGATTTTTTACAGAGAGGAAGGGAGAGAGATAGAGAGTTAGAAACATCGATGACAGAGAAACATTGATCAGCTGCTTCCTGCACATCTCCTACTGGGGATATGCCCGCAACCCAGGTACATGCCCTTGACCGGAATCGAACCTGGGACCTTTCAGTCCGCAAGCCAACGCTCTATCCACTGAGCCAAACCGGTTTCGGCCCTTTCCTTTTTTTGTTTTTTTATTTGCTCCAGCTCCATGGGCATGAAAATTGGAAGCAGGTATGTGGGGTTTATTTACCTTCTTTGTTGCCTTTAGAGGAGGCAGCAGCCACCAGGAAGCTTGGCTTCTTCCATCGCAGGGGCAAGCAAGCCTCCTGCTCGCTCCAGCTCCGTGGCCACAGCCAGCTGAAAGCAGGTATCTGGGGTTTATTTACCTTCTATAATTGAAACTTTGTTGCTTTGAGTGTAGCTCAGAGCAGGCCACGGCAGGCTGGCTTCCTCCATCACTGGAGCAACCAAGCCTCCTGCTCGTTCCAGCTCCGTGGCTGCTGGCCGCCACCTTGGTTGGGTTAATTTGCATATAGTCACTCTGATTGGCTGGTGGCCATGGCTTAAGGCATAGCAAAAGTACAGTCAATTTGCATGTTTGTCTATTATTAGGTAAAAAAATAAGAAATAAAACATGTTAGTTTTGAAAAATTAACATAAACTGTGAGATTATTCCTAAATATTAAAATGTTTTCCAAAGATATTTATGTTTAGACTCAGTGAGATCAGCCCTAGCAAAGCCTGAAAACTTGATGTAAATCTAAGTTTATAAACAAAAAATAATTTTAAACTACCACTATAAAATTTGGTACTATAGATATATTTTAAAACTTTTAAAAGCAAAGCCAAGAGTGCTTTAATAATTGAAATAAGCCCTATCTGGTTTGGCTCAGTGGATAGAGCATCGGCCTGCAGGCTGAGGGGTCCCGGGTTTGATTCCGGTCAAGCGCATGTACCTGGGTTGCGGGCACATCCCTAGCAGGGAGTGTGCAGGAGGCAGCTGATCGATGTTTCTCTCTCATCGATGTTTCTAACTCTCTATCCCTCTCCCTTCCTCTCTGTAAAATACCAATAAAATATATTTTTAAAAAAATGAAATAAGATGTGGCTCATACAGAACTACATTACTATTTAATTCTTATGATTTATGATCTCAGTCTCTATATTTTTTTTCTTTTTTCTTTTTATTTTTTATTTTTTTATTATTATTATTTTTTTAAATCTTTATTGTTCAGATTATTACATTTGTTCCTCTTTTTTTTCCCCCCATAACTCCCCTCCTCCCAGTTCCCACCCCACCCTCCGCCCTCACTCCCCACCCACTGTCCTCATCCATAGGTGCACGATTTTTGTCCAGTCTCTTCCCGCATCTCCCATACCCCTTTCCCCCCCAGGAATAGTCAGTCCATTCCCTTTCTATGTCCCTGATTCTATTATAATCAACAGTTCATTCTGTTCATCAGATTATTTATTCACTTGATTCTTAGATTCACTTGTTGATAGATGCATATTTGTTGTTCATAATTTGTATCTTTACCTTTTTCTTCCTCTTCCTCTTCTTAAAGGATACCTTTCAGCATTTCATATAATCCTGGTTTGGTGGTGATGAACTCCTTTAGCTTTTCCTTATCTGTGAAGCTCTTTATCTGATCTTCAATTCTGAATGATAGCTTTGCTGGATAAAGTAATCTTGGTTGTAGGTTCTTGGTATTCATCACTTTGAATATTTCTTGCCACTCCCTTCTGGCCTGCAAAGTTTCTGTTGAGAAATCAGCTGACAGTCGTATGGGTATTCCCTTGTAGGTAACTGAGTTTCTTTCTCTTGCTGTTTTTAAGATTCTCTCTTTATCTTTTGCTCTTGGCATTTTAATTATGATGTGTCTTGGTGTGGTCCTCTTTGGATTCCTTTTGTTTGGGGTTCTCCGCGCTTCTTGGACTTGTAAGTCCATTTCTTTCACCAGGTGGGGGAAGTTTTCTGTCATTATTTCTTCAAATAGGTTTTCAATATCTTGCTCTCTCTCATCTTCTGGCACCCCTATAATTCTGATGTTGGTACGCTTGAAGCTGTCCCAGAGGCTCCTTACACTATCCTCGCATTTTTGGATTCTTTTTTCATTTTGCTTTTCCGGTTGGGTGTTTTTTGCTTCCTCGCATTTCAAATCATTGACTTGATTCTTGCGCTCCTCTGGTCTGCTGTCGGGAGTCTGTATAATATTCGTTATTTCAGTCCGTGTATGCTTAATTTCTAGTTGGTTCCCCAATATAAGATCGAGGGTCTTATTAGTTTTCTTGTAGATCTCATTAAGTTTATCGGCGGCTTCTAAACAGTTCTTGAGAGACCTTAAAAGTGTGGTTCTGAACTCTATATCTTCCATTGACAATTTTGTCCTGTTTCTTTGTCTCCGCATTTTGTTATGCTTCCTTGGTGCACCCCCTAGTGGTCTTTGTTCGAAGTCTTATAGTTAAATCTTGATTGTTGTAGCTAATTCCAGGGAGGGTTTGACCTCCAGGCCAAGTGGCTATGAGAATCAGCTGTGTCAGCAGTGAGAGAACTTCTGTCCTCTAGGGAGGTGCTAATCTGGCGTTTGCCTGAGGCTATCTGGCAAATGCCTGTGTGCAGGGCTTGGGCGGGGCGGGTCGCACAGGATCAACAGGGTGGGCCGGAGAGAGCAGTTATGGCAGCTCTCAGTCCTGTCCCCAGGGGCTCTGCCTCTCTGAGTCCCAGCACCCGCTGCAAAGCTCGGAGAGAAAGCTGCACTCGCTCTGACTGAAGCCAGACAGTCCCGCTTCTCCCGTTTGAGTCTGGGTCCCTAAAGACTCGCCCGGATCTGGAGCTCAGAGTCTGCGACTCCCTCCTGATTGAAAACACCAATCGCGCCCTCCACCGCCAGCCTGCTCCGCGCACTCCGCACCTCAGAATTTGACTTCAGCACTGCGCCTCCTCTGAGTGTCCGTATGCGTTTCTCTTTCCTCCTAGTTGTAGGACTTCCACTCAGCCAGCGTTCCTGTGGTTCTGGGTGATGTCCCTTCCGTTTTTTGGTTTCACTTTTGAAGTAGTTGTTCAAAGCAGCAAACTCCGGCGTTAACCTATGCCGCCATCTTGGTTCTCTCTCAGTCTCTATATTTTTTAATTATTTTGTAATAGTAGGAAACAAATTATAAAGTTATATTTTTAAAGGATAGCTACAGAAAATGATTACAAACATATTAGAAATCCTAAACTTTCCAAATACAATAAAAGCTATTTTTCTAGAATGTTGGATACATTCTTATCAAATTGGAGTAATTAAGTTTGTCTTCACTAATTCTTCTCATCACTTGGGAGTCTTCCACATTTATCTAATAACAAGTATCTGAATACAGGTTACAAAGAGTCTCTATTGCAATGATCTGTCCTAGTATATACCCTTTAGAAAAAATATCAAGTTTTGCAGAAGTTCAGAAGATTGGAAATGTAAATATTATTCATTTAATGAAAAATGTAGTCATTAATCATGAGGTTGTTCTTTGGGGGGGAGTGATAAAAGGTATAAATAGAAAGACTTGTTTTTGAATTTAGCACTGCTAAATACTAACTATATAACCTTGGACTTAATTTTCTCAATTTTTAATTTATTCATCTGTAAAAAATACTTTCAAACAATTATTGGACATTTCTTTGTGCCTAGTATATTTGGCCAATTGAATGTGAATACACAGGAACATGCCATGTCTGACCAAAATCTTTAAATGAGCTACTTAGAAACTATATTTCTTTAACTTTTAATGCTTCCAGTAACTCCTGGATGGGAATGGCGGGGGGGGGGGGGGAGCTACACTAATAAAAGAGAAACATGCAAATTGGTGTCACTCCGCTACACCCACAAGCCACGCCCACCAGCCAATCAGGAGAAAGTATGCAAATTAACACAACCAAGAAGGTGGCGGCCACGGAGCTGGACCAAGCAGGAGGCTTGGGTTGCCCCCAGTGATGGAGGAAGCCAAGCTTTCCACCTGCCCTGGCCAGCCCTGGCCTCCACTCTAGGCTACAAAGTTTCAATTATAGAAGATAAATAAATCCCAGATACCTGCTTCCCTCCGCTCAAGGAGGTGCTGAAAAAAAAAGAAAAAAAAAGAGGGACTGGGAGCTTGGGTCGCCGGGGGCCGTAGCCAGCCTGCAAAAAGCCATCAGCCCCTCACCCAGGCTGGCCAGGCACCCCAATGGGGACCCCCACCCTGAAGGGGCTGTGGGCAGCCTGAAAACAGCCCTCAGCCTCTCACCCAGGCTGGACAGGCACCCCAGCGGTGGCCCCCACCTTGAAGGGGCTGTGGCCAGCCTGCAAACAGCTCTCAGCCCCTCACCCAGGCTGGACAGGCACCCCAGTGGTGGCCCCCACCCTGATCCAGGACACCCTTCAGGGCAAACCAGCCAGCCCCCACCTGTGCACCAGGCCTCGATTTATACTAATAAAAGGGTAATATGCTAATTAGACTGGGAGACGTTCCAGACGTTCTTCTGGACAAAGCCATGGTGGTGGGGCTGAGGTAGAGGCAGTTAGAGGCCAAGAGGGGAGGGAAGTTGTGGGTGATCAGGCTGGTGGGGAGAGGGGCCATTGGGGGCAAGCAGGCCATCAGTGGGGGTCAGTTGGAGGTGATCAGGACAGCGCAGGGGGCAGTTTGAAGTGAGCAGGCCAGCAGGGGGCCAGTTGGGGGTGAGCAGGCCAATGGCGAGGGAAGGTAGGGGCAAGCAGTCCAGCAGGGGGGGCAGTTGGGAGTGAGCAGACTGGCAGGGGAGGCAGTTGGGGGTGAGCACACTGGCATGGGAGGCAGTTGGGGGTGATCAGGCTGGTGGGGAGGGCATTTGGGGGCAAGCAGGCCGGTGGCGGGGGCCAGTTGGGGGCGAGCAGGCCGGCAGGCAGAGTGGTTAGCAGCAGGCAGGCAGGCAGGCAGGCAGGTGAGCAGTTAGGAGCCAGCAGTCCCAGATTGCAAGAGGGATGTCTGACTGCCGGTTTAGGCCCAATCCCTGTAAACTGGCAGTAGGACATCCTTCGAGGGGTCCCAGATTGGAGAGGGTGCAGGCCAGGCTGAGGAACACCCCCTCCCCCGAGCACAAATTTCATGCACCAGGCTACTAGTACTATATAATGAAAGCCTAATATGCTGTGTCTGGTCATCCAGTCGGGCATTCAACCAATCAAAGCATAATATGCTAATGATATATTAAGGCTGCTCAGCCCGGCCTGCACCTCCTTGCAATCTGGGATCCCTCAGGGGATGTCCGCCTAGGATCAGGCCTAAACCAGCAGGCGGACATTTCTCTCGCAATCCGGGACCACTGGTTCCTAACCACTTGCCTGCCTGCTTGCCTGATTGCCCCTAACCACTAACTGTTTGTATATCTTCTTGGAAGAGGTGTCTGTTCAAGTCCTCTGCCCATTTTTTAATTGGATTTTTACTTGATGTTGAGTTGTATAAGTTCTTTACATATTTTGGATATAAGCCTCTTGTTGAAACTTTTGCTTTGACATATCATCCTCATCCCCCCTCTCCCTGCTTTTAGTTGGTTGCCTTTTTGTATTGTTGTCAGTTTCTTTCTTTCTTCTTTTTGTTTTAATTCTCTCCCAAGGATATTTTTGTTGTTGTTGATTTTAGAAAAAAGAGGTTGATTTTAGAGGAGGGAGTGAGAGAGAGAAACATGGATATGAGAAACAAACATTGATCAGTTGCTTCTGGCATACACCCCAACCAGGATCGAACTAGCAACCTATTGGTCTACTGGATGATGCTCAAACCAACTGAGCAACCTGGCCAGGGCTGTTGTTGGTTTCTTTTGCTATGCAGAAGCTTTTTAGTTTGATATAGTCCTATTCATTTCTGTTTGCCTTTACTTCCCTTGCCTCTAGGGTAAAATTATTAAAATGTTCTCTATGACCAAAGTCCATAAGGTTAGTACCTATGTTTTCTTCTATTTATTGTTTCAGATCTTACATTTAGGTCTTTGATCCATTTTTAATTAATTTTTGTACAAGGGGGCAAACTGTAATCTAGTTTAATTCTTTTGCTTATAGATTTCAATTCTCCCAGCACCATTTATTGAAGAGAATTTCTTTTCCCCATTTTGGGTTTTTGGCTCTTTTGTAAAAAATTATTTGTCCATATACCTGTGGTTTTATTCAGGGTTCTCAATTATGTTCCACTGGTCTATGTGTCAACTCTTCTGCCAATACCATGCTGTTTTATCTTAGCTCTCTAGTATAATTTGAAGTCAAGTAATGTGGTACCTCTATCTTTGTTATTTTTTCTCAGGATTGCTTTGACTATTTGAAATCGTTTGTGGTTCCATACAAATCTGACAACTTTTTGTTATATTTCTTAAAAAATGACATTGGGATTTTAATGGGGATTGCATTAAATCTGTATATTGCTTTGGAAAATATGACCATTTTAATTATGTTGATTCTTCTAATCCATGGACATGGAATATCTTTACATTTCATTGTGTCTTTTTCAATCTCTATTTTTTTTATTTTTTTGTTAATCCTCACCTGAAGATATTTTTCCATTGATTTTTTAAAGAGAGTGGAAGGGATGGGAAGAGAGAAAGAAAAACTTCGATGAGAGAGACACACATTGATTGGTTGCTTCCCACACATACCCTGACCAGGGCTGGGGATGGAGCTTGCAATCAAGGTACATGCCCTTGACCAGAATCTAACCTGTCATCCTTCAGTCTGTGGGCTGATGCTCTGTCCCCTGAGCCAAATTGGCTAAGGCTCTTTTAATAATGCTTTTTAATTTTTAGTGTATAGGTCCTTCACATATTTAAGTTTATTCCTAGGTATTTTATCCTTTTGGTTACAATTGCAAAAAATAATTGTTCTTATCATTTCTTTTTCTGAAGTTTCATTGTAAGTATATATGAAAACAGTGGATTTTTGTTCATTGAATAAGAATGGGCATCCTTCTCTTGCTCCTGATTTTAAAGGAAAAGCTTTCAGTTTTTCATCATTGAGTATGATATTAGCTGAGGATTTGTGTTATATGGCCTTTATTATGTTGAGATACTTTCCTTCTATACACACTTTATTGAGTGTTTTAATCATAACTGGATGATGTATCTTATCGAATGCTTTTGCAACATCTATGGATAAGATCATATGATCTTTATCCTTTTCTTTTTTTGTTTGTTAAAGTGGAGTATTACATTGATTGATTTGTGCATGTTGAATCATCCTTGTGCCCTTGTAATGAACGTCATTTGATAGTGATGTGTTATTTTTTTATGTATTGTTGTATTTGATTTGCTAGTATTTTATTTAACAACTTTGCATCTGTATTCATCAGAGATACTGGTCTGTAGTTTTCTTTTGGTGTGTTACTCTTGCCAGGTTTTAGTATCGGGTTATATTGGCCTCATAAAATGTGTTAGGATGCATTGCCTCTTCTTCAATTTTTTTGGAAGAGTTTTAGAAGGATAGGTATTAAATCTCTGAATGTTTGGTAGAATTCATTAGTGAAGCCATCTGGTTCTAAACGAGTTTTCTGATGGTTGTTTCAATTTCTCACTGTTTATCAAACTATTTAGATTTCCCATTTCTTTATGATTCAGTCTAGGAAGATTATATAGTTCTCAGAACTTATCCATTTCTTCTGGGTTATTTACTGAATTTGTTGACATTTGGTCTTTTCATAGTATTCTAGTATGACCTTTGTATATCTGTGATGTCTATGGTAACTTCTCCTCTTTCATTTCTGATTTTGTTTATATGAGTCTTTTCTATTTTTTTCCTAGTGAGTCTAGCCAGCAGTTTTTAAATTTTATTAATACTTTCAAAGAACCAGCTCTTTGTTTTATTAATTTTTGTATAGTCTTTTTATTCTCTATTTCATTAAATTATACTCTAATTTTTATTATTTCCTTTCTTCTGCTGACTTTGGATTACTTTTGTTCTTTTATCTAGTTCTTTTTTTGTTGTTGTTGTTGTTTTGTTTTGTTTTTATGTAATACTAGAGGCCCGATGCACAAAAATTTGGGCACTGGGGAGGGGGGGTCCATCAGCCTGGCCTGTGCCCTCTCGCAGTCTGGGGCCCCTCGGGAGATAACGACCTGCTGGCTTAGGCCTGCTCCCGGGTGGCAGAGGGCAGGCCCAATCCCTAGGTGCAGCTCCTGGTCAGGCTCAGAGCAGGGCCGAGTGGGGAGTTGGGGCGCCACCCTCTGTCATGCACAGAGCAGGGTAGATTGGGAGGTTGCGATGCCACCCTCAGTCACGCTCAAGGTAGGGCCGATTGGGGGGTTGGGGCACCGCCCTCTGTCACACTCAAGGCAGGGTCGATGGGGAGCTTGCAGCGCCACCCCCTGTCACACAGAGAGCAGGGCCCATCAGGGGGTTGGGGCGCTGCCCCTGCCACTCACAGAGCAGGGCCGATCAGGGGGTTGGCGCGCCACACCCTGTCACACTCAGGGCAGGGCCGATGGGGAGGTTATGGCTCTACCCCATCACACACAGAGCAGGGCCAGTGCGGGGAGGGCATTGGGGCACTGCACCCTGTCACACACAGAGCCTCAGGGCGATCAGGGGGTTGGGGAGCTCCCCCCATCAGGCACAGAGCAGGGCTGATCAGGGGGTTGGGGCTCCTTCCCCTGTCACGAACAGAGCAGGACGGATAGTGAGGTTGTGGCCCTGCCCCGTCACACACAGATCGGCAGGGCAATCAGGAAGTTTGGGCGCTGCCCCCTGTCAAGCTGATTCTGGTGCTGGGAGGCCTCACGGCTCCGCTGATCCTGGTGCTGGGAGGCATATTACCCTTTTCCTATATAGGATAGAGGCCTGGTGCATGGGTGGGGGCTGGCTGGTTTGCCCTGAAGGGTGTCCTGGATCAGGGTCAGGATCCCCACTGGGGTGTTTGGCCAGCCTGGGTGAGGGGATGATGGCTGTTTGCAGCTGGTCACACACCCTTCAGGGTGGGCATCCCCACTGGGGTGCCTGGCCAGTCTGGGTGAGGGGCTGAGGGCTGTGTTCAGGGTGGCAGGTGACTGAAGCTCCCAACTGCTCCTTTTTTTCTTTTTTTTATTCTGGGCCAGCTTTAGCTCTGGCTCCAGCTCTGAGGCCTCTGCTACTGAAAGCAGGTATCTGGTTTGTTTGGGTTCTATAATCGAAACACTGTATCAACTCCAGCTCTGAGATCCTGGCTGGCTGAAAGCAGGTTTCTAGGGTTTTGTTTAACTTCTATATTTGTAACAATGTTTCAAACTGCAAGCTCAGAGGCCGGCAAGGCAGGAGGGGAACGTTGGTTTCCTCCGTCACTGAAGCAAGCAAGCAAGCCTCATGTTAGCTTCAAGCTGCCTGGCTGCTGGCCACCATCTTGGCTGGCAGTTAATTTGCATATCGCCTTGATTAGCCAATGGGAAGGGTAGTGGACGTACGGCTAATTACCATGTTTCTCTTTTATTAGATAGGATTTGAATGTTTATTTGGGATTTACTAGTATCTTGTTTCTTGAGATAGGCCTGCAATCTCTCAGGTGTATTTATACATTGAGCAGGGACTCTTTAAAAATCAATGTATCTGATATTATAGCCTTTTTTTCCTTATTTATGTTGCTTAGTAGAAAGAGCCTAAGCTTTAGGTTACACCAGCTATTTTGAACCAGTATGTTGCAAGAGGTACTATGTGTGCCACAAAAATTTTTACAACATGCGATACCTGATGATTTAGTTGGGAGCAGACAGCTTTTCCCTTAGATTATTTAGAAATTTAAAAATGACAACAGCCAAAACAACAAGAGTCATCCAGTATTAATGAATCAAATTTATACCTACTTTTTTGTTAGATTGTCAAGAAACATTTTTTTTGGTGGTCTGAAATGAAATGAAAAGGGTCAAAAATCCTTGGGTTTGACAGACTTAACACTTGTAGATAAGTCATCTGTCTTGTTAGATGTCAGCTTTATCATCACTGCCTCTGGAAAGCCTGACAGCATTCCTGGTAAATGTTTCTATGGATTTCTGTACTTCCTCTACCAAATAATTTGTTTCACATTATTATTAAAATTTATTTAATGAATAGCTTTTATGTTAAGTTGTAAACTTTATGAGAGCAAAGGTGAGTTCTAATTTACCACCATGTATTTAGCAGTGTCTGAAATAGTTAGTACTCAATAAATCTTTGTTGAATAAACAAGTAATTTCTTGTATCCATGTATTTGTGTGCCCATCTTTTCCAAAAGGCCATCAGTTTTAACTGACTTTTACAGCTACCATACCAAAGAGCAGAAAAGTAATTTTTTTTAAAAAAAAAGTCAGCAACTATCCAAGATGGCTACCGACAGGATGGCAGGCTGCAAGATAGTATGTGAGTGAGAGAGTGAAAGGAGAGTATATGGATGTGTGGGGAGTGTCTGTATTTGTGATTCAGGGACAGCTATATTCCACAGGACTGTTGGGGACTGGCAGACCAGGCTCCCCTGGCCGGGCAGCCTCTACTGCTGCTGAACTCTCTCCTGGAGTGGCTGGCACTACCACAGAGACTGCACCATCTTGAAGGGGAGACCGGCTGTGATCAGAAACCCAGCCTTACCTTCAACCGAGGAGACCTTGGATACCTCCCAAGACCCTACAACCGTAACACCCAGGGAAAAGCTACCTCAGCTGCAAACCCACAAACACCAAGACTCCAGCCTACGTGACAGCAAGCCCCTAAAAAGTCATTCCGGGCATGGGGACAAAGTGGTGCCGAATACGCAGACGGGCCCTGTGCCTGCTCACAGAGCAGGAATAGTTGAAGGAATAGTTGAATCGAATAACATACACCTGGAATTAGTGAATTAAACACAGCTGGTGAGCAATCCCAGGATGGAAAGGTCAGATATCACCTAAAGAAAGCTCTGTCCTCTCAGATTTCTCTGGGTTTTTTTTGTATGGGTGTTTGTTGTTTGCATTTTTGGATAAGTTGTTTTTTTGGAGTTTTCTCCCCACATACCTATATTATTCCCCTTCTTTTTTCTTCTCTTTCTTTTCTCTCTTACATTTTTTAATTTTCTCAATATCATTTTGGACTATAGTCTATCCCCTAATTCTCTTTTCTTTGGTGGTCCCCTTTATTTGGGGTTACTAGGATCATGAATACATTTGTGTTTGGTGCCCTGTGCATTGTGTCTTATTGTGTCGTATTTTCTGCCTTTAAGTCAATGCAGAAGAGATAGAGCTACATAAGCAGACACACTGAGAGGAGTGATCATGGGGAGACAATGAAACAGCCCGCATACAAAAAATAGGAGGAATCACCAGAAAAGGAAGTAAATGAAATGGAGGCAAGCAACATGTCAGAGAAAGAATTCAGAGCAATGGTCATAAGGATACTAAAAAGGATGGAAGACAAATTCAATAGTATATGTAAGAACCAAAAGGAAATGAAGAAGAACCAAGAAGAAAAGAAAAATGACATCACTGCAATAAAGAAATCAATGGAAAGCATCAAGAGTAGACTAGAAGAAGGAGAGAACTGCATCAGTGAGCTAGAAGACAAGGTAGGAAAAAATATCCAAGCAGAGCAGCATCTAGAACAATCAAAAAAACGTAAAAAAACAGGAGGAAAGCCTAAGGGAACTTTGGGACAACACAAAACAAAACAACCACATAATATGGGTGCCAGAAGGAGAGCAAACTAAGCAAGGAATAGAAAACCTATTTAAAGAATTAATGACAGACACTTCACTGATATTGGGAAGAAAAACTCACAGAAGTCCAAGAAGCTCGCAGAGTCCAAGCAGGATGAACCCAAAAAAGACCGAAACCAAGACACATTATAATTTAATTGGCAAAAAACAAAGACAAAGTAAGAATCTTAAAGGCTGCCAGAGAGAGAGAGAGAAAGTTACCTACAAGGGATCTCCCATCAGACTATTGACTGATTTCTCAACAGAAACACATCAGGCCAGAAGGGAATGGAATGAAATATACAAAGTCATGCAAAGCAGGGTTTGAATCCAAGAATACTGTACCCAACAAGGCTATCAATTAAAGTTGAGAGAAAAATCAGGAGCTTCACAGACACAAACAAAAAAAACAAAAGGAATTTATTACCACCAAACCAGCAATGTAAGAAATGCTAAAGCGTCTGCTGTAAAAAGAAGAAATAGGAAAGGAAGAAGGAACACAGCATAAAGAATAAAAACAGTGACAAACAAGTACCTATCAATAATAACTTTAAATGTAAATGGATTAAATACCCCAATCAAAAGACATAGGGTATCTGAGTGGATAAGAAAACATGACCCATATATCTGCTTTCTACAAGAGACCCACCTCAGAACAAAGGACTCACACAGACTGATGGTGAAGAGATGGAAAAAGGTTTTTCAGGCAAACGGAAATGAAAAGAAAGCTGGTGTAGCAATATTTACTTGACAAATTACACCTCAAAGTGAAGGCCATAACAAGAAATAAGGAAGGCCACTTATAATACTAAAGGCAGCAATTCAACAAGAAGATATAACTCTGGTAAACATATATGAACCCAATACAAGGGCACCAAAATACATAACACAACTTCTGGAGGATATCAAGGAAGAGATTGACAACAATACAGTTGTAGTAAAGGACTTTAATACCCCACTAACACCACTGGACAAATCCTCTAAACAAAAAATCAGCAAAGAAACATCAATCCTAAATAACTCACTAGATAAGATGGAACTAATTAACATCTTCAGAACATTGCACCCCAAAGCCACAGAATACACATTCTTCTCAAGTGCAGATGGGACATTTTCAAAGATAGACCACATATTGGGACACAGGCAGTCTCTTCAAAATCAAGAAGATAGAAATCATATCAAGCATCGTCTCAGATCACAATGGCATAAAACTAGAAATCAACTACAATAAAAAAAAAAATCAAACACCTGGAGGCTAAATAGCATGCAAGTAAACAATGACTGGGTTACCAGAGAGATGAAAGAAGAAATAAAAAACATCATGGCAACAAACGACAATGAAAACACAACAATCCAAAATCTATGGGACACAGTGAAAGCAGTTGAGAGGGAAGTTCATAGCTCTACAGGCCTACATAAAAAAAAAAAACAAGAAAAAATGGTAATACATTATCTAATCCTACAATTCAAAGAGTTAGAAAGAGAACAACAAGAAAATCCCAGTGAGCCCTACCTGGTTTGGCTCAGTGGATAGAGCGTCAGGCTCTGGACTGAGGGTCCCAGGTTCGATTCTGGTCAAGGGCATGTACCTTGGTTGTGGGCACATCCCCAGTAGGAAGTGTGCAAGAGGCAGCTGAATTGATGTTTCTCTCTCACCAATGTTACTAACTCTCTATCCCTTTCCCGCTCTCTCCCTTCCTCTCTGTAAAATATCAATAAAATATATTTTTTTAAAAAAGAAAGAAAATCCCAGTGAAAGCAGAAGGAAGGAAATAATAAAGACCAGAGCTGAAATAAATGACATAGAGTCCAAAACAAACAAACAAACAAAACACTACAAAAGATCAATAAAACCAAGAGCTGGTTCACTGAAAAATAAACAAGATTGATGAATTACTAGCCAGACTCACCAAGAAACAAAAAAAGAGGACCCAACTAAGCAAAATCAGAAATGAAAGAGGTGAAGTAACAACCAATCACACAGAAATACAAACGATTTTTGAAAAAATACTATGAATAACTCTATTCCAACAAAATGGACAACCTAGATGAAATGGATATATTCTTAGAAGAATACAAGCTCCCAAACTTCAATTAAGAAGAATAAAAAAACCTGAATAGGCCAATAACTACCAAAAAATTGAAGCAGCGATCAAAAATCTTCAAGCAAACAAAAGCCCTGGTCCAAACGGTTTTACAGGGGAGTTCTACCAAGCATTCAAAGAACTAAAACCTATCCTCCTCAGACTATTCCAAAAAATTCAAGAGGAAGGCACACTTCCAAGCTCTTTCTATGAAGCCATCATTACCCTAATCCCAAAATCAGATAAAGACACCACAAAAAAAGAGAACTAGAGGCCAATATCCTTGATTAATATTGATGTTAAAATCCTCAACAAAATTTTAGCAAATCAGATTCAGCATTACATTAGAAAGATCATACACCATGACCAAGTGGAATTTATTCCAGGGATGCAAGGATGGTACAATATCTGCCAATCAAGAAATGTGATACATCACATAAACAAACTGAGAGACAAAAATCACATAATCATATCATTTGATACAGAAACAGCATTTGACAAAATCCAACACCCTTTCTTGATAAAAACTCTCAGCAAAGTGGGAATAGAGGGATCATACCTCAACATAATAAAGGCCTTATATGACAAACCCACAGCCAACATACTCAATGGGCAAAAACTAAACTAATTTCCCCTAAGTACAGGAACAAGACAGGGGTGCCCACTTTCAACACTCCTGTTCGATATAGTACTGGAAGTACTAGCCATAGCGATCAGACAACAACAAGAAATAAAAGGCATTCAAATTGGAAAAGAAATACTAAAACTGTCCTTACTCCCAGAAAACATGATACTATCCATAGAAAACCCCAAATACTCCATCAAAAAAAACATTAGACCTAATAGATAAATTTGGCAATGTGGCAGGGTACAAAATTAACACTCAGAAATCTATGGCCTTTTTTATACACCAATAATGAACTCACAGAAAGAGAAATGAAAAATAAAATCCCATTTACCATTGCACCAAAAAAAAAAAAAATTAAGATACCTAAGAATATGCTTAACTAAGGACATAAAAGACCTGTACTCAGAAAACTACAGGACATTGTAAAAAGAGTTAGAGGAAGACATAAACAAATGGAAGAACATACCATGTTCACGGATTGGTAGAATCAACATCATTAAAATGTCCATACCACCCAAAACAATCTACAGATTCAATGCAATCCCCATTAAAATACCAATGGCATATTTCAAAGATTTAGAACAAACTCTCCAAAAATTCATGTGGAATAAAAAAAGACTCTGAATAGCTACAGCAATCCTGAGAAAGAAGAAAAAAGTTGGAGGGATCACAATACCAGACATCAAGCTTTATTACCAAGCCACGGTTCTCAAAACTGCCTGGTACTGGCACAAGAACAAACATATAGACCAATGGAATAGAACAGTGAACCCAGAAATTGACCCAAGCTATTATTCTCAGTTAATATTTGACAAAGGAGGCAAGAGCATACAATGGAGTCAAGACAGTCTCGTCCATAAATGGTGCTGGGAAATTTGGTCAGATACATGCAAAAAAAAAAAAAAGAAAGAAAGAAACTAGATCACCAGCTTACACCATACACAAAAACAAACTCAAAATGACTACAGGACTTAAATGTAAGACGGGAAACAATAAAAATCCTACAAGAGTCCATAGGCAGCAAAATAGCAGACATATGTCATAGCAATATCTTTACAGACACAGCTCCTAGGGCAATGGAGACTAAGGAGAAAATAATCAAATGGGACTGCATAAAAATAAAAAGCTTCTGCACAGCAAAAGAAACCATCAACAAAACAACAAGAAAGCGCACTGCATGGGAGAACATATTTGCCAATGCTATTTCAGATAAGGGCTTAATCTCCAAAATTTACAGAGAACTCATACAACTTAACAAAAGGAAGATAAATGATCTAATTAAAAAATGGACAAAGGATTTAAATAGATACTTTTTGAAAGAGGACATACAGAAGGCCGAGAGACATATGAAAACATGCTCAAAGTCACTAATCATCTGAGACATGCAAATCAAAACAACAATGAGATACCATCTCACACCAGTCTGAATGGTGATCATCAACAAACAACAAGTGCTGGCGAGGATATGGAGTAAAAGGAACCCTCATGCACTGCTGATGGGAATGCAGACTGGTGCAGCTACTGTCGAGAACAGCATGTAGTTTCCTCACGAAGTTAAAAATGGAACTCCCATTTGACCCAGTGATCCCACTTCTAGGAATATATCCCAAGGAACCAGAAACACCAGTCAGAAAGGATATATGCATCCCTATGTTCATAGCAGCACAATTTACCATAACTAAGATTTGGAAACAGCCTAAATGCCCATCAGCAGATGAGTGAATTAGAAAACTGTGGTACATCTACACGATAGAATACCATGCTGCTGTAAAAAAGAAGGAGCTTTTACCATTTGCAATAGCATGGATGGAACTGGAGAGCATTATGCTAAACGAAATAAGCCAGTTGGAGAAAGATAAATATCACATGATCTCTCTCTATGTGGGATATAATGATCAACATAATTTGATGAACAAGAATAGATCCAGAGACAAATGGCAGGGAGAGGGGAGGGTAAGAGAGCAACCAAAGGACTTGTATGCATGCATATTAGCATAACCAATGGACACAGACACTGGGGCGGTGGGGGCTTGACTGGGGTGGAAATGGCTGGGAGGAGGGATCAACTGGGGGGAAAAAAGACATATGTAAAACCTTAGACAACAAAAAAATGTAAAAAAAATTAAAATACACGTTCACACATAAAAACTATAAAAAAAAGAGAGAGAGAGAGAAATGCCAGCTCTGGAGCCAGAGTGCAGGGTTCAAAGCCAAGTTCTGCCACTCACTAGCTTTGTTACTATAAACAAATTACTTCATCTCTCTGTACCTCACTTGCCTCATCTGTAAAACCAGAAATAATAATACTTTGAACTCATTGTATTGTATAAATTTATATGTGTAAAACACTTTTTAAAGTGTCTGGTTCATGGTAAGTGATGAATTAATGGATAGCTATTATTGTGTGACAAGTAAGTGAGTAAATAAAAGAACAATGACTCTATAAAAACTGAGAAAATTAAGATAATCTTTGCTCTGCCTCTGTACTGTTTTGATCAAGTGATAAGAATGTTAAATAATGGCAACTATTTTAAGTATTAAAATCTTGAAAATGGGAAGCCTCAGTGGCCACAAGAAACTGTTTGTGTTTCTGTGTGTTATTGTTCCCCTTCGGAGAAGAGTGACAAGGCCAGAAAAATATGTAGTTAGATTTTTCTTTCTTTTTGGAATGTTTATTTTACATTTTAACCTCTTCTACAATACTGGATTATTTTACATATATAGTTTTGATAGCTTAAAATTTTTTTTTTTTTTTTATTATTGCTTAAAGTATTACAAAGGGTATTACATATGTGTCCATTTTATCCCCCCGCCCTAGACAATCCCCTAGCCTCCCCTATCCCCCAATGTCTTATGTCCACTGGTTATGCTTCTATGCATGCATACAAGTCCTTTAGTTGATCTCTTACCCCCCTACCTCCTGCCCCGCAACCCTCCCCGGCCTTCCTGCTGCAGTTTGACAATCTGTTTGAGGCAGCTCTGCCTCTGTATCTATTATTGTTCAAAAGTTTATAATGGTCTCTATTATCCATGAATGAGTGAGATCATGTGGTATTTTTCTTTCATTGACTGGCTTATTTCACTTAGCATAATGCTCTCCAGTTCCATCCATGACGTTGCAAATGGTAAGAGTTCCTTCCTTTTTAGAGCAGCATAGTATTCCATCGTGTAGATGTACCACAGTTTTCTAATCCATTCATCTACTGATGGGCACTTAGGCTGTTTCCAGATCTTAGCTATGGTGAATTGTGCTGCTATGAACATAGGGGTGCATATATCCTTTCTGATTGGTGTTTCTGGTTTCTTGGGATATATTCCTAGAAGTGGGATCACAGGGTCAAATGGGAGTTCCATTTTCAGTTTTTTAAGGAAACTCCATACTGTCTTCCATAGTGGCTGCACCAGTCTGCATTCCCACCAGCAGTGCACAAGTGTTCCTTTTTCTCCACATCCTCTCCAGCACTTGTCGTTTGCTGATTTGTTGATGATAGCCAGTCTGACAGGTGTGAGATGGTACCTCATTGTTGTTTTGATTTGCATCTCTCGGATGATTAGTGACTTTGAGCATGTTTTCATATGTCTCTTGGCTTTCTGAATGTCCTCTTTTGAAAGGTGTCTATTTAGGTCCTTTGCCCATTTTTTGATTGGATTGTTTATCTTCCTTTTGTTAAGTTGTATGAGTTCCCTATAAATTTTGGAGATTAGGCCCTTATCGGATATGACATTGGCAAATATGTTTTCCCACACAGTGGGTTTTCTCGTTGTTTTGTTGATGGTTTCTTTTGCTGTGCAGAAGCTTTTTATTTTGATGTAGTCCCATTTGTTCATTTTCTCTTTCGTTTCAAGTGCCCTAGGAGCTGTATCAGTGAAGAAATTGCTTCGGCATATGTCTGAGATTTTGTTGCCTTTGGATTCTTCTAGAATTTTTATAGTTTCCTGTCGTACATTTAAGTCCTTTATCCATTTTGAGTTTATTTTTGTGTATGGTGTAAGTTGGTGGTCTAGTTTCATTTTCTTGCATATATCTGTCCAATTTTCCCAGCACCATTTATTGAAGAGACTATCTTGGCTCCATTGTATGTTCTTGCCTCCTTTGTCAAATATTAATTGAGCATATTGGTTCGGGCCGATTTCTGGGCTCTCTATTCTATTCCATTGATCTATATGCCTATTCTTGTGCCAGTACCAGGCAGTTTTGAGAACAGTGGCTTTGTAATACATCTTGATATCTGGTATTGAGATCCCACCTACTTTGGTCTTTTTCAGGATTGCTGCAGCTATTCGAGGTCTTTTTTTATTCCAGATGAATTTTTGGAGAGTTCGTTCTAGATCTCTGAAGTATGCCGTTGGTATTTTAATGGGGAGTGCGTTGAATTTATAGATTGCTTTGGGTAGTATGGACATTTTAATGATGTTGATTCTACCAATCCATGAACACGGTATGTTCTTCCATCTGTTTATGTCTTCCTCTATATCTTTTTTCAACGTCCTGTAGTTTTCTGAGTAGAGGTCTTTTACCTCTTTAGTTAAGTTTATTCCTAGGTAGCTTAATTTTTTTGGTGCGATGGTAAACGGGATTGTTTTTATAATCTCTCTTTCTGAAAGTTCACTATTGGTGTATAGAAATGCCTCGGATTTCTTGGGGTTAATTTTGTATCCTGCTACATTGCCAAATTCATGTATTAAGTCCAGTAGCTTTTTGATGGAGTCTCTAGGGTTTTGTATGTATAATATCATGTCGTCTGCAAATAAGGACAGTTTTACTTCCTCTTTTCCAATTTGGATGCCTTTTATTTCTTCTTCTTGCCGAATTGCAATGGCTAACACTTCCAGTACTATGTTGAACAGGAGTGGTGAGAGGGGGCATCCCTGTCTTGTTCCTGTTCTTAGGGGAAATGGTGTTAGTTTTTGTCCATTGAGTATGATGTTGGCTGTGGGCCTGTCATATATGGCTTTTATTATGTTGAGGTATGATCCTTCTACTCCCACCTTGCTGAGAGCTTTTATCAAAAATGGGTGTTGAATTTTGTCAAATGCTTTTTCTGCATCAATTGATATGACCATGTGGTTTTTTTCTTTCAATTTGTTTATGTGATGTATCACGTTTATTGATTTGCGGATATTGTACCATCCTTGCATCCCTGGGATAAATCCTACTTGGTCATGGTGTATGATCTTTCTGATGTACTGCTGGATCCGATTTGCTAAGATTTTGTTGAGGATTTTGGCATCTATGTTCATGAGGGATATTGGCCTGTAATTCTCTTTCATTGTGTTGTCTTTACCTGGTTTTGGTATTAGGGTGATGCTGGTTTCATAGAATGAGCTTGGAAGTGTTCCTTCCTCTTGAATTTTTTGTAGTAGTCTGAGGAGGATAGGTTTTAGTTCTTCCTTGAATGTTTGGTAAAACTCACCTGTGAAGCCGTCTGGTCCTGGGCTTTTGTTTGCTGGAAGCTTTTTGATGACTGCTTCAATTTCTTCCATAGTTATTGGCCTGTTGAGATTTTTAGATTCTTCCTGATTGAGTTTTGGAATGTTGTATTTTTCTAGGAATTTGTCCATTTCCTCCAGGTTGTCTAGTTTGTTGGAGTAGAGCTGTCCATAGTATTTTTTAACAATCATTTGTATTTCTGTGGGGTCTGTTGTTATTTCGCCTCTATCGTTTCTGATTTTGTTTATTTGGGTCCTCTCTCTTTGCTTCTTGGTGAGTCTGGCTAGAGGTTTGTCAATCTTGTTTATCCTTTCAAAGAACCAGCTCTTGGTTTCATTGATTTTCTGTATTGTTTTTTTGGTCTCTATGTCATTTATTTCTGCTCTAATCTTTATTATCTCCTTCCTTCTGCTCACTCTGGGGTTTTCTTGTTGCTCTCTTTCTAATTCTTTGAGTTGTAGAATTAGATGATTTACTACCATTTTTTCTTGTTTGTTGAGATAGGCCTGTAGAGCTATAAACTTCCCTCTCAGGACTGCTTTCATTGTGTCCCATAGGTTTTGGATTGTTGTGTTTTCATTGTCATTAGTTTCCAGGATGTTTCGAATTTCTTCTTTGATTTCATTGGTAACCCAATCAATATTTAATAGCATGCTATTCAGCTTCCAGGTGTTTGAGTATTTTGGGTTGTTTTTATTGTAGTTTATTTCTAATATTATGCCATCGTGGTCTGCGAAGACGCTTTTTATGATTTCAATTTTCTTGAATTTGGGGATACTTTGCTTGTGACCCAATATATGGTCTATTTTTGAATATGTCCTATGAGCATTTGAGTAGAATGTATATTCCCTGGCTTTCGGGTGAAGTGTTCTGAAGATGTCTATTAAGTCCATCTGCTCTAGTGAGTCATTTAGGATTGCTATATCTTTGCTGATTATTTGTCTAGAGGACTTATCCAGTGCTGTCAGTGGTGTATTAAAGTCCCCTACTATGATTGTATTGTTGTTGATGTCTCCTTTGATATCTTCCAGGAGTGTTTTTATGAATTTGGGTGCTCCTGCATTGGGTGCATATATGTTTACCAGGATTATATCTTCTTGTTGTATTGATCCCTTTAGTATTATGAAGTGGCCTTCCTTATCTCTTGTTATGGCCTTCACTTTGAGGTCTATTTTGTCCGATATAAGTATTGCTACCCCAGCTTTCTTTTCCTTTCCATTTGCCTGAAAGATATTTTTCCATCCATTCACTTTCAGTCTGTGTGAGTCCCTTCTAATGAGGTGGGTTTCTTGTAGACAGCAGATGTATGGGTCATGTTTTTTTATCCATTCAGCCACTCGATGTCTTTTGTTTGGAGCATTTAGTCCGTTTACGTTTAAAGTTATTATTGAAAGGTACTTGTTTGTAGGCATTTCTGTTTTTGTGTGGCTGTTTTCTTTCTGAGCTTTTTATTTCTTATTTTTATACCAGTCCCTTTAGCATTCCTTGCATTGCTGGCTTGGTGGTGATAAACTCCCTTAGCCTTTTTTTGTCTGTGAAGCTTCTTATTTCCCCTTCAAGTTTGAATGATAGCCTTGCTGGATAGAGTATTCTTGGATTCAGTCCTTTGCTTTGCATCACTTTGTAAATTTCCGTCCATTCTTTTCTGGCCTGATGTGTTTCTGTTGAGAAATCATTTGACAATCTAATGGGAGATCCCTTGTATGTAACTTTCCGTCTCTCTCTTGCAGCCTGTAAGATTCTCTCTTTGTCCTGAACATTTGCCATGGTAATTATGATGTGTCTTGGTGTGGGTCTTTTTGGGTTCACCTTGTTTGGGACTCTCTGGGCTTGTGTGACTTTTTTCTTCCCCACCTCAGGGAAGTTTTCTGATATTATTTCTTCTAATAGGTTTTCTAATCCTTGTTCATCCTTCTGTTGTTCTGGTACCCCTATTATTCGTATGTTGTTTCGTTTCATGTTGTCCCAAAGCTCCCTTAGGCTCTCCTCCTGTCTTTTCATTTTTTTCTCCAATTGCAGTACATTTTGGGTGTGTTTTGCTTCCTTGTCTTCTAAATCACTAATTCGGTCCTCCGCTTCTCCTAGTCTACTGTTGATACTTTCAATGGAGTTTTTCATTGCAGCTATATCACTCTTCATATCTTCTTGGGTCTTACTTAAGTTGTTGATTTTTTCATCTGTTTCTTCTAGCTTCTTCCATATGTTATCGATTTTTTCATCTGTTTCTTCTAGCTTCTTCCATATGTTATCGATTTTTTCATCTGTTTCTTCTTGCTTCTTGCTGAGGTTGTCGATTTTTTCCTCCATCCGGTTTATGCACTCTAGGACCCTTATTCTGAATTCTTTTTCTGTCATGTTGCATGCCTCTGTATTACTTAGCTGCTTTTCTGGAGAGTCCTCCTTCTCTTTCCTTTGGGGGTTTCTTTGTCTACCCATGTTTGATCTCACTGACATATCTAGACGTTGAGTCGTTCAGTGGCTGCTCCCTTGGTGGCAGTGACTCCTTGGTCTGCGGTTCCTCTTCGGGCGGTTGCGGTAGCAGCTGCTCTTCAGTTGGCAGCAACTCCTCTGGTGGGTGCTGTTCACAGCTGTGGTGGCTCTTCTGGCTGGTGGGGCGAGGTTTCACGTACAGCTGCTGTTCCTCAGCAGAGGGTGTGGTGCTCAGGAGGTTGCTGTTGCTTGGATCTGCTGTGTTGATTTAAAGGCACAAGATACAACACAACAAGGCACCACGTACCAGGCACTATACACAAATATATTCACGATATTAATAACCCCAAATAAAGGTGAGCACCTGAATTAAGAGAATTAGGGGATAAGGAAAAGGAAGAGAAAAAGAGAAAAGAGAAAAAAGAAAAGAAAATTAGGGACCAAAAAAGGAGTGCAAAAATGAAAGTGGGAAAAAGGAGGGGGGAAAGTAAAAGCGAGAAAAGAAAGGAAAAGAAAAAAAAAAGAGCGAAAAGAGAGAATGAAGTGGAAGAGGGGAAGAGACTTTTTATATGAGGAGAATACTCCTATAGAACAGCCATTAATCCCAACAAATTCCAGCAACAGCTCCCTGGAGATAAATGCAAACTAGAAACAACCAATAATATAACGATGAAAATAGAATGGAGAACACTAATCCCAAAATAAAATAAAGAGAAAATAAAATGGCACTTTAAAAAAAATGGTAAAATGGTAGCAGCAATAATACTGGTTAAAAATAAGAAGGTAGTAATTAAAAGGGTAAAATCAGGTGATGGAAAAAAGAAGAAAAAAAAAAAGAAGAAGAGGAAAAGAAAAAAAAAGAAAAAAAAATTGGTTTCTTAGTTAAAAGGTGAAAAAAAAAAATATTGCAGTAGTGAAGGTCCTTCGGTTCTTCTATTCTTCAGTGTGGCTCGCCTTAGACCTGCCAGGTATTCAGGAGAGTGTTGAGTTTCCCTGCGATACACTGTTCCTCTGTGTTGTAAACCACAGTCCTTATTTTAAAGCAAGCCGCATTTGTTTCCCAGATTGCCTTATTTTGTGTTTAGCAAAGAGTCAGTTTGTGGGTCAGCCTCTGGGTGGCAGTGTTCTGGGGTTGGCCTCTGAGGCTACAGGGCCTCTCTGTCCAGTGGAAGTTCACTGCCCAGAGCTGGCTGCGTAAGAGTTACCAGTGCTGTGTTGTTGCTGGGATTGAAAATCCCTCTATAGGCCAGACCCTGTTAACTCCCAGGGACTGATCAGGTTATTTTAATCCTTGATCTCCTACAGGGTGGAATCTGGGTGTGGCTGTGCTCCTTGCCTGGGGGCTGGGGGGAGGAGTCTCACTCTCCGGAGAGAATGGCTGCCTCAGACGTGGGCTCAGGGGTGTCTCAGCACTCAATTCGCTGCCACCTCTCCCGGCCCCCCTTCTCTCCTCAGTCTCTCCCCAGATTCCACTCCTCCGCACACTCTCCCTCTCTTCAGCACAGGTGAGTGTCTGTATCCGAAATGTCCCATGAAGAGGGTTCAGTGAAAACAAACAAACAAACGCCGGCCGCGGAAACGGGGAAGGCTTGGTTTCTGTAAGCTTCTTCTCTTACCGGGACTGCATGGTCTGGTCAGCTCTTCAGGCTGCCCCCTTTAGGCTCAGTCCTCTGTGATCACAGACCGAGCTCTCAATTCCCCCGGCAGCGCCAGGAATCCCGCGGTTCTCCTTTCCCCCGTCAGGGGCTGTGCCTGTCCCAAGGGACGCGGCTGTCTGCCACGCGGTCTCCCTCCGACTCTCTGGGCTCAGAGGTCTGGCAAACTTTCCTGCCCAAATCCCTGGTTTTTTTTACCTTTCCAGGGGAGTTCTGCTCTTCCCGGCTGTAAACCGTCTCTCGCCAGCTGAGGAATTTCGCCAATTCGGGGTGGATGTTACTAGTTTCAGCTGCTCACTCCATTTCTGATAGCTTAAAATTTTTGTAACTACAAAATAACTAAATAAGAATTTTTCCTCAGACTTGATAGCTCCTGGGGAAATAATCTCTGATTTTCCAAATATGTTTTATGTTTCTGGGTCTTTATCCATTACTTACTTTCTGTAGTTTATATATTATTCAAATAGTTTCTTCATTTCTTTATTTTGTGACAATAAATTTTTTAAATGCTATCCTTGTAGTCATTCTCAAAGATTGCTATCCTATCTAATAAAAGAAAAACATGGTAATTAGCATACGACCGCTACCCTTCCCATTGGCTAATCAGGGCAATATGCAAATTAACTGCCAGTCAAGATGGCAGCCAGCAGCCAGGCAGCTGGAAGCAAACATGAGGCTTTCTTGCTTCAGTGACGAAGGACTCCAACGTTCCCCACCTGCCGCTGCTGGCCTCTGAGCTGCAACTCTAAGCAACTATGTTACAAATATAGAAGCTAAACAAAACCCCAGAAACCTGCTTTAGTCCCGGGCTTCAGCCAGCAGAATCGCAACATTGTTTCAAATACAGAAGGTAAACAAAGACCAGAAACCTGCTTTCAGCAGCAGAGACCTAAGAGCTGGAGCCAAGCCTGAGAGCTAAAGCTGGCCCAGAATAAAAAAGGAAAAAGAAAAGAAAAAGGAGCGGTTGGGAGCTTCAGTCACAAGCCAGCCTGAAAACAGCCCTCAGCCCCTCACCCAGACTGGCCAGACACCCCAGTGGGGACGCCCACCCTGAAGGGTGTGTGACCAACTGCAAACAGCCATCATCCCCTCATCCAGGCTGGCCAGGCACCCCAGTGAAGATACCCACCCTGATCCAGGACACCCTTCAGGGCAAACCAGCCAGCCCCGACCAGTTCACCAGGCGTCTATCCTATATAGTAAAAGGGTAATATGCCTCCCAGCACTGGGATCAGCGGAGCCGCAAGGCCTCCCTGCACCGGGATCAGCGTGACAGGGGGCAGCGCCCAAACCCCCTGATTGCCCTGCAGCTCTGTGTGTGACAGGGGGCGGGGCCACAACCTCCCTATCCGCCCTGCTCTGTTCGTGACAGGGGAAGGCGCCCCAACCTCCTGATCAGCCCTGCTCTGTGCCTGATAGGGGGGAGCTCCCCAACCCCCTGATTGCCCTGAGGCTCTGTGTGTGACAGGTTGTGGTGCCCCAACCCCCTGATGGGCCCTGCTCTGTGCGTGACAGGGGGTGGCGCCGCAACTTCCCCATTGACCCTGCCTTGAGTGTGACAGGGGGAGGTGCCCCAACCCCCCAATCGGCCCTACCTTGAGCGTGACTGAGGGTTGCATCACAACCTCCCAATCCGCCCTGCTCTGTGCATGACAGGGGCGGCGCCCCAACTCCCCAATCAGCCCTGCTCTGAGCCTGACCAGGGGCTGCACATAGGGATTGGGCCTGCCCTCTGCCACCAGGGAGCAGGCGTAAGCCAGCAGGTCGTTATCTCCCGAGGGGTCCCAGACTGCGAGAGAGCACAGGCCAGGCTGAGGGACGACCCCTTTCCCCCGAGTGCACAAATTTTTGTGCACCGGGCCTCTAGTGTATACATACATATTAGTCTATAATATTAAACTTCACTGATATGATAATCATTGACTATTTTCTCCTATACACAATTAAACCGTGACTTAGGATTGCAAACTAATAATGAACCAAAAAACCGAGGGAGATTTTGAGGTAGACTTTAAGTAATCTTGGAGAAGAAAGAAAAATCCTCACTGGGTCATTTCTCTTTGTTCAGTGTAACTAATATGTGTATTGCTTCCAGAAATTTGGAGTTTGACTTTTATTTTATCCACATTTGGAGGCCTCCTAAAATCCATTGTGCAGTCAGCTATTTAATTAGATGTAGTCTGTCAAGGTAGATAAAATAACATAAAGGGCATGTTTCTCTAGAATTGCCAAAGGAACACTTCATGGCTGTGTCACTAAGCTTTAATTATGTCCTTATCGAGAAACAACTGAGGGCTGAGAAACATTCACCTACCAGAGAGGCAAAGTCAGCCTATGATTTCAAGTTGTTTTCATCTTGGAATGTACTGAAGGAAAGAGGAAAGTCCCACATCTTGTGTCTGGCATTCAGTGTTCTTCATTACGTGACTCTAATCTCATCTACCTTAATTCTCCATCTTCTCCAATAAAGGGAAGGGCTATGTCTTTAAAAGCTTGTGTCCACCTTAACCCTCAAACAGCAATCCATTCATCATTCAGTCCTTGCTCATTATGCTCCTTCTCCTTTTTTTCTCCTCTTGGCCCATTCAAATCGTGGCCAAACCTTGAGACACAGGTCATAGTGCTCCCCACCACCCCCGGGGAGATAAGTTAGCTCCATCCCACAGTCATCCTTTCAGCACCAGTATTGCTCAGGTGGCATTAAGGACCCATTCTCTTTGCCTGCTCTCTGTATTAAGTGTACAGATCAATCTCTAAAATCCTACTGGAAATCCCTGGTCACAGGTCTTCCTAACTTTCATTAATGTGCTCAACTGCATTTAGTACCATGTATACAATTGGTGTTTAATAAAGAGTGGTTGGATACCGGTGCTCATTTCCCCTAGGGTAGGCACATGCTGAGCATGAGGAGTCCCATATTGAAGACAATTCAGCACCTTCTCTTTCAGGGCTTGCAGATTAGCAGTGGGGTCAGCATTTGTCAGGTTGACAAGATGGAAAAACTCTCACATGAGGTAGAAAGCGGTCAGTGCTCTAGATTTCTGAAGTGGGATTCAAAGGAGGAAGACTCTACCCTTTCTTTTCAGTTGTGCATTCTTAGCACCTAATGCCTGGCACATAGTGAGTGCTCAAATATTTGTGACTAAAACTGAAGGAGTAACTTCTACTTATAGAGTCAAGGAAGCCTTGAAAGAAAGATATATTAAGATTTAAAGCTCCCTCTTCCTAATCTTTGTCCAAATTTCATATAAAAAGAGGTTAGGAAAAATTCCTAAGATATTTACATTTATAGACAGATAAAAGAGCAAATTACTTTACTCATTGTGCTCTTTTCAGAATTAAAAAAAATGAAAATGGAAATACAGAACGATAATCCATTTATTTAAAACAATTCTAGGACAGTTCTAAATTGTAACATACAATATCCTAATTTTTATATAATATTTAAAATTATAGCATGTCACCCTGGCTGGTGAGGCTCAGTGGTTAGAGTGTCTGCCTGTGCATTGGAGGGTCGAAGGTTTGATTCTGGTCAAGGGCATGTACCTGGATTGCAGGTTTGATACCCACCCCCAGTCCAGGCGCATGTGGGAGGCAACTGATAGATGTGTCTCTCACATTGATGTTTTTCTCTCTCTCCTCTCTCTCTCTACCTACCCTTCCCAACCCCTCCCTACCTCTCTCTCAAAAAAAAAATGGAAAAAATGCCCACTCTTTGGATAATGATTAAAAATTTTCTTAAAAAATTATAGCATGTCATTGTTTAATTTTCTCTTTTGCAGAAAAGAATTTCACTAATTAACTGATTTAGAAATTAAAGATCACGTTTTTTAGAGAAAGTACACATTTATAAATAAATATTCATGTCTTAAAATATTTAAAATACTATTAATATCCAGTTCAAACAAGGGACATAAGTAATACAATATTAATATCAGTTTTGATCCCAAATATGAATGAAGTCACCCTTGCTATTTAACTTTCAAATAGATTTGTTTTATATATCAAAAAAGGAGCTCATGGAATTAACCTCCAGGAAACATTAAAAAACAAAAAGAACTTTAAGCCTATGTGAAAGTTTTCCTGAGATGAGCTAAACTAATAGGTATTGAATTCATTGTTTACTATGTTTCTAATCTGTTCTTACTACAATTGAGACTAATTTACTTGTCCTACTAAATGACTAAGAAAGGCATACTTGATTCCAGATCTGAGAAATGAAGGGCCTTCTATCTTTTCATATTCCTATTGCTGGACATAATGATAACTACCATTTATTTAGTGCTTATTATATTCAGTGTAGGGAAAGCAGGCATCTGCCTAAATTCAGGTCTCTGTTGTTCTGCTTACTATCCTGTGACCTAAAAAATTTATTATATTTTCAGTTTCTCTGCTCTCTCATGGATTATAATAGGTAATATTAATAGGACCTACTCACAGAGTTTTATTACTTCCCACTTTATATGTTGGCCCATTTTTTACCCAAGATATTGTCAGAACTTCAGGACATCAGAGTTCTGTGTTATATTCTCTATGAGAGCTATGACTATACCCTTTCTCATGAGTCAAATACTGCAAAAAATCTCACCAGAGACCCAACAGGAATAGACCAAGAAGAAAGTTAATGCATGCTGGTGGAAGAACCCAAATGTCTCTTCCAAATCCCATGATGTGATCCACTGAAGATGGATAAAGCAGTGACAGAATAAAATATTAGATTTGCAAACACAGAGGACTCAGGATGGCATACAGTTCTACTTAACAGAGTGACATATAAGAAAGCTTTTGTAACCTAATTTTATTTTTCCCTTGTACATAGTTGATTTAGCTATCTTTAACAAATGGCTTCCTTAGGCAAAGTATCTTTGAAGCAAGTCAATTTCTATCTCTTCTCATTCATTCATCCATTCATTCATCAATATGCAAGCACTATCCGAGCACAAAGGAAACAAAAATAATATATTTTCTTGAAAAGCTCTAGTCTAGGGAGAAAGGGTCATGCAGACAGATATTACACGGATTTAAGCCAAAGTACATACAAAATTAAACAGGAACACAATCAAAAGAGCAAATTCTGCCTGAGGAAAAGAAGAGTGCATAGATTATATAACTTTTAAACTGAGTTTTAAAGAAAGAATAGTAGTAGTTCAGGGGAAGAGAATCCCAAAGGCATGAAAGCACAAAAAGAATATAGGATGTTCAAAAAATAGTGAAAATTTTATCTGACTAAATCTGATGGTGCCCAAGGATAATGGCAGCAAAAGATGTATGAAGTTAAATGAGAGCCCCCAGATAAGAATCTACATATTAAGGAGTTTGACTTTTCTCTGTAGGTAATGGAAACCCTGTGGATATTTATTTTATTTTTGTATTTTACAACTGAGAATGCTAAAAAATACAGGAACACTATATAAATATCAAAGTTTTAAATATACATAATAGTCATCAGCATCCCAACAATTATTTGAGCTCAAATCTCTATTAACTTTGATCCCACCCTTTTATCGTGAATGCTGTATCAATACAATATTTTTACTGTAAAACAGAGATATAAAAAAGCATACAAAAGAGATGCATGGATTAATATATTACCCAAAACTGAACAATATTTTAACCACCATTAGATTAAGAAATAAAGTTTTCCAGAACTTTCCCCAGCCTGTGGCCATCCCCCTGGCCATCCTCCCTCCTTCCACCAAACTCCCTCTATGTACTACATAGTAATTGCAATCTCATTCTTCTTCCCATAAGGAAAAATTACCCTTTAGAGTAATTATCGCCTTACATTTGTAATACTTTTATCATTCAAATGTATATCTTTAGATGCTCATTTCCCCCTTTATTTATAACTTTTGATATGTCTTTGAAGTCTCTTAATCTATTTTACTGCAATTTATCTGTTGAAAACTATACCCAAGTTTTTCTGTAGTTTTTCACTGAATTTTTTAAATTACATGTTCAATAGTACATTTCAACTTGTTTGTCTGTCTTCTGTTTTTTTGAAAATCAGTAGTTAAATCATATATTATATACATATATATATGTAATTTTTTAAATTACATGTTCAATAGTACATTTCAACTTGTCTGTCTTCTGTTTTTTTGAAAATCAGTAGTTAAATCATATATATATGTATATATATACATATACATATATATATATATACATATACATATATATATATATAATCAGTAGTTAAATCACTGTAACATCACTTATAGGTAGCATTGAGTACTTCCACAAGAGATATATGTCTGATTGTCTTTATTTTTTATAACATTAACAGGCATTGGTGCTAAATATCTATATTTATATTAAATATCTATATTTATATACAGGGGGTGGGCAAGGGGAGGCTGGGTTAAAACACAATGACATTTTATTTTTTTAATTATGGATTGGAATATATTTATACAGAGATATTTCCCCTTGTTTACTTTTCTTTGCCTAGTGTTATATAGTTCATATAGAAAAGCAAATCAGAATAAATGTTTGAGTCTTTCACTTCATTTATTACTTGTTAAGATAATGAATTGGTTCCCTACATCCTCCAAGAGAGATGGATCAGTTAGGTGTTTAAGAATTATCATTATTCACTCATGGATTTAAATATATTTGATGAGTTTCAACCCATTGAAATTATACTAATTGAAGTTCAAATTGTCCTATATTTGGTCAGTGGGAGCCTTTTCAAGGTGGCTCCTGAGAACCTAGTAGTGTTTAATAGTTTCCTTACCACTGTATGACAAACTCTTCTAAGCTCATCTTACATATTTCCTCCCCTAAACATAGAATTAGAAATTTCTTCAAGAAAAATAAGCATTGATCAGACCGTCAAACCTCAGAAGAAAGGCAGGGGAGGGTGGGGGGAAGGGGAAGAGATCAACCAAAGGACTTGTATGCATGCATATAAGCATAACCAATGGATACAGACACTAGGGGGGTGAGGGCACGAGCAGGGTTTTGAGAACAATGGGGGCATAAGGATACATATGTAACACCTTAATCAATAAAGAAAAAAAAGAAAAAGAAATTGGTTTCTTTTAATGAGGAAACGTATTTTAAGAATATGATTTGTGACAATCCTTGCTACTGGGTTGGTCATTGTTTCTAGTTGTTTTCACTTGAGGGAAGGTTTCCTATAAAACCCAGTAACTGGACACTATAATGTCTTGGTGTAACCAGTCATTCCGGGGTGATAGTTTTTAGTATTTTCTTCTGGTCCCTTAATTTAATTTTTTTCTTTTTATATGGCTTATGCATTTTTTTAAGTCCCTTCTTGGAAATTCTTCTATCTCACAGTCATAAGAGCATTCTAAATGTTTTAAAGCTTTGACTTTATCTCTTAAGCTATTAATACACCTGGAATTGAGTTTTTTGCATAATGTGATGTGTACAAAATTCTTTTCATGAAAACAGAGAAATTTAGCATATGGTTTATCAAAAATGTTGTACTTCTCAGCAATTGTTTATTTGTATCTCATGGAATAATGAATTAGTCTGATTCATATCTGGTTCCTGATTCAGACATCCTATATAATAAAGAGGTAATAGGCAAAGTAACCCTCACACCCTCACAAGATGGCTGCCTACAACCAGGCTGACAGAGGGGTTAGTGAGGGATGACCAAATGACTGAACAAGCAGGCTGCGTGGGGTGACCAGGCTGGTGGGGGGGCCGTGAGGGGCAATCAGGCCAGCGGGGGGGGGGGTAGTTGGGGGCGACCAGGCCAGCAGGGAGGGGGCAGTTGGGGGTGATCAGGCAGGCAGGCGATTAGGGGCCAGCGGCCCAGGATTGTGAGAGGGATGTCCGGCTGCCAGTTTAAATTGGTAGTCGGACATTCCCTGAGGGTTCCAAGATTGGAGAGGGTGCAGGTTGGGCTAAGGGGACCCCCCCCCCATGCACGAATTTCATGCACCGGGCCTCTAGTAAAAATATAAAAAGTTTAGCAACAGCCATGCTGGCTTAAGGCAATATAGCAGAAAGAGCCATGTTAGGAGCTAACTGCATTTCTACACACAGCCAAGCCAAGGAAGGACAAATGGTTCATCCAAGAAGTCTTCTAAAAGGGACTTTGTTGAAGAGATATACTTCAAAGAGAGAGCCACTTAAATGGGTAATGGGACTCCAACAAAAAGAATCTTGGTGAGGCGAACACATTAGTTGCTCTCACCTAAGTGTTGGTTGAAGTTCTAAATGGCCACTCAGAAAAAAGACCAATCGAATAATATAGTTAGAGATTCCAGGCAAGGAATGTAGGGATCCAGGAGTGGGGAGAGATTAACCTGGGGAATTTATATACATATATGCATAGCCCATGGACACAGACAATAGTGTTGTGAAGGCCTGGGAAGGGGGAGGCGGGGGGTGGAGGGGGTCAATGGGAAAAAAAGGGTGGGACATCTGTAATACTTTCAGCCATAAAGATAAATTAAATTTTTTTTAAAAGGAGCCTGCTTTAAATCAGTCAAAGCTCTAAAATTGCCGATTCCAGATTGCTACAGTAGTAGCCATATAAACCTGTGTCTTTTCCTCAAATCTTATAATGTATGTCCAGCTCTGGGGGATCAGACATGCAGCTAATCAACTCAGTGAGGAGCATTAGGGTAAGATAGGAAAAAGAGGAGAAGCCAAACATTGCAGGCCTCTCAGTGTGAAATATGTTTCAACAGTGGGAAGGATAAACTTTAAATTAGGTAAAACTATAGAGTTGTGAGATTATAGTCTTGAGGTTCTGAATATTTAAGTGAGATACTTCTTGTGCCCAAAGATGGTCAGAGGATGTGTTTGTTTTCTAAGAATGACTGGGAAAGCTGTAGGACTCACCTGAGAAATCATTTAAAAGGTGCAGATTAAATAGCCCATTGAGTAGACTTGAAGGGAAGCAGTAAGTAAACAATATATATCTTTCTGTTCACTCTATAATGATTACATTTGGTAAATAAATTAATTTATACTGATATAAATTGAACAAGGCTAGAAAGTACATGTTTAGATCACATGTGAATCCAAACCATGGCCTATGTCTACAATATCCTGGTACTTAATAAGGCCAAATAAACCTTAAAACTTCTGAGCAAATCTCACCACCTCTATGGAGAAGCCAACCTAATCCTGACTGTGAGTACTAATGCAGTGTACAGAAAGGTCTAGGCACATGCTAAATCCTTAACCAATAGTGGCTTTTATTCTCATTCCCCTTCGCTATTATATAGTCTGAGAGATACCACTTCACATTTGATCATAAGGTATTTCTCATTAGATGTCTTTTTTCTTTTTCTCCAGTTGCTATCAAAGTTCATCAAAATACTGGTCAGAACTTTGTGCTTAGAATTTTTCAATAATTGATTGATCAATACTTAAAGATAAGCCAAATTAGGACATCACAACAGAAACACTTTGGGAGTAAGCAGTGGAAGCCAATCAACAAATCTGAAATTAAACTTTTTGTTAGCCCAGTCAACTTTTCACATTTCTAGTCTCAGATTTCTCCCTATGAATTGAATGTCTCTTTATATTATGTCCTTGAGTCTCCTACCATAAAGCATCTGGCCTTTTAAAATTATACTAGAGGCCCGGTGCATGAATTCATGCACAGGTGGGGTCCGGCCAGCCCGATTGAGGCCAATCGGGCTGGGGGGAGGGGAAGTGGGAGGTTGGCTGGTCAGCCCTGCCCCTGATTGGGGGGTGGGCATCGCAGGCAGGGCCAGCCAGTGGGAGGGGTCTTGAGTGGTTGGCTGGCCAGCTGTGCCACCTGGCCGAACTTCCAGTCAAATTCCCTGTCGAGAGAACAATTTCCATATTAGCCTTTTATTATATAGGACAAGGCTCCCAGCCCCTCCTTGAGCGAAGGGCACAGCGTTTGGAAGCAGGTATCTGGAATTTATTTATCTTCTATAATTGAAACTTTGTAGCCTTCAGCAGAGCTCAGGGCTGGCCAGGGCAGGCAGGAAGCTTGGCTTCCTCCATCACCAGGGGCAACCCAAGCCTCTTGCTCACTCCAGCTCTGTGGATGCTGCCATCTTTGTGATGGAGTGATGGTTAATTTGCATATTACTCTTTTATTAGATAGCACTAGAGGCTCAGTGCACAAAATTTGTGCACAGGTAGGGTGCCTAGGCCTGGCCAGCAATCAGGGCCGATCTGTGGGGCTACCAGCAGGGTGATCAGGGGGCCCCCGCTGGCACCTGCCTTGGCTGGCCTGGGGCCTATGGGCTGTGGGCAGCTCCTGCATTGAGCATCTGCTCCGTGATGGTCAGTGTGCATCATAGCGACTGGTCGTTCCACAGGTCATTCTGATATTCAGTCAATTTGCATATTGGGCTTTTATTATATAGGATTATTTTGGAGTACCAGACTTTTGGAATAAGAGTATCTTCTTTGGAATGCCACTCAAACTCAATGAGATGACAAAGCAATGAGATGCACTGCTATATGTAAAGTTGCCTCTAAGCAGTGAAAGAGTATTTGCACAAAACAAGGAAAACAGTCAGTAAAAATGATAAGAGAAAGGTATGTAATCTCTTTCAATACACATGTAATTCCACATATAGGCTTTTGCTTTTCAATTACTGGTCATGTAACCTTTGTTTTAAAGATGTTTGAAACTAGATGTCTGATTCTTTTCATGCAGTTTTATGCTTGTATTTTGTGATCTTAGACATTGTTATTTAGGAGGAAAAGAATGTTTTCTTTTCTAATATATTTCATTTATAAGTACAATCCACTGTTGAAACACTGCTAAAAATGGTCTTTGGATACCTTCTTAATCTAGTCACTAAATATCTATTATAATTACTACTAGTGGCCTGTTGCATGAAGATTCACACAATAGGCCTTCCTTCCCCTGGCTGCCAGCATCGGTTTTCCTCCGGCACCCGGGACCCTGGCCTTTGGACCAGCCACAGTAGCAAGGCTTGGCTTCTCCGCTCCGGCTGCTCCCAGCCCCTCCTTTTTTTTTTTTCCAGCTCCTCCAGCTGAATCCAGGACGGACTAGAAGCCTGGGTTGCCCCCCGCACCTAGGCCCCCAGCCACTCCTTGAGCGAAGCCCAGGCCCCCAGCCCCTCCTTGAGCAGAGCCCATGGCATACTGGAAGCCTGGGTTGCCCCCGGTGACCCAGGCCCCCTGCGACACAGGCCCCTAGCCACTCCTTGAGCAGAGTGCAGCGCGGGAAGCTTGGCTTCCTCCATCACTGGGAGCAGCCCAAGCCTCCTGCTCACTCCAGCTCCATGGTCGCTGCCATCTTCAGTCTTCGCTCTGTGCCTGAATATGCAAATTAACTGCCATCTTTGTTGGGTTAATTTGCATAGTCGCTCTGATTGGCTGGTGGGTGTAGCAGAGTGACAGAGTGATGGTTAATTTGCATGTTTCTCTTTTATTAGTGTAGACTAGACGCCAAGTGCACAAATGCTGGTCCCTCAGCCCAGCCTGCGCCCATTCACAGTCCAGGACCCCTTGGGGGATGTCCACCTGTCGACTTAGGCCCACTGCCTAGGGGATCAGGCCTAAGCTTGCAGTCAGACATTCTTCTAGCAGCCAGGGAGCCCTTCGGGATGTCCGACTAAAGGCTTAGGCCCCCAAGGGATTGGTTCTAAACCTTTATCTGGGCATTCTTAGTGCTGCCACGGAGGTGGGAGAGGCTCCTGGCACCACCAGTGTGCTGGCCAGCCATGAGCCAGCTTCTGGCTGAGAGGCACTCCCCATATGGAAGTACACTGACAACCAGGGGGCAGCTCCTGCATTGAGTATCTGCCCCTTGGTGGCCAGTGCGCATCATAGCAACCGGTCATTCTGCTGTTCAGTCAATGTGCATATTAGCCTTTTGTTATTATTATATAGGATGTCCCTATTTCCCCCCTTTTGCCCCCTTTACCCAGCTCTTGCCTCCCACTTCTCTCTGGCCATCACCATACTGTTGTCTGTGTCCATGGGTTGTGCATATATTTTCTTTGGCTAATCCCTTCTTTAAATTCACTTCTTTAAATTTGTATTTTCAGATAAGTGCTTATAACTGCATTATTATATATTTTCTATTATATCATTTAGAATTAAGATATTTTTTATTGAACCCTTGTAAATTTTAGTGCAATTTAATAAATTATGCTAGAAGCAATTAGGAGATTTTTCATGTAATGCAGATACATTTCAATTAATATTTTATTAATTTTTAATTTTTTTAATATTTTAATTTGAAATAATCTCATACATCTAAAAAAACTATAAAATATTACAGCATATGATATGTACCCTTCACCCAATTTATTAGGTGTTAATAATTTAAACATAACCATTATACAACTAACAGAATTTGGAATATATTTTTCTTATAATCTCTTTAATGTCACTTAATCCATTTACTTTGTTTTTGTTAATCTTCACCCAAGGATATTTTTCCATTGAATTTTAGAGAGAGTGAAGGGAAAGGGAGAGACACATTGATTGGTTGCCTCCTGCACATGCTTTGATAGGGACTGGGGATCAAGCCAGCAACTGAGGTACATGCCTTTGACTGGAATCGAACCTGGGACCCTTCAGTCCACGGGCTAATGCTCTATCCACTGAGCAAAACAGGCTGCAGCTTAATTCATTTACTTTTAATCTATATGTGTCTTTATATTTAAAGTGGGTTTTGTTTTTGATTCACCCTCATAATCTGTCCTTTAATTGGTGCATTTATGCCACTGACTTTCAGAGTGCTTACTGATAGAGTTACTACCATATCAGGCGGTTTCTGGGTCTTCTGGGTCCCACCCTGCCTTGCCTTATTTTCTTCTTTTTTTCTAAGACATTTCAATTTATTTAAAAGAAGCCAATATACAGGATATAAAGGGTATGATATTTACAACAGTACAGTAAATAGGTTGGTTTCCCGGTAGGATCAGTAGTCTTTCAGTGAGTATTAACCCCCTTTCCCCTTGATGCTCGACCCAGCTGGCAGACAAACAGCAACAGTGGGGTGGGATGGGACTGCAGGATAGAAAGTCTCCCTGAAGGGATTAAAAATCACGTAGATGCTAAAATGTCCACGAAGGGGTCTTGGGGGTGAGGGGTGCCTCTTCCTCATTCCTTTGAGGGCTTGGCAGCAGGAATACAGAGGGATTTGCCCCAAACTAACACATGGCCCACCCTGAGCCTGTAAATCTTCCACCCATGGAATATTCCCTTCCTGAGAGAATCAGCCCTAATCCCTCAGCCAGGGCCTGGAAGAGCCGCCCAGGCCATGGGCACAGCCAGAAATGTGGACATTTCATGGCATTTCCACTCCCACTCCAGCTGCCTAACAACTCTGCACTGCTCCCCTCGCCCACCTCCCCCGTCACTCCATCAGGACACTGTGCACAGGAGGGTACACTGGTTTTCCCGTGCCCATTGGGAACTGGCTGTTTCTGTTTTCTGGAGTAAAAAGGTTCCTGTGGGTTGGGTAAGGTCTCTGCTTGGCAAGAAGTTCTGTAACAGAGCCACTGACCACACCCACCTCCTCTGGGCATGGAGCAGCTCCGGCCCTCAGAGCTCATCTCTCCAGCAGAACTGAAGGGAAGACCGTGTGTACCCTTCTGTCCCTCACCCTTCACATGCCCAGAACCATCAGTGTCACACTTCCTAATTCCTATCACTGTATTTCATTAGTGCCATACTGTTTTACTAATCATGAATCTAAACAGATTGGTTCAAAAGAAGATCCTTCTATTTTTAAAGTAGCTGGGGCTTCTGGCGACGGGCCTTGCCTTGCAGCCCGGACCTGCTGATGGGCAGTTCCCGGGCCCCAAGGCAAGGCCTTCTGCTGGCGGCGGGCCTTGCCTTGCAGCCCAGACCCTCTGATTTGCTGTTCCCAGGGTGCAAGGCAAGGCTGGCTGCTGGGAGCGGGCCTTGCCTTGCAGCGCTGACCCACTGATGGGCGGTTTCCAGGCCGTGAGGCAAGACCGGCTACTGAGGCTCTTGGGGGCGGTCCCCACTGGGGTGCCTGGCCAGTCTGGGTGAGGGGCTGAGGGCCATTTTCAGGCTGGTGGGTGACGGAAGCTCCCAACCTCTCCTTTTTTTCTTTTTTTTTATTCTGGGATTTATTTACCTTCTATTGCTGTCACTGGAGCTGAGAGCCGGCTTTAGCTCTGAGGCCGGCTCCAGCTTAAGGCCTCGGCTGCTGAAAGCAGGTTCTCTGGGCTTTGTTTAGCTTCTATAATTGAAACTCTGTTGCTATCACTGGTGCTCTAAGCTCTGAGCCCGCTGACGGCTGAAAGCAACTATCTGGGCATTGTTTAGCTTCTATAATTGCAACACTGTTACATCCGGAGCTCAGAGCTGGGCTGCCGCAGGCTGGGAACGTTGGCTTCCTCCATCACTGGAGCAAGCAAGCCTCCTGTTCGCTTCAGCTGCCAGGCTGCCGGCCGCCATCTTGGTTGGCAGTTAATTTGCATATCCTGCTGATTAGCCAATGGGAAGCGTTCAGGGGTATGGTCAATTTGCATCTTTCTCTTTTATTAGTGTAGACTAGAGGCCCGGTGCACAAAAATTTGTGCACTCGGGGGGGTGAGGGGGGTCCCTCAGCCCGGCCTGTGCCCTCTCGCAGTCTGGGACCCCTCGGGAGATAACGACCTGCTGGCTTAGGCCTGTTCCTGGGTGGCAGAGGGCAGGCCCAATACCTAGGTGCAGCCCCTGGTCGGGCTCAGAGCAGGGCTGATTGGGGAGTTGGGGCGCCGCCCCCTGTCATGCACAGAGCAGGGCGATTGGGAGGTTGTGATGCCACCCTCACTCACACTCAGGGTAGGGCCGATTGGGGGGTTGGGGCACCGTCCCCTGTCACACTCAAGGCAGGGTCGATGGGGAGGTTGCGTAGCCACCCCGTCACGCACAGAGCAGGGCCAATCAGTGGGTTGGGGTGCTGCCCCGTCACTCACAGAGCAGGGCCCATCCGGGGGGTTGGGGGTCTGTACCCTGTCATGCACAGAGCAGGGCCAATCAGGGGGTTGGGGCACTGCCCCGTCACGCACAGAACAGGGCCCATCAGGGGGTTGGGGCGCCGCCCTCTATCACCCACAGAGCAGGGCCGATCAGGGGGTTGGGGCGCTGCCACTATCACACTCAGGGCAGGGCTGATGGGGGGGTTACAGCTCTACCCCGTCACACACAGAGCAGGGCCCGTGGCGGGGGGGGGAGAGGGTTGGGGCGCCACACCCTGTCACACACAGAGCCGCAGGGCAATCAGGAGGTTGGGGAGCTCCCCCCTATCAGGCACAGAGCAGGGCTGATCAGGGGGTTGGGGCGCCTTCCCCTGTCACAAACAGAGCAGGGTGGATAGGGAGGTTGTTGCCCCGCCCCCTGTCACACACAGAGCCACAGGGCAATCAGGGGGTTTGGGCGCTGCCCCGTCACGCTGATCCTGGTGCTGGGAGGCATATTAACCTTTTACTATATAGAATAGAGGCCTGGTGCACGGGTGGGTGCCGGCTGGTTTGCCCTGAAGGGTGTCCTGGATTAGGGTGGGGGTCCCCACTGGGGTGCCTGGCCAGCCTGGGTGAGGGGATGATGGCTGTTTGCAGCTGGTCACACACCCTTCAGGGTGGGGGTCCCCCCTGGGGTGCCTGGCCAGTCTGGGTGAGGAGCTGAGGGCTGTTTTCAGGCTGGGGGTGACTGAACCTCCCAACCGCTCCTTTTTTTCTTTTTATTCTGGGCCAGCTTTAGCTTTGAGGCTTGGCTCCAGCTCTTAGGCCTCCGTTGCTGAAAGTAGGTTTCTGGCCCTTGCTTACAATGTTGTGATCCTGCTGGCTGAATCCTGGCAGGTTTCTGGGGTTTTGCTTAGCTTCTATGTTTGTTACATAGTTGCTTGCAGCTCAGAGGCCTGCAGGGGCAGGCGGGGAACATTGGAGTCCTCTGTCACTGAAGCAAGGAAGCCTCACGTTAGTTTCAAGCTGCCTGGCTGCCGGCCGCCATCTTGGCTGCAGTTAATTTGCATATTGCCCTGATTAGCCAATGGGAAGGGTAGCGGTCATACGCCAATTACCATGTTTCTCTTTTATTAGATAGGATAAGGGAAGGAGTTGCTGTTTTAACATCTATATGTATAAAAGGCTAATATGTAAAGTGTCCTTGCAGGAGTTCGACCGGGAGTTCTATCACTTGCTATGATGTGCACTGACCACCGGGGGCGGCCCAGAATGAAGGTAGGCCCCGGCCGGCAGCCAGAAGGCCCTGATTGGCCCTGATTGCCGGCCAGGCCTAGGGACCCTACCTGTGCATGAATTTCGTGCACTGGGCCTCTAGTTCCTCTAGTTCTTTTATAAAAATTGATAAATTTTATAAAAATTTATAAATGCACAAAATTTATGCAAGAGGCCTTCCTTCCCCCGGCTGCCAGCACTGGCCTCCCTCTGGCACCCGGGACTGGGACTTCCCTTGCAGTCCCGGCTTTGTCCAGAAGGTCATCCGGAAGAATGTCCAGTCTAATTAGCATATTATGCTTTTATTGTTATAGATATTATTGCATTATATTGTAACTTCTGATCTTCTATCATGAAAACTATTTATTCATCACAAATGAAACACTGCCCCAAAGAGAGATAGTAGGAAAAACTAACATGAAGTGTTTTCTTGATGAAAGAAGGAACTAACTGGAAATTTTAGCCTCAAGTCTTTATTTGAATGTTGATATTGATGACTTAAAAGTAGTGTAGCATAGATGATTAAATGCTGATGATTTAAAAACAGTTCAGGAAGAGTTACATGAAATTTTTTTGAACTATATAACAATTTCAAATTAATATACTTAAGTAAAAAACAATTTAAAGTTTTATCACAGAAAATCAAAGGCAATCAATTAAGGATAGTATTTTTTATTAATTTAAAAATAGAAATCACAAAAACATATAATTTAAAGAGGAAATGTCAATTTATGGTTTTAATTTTAAACATAACTCAACATGAATTAAAGAGGTGTGACAAAGACGTTATCCAAAGTGGGAAAGGGGCTAGTTCTTATCAGTTACTTTGTACTAATTTTGTACTAACATTAATTTTATCATGAACATATAAACTTATATTCTTTCTTTTATCACAAAAGCTCAAGTAAATGTGTTCCAGCCCTCAATATGATTGTGTTTTGGGGATAAAGGGAATTCTGCACCCTTATTTATGGCTTCTTATTTCTTTACAATAGCCCCATTCAGGGAAATAAAAGGCACGTTTGTTTCACTGATCCCATCTAATCACATTCTAAAAAGCTAGATGACTGACAGCCAGAAAATCTATACTTAAACTTATTGGAATGTAATAGGGCTGAGCAATTCCTTATAGAACACAGAGAGGTCAGATTTAACACTCCAGCTTGACCTCATCATGATCTGGAATAAGAGCATTTAGTGATTTTTAAGACATTAATAGAGCAGGGTTATGGAAAAGGTACTCTAGATTTGACACTTCATTTTTTGGTGTGTGCACATAAGTGAATTCAATTTATGACTGTTCCAAAAGAAATACAAATAAGTCAAGTTTATCCAGTTACAGAATAGATACAATTAAATGTCAAACCCTAGTGATACAATTAGAGAACTACAAACTCAAAAGTGGAAAACAAAATGGTGAAGCAAGAAAGAAATGAATAAGATGACTAAATTGTATTGTCATTATATCTTTGAATATGTATTTACTAGGGGCCTGGTGCACGAAATTCGTGCACTGGGCGTGTGTGTGTGGGGGGGGAGTGTCCCTCAGCCGAGCCTGCCCCCTCTCACATACTGGGAGCCCTCAGGTGTTGACCCCCATCACCCTCCAATCGCAGGATCGGCCCCTTGCCCAGGCCTGACGCCTCTGACAGAGGTGTCAGGCCTGGGCAGGGGACCCTCATTTCCCCCCATCACTGGTTCTGCCCCCAGCCCAGGCCTGATGCCTCTGGCCCAGGCGTCAGGCCTGGGCAGGGGACCCCCAGACCCCTCCGATTGCTGGCTCTGCCCCTTGCCCAGGCCTGATGCCTCGGCCAGAGGCGTAGACCCCCATCACCCTCCGATCGCCTGATCGGCCCCTTGCCCAGGCCTGACGCCTCCGCCAGAGGTGTCAGGCTTGGACAGGGGACCCCCATCTTCCCCCGATCACTGGCTCTGACCCCCGCCCAGGCCTGAGGCCTCTGGCCCAGGAATCATGCCTGGGAAGGGGACCCCCATCTCCCTCTGATTGCTTGCTCCACCCCCCGCCCAAGCCTGACGCCTCTGACCCAGGCTTCAGGCCTGGGCAAGGGGACCATCATATCCCCCCAATCCCCGGCTCCGCCCCCCACCCAGGCCTGATGCCTCTGGCTGAGGCGTCCGGCCCGGGCAGCGGGGACCCGCAGCTGCAGCGGCCCCGCGATCGTGGGCTCCGCTTTAGGCCCAGGCAAGGGACCCCTAGCTCCCGGGACTGCCAGCTTCGACCGTGCCCAGCTCCCATCACTGGCTCCACCCCTACTTCCTGCTATCACTGGCCAGGGCGGCAAAGGCGCCTGATTCTCCGATCATGGCTGGGGGGCAGGGCAAAGGCGGCCCCAGGGCCCCGTTTGCCCTGCCCCCCAGCTCTTAGCTCCCCCCTGGGTTTCCAATCACTGTCAGTGGCAGGGGGCTTCTTCCTGCTTTCCCTTTCGCCTCCCTGCATTGTGCCTACATATGCAAATTAACTGCCATCTTTGTTGGCAGTTAACTGCCATCTTAGTTGGCAGTTAATTTGCATATAACCCTGATTAGCCAATGAAAAGGGTAGCGTCGTACGCCAATTACCATTTTTCTCTTTTATTAGTGTAGATAAGAAAGGAAATTAAGAAATTTAATCAGTGCAATATAATCTGGATCATTTTATGATACTCTGATAATTGTTTATTTTATCTGTTCCAAGCTACATTTATTCATTCTATCATTAGGAAAATTAGAACACCAAATAATAAAGGAAATCAACCCCCAAAAAACAGAATATTCCATTTTGAAAGGTATTTTCTTATCATAGCAGAATCTCTTATTATATCTGAGAATGCTATAAAATTATTCATTCCATATTTACTGCATAATTATTATGCTCCCTTGGTAGGGTAGGAATTAGGTAGACATTAGGGATGAGTATGAGAGTAGACATAATAAAAACTGAAGACAAGTGTTTATATTAGAACAATCAGAAGAGGAGAGTTAAAAGGGAAAAGCTGGCAGATAGTTCTTTTAGTGAATATTTAACTACAAAACAAACTGGTTTCCCTCTTTAAAGAAAAAAGAAAGCCCTCTGTCAGCAGAACAAACAAAATTTCCGTGATGTCTGATAAGAGCATACATATCTTCCAATCTCTGAACAAATCATGCTAATTACTAAAAACTACAGCAGAGCTTGGGTTCTATTTTGTTATACAGTCTTTTAAGTGAAGCTGCCTCACTACACTGTTCCATCGGTTAGTAATAAAAATCCCTTGGAAGTCATTCATGTTAGAGCTGTTCTTTATTAAATTTTATTCCAGGTTAAACTTTATCAAATTTTATTCTAGGTTAACAAAAACTATTTCAGGATTCATTAAATAGCAGCAAGAGAACAAAACCACAAAGAACACTATGGTAATAAAAACTGTTTAGAACAATTCTGACCTTGGTTTTCAATAAAATGGATAAGCTACATCTATATAGTTGTGAGACAAGTTGATTCATTGTTTTTGCATCCTAGTGTATTAGTGTAATGTTCAGTATTTAATAGGGTCTCAATTCATGTTTATTGAATAAAGCAAACTCTTAAATTAGCAGAAATCTTGAAATATTATGGGTTCTGAAATACTGAAATACTGTTGCCATGTGAACAAGCTATGGCTGACCAGTTTCCCTTGAAGTTAAAATTGCCTTTCTACATAAATAATAGAACCTATCATGGATCAGACACTACAATCTTTTTTAAGCCCAACAACCACCCTGGAAAGTAGATATATTGTTTTTCAAATTAGTGAAACTGAGGCTTAGAAAACTTAGATACCTTGCTCAATTTCACCTATACAAGAAGTAGGATATCAAGAATTATGTCCTGCTCCTTTTGAACTTTCTACAGCATACCTATGAATGGTGGACAATGTTTTATAGAATTACTGCTAAAAATAAAAGTAAGAAATCTAATCCATTCCGTCTGGGGTGCATATACTAGTATCTACTGATGTCTATAGAAGGATGTATTTCTTCCTGCCTGACTGGAAGATATGCTTGTATTATAGAAGTACCAAAGGTGACAGATTGAATTTACAGCATGGTAAGGTTTGGTTTGGGTGGAAACAGAACTTCCCTGGTCCCCCAGTAACAGAAGAGGGCCGAAAACAAGAACTAAGGGTATTTCTTAGGAACCTATCTATCTGTGGCTAGAGAACATGACTTCCAAGAGGCCCCAGAGACACCTCCAGAAGTAAGACAGAAAGCTAATGTCATGTCTCCAGGATTATTTCTGATGTTTGAGGAAAAGAAGTAGTGACAATGGTATAGAAAAAGGGTACCACCTTTCTTAGTAACACTGAGACTCCCATATTAAGGACTCCCACTTCTGCCAATGATGGACTTTTTTTTAGCCTATTTACTGTGAAGAACTAGAAAAGCTGGGTAAAAATACAAAAAGGATCTTTTAGATGTCATCTTGACAAGACAAGATCTGAAGAAAAAGTGCAGAAAAGTCTGCCCATAATCAACTCTGTTTTCCCCCTTGACACATTTGGAAGCTTTCTAGAAGCTGAGAAATCACTCAGAAAGTGGCAGCTAAGAAGCAGAGAAGCCTAAAAGAACTTTCAGGAATCCCATAGTTCGCTCACATTAATGTTTCTCTAAGTCCTCCCCTCCCCTTCACTCGCTCTAAAAATCAATGGGAAAACATTCTCAAGAGAAAATCAACAAACAAAAAAAATAAATAAAATAAAGAGGAATGGCCTTTGAAAATACCTCAGGCTTTTAATTGGGACACATAAAAAGGCCACCCTAGAAATAAGACAAACCTGAAATAGACTAGATAGAACAGTCTGAAAACCATTAGGATGTTTTACTCCTGGCCTAGTTTCTTAACAAAAGCAAAAGTAAACTAGTTGATGGATGTAAAAAAAATCACTTGTAGCTTAATTTTTTCATAAACAAAGAATTTCCATTAAGAATTTCTGGGCATACCAGAATACAGGCATAAGAAAATTACAATAGAAACAAGATCCATAGCTGATGTAAATATTGGAGTTATTAGGCACAGATTTCAGAATTTCATGAGAGAAGCACAATGTATAAATAACAACCAAATGAAAATTCTAGAACTGAAAACTATGATTCAGAAGGTGGAAATTTGAATTTTAAAAATTAATTTATGGCCCTGGCTGGGTAAATCAGTTGGTTAGAGTGTTATCCCAATAACCAAGGTTGTAGGTTTGATCTCTGGTCAAGAATCAACCAATGAATGGAGCAACAAATTGATGTCTCTCTCTCTCTCACATCAATAATTTTTTAAAATTGTTTTTAATAAAAAATGTATTTATAATAAAATAAAATAAAAACATAAAATACTTAGGAATAAATTTAATAATACATACGTAAGACCTGTATGGCGAAAACTACAATGAGGAAAAAGAAAATTGGATAAGTTGGCATAAGGACAGACATATACTTATCAATGAACCTGAATAGAGAATCAGAAAACTTGCTTATTTTCAACTAAGGTGCCAAGGTAATTTAGCAGAATAAAGGAGCCTCTTTCACAAATGTTGCTGGAATAACTGAATTGTCTTTTTTTAAAAAATAGGAATATTAACTCCGAGTGTTATACCATACAGAAAAATTAACCTTCAATGGTTCATAGGTCTAAATGTAATATACTGTGAATATTAAAAAGACATGAGGATTTTATGTAGGACTTTATGCTAATTAACTTTAAAATGTAGATAAGTTCAAATTCCTAGAAAAATCCAACTTAAAAAGTGCTCTTCAAAAAACATTCAAAAGCCACAAACTTGGAGAAAAATATTTACAACACACACTTTGACTAAAACATGTATATAGCGGAAGGGGAAATGGTATTAGTCAAAAGGCACAAAGTTTACTCTACAAAATGCACAAGTCCTAGAGATCTTATGTCAGCAGTCCCTATAGTTAACAATACTATATTGTTTACTTAAAAATTTGCAAAGAGGGTAGATCTCTTAAATGTTTTAAACACAAAATAATAATAAGTAAAGAGATGGGAGGCAACTTTTGGAGGTGACGGATATGTTTATGGTATAAAATGTGGTAAGAGTTTCATGGATGTATACTGACCTCCAAACTCATCAAGTTGTATATACTAAACATGTACAGTGTTTTGTAATTCAATCATACCTCAATAAAGAAAAAAATGGTATACATAATATGTAACTCCTACAGCTCAATTATAAGAAAGCAAACTCAATTTTTAAAATAGGCAATAATTTTGAACATACTTTACAAAAATCAAGATACCTACTTGAGTGGCTAAAACTAAAGATGGACAATATGAAGTGTTTGCATTTGATGGAAAGACCCATCATCCTTTTAAACTAGAGGGAAGATGTTTAAAGAGTAAGATGCAGATAGAGTAGATGATGGAAAGATGAGGATTCTTGACTTAAGCTCACAATATTTTTTTTCCAAAGGCAAAATCTCATTGGTTTACCCAATTGTTAAGCTGCTGGATGCAACCAACAGAAAAGAAAAATGCATGAGTTCATCCAAGCCCTAGGTTTTGCCAGGCAATTAGTAGAAGCGAGGACAAAATAATTGAGAGTATTTGCAAGGAAGTGATTTAACTGCCACTATTTGTGAATACATAAATGGTATAAATAAATAAACTGTGAAGAGCTATATTAGTGTAACTTACTGGTATAATGGTAAAATAAAGGTACAGGAAATGTACAGAAAGTCAAAATAAGCAGCTAAATGTGATATATCAAAAACTGAAAATTCTAATGATGAAAAGAATTTATTCCTTATTCTACAATTCATTTCGTGGTCTAAAAACTATTTTTCCTTACCATATTCCAAATCAGCCTTTCCATATCAAATTACATCTTTAGCTCTGGCTTCTCTTTCACATGTTTTCTAGTATCTTCCGTTACATACTCCTCCCTGGAAATCTTGTCTCTTGATCACCTTATTTCTGATCAGTCTAATGATATCATGACATTGCCTACATGTCTTTCTGGCTTTTCACATAAACATACGTAATGGCTTTCAAGTCAGGTAACTTTCCTAACACTGCTACCAAGGCCACAAAAGGTTTTACCAAAGAACAGTAAAATGCCTTCATCTGGCTACTCCATTCGACCTACCTTTCTTCTACAGTATTGCCCAGTGCACCTGTTTCTCTTGTCTATCATGCTTTGAGTCTCTATTCCTTTTACGCTTGCTTTCACAAGCAATTAGTTTTCATGTAGGCCACAGACTTAAAAACAATTAAAGTGTTTACCAAGGCTGAAAAAAATCTTCAGAAAACGTAGCCCCTTGCAGCTGACACTTTTAGAATTACAGTCTAAAATTAAAAGTGGGTGGATACAGATGCACAGATTTTATTTTTGCAAGAACTTTATTGTTTCCATGCTGCCATCTAAAAACAAAACAAAGCCACTGCACCCTCATGAGTTACTATGGGCCATCTATTAAAAGTGATTTCCCGCTATCTCGTAAAAATGGAAAAGGAGCAGAACTTTCCTTTGGAATGCTTTGTACAAGAGGCCTTTCTTTAGTTAACACGTTTTTATAAGAACTAAGACCACACCATAAAATATAAAATGTATATTCTGACAAAAACGGCAAAATAAAGGGCATGAACTCCTGAAATTCTTGAGAAGCACTGCTAAAAAGCCAAAGACAAGCTTCCTTAACTGAAACATGTTTTCGCTTCCACAGGAAAAGTCCATGTGCCCGCGTTCCTTCCCTGACATCCTCACCGCCTCGGACCGACGCTTAGACACAGAGAGGGCGCGCGGAGCCAGCTCGGGGAGGGAGAGGGAGAGGCTGTCCACCCGCCTGGCACTGGCTCTGGGATCGGCACTGGGACCGCGCCCAGCCAGCATTCGGATCCCTTATGAGTCAAGAGGAAAATACAGCGCGAGTTTTACCTCATACACTACTAACTTCCCACAAAGATTTCCAGAAACCTGACTCACAGCCAGAAACTCAAACCCTGTGGGCGGGAAGGAAAAAACAATACGCCATCACTTCGGCCTTGTGGGGCCAGCAGTCACGCAAGCTGGGAGCAGGCGCGCGGGCCAGCGGCGCGGACGTCCCCAAAGTGCGCGAGCGCGCCCGGCGAGGCCCCGCCCCCTCAGCTCCCGCCAATGCGAGGCGCGCGCCCCAGAAACCAGCTCCCTCGGGCACTGTTAGTAGCTTCCGCCCTGAGGCCCAACGGTCACCGTTCGGTTCCGGTTCTAGCTCCACCCTCGGGCGGGAACCCTTCGGAAGCCCGGGACCAGAGGCTGGCGCCAGCGTGCATTTCCGGCAACGGACACGAAGGCAAGCATCCGGTGACGCCTCTTCCTGTCTCCCTGGAACCCGCCAAGGCTCTGGCTCTTGGTGCGGCAGCGCCATCTGGTGCCGAGTGGGCCGCGCCTCACTCTCAGGCCCTTCCTGAGAAACCGCCCAGGCTTTCTTTTCCCGCCGTGGGGAGAGGAGAGGCTTGGAAGTGGAAGCTGCTTGTACAGCGTGGGCAAAAGTAGGTTTACAGTTGTGAGTTTGCGAAACAGTTTATTCTTGTAATACTGTTTATTAATTATTGCATTATTTTTCCATAGGAATAACCTGTAAACTTACTTTTCCCCCACCCTGAATAAACCCAAATGGAGAGGAAACAGTTCTTTTTTTTTTTTTTTTTTTTTAGTTTTAAGCTCAGAAAAAAAGCAATTCTCTATTTTTTTTTCCTTAGTCTGTCGAGATTGGCAGTCTCCATTCCTCGCTTGGTGGGAAGATGGCACAGGCATTGTGGGCTTAAATTGGTCTCTGTGCTAAAAACTTTTGTTTCCTGTCATCTATTAAAGCAGTGTTGTAAAGAGTGCAGTGCACATGTTTGGAACTCATGGAGAAGCAGAATTTCGTGGATAAACGGCTTTAAAACAGGCTTAGAAAATTCAGAAAGGTACCTTTGAAAGGCGCGCCACCTGCCTCTCCGGGCGGTGCGGGAGGAGGAGTCTGGCCGCTGGGCTCTGGGATCCCTCCGCGGCCGCCGGCCTCCCCGGAGCGGGTCCGAGTGTCCCGACCGGCTGCGTGGTGGCCGGCGGCGGGCCGAGGGGTGGGGCCGGGCGGCGACCGACCGTGGGGGAGGTCATGGGAGCGGAAGGCCTCACCGCCTGGCTCTTCCCTCCCTTCTCCCGTGGGCGGCTCCCCGCTGGCCCGCGCTGGGGCCGGGGGTCCATGCGGCCCTTGGGGCCCGGTCGGGGGGACCGGGGCCTGCGTGGGCCGGCCGCTGGGCCCCATGGGGGGGGCATTGGCTCCCCAGCCCACGGCGGGAGCCGGCGTGGGCTGCCGCCCGCTGCCCCCCCCCCCCCCCGGACCGGGCCCAGTGCAGCAGCGGTGGCAGCAGAGTGGGGCACGTGCCCTAGCTCGGGGAGGCCACCATGCTGCAGTGCACCGGCCCCATGGCCGGGCCTGCTCCGAGCGGATGCCGCCCCTCCAGAGCTGGGCCACTCCACCGGCCGCACCCCGTTTGCTGGGCCTGTGCCGCCCAGACGCGCTGGAGTCCCAGTCTGCCCGCAGGCCAGCTGCAGGTGCTGTGCGGGGGGGCCGTCCTGCCTTGTGGTGAGTTCGAGCGGCAGCAGCAGGAGCCGGGCAAGGACTGCGCCCTCCATCTTGCCTTGGGTCCTCCATCTTGGGACAGAGCCATGTGCGCCCTCCATCTTGCCTTGGGTCCTCCATTTTGGGACGGTGCCATGTGCTTCCTCACGGGAAGAAGCCGCTACTAGCCACACCCAGGATTTCTCTGGACTAACCAATAATAATCAAGGGAAGTGCACGCCATCACTATGACCGACTCCCGCCTGGCCAATCAGCGGGGCCCACAGTCCCCTCTCCTGCCCTCACTCCACCCCCCTTTAAAACCCCCTGTCCCATCAGGCGTCTCTCTCTCTCGGCCACTGGAGCTTACCGTTGCATCGGTGAGTGTGGCAGGGGAGCCAAACCTAGGTTTGAAATAAATGACTCTTTGCTTTTGAATCGGACTGACTGGCTCCCTGGGGGTCTTGGGAACTTTGAATTCTGGGCACAACACCTTCGGAAGCAGGCTGCAGATTTGTTTGCATAGCATATCTATGTTAGATAACCTGAGAGGGAAAATAATTTCCCAAAAGTCAGCAAAATCAACATAAACTCTCTCTTGATAATGAACTATTGCTTGAAAACAGATTTTCTTGGGAGCTTGTACATATGACAGTACTAGGTAGCTAGCAGTGAATTGTTTTCTGTGTTTTTTGGAATGGTGATTGAGTGTCAAACTATATAGTGAAAGTTGGTAAAATATTCCCCTTGGAATTCATATAACAGTACCTACTAAATAATTTGACTGTTACTCTGAGCATTTCTCCTATAACAGTGGTTCTCAAATTTGAACATGGAAGGCTTATTTAAACAAATTGGTCTTAACTGAAAGTTTCTAACTGGGAAGGTATGGGTAGAGCTAGAAAATTATAACTCATAAATTATTTGTGACATTTAAATTGTTGGTGCTAGGACCCCACCCAGAATAATTTAGAGTTCAGGATTGCATTGTCGTTGCTCTTTCTTCTTGCAGGAGGGATACTGATAGTATTAAAACTGGGTAAATTAGTAGGCCTTCTGACCCCATTGCTGGAAAGTAATAAGCTAAACTCTAAAACCAAGAAAGTTCTACATAAATTTATATGTATCTTAAAGCAACTGGTACATATAAATGTATTATGTATATGACCATGTGATAGATAGAGGGTGCTGTGATACCAGGCTTGCTAAATATTTCAATTATTCTTCAGTAATTTCTGCCCTTCACATTAGCTGTTTAAGTCAATAAATTAGAAATAATTAGAATTAAGGATAAAGTTAGTCCAACATTCTAATTTTATCTTTTGATAGGCACCAGACTTTTTAAAAGTCCTTTTACATCTGCCCACATTCCCTTGTTTCTCAGAATCTTCGACCAACCCACCCCCACCATTGCATTTCCAAATGTACACAATGCTTTCATTTGTAGTAAAAAGGGTCATTTCTTTTATAGAAATGGCTTGCCTAATCTTTTCTGCAGGACTTTTAAGTGGTCAAATCCTGACGCTGCATTTATTAATCCTGACATGGTGAATAAAGTACACTGCACACTCTGTTTTATCCCTACCTCTAATTGAATACAAATAGGGGTTTGTTATACTCATGGTTGAAATTATTCATAAAACTAATCAAAAGTTCAGAATGTTTGCTCTATGCTACTGACTTTACTACAGAAACTGATATACCCTTGATTTGTAAATTAATATATCTAAAGATCAATGAAGACAATAGAAATGCTGCTTTTGTAATTCAGTAAGGTTTCTAGTAATCAAAAGTAATAATAATGCTACTGATTAAAGGAATGAATCATTGTGATCTCTGAGGAATTAATCCACACAGATCCATTCACCATACAAGAACCTTTAGGTCAGTAACAGATAGCATATACACTGTGGTCCCATAAGATTCTAATGGAGCTGAAAAATTCCTATTGCCTAGTAATGTCGTGGCTGATGTAATGTCATAGTGCATTGTATGGCTCATATGTTTGTGGTGATGGTGATATAAACAAACCTACTGTCTACCAGTCATAAAAGAGTCTAGCATATATACTTCAGTAGTAGGCTATACTTCTAGGTTTGTGGAAGTGTACTCAGTGATGTTTACACAATGATGAAATTGCTTATGGCACATTTATCATTTTTTAATTATTCCCATAATTAAGAGGTACATGACTATAATTTATCCGACAAAAGTATATCACATCAATGAGATTGAACCTTATGTTTTTGGGGTTTTTTGTTTTGTTTTGTTTGTTTGTTTAAATTGTTTTATTGCTTAAAGTATTACAAAGAGTATTACATATGTCTCCTTTTTTTTCCCCGCCCTTGACAATCCCCTGGTCTCGCCTACCCCCCAGTGTCTTATGTCCATTGGTTATGTTTATATGCATGCATACAAGTCCTTCAGTTGATCTGTTACCCCACCCCTCCTGCCCCTCAAACCTCCCCAGCCTTCCCACTGTACTTTGACAGTCTGCTCAAGTCTGCTCTGCCTCTGTATCTATTTTTGTTCATAAGTTTATAATGGTCTTTATTATCCATAAATGAGTGAGATCATGTGGTATTTTTCCTTCATTGACTGGCTTATTTCACTTAGCATAAGGCTCTCCAGTTCCATAGATACTGTTGCAAATGGTAAGAATTCCTTCTTTTTTACAGCAGCATAGTATTCCATCGTGTAGATGTACCACAGTTTTCTAATCCATTAGAATGCATCTACTGATGGGCACTTAGGCTGTTTCCAGATCTTAGCTATGGTGAATTGTGCTGCTATGAACAAAGGGGTGCATATATCCTTTCTGAATGGTGTTTCTGTTTTCTTGGGATATATTCCTAGAAGTGGGATCACTGGGTCAAATGGGAGTTCCATTTTTAGTTTTTTGAGGAAACTCCATAGTGTCTTCCATAGTGGCTGCACCAGTCTGCATTCCCACCAGCAGTGCACAAGTGTTCCTTTTTCTCCACATCCTCTCCAGCACTTGTCGTTTGTTGATTTGTTGATGATAGCCATTCTGACAGGTGTGAGATGGTAACCTCATTGTTGTTTTGATTTGCATTTCTCGGATGATTAGTGACTTTGAGCATATTTTCATATGTCTCTTGGCTTTCTGAATGTCCACTTTGGAAAAGTGTCTATTTAGGTCCTTTGCCCATTTTTTGATTGGATTATTTATCTTTTGTTAAGTTGTATGAGTTCCCTATAAAAGTTGGAGATTAAACCCTTATCGGTGATAACATTGGCAAATATGTTCTCCCATGCAGTGGGCTTTCTTGTTGTTTTGTTGATTCTTTCTTTTGCGGTGCAGAAGCTTTTTGTTTTGATGTAGTCCCATTTGTTTATTTTCTCTTTAGTTTCCAGTGCCCTAGCTGTATCAGTGAAGAAATTGCTTTGGCATATGTCTGAGATTTTGTTGCCTTTGGATTCTTCTAGTATTTTTATGGTCTCCCATCATACATTTAAGTCCTTTATCCATTTTGAGTTTATTTTTGTGTATGGTGTATGTTGGTGGTCTAGTTTCATTTTTTTGCATGTATCTGTCCAATTTTTACAACACCATTTATTGAAAAGACTATCTTGACTTCATTGTATGTTCTTGCCTCCTTTGTCAAATATTAATTGAGCATATTGGTTAGGGCCGATTTCTGGGCTCTCTATTCTATTCCATTGATCTATGTGTCTGTTCTTGTGCCAGTACCAGGCAGTTTTGAGAACAGTGGCTTTGTAATACAGCTTGATATCTGGTATTGAGATCCCACCTACTTTGTTCTTTCTCAGGATCGCTGCAGCTATTCGGGGTCTTTTTTTATTCCAGATGAATTTTTGGAGTTTGTTCTAGATCTGTGAAATATGCCGTTGGTATTTTAATGGGAAGTGCATTGAATTTATAGATTGCTTTGGGCAGTATGGACATTTTAATGATGTTGATTCTACCAATCCAAGAACATGGTATGTTCTTCCATCTGTTTATGTCTTCCTCTATCTCTTTTTACAACATCCTGTAGTTTTCTGAGTAGAGGTCTTTTACTTCTTTAGTTAAGTTTATTCCTAGGTATCTTAATTTTTTGGTGCAATGGTAAATGGGATTGTTTTTTTAGTCTTTCTTTCTGTAAGTTCACTATTGGTGTATAGAAATGCCATAGATTTCTCGGCGTTAATTTTGTATCCTGCTACATTGCCAAATTCATTTAGTAAGTCTAATAGTTTTTTGATGGAGTCTTTAGGGTTTTTTATGTATAATATCATGTCATCTGTAAATAAGGACAGTTTTACTTCTTCTTTTCCAATTTGGATGCCTTTTATTTCTTCTTCTTGTCTAATTGCAATGGCTAGTACTTCCAGTACTATGTCAAACAGGAGTGGTGAGAGGGGGCATCCCTGTCTTGTTCCTGTTCTTAGGGGAAATGGTGTTAGTTTTTGTCAACTGAGTATGATGTTGGCTGTGGGTTTGTCATATATGGCTTTTATTATGTTGAAGTATGATCCTTCTATTCCTATCTTGCTGAGAGTTTTTATCAAAAATGGGTGTTGGATTTTGTCAAATGCTTTTTCTGCATCAATTGATATGACTATGTGGTTTTCTTCTTTCACTTTGTGTTTGTGATGTATCTTGTTTATTGATTTGTGTATATTGTACCATCCTTGCATCCCTGGGATAAATCTTACTTGGTCATGGTGTATGATCTTTCTGATGTACTGCTGGATCCAATTTCCTAAGATTTTGTTGAGGATTTTGGCATCTATGTTCACGAGGGATATTAGCCTGTAATTCTCTTTCATTGTGTTGTCTTTACCTGGTTTTGTGAACCTTATGTTTTTATAAAATTAGATATATATCACACATATATTTTAGGTCCACCCACTAGATTGTTTTTATCTCTGTGTCAGAGGATGGGTTCCCTAAATCAGTCTGTTCTAAAGCAAATTCATGGGCTTTGAGAGTCCACCTTATAGAAAAATGCAAGGCTCATTATTTTGTATTTAGGTTTGGTTAAAGAGAAATCCATGGGCCCCAAATAGTGTCAATCATGCTAAAACCAAACCTAGATTTAACACTTGATCTAATTCAAGTTTCAGCCTCTCCCAGAAACAATTTTAATCAACCAGTCTGGAGTTTTCTAACCAAGTACCAGTAAAGTAATCTGTCACATAAGCCCTCTCCATCCTCCTCCAACCTCCAAAAGAAGAAGCAGTCTTCATGATGAAAACCCTTTCATTCTCTTCCCCCAAAGAAGAGATGCCCAGTCCCAAAACAATCCTTTTTTTTTTTGTTAATAGCTTCTTTGCCCTACCCTTCTTCCTTCCTATACAAACCTTCCATTTTATATACCCCGTCAGAGTGACCTAGTTGATATATGGGATGCTTCCCTATTCATGAAGTGACTAATAAAGCCAGTTAGATATCCAAATTTACTTGATTGAATTTTGTTTTTTAACAATGTGATTAAGTTTGATTTTATAGACTAATATTTTCTGACACCTAAAGGCTTCTTAGCAGTAGCCTGCTGAATAAGTTATTCAAGCTTACTAAATATGGTATTTATAGACTAAAATTATTGCATTACCATAAATAATTGGGGTTTGTAATTCAGTACTCTATAGAGTTGTGTGGTGTCACCAGTTATTGGCAAACTTTCTTTTCTTTTCTTTTTTGTTTTTTTTTAGGGCCCCAATCATTTTATTTCATTTTATTTTTTTAAATTAAATCTTTATTGTTCAGATTATTACAATTGTTCCCCTTTTTTCCCCCATAGCTCCCCTGCACCCGGTTCCCACCCCACCCTCTGCCCTTATTCCTCCCCACTGTCCCCATCCATAGGTGTATGATTTTTGTCCAGTCAATTCCCGCACCCCCCACAACCCTTCCCCCCTGAATATTGTCAGTCCACTCCCTTTCTATGTCCCTGATTCTATTATATTCACCAGTTTATTCTGTTCATCAAATTGTTTATTCACTTAATTTTTAGATTCACTTGTTGACAGATATGTATTTCTTGTTCATAATTTTTATCTTTACTTTTTTCTTCTTCTTCCTCTTCATAAAGGATACCTTTCAGCATTTCATATAATACTGGTTTGGTGGAGATGAACTTCTTTAGCTTTTTCTTATCTGTGAAGCTCATTATCTGACCTTCAATTCTGAATGATAGCTTTGCTGAATAAAGTAATCTTGGTTGTAGGTTCTTGGTATTCATCACTTTGAATATTTCTTGCCACTCCCTCTGGCCTGCATAGTTTCTGTTGAGAAATCAGCTGACAGTCGTATGGATACTCCCTTGTAGGTAACTGACTGTCTTTCTCTTGCTTCTTTTAAGATTCTCTCTTTGTCTTTTGCTCTTGGCATTTTAATTATGATGTGTCTTGGTGTGGTCCTCTTTGGATTCCTTTTGTTTGAGCATCCTGGACTTGTAAGTCCATTTCTTTCACCAGGTAGGGGAAGTTTTCTGTCATTATTTCTTCAAATAGGTTTTCAATATCTTGCTCTCTCTCTTCTTCTGGCACCCCTATAATTCGGATGTTGGTATGCTTGAAGTTGTCCCAGAGGCTCCTTACACTATCTTCATATTTTTGGATTCTTTTTTCTTTTTGTTTTTCCGGTTAGGCGTTTTTTGCTTCTTTGTATTTCAAATATTTGACTTGATTTTTGGGATCCTCTAGTCTGCTGTTGGATCTCTGCATAATATTTTTTATATCCTCAAGGGTCTCACTAGATTTTTGGAGGATTTCACTAAATTTATCAGCGGATTCTAGAAAATCTTAAAAAACCTTATAACCATGGTTTTGAACTCTATACCCAGTAGTTTGCTTTCCTCCATTTCTGTCATTTGTGACCTGTTTCTTTGTCTCCGCATTTTGGCTGCTTCCCTGTGTTGGTAGAGTGGCTTTGTGTGCTAGGTGGCCTATAGGGCCCAGTGTCTCAGCCTCCCCAATTACCTGAGGTGGACACTCTTGGTACACCCCTTTGTGGGCTTTGTGCACAGTCTTGTTGTAGTTAAGCCTTGATTGTTGTAGGTATCACTGGGAGGAATTGACCTCCAAGCCAATTGGCTGTGAGAATCAGCTGTGTCTACAGTGGGAGAACTTCTGTGCTGGAGACACCCTTATGGGGCAAGACTTGCTTCAGTGGGGCTTTGGTGCTCACTGAGTCTGCCCCCTGATTGTGTCCTTTATGCATCTGAGGAGTTGTAATCTGAATGGTCCATTCTGACCACTGGGTACACTGGCTCTTGGATCTTTAAGGAGGTGCTAATTTAGCCTCTGCCTGAGGTTATCTAGCAGGAGCTACAGAGAGATCTGCAGATTCCTCTTCTTTGTTTGGAGTTTGGAGGTGCCTAGATGAGGCCCAGCTGTGAAGCAATTCAAGCTGCTGTGGGACCTTGGGCCTTCTTTTTGGAAGTTCTGGGTCTCTTTGACCCAGCTTCAATTAGTTAGGTAATTTTAGATTGCATAAGGCCAGGCCATTCATATACAAAAGCCTCTACATACAGCTTGGGTGGGGCAGGGTCTCAGGGAATCAACAGGGTGGAGCAAACAGCTATGGCTGATCCTCTGCCCTGCCCTAAGAGGCCCCAGGTCTCACTGTTGCACATTCACTGTAAACACCTCTGAGAGAAAGCCGCCCTCGAGTTCTGCCTGATCCCAGACAGTCCAGTTTCTTCCTGTATGAGTCTGGGTCCCCAGAGACTCACCTGGAACAGTCGGGAGCTTGTGTCTCCCTCCTGATTGAAAAAGACAGCTGTGTCCTCGGTTGCCAGACCTTTCTGCGTGCGCCTCCATACCTCTGCACTTTATTTCCACACCGCACCTCCTCTGAGTCTCAGTGTGCTTTTCTCTTTCCTTCTAGTTGTAGAATTTCCACTCCGCCAGCCTTCCTGTGGCTCTGGATGATGTCCGTTTTGTCTTTTAGTTGTATTTTTGAAGTGGTTGTGGGAGGCAGCAATATCTGGTGTTTACCTATGCTGCCATTTGGTTTCTCTCTATTGCCAAACTTTCTAAACTCTTGCTTTATATGCACACATGTAGGCAGTTGGAATTCCATAATATTCAATATAAATATACCATGGAATACTATGCAGCAGTAGAAAAGTACACTCTCATCCCCTTTGAGACAGCATGGAGGGACCTGGAGAGTATCATGCTAAGTTAAGTCAGTCAGAGAAAGACAAGTATCACATGATCTTACATGTGGAATCTATTAACAGAATTAGTTGATGAACAGAGTAGATACAGAGACATGGAAGCATGGAACAGAGTGCAGAATCTCAGAGGGAAGGAGGAGGAGGATGAATGGGTGGGAGGTAATCAACCGAAGACCTTGTTTGCATATACCAGTATGCATAACCCACGGACACAGACGATAGGGTGCTGAAGGCCTAGGGTGGGGCGGGGGGGTGGGAGCATGTTGAAGGGCATCAATGGGGGAATAAAGGGGACATATGTAATACTTTCAACAAAAAAGAAGTATTTTTAAAAAAAGGATGTTATTTTCTTGCCAGTGTATAATCAGTGTTATAGCGAGATGTTAGCTATTCTTCATTATTTATATGCTTTTACCTACTGTCTTTTTAGAATTATGTGAGGTTTTATATTTGTGAATTGTTTTGTACTTTTGTAATTGCCAGATGTTATCATTTGGCTATTATTTTCTACTTTTCAGTATTGTAAATTCATTGTTATTTTGTTTCCTGGACTTTAGTGGGGGTTTTTTCTTTTCCATTCTACCATGAATGAGCTTCCATTAGAAAAAGAACACACACACAAAAAAAAAAAACCAAAAATGGTTGAGTAAAACTGTCCTAAAACCTTGGTATTGCCCTAAAATTCTGAGTACTTTGTATTTGAGTAATTATTAACCATTTAAACCAAGAAAAGAAAGGTACATGTTTCGTGCTTCACTTTAAACCAACTTTGTAGTAAATTCATTCATGATGAATGGTGGTATGATTATAAAATACAACTACTCATTAGCAATGATAGTTGCAATGATGGTTATTTATTATGGCTTTTAACATTACCACTTATCTTGATTAATTTTGTCATTAAGGTTATGTGAGATGATGTAGTTTGGTGGAGTTTGATATAGCAATTAGATTAGGATTCCAATGTCAGATTTGCTTTCAAAAATTTTTTTTTCACTTACTACATCATAATTTTTTATTGAATTTATTGATGTGACATTGGTTCACAAAACTATACAGGTTTTAAGTGTACAACTTAGTATTTTCTATTATTAATTACTTTGAAGTTCACTTTTTTGATATTTTATCTTCCATCTTATTTTCTAAAAACATAATACACAAGTGCTGGCGAGGATGTGGAGAAAAAGGAACCCTCGTGCACTGCTGGTGGGAATGCAGACTGGGGCAGCCACTGTGGAGAACAGTATGGAGTTTCCTCAAAAAATTAAAAATGGAACTCCCATTTGACCCAGTGATCCCACTTCTAGGAATATATCCTAAGAAACTAGAAACACCAATCAGAAAGGATATATGCACCCGTATGTCCATAGCAGCACAATTTACCATAGCTAAGATTTGGAAACAGCCTAAGTGCCCATCAGCAGATGAGTGGATTAAAAAATTGTGGTACATATACACAATGAAATACTACGCTGTGGTAAAAAGCAAGGAATTCTTACCATTTGCAACAGCATGGATGGAACTGGAGAGCTAAGCGAAATAAGCCAGTCAGAGAAAGATAAATATCACATGATCTCACTCATTAGTGGAATATAAAGAACAACATAAACTGATGAACAAAAATAGATCCAGAGACAGAGAAGCATCAATCAGATGGTCAAACCTTGGAGGGAAGGTAGGGGAGGTTGGGGGTAAGGGGGAGATCAACCAAAGGATTTGTATGCATGCATATGAGCCTAACAAATGGACACAGACACCAGTGGGGGTGAGGGCATGAGGGGGAGGGGGTGATGGGGGGAATAAAGACACATATGTAATACCTTAACCAATAAAGAAAAAAGTAAATTTAAAAAAACATAATACAAAAATCTAAACATCTGTGGACAGAAGCAAAAGGAAAGTTCGTTCAGCTTTTCTGGTGTCTTAACAGTTATAGATATCTTTTTATCAGTTATTTTGGCTACAAGCAGTGGACTTGTTAATACTTTTCATTTTAGTCTAGCAATATTAATATTCACATTTTGCCTCAGTATGGGGACTTACTCTTCTATTCTTTTTACACTGATTTTATAATTTACCTGCAGTTGAATCTGGGTAGCCATAATACCACCTCTTCATGGAGTTTGACTTACAGTTCTCAGACTGTCTAATCTTTTGACTTCTTATGTTTTAAATTTCATTCAAACTTCCTATCATTTTTGCCAAGTTATTCTTTGGAAATAAGTTGGAATTAATTACTCTGCTATATTCATTTTAATGCCTGTTCTCCCTAGTGGTGAGCTACATTTATATTATTAAAATAATAACATTTCTTGTTTTCATTGAATTTAAATAGCAAACGAACACATTGCATGTGTTTCAGTAATAATTGATATATTTTGATATAAGATGAATTAAAAGTAATCTTTTAAAGTGGTGAGAATACTGATACAGATCATATTTTTTATAATACCACATTTAAAGCTCTTGGCATTTGATATGGATAAAATATTTTAACTAAGTTTGCATATTACTTTGAGCAGGGCCAATTATTTTAATACTGTAGAAACAATAAAAATATGAGTATTTTTATATGGCTTTTAAATATTACCATTCAAAATAGCCATTTCCCAGATATTTTTTTCCTATTATGGTTTACTGTTTCATTAGTAATCTTTCAGCATGTATTGATCAGAATTAGTCATTAACACTCCTAAACTATCAGCTGTTCTTCAGTAGCCTTGGTGTTTTGGTTATATAAATGGAGCCATCATATCAACCCCATTGTCTTAAATGTGCTTCCATACCAGATGAAACTAAGTCTCAGTAAACAAATTTCTAATAAAAACATTGTGTCAAGTATAGTAGTGTCCTCCCAACTGCAATCCTGTTATACAAAATTCTACATATGTAGATTTATGTATTTGTACTTTTTCCTCAAATGTGAAAATATACAATACTATATTTGTAAACATGAGTAATTTTTCTTGAGAATAATTTTAAAAATTACAACAAACTCATGGGATCCTAGGAAGAGAAAGAGGTAAAATATATAGAAAAACAAGTTTATGTACATGCTTTTGAAATGTAACCTTGGGAGAAAATACAGGAAACAGGCAAAATAAACCAAAGGAAAGGAATTGAGACATGCAAAAGCTTCAGGATAAGAAGAAGCTGTGGTCATCTGTGCACTGACATTAAGCTCTCTTAAACATAAAACAATGCATTAGGAAGAGTTTGAGGAATATCTCGCAGTATGCTGGCATTTTCTTCTTCTATTATCCTAAACTAAATAAGGTAAACTGAATCATAAAAAAACACTTTTCATTTGGGAGAGATCCATGGGAAAATACTTCCTACAATTCATATTTATAACCAAACAGAAAGAGCTTATTGAGAAATTTCATGGGATGAAGAAATCCTAGCCCTAGCCAGTTTGGCTCAATGGATAGAGCATCGGCCTGAAGGGTTGCAAGTTCGATTCCTGGTAAAGGGCAGGCTTCATCCCCAGCTCAGCGTGCAGGAGGCAACCAATCAATGTTTCTCTCTCACATCAATGTTTCTCTCTGTGTGTCTCCCCGCCTCTTCTACTCTCTCTAAAAATCAATGGAAAAATATCCTTGGATGAGGATTAACAAAACAAAACAAAAACAAAACAAACAAAAAGAAATCCTAAAAAGTTTTTAGGAAGAAGAGCTAATAGTTATCCCTTAGCTCTGCTTTACCTATAAAGTCTTAACTATTTCTCTTACAACAGTTTTTGAGATTATTACTGTCATGTTAAGTACTTACTATGTGAACAGATAGAATTAAAATGACTACAATAACTGACAAAAACAATTATAAACACTGTGAGTACTACAATACACTGAATATAGTTTGCCTAAAGAATATTCTATATAAGAAATAATTATATTTCTTTTATTTGAAATGAGTAAAATATGCATACACCAAAATAAATTCTAAGTAGGCCAACATATATAAATATATGTTTTTCTTTTTTTGTAAAGAAAAACAAAACCAAAAATCAGAAGAAAATTCAGGTGAATATCTAATATCTGGAAGGGTAAGGACTTTTTAATCACAAAGGCAATCAGAAATCAAAGGAAAAGACCACTGATAATTCTTGCTACATAAAAATTATGAAGTATGTATATTAAAAATTTACAGAACATAAATTATAAAAAATGGCCTTAGTATGTCAATATATGCATTCAGGGTGTGGCAAAAGTAGGTTTACAGTTATATGTGAAATACAGAGTTTATTCTTGCATTATTATTAATTATTGTATTATTTTTTATGTGGACAACTGTAAGCCTACCTTTGCCCAACCCAGTATGTATAATTTAGAAAGGGACCTAAACAGATTCTTAAAAATGAATTATAGGGAGAAAACCAAGATGGCGGCATAGGTAAACACCTGAAATTGCTGCCTTGCACAACCACTTCAATAAAACAACTAAAAGACAAAACGGACATCATCCAGAACCACAGGAAGGCTGGCGGAGTGGAAATTCTACAACTAGAAGGAAAGAGAAAAGCACACTGAGACTCAGAGGAGGTGCGGTGTGGAAATAAAGTGCAGAGGTATGGAGGCGCACGCAGAAAGGTCTGGCAACCGAGGACACAGCTGTCTTTTTCAATCAAGAGGAAGACACAAGCTCCCGACTGTTCTAGGCGAGTCTTTGGGGACCCAGACTCATACAGGAAGAAACTGGACTGTCTGGGATCAGGCAGAACTCGAGGGCGGCTTTCTCTCAGAGGTGTTTGCAGCAATTACCTCGGAACATTGAGACCCAGTTCCTCTTAGGGCAGGGCAGAGGATCAGCCATAGCTGTTTGCTCCACCCTGTTGATTCCCTGAGACCCTGCCCCACCCAATCTGTATGCAGAGGCTTTTGCATATGAATCCCCTGGCCCTTTGCAATCTAAAATTACCTAACTAACTGAAGCTGGGTCAAAGAGACCCAGAACTTCCAAAAAGAAGGCCCAAGGCCCCACAGCAACTTGCATTGCTTAACAGCTGGGCCTCATGTAGGCACCTCCAAATTCCAAACAAAGAAGAGGAATCTGCAGATCTCTCTGTAGCTCCTACTAGGTAGCCTCAAGCAGAGGCTAAATTAGCACCTCCTTAGAGATCCAAGAGCCAGTGTACCCAGTGGTCCGAGTGAACCATCCAGATTACAACTCCTCAGATGCATAAAGGACACAATCAGGGGGCAGACTCAGTGAGCACCAAAGCCCCACTGAAGCAAGTCTTGCCCCATAAGGGTGTCTCCAGCACAGAAGTTCTCCCACTGTAGACACAGCTGATTCTCACAGCCAATTGGCTTGGAGGTCAATTCCTCCCAGTGATACCTACAACAATCAAGGCTTAACTACAACAAGACTGTGCACAAAGCCCACAAAGGGGTGTACCAAGAGTGTCCACCTCAGGTAATTGGGGAGGCTGAGACACTGGGCCCTATAGGCCACCTAGCACACAAAGCCACTCTACCAACACAGGGAAGCAGCCAAAATGCGGAGACAAAGAAACAGGTCACAAATGACAGAAATGGAGGAAAGCAAATGACTGGATATGGAGTTCAAAACCACACTTATAAGGTTTTTCAAGAATTTTCTAGGAACCGCCAATAAATTTAGTGAGACCCTCGAGGATATGAAAAAGGACCAACTAGAAATTAAGCATACACTGACTGAAATAAAAAATATTATACAGAGACCCAACAGCAGACTAGAGGATCCCAAGAATCAAGTCAAATATTTGAAATACAAAGAAGCAAAAAACGCCTAACCGGAAAAACAAAAAGAAAAAAGAATCCAAAAATATGAAGATAGTGTAAGGAGCCTCTGGGACAACTTCAAGCATACCAACATCCGAATTATAGGGGTGCCAGAAGAAGAGAGAGAGCAAGATATTGAAAACCTATTTGAAGAAATAATGACAGAAAACTTCCCCTACCTGGTGAAAGAAATGGACTTACAAGTCCAGGATGCTCAAACAAAAGGAATCCAAAGAGGACCACACCAAGACACATCATAATTAAAATGCCAAGAGCAAAAGACAAAGAGAGAATCTTAAAAGAAGCAAGAGAAAGACAGTCAGTTACCTACAAGGGAGTACCCATACGACTGTCAGCTGATTTCTCAACAGAAACCATGCAGGCCAGAAGAGAGTGGCAAGAAATATTCAAAGTGATGAATAGCAAGAACCTGCAACCAAGATTACTTTATCCAGCAAAGCTATCATTCAGAATAGAAGGTCAGATAAAGAGCTTCACGGATAAGAAAAAGCTAAAGAAGTTCATCTCCACCAAACCAGTGTTATATGAAATGCTGAAAGGTATCCTTTAAGAAGATAAATAATTTGATGAACAGAATAAACTGGTGAATATAATAGAATCAGGGACATAAAAAGGGAGTGAACTGACAATTCTCAGGGTAAAAAGGGTGTGGGGGGGGGGGGTGCGGGAAGAGACTTGACAAATATCATACACCTATGGATGAGGACCGTGGCAGGGGTAAGGACAGAAGGTGGGTGGAAACTGAGTGGAGGGGAGATATGGGGGAAAAAATAGGAACAACTGTAATAATCTGAATAATAAAGATTTAATTTAAAAAAAATAAAATAAACCCTAATATGCAGATTGAAAAAAAATGAATTATACATAAAAGTTCTACTTTTCTCATTTGGCAGATATTTTAAAAAATTAACACTCAATTCTGACAAAGTGCAGTGGGGTTAAGTTTTCCATATATATTTATTTACTAGAGGCCCAGTGCACAAAAATTTGTGAACTCGGGGGGGAGTAGGGGTCCCTCAGCCTGGCCTTTGCCCTCTCGCAGTCTGGGACCCCTAGGGAGATAACGACCTGCTGGCTTAGGCCTGCTCCTGGGTGGCAGAGGGCAGGCCCAATCCCTAAGTGCAGCCCCTGGTCGGGCTCAGAGCAGGGCTGATTGGGGAGTTGGGGCACTGCCCCCTGTCATGCACAGAGCAGGGTGGATCTGGAGGTTGCGATGCACCCTCAGTCATGCTCAGGGTATGGCCAATTGGGGGGTTGGGGCACCGCCCCCTGTCACACCCAAGGCAGGGTCGATGGGGAAGTTGCGGCGCCACCCCCGTCATGCACAGAGCAGGGTGGATCAGGGGGGTTGGGGTTCCGTACCCTGTCACACACAGAGCAGGGCGGATCAGGGGTTTGGGGCGCTGCCCCCTGTCACGCACAGAGTAGGGCCAATAGGGGAGTAGGGGCACCGCCCCCTGTCACACACAGAGCAGGTCGGATCAGGGGGTTGGGGCGCTGCCCCCTGTCATGCACAGAGCAGGGCCCATCAGGGGGTTTGGGTCTCCGTACCCTGTCACACACAGAGCAGGTCTGATCAGGGGGTTGAGGAGCTCCCCACTGTCACTCACAGAGCAGGGCCCATCAGGGGGGTTGGGGCACCGCCCCCCGTCACACACAGACCAGGGCGGATCAGGGGGTTGGGGTGCCGCCACTGTCACACTCAGGGCAGGGCTGATGGGGAGGTTATGGCTCTACCCCGTCACACACAGAGCAGGGCCCATGGGGGGGGGCGCTGCCCTCTATCACCCACAGAGCAGGGCCGATCAGGGGGTTGGGGCACTGCACCCTGTCACACACAGAGCAGGGCCGACCAGGGGGTTAGGGCGCTGCACCCTGTCACACACAGAGCTGCAGGGCAATCAGGACGTTTGGGCACTGCCCCCTGACATGCTGATCCCGGTGCCGGGAGGCATATTACCCTTTTACTATATAGAATAGAGGCCGGTGCATGGGTGGGGGCTGGCTGGTTTGCCCTGAAGGGTGTCCTGAATCAGGGTGGGAGTCCCCACTGGGGTGCCTGGCCAGTCTGGCTGAGGGGCTGAGGGCTGTTTTCAGGCTGGCGGGTGACTGAAGCTCCCAACCCCTCCTTTTTTTCTTTTCTTTTTTTTTTTTATTCTGGGCCAGCTTTAGCTCTGAGGCCTTGCCTGCTAAAAACAGGTTTCTGGCCTTTGTTTACCTTTTGTATTTGATACAATGTTGCGGTCCGGCTGGCTGAAGCCTGGATGAGTAAAGCAGGTTTCTGGGGTTTTTTTAGCTTCTATATTTGCAACATAGTTGCTTAGAGTTGCAGCTGAGAGGCCGGCAAGTCAGGCGGGGAACACTGGAGTCTTCCATCACTGAAGCAAGTAAGCCTCCCTGTTCGCATCAGCTGCCTGACTGCTGGCTGCCATCTTGGCTGGCAGTTAATTTGCATATCTCCCTGATTAGCCAATGGGAAGGGTAGCGGTCGTACGCTAATTACCATCTTTCTCTTTCATTAGATAGGATAAATAAAAAATAGAGAAAGCCCAATTAGATTTGAAATTCAGATAAACAATACATATTCAATATTTGGGACATACTTATACCAAAACCTTATTTGCTGAATATCTAAAATTCATATATATAGTATATTTTTTCTGGCAATCCTAAGTTTTTGGATTCTTCCATAAGTAGCTGTTGGGGGTTAATACATTTTTTGGAAAGTAAATTGTCATTATACACTATCAACCTTAAAATTTGTCATGAACTTTGACTTAGTAGTTTAATTATAAATTAGATCATGGTAATAATCAGGTGAACAGGAAAACATAGGTAGGAAGACATTTATCCTATCTAATAAAAGAGAAAAATGGTAATTAGCGTACAACCGCTACCCTTCCCATTGGCTAATCAGGGAGATATGCAAATTAACTTCCAGCCAAGATGGCAGCCAGCAGTCGGGCAGCTGATGCGAACAGGGAGGCTTGCTTGCTTCAGTGATGGAGGACTCCAACGTTCCCCGCCTGCCACTGCTGGCCTCTGCGTTGCAGTTTGAAACATTGTTACAAATATAGAAACTAAACAAAACCCCAGAAACCTGCCTTCAGCCAGCCGGGATCTCTGAGCTGGAGTTGAAACAGTGTTTTGATTATAGAACCCAAACAAACCAGATACCTGCTTTCAGCAGCGGAGGCCTAAGAGCTGGAGCCAAGCCTCAGAGCTGGCCCAGAATAAAAAAAAAAAGAAAAAAAGGAAGGGTTGGGAGCTTCAGTCACCCGCCAGCCTGAAAACAGCCCTCAGCCCCTCACCGAGACTGGCCAGGCACCCCATTGGGGACCCCACCCTGAAGGGTGTGTGACCAGCTGCAAACAGCCATCATCCCCTCATCCAGGCTGGCCAGGCACCCCAGTGGGGACCCCCACCCTGATCCAGGACACCCTTCAAGGCAAACCAGCCAGCCCCAACCCGTGAACCAGGCCTCTATCCTATATAATAAAAGGGTAATATGCCTCCCAGCACCAGGATCAGCGGAGCCGCGAGGCCACCCAGCACTGGGATCAGCGTGACAGGGGGCAGCGCCCAAACCCCCTGATCGCCCTTCGGCTCTGTGTCTGACAGGGGGCGGTGCCCCAACTCCCCTATCGGCCCTACTCTGTGAGTGACAGGGGGGAGCTCCTCAACCCCCTGATCAGCCCTGCTCTGTGCGTGACAGGGGGGAGCTCCCCAACCCTGATGGGCCCTGCTCTGTGTGTGACGGGGGAGCTCCCCAACCCTGATTGACCCTGCTCTGTGCTTGACAGGGTACAGAGCTACAACCCCCCTGATGAGTCCTGCTCTGTGAGTGACTGAGGGCAGTGCCCCAACCCCCTGATGGGCCCTGCTCTGTGCGTGACAGGGTACGGAGCCCCAAGCCCCCTGATGGGCCCTGCTCTGTGAGTGACGGGGCAGCACCCCAACCCCCTGATCCGCCCGGCTCTATGTGTGACGGGGATGTGCCGCAATCTCCCCATTGACCCTGCCTTGAGTGTGACGGGGGTGGTGCCCCAACCCCCCAATCAGCCCTGCTCTCAGCCCGACCAGGGGCTGCACCTAGGGATTGGGCCTGCCCTCTGCCACCTGGGAGCAGGCCTAAGCCAGCAGGTCGTTATCTCCCGAGGGGTCCCAGACTGCGAGAGGGCACAGGCCGGGCTGAGGAACCCCCTCCCCCGAGTGCACATATTTTTGTGCACCAGGCCTCTAGTATATATATAAAATGCTACAATGCTAATAGACCAAATGGCAGAACAACCGAACAACAGAACAACCGGTCTTTATGATGTGCGCTGACCACCAGGGGGCACGTGCGGAACATGGTAGGTGTCGGCAGCAGGCAGCAGAGTATAGAACAACCGTGGGTAAACTACTGCCCGCAGGCCGGATCCGACCCGTTTGAAATGAATAAAACTAAAAAAAAAAGACCGTACCCTTTTATGTAATGATGTTTACTTTGAATTTATATTAGTTCATACAAACACTCCATCCATGCTTTTGTTCCTGCCCTCCGGTCCAGTTTAAGAACCCATTGTGGCCCTCGAGTCAAAAAGTTTGCCCACCCCTGGTATAGAACATAGCAGCCATCGACCACGGTGGGATTGTGGAGCAAGTGAGCAGGGGCGCCAGACCAAAGTGGGGCGCTGTCATTGGGGCGAGCCTCTGGTCGTTACTGAAAATTCTTTGCTGCCACACACTGTGGTCCCGCCAGGCACTCTCACCTGCTGCCAGTGCTGGCCTCGTTGCACCCATTGCCAGCGCCAGAGCCACCACTCACACCTGCTGCCGGTGCCCAATGCTGGTCCCAAACGCTTAGCACCAGCAGTGGGTGTGAGCAGCGGCTGCTGACCCCGAATGCCCCTGAGGGCTTGTCCACTTCCCAGTGCTCCTGAGGGGTGATTGGGGCAGCAGCCACTGCTCACACCCAATGACAGCACTGGCCCCGCTCACACCCACTGCTGGCTCCAGCCCCAATTGCTCTGCGCCGTCAGTTGTTATGAGCAGGGCCGGCTAGTGCCATTAGAACGTGGGAGCAGTGGCGGTGGGAGCTGTGCTGCTGACAGGGGACTGGGGGTCATGGTGGCAGGGGCCAGGCGGGGGTGCGGAGGATGGGCTGAGACCCACCCCTGTGCCCACTGCAGCCTCATGGCCCACAGTTCCTTTCAAGGTGCACGGATTTGTGCAATGGGCCCCTAGTCCTATATAATAAAGAGGTAATATGCAAATTATCCCTCATGTCTTCATAAGATGGCTGCCTATGACCAGGCCGGCAGGAGGGTTAGTGAGGGACAACCAAACAACTTAACAAACAGGTTGCATGGGGCGACCAGGCCAGCAGGGGGGGCAATTGGGGTCGATTAGGCTGGCATGGGGGGGCAGTTAGGGACAACCAGACTGGCAAGGGGGGCAGTAAGGGGTGACCAGGCCAGCAGGGAGAGCAGTTAGGAGCGACCAGGATGGCAGGGAGGGGGTAGTTGGAGGCAACCTGGCTAGCAGCGGGGGGGGGGGGGGGGGGGGGGCAGTTTTTGGCGATCAGGTCAGCACGCAGAGGCAGTGAGGGGCAATCAGGCTGGCAAGGGAGTGCAGTTAGGGGCTACCAGGCAGGCAAGCTGGTGAGCGATTAGGAGCCAGCAGTCCAGAATTGTGAGAGGGATGTCCGACTGCCCGTTATAATAAAGAGGTAATGTGCAAATTTTGGGATCAGGCCTAAACCAGCAGTCAGACATCCCTCAAGGGGTCCCAGATTGGGGAGGGTGCAGGCTGGGCTGACCGCCCCCCCCCCCCATGAATTTCGTGCACTGGGCCTCTAGTATATTTATAATAGAAAATTAGGAACAAATGTACAGTAGGGAGATTGGTTATATAAACATATATTTGAAATAGGATATTTAGCTGCCCTTAAAATTATGTTGAAGAAATGTGTTGACTTGGAAAAATAAGTAAAAATTATACTACAAAATGGTATATTTGATATCCTCTTCCCAAATGTATAGAAATGTCTTCAAGTATATACCTCCAAATGTAACAGTCACTGTATATGAGTGATGGGATTATGGTGTTTTTTTTCTTTTGTTGTACCTGTACTTTCTGATTTATCTATAATGAAATTAATTGGATAAGAGTCATAAAAATTGTAAATTGTTTACATTTGCTCTCTAAAAAGTTTCTTAGAGTACACTGTACAATGAAACAAAATCCTTTGGTTTACTACTTACAAGAGACACAGCTAGAAAATTTAGAAAAATTACAAATGAAGCAATGAGCACTCTTACAACAAACTAAGGAAAGCATGAGTTTTTTTTTTTTAATATATTTTATTGATTTCTTACAGAGAGGAAGGGAGAGAGACAGAGAGTCAGAAACATCGATGAGAGAGAATCATCGATCAGCCGCCTCCTGCACATCTCCTCCTGGGGATATGCCCGCAACCCAGGTACATGCCCTTGACCGGAATCGAACCTGGGACCTCTCAGTCCGCAGGCCGACACTCTGTCCACTGAGCCAAACCGGTTTCGGCGGAAAGCATGAGTATTAATACTAGTATCAGATTAAGTAGAGTTTATGGCAGAAAGCAATGCATAGGATAATTTTAAAATGTTTAATACAGAAATATATCCTAGAGAAAAATGAGTCAAAGTTAGGGAAGTGCCTTTGGAAGAAGAAATTCAAATTGAGCAAAAGAGGACATGGCAGACTCCAGGAAAACTAATGAATTTGGAAGGGGTTCTTAATGTGGAACTGAAAAAAATCCAAATGTAGGAGGCCCATCACTTCTTAAAAGCAGAATCTTGCATGGAAAGACTATTGACACAATATTACAATTCTAAGTAAAGGACTAATGCTATTCTGTGGAGTAGATTGGTGAGGAAAATGTGAAACCTGAATCACAAAATCATGATTAGTTGAATATTTTAGATATAGGTAAGGTTTTGCACAATCAGGCCTCTCAGGAAAGAGTAGATATATGTTATTAGCACTCTTCATATTAGATATGTGTGGAACATTTCAGTCAACTATAAGCTTATGATAACTCTTTTATTTTAAAAAATATTTCAGAATACTTTAAAAGGTTATACTGTCTTGGCCTATACAATAAAAGTAACTTAGAGAATTAATCAAAGTTTGCTGTTTTAACCCCTAGAGTGCCGAGGAGCACAATCGCGCTCCTCCTGTCTTTCGCCAAAAGTGCCTGGAGCGCGATCGCGCTCCTCCTGCAGGGTCACTATTAGATGCTAGTAGTCCACTCTTTATTGACAGATGGCACCTAAGTGCAGATTACTTATGATGCCGAATGTTTGTAGTTCTAAAATTGACCACTGGCATTTATCTGCCTAATTTTTTACAGGTACTACGATTTTATGAAGTTTACTCAGATTTTGTAGCCTTAAAGCTTCGAAATGGCGTCAAGTTCTAAGTCTGCTTTCATTAGTGATGATGATATTGCTAAATATGTCAATTCTTGCTGTGAAGATGACGATTTTGTGGAAGATATTGGAGAAGGGTGTCCCTCTATTTTAACATTATATGTTTTGTTCAAATTTTTTTTCTACTGGTATTTTATAATATAATCAGCAAACAATATATGTCAAAGATGAAAACAAATGTAGTAAAGGTTTCCTTAAGTTTTTGAATATGTAACTTCATTTACTTGCGATTCATAATTTTTTTTCTAAACAGCTGTAAAATCAGCAAAAAGGCATTGGCAATTTTAGCATAGTTCCTAAGATATTGGTTGACACTCAAAAGGTTAATATAGACCTTACTATACTACTATCACTATATTCTCAATTACACAAAAATGACAATAATTAGGATTTTAAAAACATAACATGGCAAAATATCTGTAACTATGACAAAGTACCTAATTGATCTATTATTCAGTCACCAGGATACCTCAATAGATTCTCCAAAGTAGAAACAAGTAATTAACATCTTAATAAATGAAACAACAAGGTCAGTCAATCTTAAGTGTGGACCCCAGAGTGGATTCAGTGTCGCTGGAAACTTGTTGGAAATACAGATTCTAGAGCCTGTCCCAAACCTGCTGAATCAGGAGATCTGGAAGTGTAGTCTGATGCTGTAAAATTTAAGTGTTTTAGCAAGCTCTCCAGGCAATCCTGATGGATATTAAGTCTGAGAACCACCAAACTAGACAAAGGAATGAAAATTAAAACAAAAATATAATCTTGGAATTAAGAAAAAACAATAATGCCAAAGAGGAAATAAGAAAGACACAAACAAAAAAAAAAAGAAACAGATATCTCAGAAAAATGTGAATGTTATAAAATACTGTGAAATACTGTCCAAAGAAGGCACTCTGTTAGATACTTAAGGATATTAGTGAACAAAGGAATAGAAATACAGCCTTTACTGAGTTTTCATTTTAATGGAAGTATTTATAGCTGCTAAACTCATACTTAAAAAAAAATTCATAGCTAGAGTTTTTTATTCTATGAGCAAGACAAACTAACCATTTTATTAAATAATTTTAAAATTAAAACCTAAAGGCCCAGCAGGCATGGCTCAGTGTTTGAGCATTGACCTATGAACCAGGAGGCCACTGTTTCATTTCCCAGTCAGGGCACATGCTGGGTTGCAGGCTTAATCCCATGTGGTTCCTGCAGGAGGCAGCCGATCAATGATTCTCTCTCATCATTGATGTTTCTATCTCTCTCTCCCTCTCCCTTCCTCTCTGAAATCAATAAAAACATATTTTACAAAAGAAAAACCTAAAGAAGCTAAAGGAAGATTACATTTAAGAGCAGTAATAGTAGGTACAGTAGCAAATAGGGTAAAATGAAGAGTATAATAGTAATGTGGAAATTCCAGTAAAAATAGTAAATGTGGAAATAGTAAGTGTTGAAAATCCCAATAAAAATTAGAAATGATAAAAGGAGTTATAGCATATAGAAAAAGTATGATAAATATCCTAATATATAAAAACCCTGGGTCTGTCACATCGACAACAACCAGGAGGCTCGACCAACCAGAAGTCAGTCCTGCAGTCAGTGCTGGGTTGCCATGGTGACCCAGCGCTGCTGCTATGGCTGCAGGCACAGAGACCCAGCACTGACTGCTGAGGGGGCTGCGAATCAGGCTCAGAGAAAGGCCTAAAGAGAGAAGCAGGGTCTGATCCGTAGCCTCTGTGGCAGCTGTTGATCAGCACTTGCCTCTCTCTTTAGCTCTGGGTCTGGTCAGCAGCTGCACCTCCATTTCTCTCCAGGCCTCCACTGGGGCTGCTGGTCATCCCCGCCTTTCTGATCAGGCCCCGTTGATAGGCCCAGAGACGCTGACTGGCATAGAAACTGACGAATCAGAACCAAATCTGGGTCAACTGTGAGGAGCCAATGGCTCCCTAAGAGGTGGAGCTTTTGATGCTGACTGGCATAGAAACTGACCAATCAGAACCAAATTGACCGGCAGAGGAGGGCAGTTGGGGGTGAGATCAGGCTGGCAGGGGAGAGCCATTGGGGGCAAGATCAGGCCATTGGGGAGGGCAGGTGGGGTCAACCAGGCCAGCAGGGGAGGACAGTGGGGGGGATCAGGCCTGCAGGGGAGAGCAGTTGGGGGCGAGATCAGGCCGTCAGGGGAGCAGTTAGGTGTTAATGAGGCCGGCAGGAGAGCATTTAGGTGTTAATGCGGTTAGGGGGTGATCAGGCTGGCAGGTAGCCGAGCAGTTAGGAGCCAGCAGTCCCAGATTGTGAGAGGGATGTCCGACTGCCGGTTTAGGCCCAATATGGGATTGAGCCTAAACCGGCAGTCAGACATCCCCCGAGGGGTCCCCCATTGGAGAAGGTGCAGGCTGGGCTGAGGGACACCCCCCCCCTCCCCCAGTGCACGAATGTTGTGCACTGGGCCTCTAGAATACATATAATTTATCACTATCAAATTGGAAATCATTAAATGGATAATATATAGAAAATCAAAATTACCTAAAATTATTGGTATTCTACCTATTAAAAACTTCAGTTATCAAATTGACTTAATTAAAAGTAAACTAAAATAATTAAAATTTGAAGTTAATTTAAAAGTTATCAAATTGCCCTAACCAGTTTGGCTCAATGGATAGAGTGTCAGCCTGTGGACTGAAAGGTTCCAGATTCGATTCCGGCCAAGGGCATGTACCTTGGTTGCGGGCACATCCCCAATAGGAGGTGTGCAGGAGGCAGCTGATCAATGTTCCTCTCTCATTGATGTTTCTAACTCTCTATCCATCTCTCTTCCTCTCTGTGAAAAATCAATAAAATATATTAAAAATAAAATAAATAAAAGTTATCAAATTATCATTTAGCATGACCAAGAAGGGTCTATCCTTTGAATATAAGTATGGCAAATTTCATTACTTTTCACAAATATTCATTCTCCTTAGCCCTTGCTGTTGAAGGGGAGTATATTTTTTCACCTCATTGATATTGGGCATGGCCATGTGTCTTGCTTTGGCCAATTAAATCTGAATAGTTGTTAGGTCAGCTATTTTCATGTAGAAGCTTTTAGAACAATTGCATGATTAATCTAAATGTTTCTGGTGTTTCCACTCTGCTAAGATTACTGTTGTTTCTTCAGCCTGGACATAGGAAGGAAATATTGGAGCAAACCTACAGTCAACCTGCAGGCTATTACCAAGCTTGAAATCTACAACCTTAATGTATAACATGTTTGTGTTTGTAAGCCACAAAGATTTGGGGTTGTTTATTACATCAGCAAAAGCTAAAACAATAAAGATGGTTCAATATCAAGAAATCTATTGCTATCACATTGTAGCAATAGGTAAAATAAGAAAAATCTATATAATTATATCTATTAGATTTCCAAAAGTCATTTAGTGAAATTTCATACTTATTCTTAAATCTTTTTTCAAAAGCATAATTTAGAATTCCAATTTCTTCATATGTAAAGATGTTTATTTCAAACCAATGACCATTTTAATCTTATTTAATTTTATTGAAATACAAATTACTACATCATTCCCTTTAAAATTCCCATAACTTTTATGTTAATTTTATGTCCTGAAAATTCTAGACAGTATAATAGGAAAGAAAACATTAATTTACAGAGAATATGCTGCTTTAATTAGTACATTGGAATGCCTTCCTGAAGACTCCATTATGATGCCAGTTGAGAGACCACACCCTGAAAGACTGGGGTTCTGTTTTACATGATGCAGACCATTATATGGTTCTGTTTCCATCGTCAGAATACATGGCTTCAGAAATTAAGGTGTGAAACACATAATACCCTTGCAGAATTTTTGCTTTACATATCCATAATTTTGAGCTCTCTGGCTTGGAGATCTTAGTCCCCAAGCATGAAATTCTTCCATCAAGGATACAGTAGTGGTTCCATTGAATTGGAAGATAATGCTTCCAAATGGCAATTTGGAATTCCTATGTTATTAAACCAATGGGGGTGGGGGGTGGGGTAATTAATTCATCTTACCAAGGAGAAATTGGGTTTTACAATGGAGGCAAGAAGAACTATATTTGAAACCTAGGGGATTCTCTGGGGCACCACTAATTAAGTCCATGCACAAAAATAAAAGTTAATGTAACACCATAACAACCAAAAAACAAACAAACAAAGCCACAGAGCAGCTGAGGAGACATACCCTTCAGGAATAAAGATTTGGTTTACTCTACCAGGTAAAGAAGTCAGAGCATCAAAGTCTTGGCTGAGGGTAAGGAAATAAGGAATAATTAAAGAAGGAATTCATAGATTTTATCTACAAGCTTGAGGCCAATTACACAAATGACTATTAGCTTTACATATTTTATCTCTGCTTGCTATATGCATGTTTATTTATATATTCTATCTTCTTTTTCCCCCTCTCATTTTCATTTTATATGCAAGCTGCTGGAAGCTAACATAATGCAGTCTTTAGGTAACAGAATATTTAGTGCCCCTGGGACTGAATTTGAAGAGTTATTACTATAGCTTGTGATAGCCACAATAACTGTTGGGACTTCGTACTTCCTCATTTTGGGAAAAGGAGGAGAGACTCTTCACTTGTTGTTGGGGGCCAGATGTAAGCTGGCAAGGTCTTTGCACCTGCAGGGGCTAGCAAGGCTGGGACCCTTACCCACACAGTTTTCCCAGACTTGTTTGGATAGCGATTATCAGTAGAATGGGAGTAACATTTATAGAATGAGAACAGCCTTTCATAGCTTGCCCAGAAGTCTGTAACTACTTACTGAGATATGCTGTACTGAGAACTTGTCCTTCTGCTATGTCTCTCCCTTAGAGATTAAGAGGAACAAAGAATACATTCCTCTTGACAGACCTCCGATTCAGTGTGTTGTGTATAAATAGGATTGTATAGCTAATAAACTCGCTTCAGTTCATCAAGAGAACTGGGGTCCTCCCAACCCCGCTTTCCTGTCTTTCTTTCTTTTCTCAATTCCCACCTCCCTGCCTCAGCCCGGCTCAACCCTGTCAGGCTGGCCCTGGCAGATCTGGCGCCCGAGCTAAGGGACTGAGGAACTGGGAAAAAGACGGTGAGGAACTCCGTCGGGCTTGGAGAGACGATGTGAGGATCTCCTCCGGATAAAGAGTGCACTCGTTAAGGTAAGGGAGGAGCAAATTTTTTGATAATCGGGAGTAAAGCATGGGGCAATTAGAATCTAGAGAAAATGCCCTTTATGGGCAAATGTTAAAGTTTATGTTCAATAGTAGAGGAACTAAGGTTAATGACAAGCAAATAGAAAATTTTTTAAAATTCATTCAGAAGGTCTGTATTTCCTTATCCAATTTAATACGGGATTATTTAGATCCCACGCATGACCATAATCAACCATCTCTTAAGCCAGAACAAAAGGAGAAGCAGTGTGATAGCACAAAACAGGTGTCTAAAAAAGACAGTATATTAAAAAGAAATAATGTAACTTTTAAAGACAATTTAACTCCTCAAGATGAGGAGGATTTTGAGGAAGCTGCTGCTCTCTGTCATGATGATAATACAGGTATTGTTCAGGCAAAAGAGGAGGAAGAATATTTTTCTGCTGGAACTAAAGAGGGTAGTGATATAGAGGATGTGTTGGAATGCTTTTTAGAAACATTAAAGCTTCTTGGCAAGAAAAAGAGAAGCCGCGGGGGCCGTTCCCGCCGCTCTCCGCTGCCTTGTGCAGCACCAGTTCCACTTTCCCCTCTTCAGATGGCCTTGCAGGAGGCACGAAAGTGTGGTGAGGAATTGGGCATTCATGCCTTCCCTGTTATGGAACGGGTGAATCCTCACACTGGACAGCGTGAGCGTGCTTATGACCCGCTTCCTTTTAAAACCTTAAAAGAGTTAAAAACAGCCTGTGCTCAGTATGGGCCCACTTCCCCTTATACTTTAACCATCTTGGAAACTATGGCCTCAGAGGCTCTCCCACCTAATGATTGGAGAGCTATTGCCAAGGCTTGTTTATCAGGAGGGGATTATCTCTTGTGGAAATCAGAATATGATGAAAAGGCTAAGGAACAAGCTTCTCGTAATCGAGCTGCCCAGATTAATATTTCTTATGAAATGCTGGTAGGTGAAGGAGTCTATGCTGATACCCACAATCAAATTCAATACCCCCAGGAAGCTTATGGACAGATTAATGGAGCTGGGATCAGAGCCTGGAAAAAGTTACCCACCTCTGGTCAGAAAACAGAGGAGCTCTCAAAAATTATTCAAGGGCCAGATGAAAAGTATCAGGATTTTGTCTCTCGGCTATTACAGGCTGTTGGCCGAGTAGTGGTGGATGGAGAGGCTGGCATGTTAATAGTTAAACAGTTGGCATATGAAAACGCCAACACTGCCTGCCAAGCTGCACTTCGGCCCTATCAAAGACAGGGGACTCTCTCAGATTATATCCGCATTTGCGCAGATATTGGTCCCTCATATATACAAGGAGTTGCCATTGCGGCTGCATTAAAGGGAACCACCATTGAGAGAATTCTTCAGCAACAATTTAGCACAGGGAAAAGTCAAACATACAAGTGTTACACTTGTGGAGGAACAGGAAACATAGCAAAACAGTGTCCTTCTAATAAAGGGATTAATAAAGGAAATGGCAGAGGTCCCAAACAACCTGGACTATGCCCTAAATGTAAAAAAGGAAAACATTGGGCAAATGAGTGTAAATCTAAGACAGATATCCAGGGAAATTCTTTGCCTCAACACCAGATGGGAAACTACCAAAAGGGGCCAGCCCAGCCACGGCAAATAACAGGGGCATTGTCTATTTACCCTCCTGTCCCTGTGCCGTCTCAAGGCCAGCAGGCTGCACAGCACCCAGCCTGCCCCAGAGAGCAAAATAGATACAAGAGCTATTCCGAGCAACCCCCGGGAGTGCCAGGCTGGACCTTGGATCCATAGGATAAGATATTCTGTCTGCCCTGGGTGCTGCCCTTGCCTACTGAAATAAACAAAATATCATTAGATTTAAAACCTCCCACATAGAGAAGAAATGATGATTTCCTTGCATTTCCGATACAGCTACAGCAAATGCCACCGAATCTGAAATTTAAAAATACGTCTGGGATTTCTGTACACGTGTAAAGAGAAAACTGGCTTGAAACTAAGGCGCGCATTGTCCGATTTTGGACATTTAGATAGAGTTTCAAGCTAAAATCTCTTTACAAATATACAAAATAAAACCCAAGACTGATTATTTCCTAAGAAAAATGGAAAATGTAACCCAAAGAAAAAAAGATGCTGGCTAGATTCTAGCAGCAGGATTGACATTTCCATAATAAAGAACAGTTTTTAAATACTAATAAAGAATATTAAAAAGTTAATTTCAAGGCTGAAAAGGAAATTCAGTAAAATTGTCTCTGTTACAAAAATTTGCTAAAGAATATGCCTTAAAATAATAAATTGGATTTAAATCTCAAGAATTATTAAAATATACTAATTATAAAAATCTAAGAAGCCCAGGTAAAAGATGGCTACTCCCTTTAATTAAGGCTGGCTTCCCAAAGCAGTTTCTAATAGAGGAAGGGCTAGCCTCCCTTCCCCCAACAGAGCAAGTAGGCAAAAAATTTCCTGCCAGTGACAACTTTTAAAGAGAGGCTTGCTTCCCAGTTTCCCATCCTTGGTAGAAAGAATGTAACTAATTTGCATTTTAATAGTTACCTGTTTTCAGTGAATGGCACCCCAAGGCTTGGGAGTTTACTAAATTGAATTAGATATTCTGAAATAACAAAATGCTAAAATATTAATCTAAATTTCCCTCACAAAAAATCTAGTAGACAGAATTAAATCTATTTGATTATGTCTTGTATTTTTAAAGTATGTTTTTTAAAAATGTTACTGATTTAAAAATACTAAATATTTAACTTGCCAGCTAAGAGTTTAAAGTTCTGGTTACATAAATTGGGAGAAATCATATAATTATAATAAAATTTCAACATTTATCTAATTAAAAAAGAGAATAAATTCTATAATCCCAACCAAAATTTTTAAATACTAAGATCAGTTTTAATTTAATTGATATCTCTTAATAATTATAAAAGGTATATAATCTTTAAATTATATATACACATAAATATTTAATAGTTTTTTAAGTTAGATTTCAAAACTATAATCAAGGAATGACTTTAGGACATTTCATGGGCCCTGGAATGTTATCAAAAGTTTATTCTCTTTTCTTAAAGAATTTTGTAATAAAGTCAATTTAATATACTTGAAATCACATAGAAAGCTTTATAAAATAAATATTAATAAATATATATTTTAAGTTTTTGCTTCTAAGAAAGGGCAAAACAAGTTATCTTATTTTATATTTCTTAAAATAAAGCAGTAAAATTATAAGATATAATTTAATATAACAAAAGCTCATTAATAATTTTTAATATTTTACAACAACATATTAACATTTATTCCAAACAAGCTTAAAAACTAATTGTTTGGCAGCAATTTAATAAGAACATAAAAGGATTTTATCCCTTCCACTGTGTGGAAGGCCCCTTGGGAAGGCACTGAAGCATTCTATATTGACCTCTCTTGCCCTTTATGCCAAGGGGGTCTCTCTTCCAATTGCCCACAGCTGTTACCTAAGCTCTCTGTTCATACTGAGGTTGAAGCCTCATGGTGGCTGGTACCATGGATCTGTCTCTTGCCCAATGGCGTAAGCTGGGCCCTCTCTGGAGAACAAACCTGGGTTCCCCATGATCAATGCCAGGGCCCCGCCAGCAGGCGAGGGGATCCAAAGGCAGTTACTGGGCATGGAGGCCACAGGGGCATACGCTACCAAGGAGACAAAACTAAACCTCACATCACCCTGCTTGGCCCTGGAGGATGGCTGGTTAGTCAACGACGGGTAAGACCCCTCTGGGAGGGGCAACCTAAGACAGGCACAGTCGCAGGGGGCCTCAGGGGAGAACTTGGGGGTCAACAGAGGTGGGGCAGAGATCCTCACCCCCCCAACTATGCAGGGGCTTGAACACTCGCCCCTTCTGAGGGAGGTCTCCTGACCCCATGGCTGCTGCACTTCCCATGCCCAGCTCAGATAGGAACCCAGATAACAGAAAGAGACTTAGGCCAGCCGAAATCGATACCCAGATAACAGAGACTTAGCTAACAGCAGCTACCCTATATCTAAATCCAGCTTAACATCAGGAATGCTCAGGGCCTTCTCAAGGATGCAAAATAATCCTTTCCATTAATATTTGCAGTGTAAACTAAGATTGTTATTAAAGTATTAAATTTAACAGTAAAATAATAGTCAAGTTTTCAGATTAATTAAAACTAGCTCAAAAAGTATTAACCAAAATTTTCATTTCATAGATAAATTGCTTAACATACTATAAACCTAAAGCAGTCATATTTTTATACAAAAAATTAAAATTAAAGTTATCAAGACTACACTAAAAAATTTCTAAAAACCTCCTAATATTAAAAAATAAAAAAGGGGGGATAGTGGAATAATAACCTGTTAAGTAAATGAAAACCTGTTAAGTAAATGCCTTAATTGCTTTAATATTTTTACTTGAAAATTAATTTTTTCATTTATAATGCTAATAGCAAGACACCCATGAAAAACATACATGGTGTCAAAATAAGCCAAAGGAAAATCGTTTGGACAAAAATTAAAAGAATCCCAAGTCTAAATTATAGATATGATTCCTTTATTAACCTTTGGTCGAGAATACATTTGTATATTTTCAGAAAACAACTGCAAGACCATGTGGATTCCTGCAACAGAGAGGAATTATCAGGACTGCTCCAGCCACAGAATAGCAGTGGCCTCATGAGACAACGAGAAGAGAAGAAGTCCAGAAATAAAGATGGTGAAGACGACTTATCATGCTAGCAGTCAGCAGCTGTGCATCGCTGCAAGTTGCCCAGGACCAAATCAGAGAGGGTCGGACCTGCATTGCCACCATTTGTCCACCATCCAGAACTGAAATATTACTGCTGACATGTACACATAAAAAACTGTCAGACACTGAAACATGAACTTCGCCTAAAAAACAAAGAAGGGGGATCTGTTGGGGGCCAGATGTAAGCTGGCAAGGTCTTTGCACCTGCAGGGGCTAGCAAGGCTGGGACCCTTACCCACACAGTTTTCCCAGACTTGTTTGGATAGCGATTATCAGTAGAATGGGAGTAACATTTATAGAATGAGAACAGCCTTTCATAGCTTGCCCAGAAGTCTGTAACTACTTACTGAGATATGCTGTACTGAGAACTTGTCCTTCTGCTATGTCTCTCCCTTAGAGATTAAGAGGAACAAAGAATACATTCCTCTTGACAGACCTCCGATTCAGTGTGTTGTGTATAAATAGGATTGTATAGCTAATAAACTCGCTTCAGTTCATCAAAAGAACTGGGGTCCTCCCGACCCCGCTTTCCTGTCTTTCTTTCTTTTCTCAATTCCCACCTCCCTGCCTCAGCCCGGCTCAACCCTGTCAGGCTGGCCCTGGCAACTTGTAATACTGATAGCCATATTTTGTTAGTTGGAAATAGATTGTGTTGCTGTTTTGGAAATCAAATGTGTATAGAGGTTGTGTATGGAAGTGAATAACCCAAGGAATGAAATGTGCCAGTTATCAACATATTGTCCCTCATTTCTAAACTCCCCTTCCTTTCCTGTTCTATAAAAATGGATTTGGGACCTTCAAATATTTTTTCCATTGCTAGCTTTCAATAAGCCTTATTATTAGCAGAGGGTGTTGAAAAGACATTGAAGGAAAGGGGTTTTCCTTTCTAGTTCCAATGGGCTCACTTGATAGGCTTATGATGCCTGTGTTGCTGGCTTCTCCTGCTCCCAGCTCCTGCAATGCAGGCATCTTCTTCAGCATCTGGCTGCTGCAGCACATGTAGCTACTTGGTGCCCAGCTCATATGTTGAGTGTGGCTTTCCAGCACCTATCCTGCATTTCATTGCAGTCAGCAGCATCCAGTGGCCTGCAGTTTCCCACTGGGCCGTTTTGTAGCAGAGTGCCTCTAGGGCAGAGGTGGGGAATGTCTGCCCCAGGGCTGTAAAAGGCCTTCAAAATTATTTGGTATGGCCCTGGCAAGACATTAGGGGTGAGTTAATTAAATATTTGACCACATATAGCAGGCTAATTTTTAAGTTGATAATTTTGTATAGCTCACAAATGATGTTATAAATGTCCAAATGACCCTTGGCAGAAAAAAAAGGTTCCCCACCGCTGCTCTAGGGAGATAACTAGTACTTCCCTAGGAAGAGATTTTTCCAGCACCATAGAGGGGGATTTCCAGCAAGTGCTGCGGGTGCACCTCCTCTGTGACTTCTCTACCATTTAGTTAGCCATGGTTATGCCTTCTCCAACAAGGTTTAGCTCTCAGCTTTAGGCACTTTACTTCAGCCCTAGGGATAATGGCTTCTTCTTATCTCCAGTCATGAATTTTTTAAGAGTTCTCTTTATTTTTTACTAGCCAATTCTTTATTACTCAAATACCCAGCTATAGGTAGTAATTCTTAGGTAGTAATTAAATTTGTTCAAATTACTACATGGTTTCTCTCTTGAGGACCTGCAAACTGAAGAACAGAAAGAAAAATGAACAGTCACAGAGACCTGTTGGACACATGCACATACAAACATACATGTGCAGAAAGCCCCGAGTAGAGAAGAGAGATAAAGAGGTAGAAAATATATGAAGAAAAGATGACCAAACACTTTCTAAACATTAATGTACATATACAAGAAGCTTAATGAACTCCAAAGAAATCCACACCATGATTTATTATAACAGCCAAACTATCAAAACCCAGACACAAAACATCTTGAATAGCAGCAAGAGAAAAAGTAACTCATCATATATAGTGGAACCACAATAAGATTAAGAGCTGACTTCTCACCCTAACCGGTTTGTCTCAGTGGATAGAGCGTCAGCCTGCAGACTGAAGGGTCCCAGGTTCGATTCCGGTCAAGGGCATGTACCTTGGTTGCGGGCACATCCCCAGTAGGGGGTGTGCAGGAGGCAGCTGATCGATGTTTCTCTCTCATTGATGTTTCTAACTCTCTATCCCTCTCCCTTCCTCTCTTTAAAAAATCAATAAAATATATATTTAAAAAAGAGCTGACTTCTCATCGAAAATAGTAGAGTCCATATATCTTTGAGAATAAGTTATTTAGAGTTTTTCAGGTATATACTCAGGAGTGATGTTGCTTGGTCATATGGTAGCTCTATTAAATTTTTTTAGGAATCACCAGACTGCTTTCCATAGTGATTGTATCAGTCTACATTCCCACCAGCAGTGATTGAGGATTCCCTTTTTTCCACAACCTCTTCAGAACTTGCTAATGCTTGTTTTCTTGATAATGGCCACTCTAACAGGTATGAGGTGGTGTCTCACTGTAGTTTTAATTTGCATTTCCCTAATTGCCAGTGAGGTTGAACATCTTTTCATATATCTATTGGCTGTTTAATTGCAGCATTATTCATGGTGGCCAAGACATGGCAACAACCAAAGTGTCCTGTGATAGAGGGCTGGGTAAAGAAGATGTGGTTCATATACACAATGGAATATTAAGCCATAAGAAATGATGAAATAGTGTCATTAGTAAAAACATGTATGGACCTTCAGAACATTATGCTAAGTGAACTAAGTCAGACAGAAAAAGCTAAGAATCATATGATTTCACTCATGTGGGATATAAAACTTATGAACATGAACAGTAGTGTGGTGGTTGCCAGAGGGATGGAGGTAGGGGGAAAAGCGGGTCCTAACATGATGTGATGGGAAGATTTGACTTTGAATGGTGGGCACATGGTGCTATATACAGATTTTGTAACTTAGAAATCCACACATGAAACTATATGTTCATGTTGACCAATGACACGCCAATAAAATAAAAATAAACATAGTAGAGGCCAAAAGGCAGCAGGATGACATATTCAAAGAAAAAACTCTCAACCAAAAATTCTATATCTAGCAAAACTACCCACCAAAAACCTGAAGGTGTAATAAAGAGATTCTCAGATAAACAAAGAAAATTTGTTTGCAGATCTGCCTTACAAGAAATTCTAAAGAAAATCCCCAGGATGAACAAAAATGACAACAGATCATAGGTTGAATCCACATGAAAACATAACACTGGAAAAGGTAATGACATAAAAAGACATGGAGGGCCCTAGCTGGTTTGACTCAGTGGGTAGAGTGTTGGCCTGTGGAACAAAGGGTCCCAGGTTTGATTCCAGTCAAGGGCACATACCTTGGTTGCAGGCTCCTCCCTGGCCCAGGCCCTGGTCAGGACTCATGCAGGAGGCAACCAATCGATGTGTTTCTCTCACATGGATGTTTTCTCTGTCTCTTCCCTCTCTCTTCCACTCTCCCTAAAAATCAAAGGAAAAATATCCTCAGGTGAGGATTAACAACAACAAAAGACATGGAGAAGCCAATATGAAAAGGCTACATACTGTGTGATGCCAACCATATGACCTTCTGGAAAAGGTAAAATATGGAGACTATAAAAAGATCAGTGGTTGCCAGGTAGTAAGAGGAGATGAATAGGAAGAGCATAGAGGATTTTTAGGGTAATGAAAATATACTGTATGATACTGTATTGATGTATATACTGGGGTGAGCAAAAGTATATAGATGTAATACAAGTAAACCTATCTAATAAAAGAAAAACATGGTAATTAGTGTACGTCTGCTACCCTTCCCATTGGCTAATCAGGGCGATATGCAAATTAACTGCCAGTCAAGATGGCGGCTGGCAGCCAGGCAGCTGGAAGTGAACATAAGGCTTGCTTGCTTCAGTGACAGAGGACTCCAACGTTCCCTGCCTGCCGCTGCCAGCCTCTGAGCTGCAACCCTAAGCAACTATGTTACAAATATAGAAGCTAAACAAAACCCCAGAAACCAGCTTTAGTCGCCGGGCATCAGCCAGGAGGATCGCAACATTGTTTCAAATACAGAAGGTAAACAAAGGCCAGGAACCTGCTTTCAGCAGCGGAGGCCTAAGAGCTGGTGCCAAACCTCAAAGCTAAAGCTGGCCCAGAACAAAAAAAAAAGAAAAAAAGGAGCGGTTGGGAGCTTCAGTCACCCGCTAGCCTGAAAACAGCCCTCAGCCCCTCACCCAGACTGGCCAGGCACTCCAGTGGGGACCCCGACCCTGAAGGGTGTGTGACCAGCTGCAAACAGCCAGCATCCCCTCATCCAGGTTGGCCAGGCACCCTAGTGGGGACCCCCACCCTGATCCAGGACACCCTTCAGGGCAAACCAGCCGGCCCCCACCCGTGCACCAGGCCTCTACCCTATATAGTAAAAGGGTAATAATATGCCTCCCAGGACCGGGATCAGCGGAGCCAAGAGGCCTCCCGGCACCGGGATCAGCGTGACAGGGGGCAGCGCCCAAACCCCCTGTTCGCCCTGCAGCTCTGTGTGTTACAGGGGGCGGGGCCACAACCTCCCTATCAGCCCTGCTCTGTTCGTGACAGGGGAAGGTGCCCCAACCCCCTGATCAGCCTTGCTCTGTGCCTGATAGGGGGGAGCTCCCCAACCCCCTGATCGCCCTGCGGCTCTGTGTGTGACAGGCTGCGGTGCCCCAACCCCCTGATCGGCCCTGCTCTGTGTGTGACAGGGTGCGGCGCCCCAAATCGTCCCCCCGCCCCCGCCACAGGCCCTGCTCTGTGTGTGGCGGGGTAGAGCCATAACCTCCCCATCGGCCCTGCACTGAGTGTGACAGGGGTGGTGCCCCAACCCCCTGATGGCCCTGCTCTGTGGGTGATAGAGGGCAACACCCCAACCGCCCCCCATGGGCCGTGCTCTGTGTGTGACGTTGTAGAGCCAAACCTCCCCATCGGCCCTGCCCTGAGTGTGATCAGCCCTGCCCTGTGCGTGACAGGGGGGAGCTCCCCAACCCCCTGATTGACCCTGCTCTGTGCGTGACAGGGTATGGAGCCCCAACCCCCCTGATGGGCCCTGCTCTTTGAGTGACAGGGGGCAGCGCCCCAACCCCGTGATCGACCCTGCTCTGTGCGTGACATGGGGTGGTGCCGCAACCTCCCCATCGACCCTGCCTTGAGTGTGACAGGGGGCGGTGCCCCAACCCCCCAATCGGCCCTACCCTGAGCGTGACTGAGGGTGGCATCGCAACCTCCGATCCGCCCTGCTCTGGGCATGACAGGGTGTAGTGCCCCAACTCCCCAATCGGCCCTGCTCTGAGCCCAACCAGGGGCTGCACCTAGGGATTCGGCCTGCCCTCTGCCACCCAGGAGCAAGCCTAAGCCAGCAGGTCGTTATCTCCCGAGGGGTCCCTGACTGTGAGAGAGCACAGGCTGGCTGAGGGACCCCCCCCATCCCCCCAGTGCACAAATTTTTGTGCACCATGCCTCTAGTCATATAATAAAAGCCCAGGGACCAAAATGGCGGAATGACCAGAATGACCAGAGACTACCATGGCCCCTCATCCCAGCCGGCCACCCACAGCAAGTGGTTAGGGACAATCAGGTAGGCAGAGGTGGTGAGGGGAGGTCAGGCAGGCAGAGCCGGTTAAGGGTGATCAGGCCAACAGGTGAGTGGTTTGGGGCAATCTGGCAGGCAGGTGAGCAGTTAGGGGCCAGCTGTCCCGGCTTGTGAGAGGGATATCCAGCTGCCAGGTTAGGCCCAATCTGCAAGGATCCCTGTGTGATTGGGTCTAAACCAGCAGATGTACATCCCCCGAGGGGTCCCAGATTTCAAAAGAGTACAGGCCAGTCTGATGGACCCTCCTTCCCGCAGTGCAAGAATTTCATGAACTGGGCCTCTAGTTAATAAAATAAGTAATAATGCAAGAATAAACTCTGTTTCATGTACACACAATTGTTCCAAACCCATAGAATGAGCAACACTAAGAATGAACCCTAAAATAGACTATGGACTTTGGGTGATTATGAAATGTCAATGTAGGTTAACCTTTGGTAACAAAGGTACCAGTTTGGTGATTAATGTCAATAGTGAGGAAGGACATGCATGTCTGGGGTCAGAAAGTATATAAAGATTTGTGTCTTTTTTACTCTTATTTAAAGACAGTTGTATAAAACAATAATATGAAACTACTAGAGGCCTGGTACACAAAATTCTTGCACTCAGGGAGGGGAAAGTCCCTTAGCCCAGATTGTGAGAGGGAACAGGCCAGGCTGAGGGAACCCACAGGTGCACGATCGGGGCCAGGGAGGGACACAGGAGGTTGGCCAGTCAGGGAGGGACCATGGGAGGGCTCCAGGGCATGTCTGGCCCATCTTGCTCAGTCCTGATTGGCCAGACCCCGGCAGCAAACTAACCTACTGGTTGGAGCATCTGCCCCTGGTTGTCAGTGCACATCATAGCGACTGGTCAACCAGTCGACTCTCTTCCCTCTGGTGGTCAGTGCATGTCAGAGCAAACAGTTGATTGGCCTTAGCATATCATTAGCATATTACACTTTGATTAGTTGAATGGCCGACCAGACACTTAGCATATTAGGCTTTTATTATATAGGACTAGAGGCCCAGTGCATAAAAATTTGTGCACTCGGGGGGTTAGGGGGGGTCCCTCAGCCTGGCCTGTGCCCTCTTTCAGTCTGGGACCCCTCAGGGGATGTCCACCTGCTGGCTCAGGCCCGCAACCCAGGGGATTGGGCCTAAGCTGGCAGTCAGGCATCCCTCTGGCAGCCTGGGAGCCCTCAGGGGATGTCCACTTGCCAGCGGGGAGCAGGCCTAAGCTGCAGTTGGACATCCTTAGAGCTGCTGAGGAGGCGGGAGAAGCTCCCACCACCACCGCTGTACTGGCAGCCATCAGCCTGGCTTGTAGCTGAGCAGACCTCCCCCTGTGACAGCTCACTGACCACCCGGGAGCAGCTCCTGCATTGAGCATCTGCCCCCTGGTGGTCAGTGTGTGTCATAGTGACCAGTCATTCCCAGTCATTCTGCTGTTAGGGTCAATTTGCATATCACCCCTTTATCATATAGGATTGAGGCCTGGTGCATGGGTTGGGGCCAGCTGGTTTGCCCTGAAGGGTGTCCTGGATCTTGGGGGGGGTCCTGCTGGGTCACCTGGCCAGCCTGGTGAGGAGCTGATGGCTGTTTGCAGGCTGGCCACAGCCCCTTCAGGGTGGGGGTCCCCTTGGGGTGCCTGGCCAGCCTGGGTAAGGGGCTGATGGCCGTTTTCAGGCTGGCCACACCCCCTTCGGGGGCGGGGGGTCCTCCTGGGGTGCCTGGCCAGTCTGGGTGAGGGTCTGATGGCTGTTTGCAGGCTGGCCACAGCCCGCAGCCACCCAAGCTCCCAGTGGAGGCTAGCTGGAAGCAGGTATCTGGGATTTATTTATCTTCTATAATTGAAACTTTGTTGCCTTAAGCGGAGGCCACAGCTGCCCAGGGCAGGCAGAAAGCTTGGCTTCTTCCATCACCGGGGCAACCAAGCCTCCTGCTTGCTCCAGTTCCATGGCTGCCGTCCGCCATCTTGGTTGGGTTAATTTGCATATAGTCACTCTGATTGGCTGGTGGGCATGGCTTGGGGTATAGTGGAGGTGCGGTCAATTTCCATGTTTCTCTTTTATTAGATTAGATTATTCAGCTTACAACATATGAAGATATATGAAAACATAAAAAGGGGAGGAAATGGAGCTATATTGGAGCAAAATGTCAATTTTTTTCTGGCATTAGTTATTATCCTGAAGTAGATTGTGATTACTTACAGTAAAGCCCAGAGCAACCACTAAGAAAATGTCTAAAAAAGAAGTCTAAAAAACAAGGAATTAACGTAATACACTAAAATAAATCTGTTTAAAATAAAAGAAGGTAATAAAATAGAGCTAGAGGACAAAAAAATACCCCAGACATAGAAAAATACTAAAATAGCAGAAGTCCAGCCCTGGCTGGTATGGCTCAGTTGGTTGGAGCATCATCTTGTATAACGAAAGGTTGTGGATTTGATTCCAGGTCAGGGGACATACTTAGGTTGCAGGTTCGATCCCTGAGGGGATGCCTATAGAAGGCAACCAAGTTCTCTCTCACCTCGATGTTTCTTTCTCTCTCTCTCTCTCCCTCCCCCTTTTTCTAAAATCAATAGGTATCTCTCCTTTGGTGAGGATTTTTTAAAAATTAGCAGAAGTCCAACTATATCAATATTTTTTACACATAAATAGATTAAATGCTTCAATCAAAAATCAAAGATTGTCAAACTGAGTTTAAAAGACAAACACACAATATCCAACTGTATCTGTCTACAGGAGACATGTTTTAAATTTAGAGACGCTAATAGGCTGAAAGTTAAAGGGCTGGAAAAAGATATACCATACAAAGAGTATCCATAAGAGTTGGAGTAAATATACTAATATCAGACAAAATATACTTTAATATTTTAAAAATAACTTGAGACAAAGAGGGACATTTCATAATGATAAAGTCAATTTGACAGGGAAATTATGTGTGTGTGTGCTTCATCACATTCCCCAAGTAAATGAAGCAATAAATGACAGAATAAAAGAGAAATAGACAAATAATAGTTGCAAACTTCAGCAGCCCAATCTTAATTGATGGAATAATTACTTAGAAATTAGCAAGGATATCTTTTATATCACTTATTCAACCAGCTTGACCTGAGATCTTTAGAAGATTCCACCAAATAAAAGCAGAATACACATTCTCTCCAAGTGCACATGGAGCACTTCCCAAAATACAACACATCCATAGAACATATCTCAATATATTTAAGAGGAAATAAATCACAATATTCTTTCAATGGTTAAAGTTAGTTATAAATCATCAACAAAAAGAGGAATTGTTTTGTGGTGACAGAAATGTTCCAAGACTGGATTGTGGTGCTGATTGAACAACTATAATTTAATAAAAAATCATTAATTACATACTTAAAATGAAAACTTTATTTGTAAATTATACCTCAATAAATGTTAAAAATTAATGAAAGGATAATCACATTTACCACATTGGCTCACATGAGTAAAATGATAAAGCTTTGAGAAAGTTAAAAGTAGAATAAATTGGACAAATTATGTTAATGTATGTCAAAAATAATACTTCAAGAATGTCAGTTACTTTGGAATTACTTTATAGATTTCATGCGATTTCAGTGAAAATCATAGTGAAATTTTTATTTGATTTGTTTTCCAGCCTGACAAAATCTAAAGTTCTTCTGGAAAGTTAAATACACAAAAGAAATGAACAGAATATTTTGAAAGGAAGAGAAATGAATTACACAAGCTATACTAGAAACTGAACCATATTTCTAAGCTATGAGAGCCAAATATTATAATACCGATATAGGATTAGAACATTAATTGAGCAAAGTATCCAAGAAATACTAACATTTTACACATTAAAAGACATTAGAACACATTTTTAAATAATTCAATAATCTTTGTTAGTATAAATGTTGGAAGCTTTTATATGGAAATGGGGTGAGGCTTACTTCACAATTGCATAAAACTTGAAATAATCTAAACACCTGAGTAGGGGATTGGTTAAGATAACCATAGTTAACTTATAACTCACCAGTAGGTAGGGATATCATACTGTAATAAAAGTTATTATGCTCTGTCATTATATAAGGGATGATTCCTGTAAATTGTATGTCAAATGAAATAGGAAATTAAAATTATATAAATGGTATGATTATAACTACATAAACAAAACCAAAATAACTCCATAAAGAGAATAATAAGAAATACACCAATATGTTAATTGCAATTTTGTGCTTCCTTGTAGACTGAGTAGAATTTTTAATATTCATTTATAATTTACCATTATAAAGATGAGCAAACATTTTTAGTAATTTTTCAAGAATTATATCAAATTTTTAAATACTCATAGGTAATTTTTTCAGGATTCGTAGCAAATTTTTGAAAAAAGACTTCTAATTTTAATATCCTGGTTGTATTATATTGCAAATTTGTTGAGCATGCCAAGTGCTTATTCCCTTCATGATTTTACACTTTCAACTATTTGGCCCAAAGAATACTAATAGACATTTAACCACATTTTAAAGGTGTAATAATTAAAACAGTGTAATACTAATATAGGTATAGATAACATTTATCAAATAAAATGCCTAGAAAATATAATTCTTTTAGGCTCTGAATTTGGCAGTGAATCTCAAAATTCCATCTGTATCAACATCATCTGGCCCCAACCCCATCGATTTTAAATGGGATGCAGTTCTGCCATGTGTTTCTTGAAGACAGTGATCATGGCAGTGATTCTAAGGCAGCAATTCTCAATCTTGTATCAGAATCACAGAGGGCTTCTGATTCCATCACTTAATGTCTGTATGACCTTAGGCAAGTTACTTAACAGTCTCAGGATCCCCCTCTGAAGAGGCACTGAGGATAATACAGGGATTGGCAAAAGTACAGTTGTGAGTATACAAAACAGTTTTTTCTTGTAGTATTATTTATTAATTGTATTTCTATATTAACAACTATAAACCTACTTTTGCCCACCCCTGTAATATTGTCCTCTTAAGAGGGTTATTATAATTATGTGAGTCAATATGTGTAATGTTCCTGGTACTGCATGTAGTTAGTAGAAAATAAATACCTGCTTCCATTATAGTCTACTAGAAGCCTGGTGCACAAAAATTTGTGCACTAAGGGGGGGTGGTCCCTCAGCCCGGTCTGTGCCCTCTTGCAGTCTGGGACCCCTCAGGGGATGTCCACCTGCTGGGTTAGGCCCACAACCCAGGGGACTGGGCCTAAGCTGGCAGTCAGACATCCCTCTGGCAGCCCAGGAGCCCTTGGGAGATGTCCACTTGCCAGTGGGGAGCAGGCTTAAGCTGCAGTCGGACATCCTTAGCGCTGCTGAGGAGGCAGGTGAGGCTCCCGCCATCACCTCTGTGCTGGCAGCCATCAGCCTGGCTTGTGGCTGAGCAAAGCTCCCCCTGTGGGAGCTCACTGACCACCAGGGGGAAGCTCCTGCATTGAGCATCTGCCCCCTGGTGGTCAGTGTGTGCCATAATGACCAGGCATTCCTAGTCATTCTGCTGTTAGGGTCAATTTGCATATTACCCTTTTACTATATAGGATAGAGGCCTGGTGCATGGGTGGGGGCAGGCTGGTTTGCCCTGAAGGGTGTCCCGAATCAGGGTGGGGGTCCGCTGGGGTGCCTGGCCAGCCTGGGTGAGGGGCTGAGAGCCGTTTCAGGCTGCCCACAGCCCCTTCATGGTGGGGGTCCCTGATGGGGTGCCTGGCCAGTCTGGGTGATGGGCTGATGGCCGTTGTCAGGCTGGCAATGGCCGCCGGCTGGAAGCAGGTATCTGGGATTTATTTATCTTCTATAATTGAAATTTTGTAGCCTTGAGGTATGTAACATTTATTGAGTGTTTGTTATGTGCTAGGAATTCTATTAGCACATTAAAGATATAAATGCATTACCTCATTTGCTTTTCATATCTACCCAGTAAGTTAGTTGTTTTATCATTTTACAGGTGGGAAAAGAAGCTCCAGAATGGTTGAGCTGTAATGAATATGATGAGAAGAAGTCTTAAGGTTGCAAATTCTCCAGAAAAGATAATTTGCCAATAAATGTTGGGGTTAGGATCAAAGTGATATGTGTCTTATAACAAAGACCCTCCCATTGGTTTGCAAATGTTAAGTCTGCAAACTTTAAAAGTGCACCTGGGTTTTCCTGTATTCAGATACTTTCATTTAGTATTTGTGGGATTGGAGGCCAAGAATCTGCATTTACAATAAGCACCTCCAGGGAATTCTGAGGCTGGTGGTCTGAGGACCACAATTTGAGAGCCTAAATAATATTCTGATAACTCTGGAAGAATGTAGTGAAGTAATCATAAAAGATTTCAATGTAGATTTAAGGTAATATATAGCAAGCTGGTATCCAGGGCAAGTTTGGCTCGTCTCGCTCAGTCCCTATTGGCTGGACCCCAGCAGCAAGCTAACCTACTGGACGGAGTGTCTGCCCCTGGTAGTCAATGCATGTCATAGCGAGTGGTTGAGCAACCTTTGCATATCATTAGCATATTATGTTTTGATTGGCTGAATGGATGACTGAACTACCAGACACTTAGCATTTTAGGCTTTTATTATATAGGGTTATATAGGATTCTCTAAGGTGGTGATCATCTTAAACAGTTGTTCTTCACTCTTTCTTCTTCTTTTTTTATTTCTTTATTGTTCAGATTATTGCAGTTGTTCCCTTCCCCCCCCCCATAGCTCTCATCAACCCAGTTCCCACCCCACCCTCTGCCCTTACCACTACCACTGTCCTGATCCATAGGTGTACGATTTTTGTCCACTCTCTTCCTGCACCCCCACATCCCTCTCCCGCCAAGAATTGTCAGTCCAATTACTTTCTATGCCCCTGGTTCTATTATATTCACCAGTTTACTCTGTTCACCAGATTTTTTATTCACTTGATTTTTAGATTCACTTGTTGATAGGTATGTATTTGCTGTTCATAATTTTTATCTTTACCTTTTTCTTCTTTCTCTTTTAAAGAATACCTTTCAGCATTTCATATAATACTGGTTTGGTGGTGATGAACTCCTTTAGCTTTTCCTTATCTGTGAAGCTCTTTATCTGACCTTCAATTCTGAATGATAGCTTTGCTGGATAAAGCAATCTTGGTTATAGGTCCTTGGCATTCATCACTTTGAATATTTCTTGCCACTCCCTCTGGCATGCATAGTTTCTGTTGAGAAATCAGTTGACAGTCATATGGATACTCCCTTGTAGGTAACTGACTGTTTTTCTCTTGCTTCTTTTAAGATTCTCTCTTTGTCTTTCGCCCTTGGCATTTTAATTATGATGTGTCTTGGTGTGGTCCTCTTTGGATTCCTTTTGTTTGGGGTTCTCTGTGCATCCTGGACTTGTAAGTCTATTTCTTTCACCAGGTAGGGGAAGTTTTCTGTCATTATTTCTTCAAATAGGTTTTCAATATCTTGCTCTCTCTCTTCTTCTGGCACCCCTATAATTCAGATGTTGGTACACTTGAAGTTGTCCCAGAGGCTCCTTACACTATCTTGATTTTTTGGATTCTTTTTGCTTTTTGCTTTTCTGGTTGGGTATTTTTTGCTTCTTCGTATTTCAAATCTTTGACTTGATTCTGGGATCCTCTTGCCTGCTGTTGGATCTCTGTATATTATTCTTTATTTCAGTCAGTGTATGCTTAATTTCTAGTTGATCTTTTTTCATATCCTCCAGGTTCTCACTAAATTTATTGGCGGTTTCTAGAAAATTCTTGAAAAACCTCATAAGTGTGGTTTTGAACTCTATATCCAGTAGTTTGCTTTCCTCCATTTCTGTCATTTGTGACCTGTTTCTTTGTCTCCGCATTTTTTATGCTTTGCTGTGTTGATAGAGTGGCTTTCTGTGCTAGGTATCCTATAGGGCCCAGTGGCTCAGCCTCCCCAATTTCCTGAGGTGGACACTCTTGGTACACCCCTTTGTGGGCTTTGTGCACAGTCTTGTTGTAGTTAAGCCTTGATTGTTGTAGGTATTACTGGGAGGAATTGACCTCCAGGCCAATTGGCTGTGAGAATCAGCTGTGTCTACAGTGGGAGAACTTCTGTGCTGGAGACACCCTTATGGGGCAAGACTTGCTTCAGTGGGGCTTTTGTGCTCACTGAGTCTGCCCCCTGAGTGTGTCCCTTATGGATCTGAGGAGTTGTAATCTGGATTGTCCCACTCTGACCACTGGGTACACTGGCTCTTGGATCTAAGGAGGTGCTAAATTGGCCTCTGCCTGAGGTTACCAAGCAGGACCTATGAAGAGATCTGCAGATTCCCCTTCCTTGTTTGGGGTTTGGAGGTGCTCAGATGGGACCCAGCTGTGAAGCAATGCAAGCTGCTGTGTGGCCTTGGGCCTTCTCTTGGAAGTTGTAGTTCTGTCTGGCCCAGCTGCAGTTTGTTAGGTAATTTTCAGATTGCAAAGGGCCAGGGCATTCATATGCAAAAGCCTCTGCCACAGCTTCGGTGGGGCGAGGTCTCTGGGAATCAACAGGGCGGAGCAAACAGCTATGGCTGATCCTCAGTCCTGCCCTAAGGGGCCGCGCATCTCAGTGTCCCAGTAATCACTGCAAGCAACTTTGAGAGAAAGCTGCCCTGGAGTTCTGAGATCTCCCCACTGCCAGACAGTCCAGTTTCTCCCTGTCTGAGTCTGGGTCCCCAGAGACTCACCTGGAACTGGAGTTCAGAGTTGTCGGGGGCTTGTGACTCCCTCCTGATTCAAAAAGACAGCCACATCCTCAGTTGCTAGTTCTTCCTGCATGCGCCTCTGTACCTCTGCACTTCCACACCTCCTCTGAGTCTCAGTGTGCTTTACTCTTTCCTTCTAGTTATAGAATTTCCACTCAGCCAGCCTTCCTGTGGTTCTGGATGATGTCCGTTTTGTCTTTTAGTTGTATTTTTGAATTTGTTGTGGGAGGCAGCAATTTCCGGTGTTTACCTATGGCGCCATCTTGGTTTTTTAATCCCCTTTTAATGTGCACAAACTTCATGCACTGGGCCACTAGTTGAATATAAAAATAAAAATAAATGAATGAGAAAGCTAATGAACAATATAAAATGATGAATAAAATAGAACCAGAGGCATGGAAACATGGAACAGACTGACCTGAATCTCAAAGCAAAGCGGGAGCAGTGGGGCAGGAAGAGATTAACCAAAGAATTTATATGCATACTAGAGGCCTGGTGCACAAAATTCGTGCACTGGGGGGGTGGGGGGTGTCCTTCGCCCAGCCTGCACCCTCTTAATCTGGGACCCCTTGGGGGATGTATGACTGCCATTTTTGGCCCAATCCCACAAGGCCTAAACTGGCAATCAGACATCCCTCTCACAATCCAGGACTGCTGGCTCCTAACCACTCTCCTGCCTGCCTGCCTGATTGCTCTAACCACTACTGCCTGCCAGCCTGATCACCCCCTAACCCTACCAGCCTGATAACCCCTACCTAACTGCTCTCCTGCCAGCCCGATCGCCCCCAACTGCCCACCTCTGTCAGCCTGATGGCCCCCAACTGCTCTCCCCTGCTGGTCTGGTTGCCCCAACTGCTCTCCCCTGCAATCCTGGTCCCCCCCAACTGCCCTCCCCTGCTGGCCTGATGGCCCCCAGCTGCCCTCCCCTGCAAGCCTGGTCCCCCCCAACTCCCTCCCCTGCTGACCTGATCTCGCTCCCAACTGCTCTCCCCTGCCAGCCTGACCATCCCCAACTGCCTTTCCCTGCCAGCCTGATCTCATCCCCAACTGCTCTTCCCTGCCAGCCTTATTGCCCCTAACTGCCTCTGCCTGCCTGATCACCCCCAACTGCCCTCCCCTGCAGGATTGATCTCACCCCCAACTGCCCTCCTCTGTTGGCCAAATAGGTTCTGATTGGTTGATTTCTATGCCAGTCAGCATCAAAAGCTCCGCCTCCTAGGCAGCCATTGACTCCTCACAGTTGACCTAGATTTGGTTCTGATTGTTCAGTTCCTATGCTAGTCAGCGTCAAAAGCTCCACCTCCTAGGCAGCCATTGGCTCCTCACAGTTCACCCAGATTTGGTTCTGATTGGTCAGCTTCTATGCCAGTAAGCATCTCTGATCCTATCAACGGGGCCTGATCAGAAAGGTGGGGGTGGAGGCCTGGAGAGAAATGGAGGCAAGCCTGCTAGAGAGAAAGAGAGAGGCAAGTGCTGATCAACAGCTGCCACAGAGGCTACGGATCAGACCCTGCTTCTCTCCTCAGGCCTCTCTCCAGGCCTGATTTGCTTTCCATTTGCCTGAAAGATATTTTTCCATCCCTTCACTTTCAGTCTGTGTGAGTCCCTACTAATGAGGTGGGCTCTTGTAGACAGCAAATGTATGGGTCATGATTTTTTATCCATTCAGCCACTTGATGTCTTTTGGTTGGAGCATTTAGTCCGTTTACATTTAAAGTTATTATTGAAAGGTACTTGTTTGTAGCCATTTCTTCTTTTGTGTGGCTGTTTTCTTTCTGAGCTTTTTATTTCTTCTTTTTACACCAGTCCCTTTAGCATTTCTTGCATTGCTGGCTTGGTGGTGATAAACTCCCTTAGCCTTTTTTTGTCTGTGAAGCTTCTTATTTCCCCTTCAATTTTGAATGATAGCCTTGCTGGATAGAGTATTCTTGGATTCAGTCCTTTGCTTTGCATCACTTTGTAAATTTCCATCCATTCTTTTCTGGCCTGATATGTTCCTGTTGAGAAATCATTTGATAATCTAATGGGAGATCCCTTGTATGTAACTTTCCGTCTCTTTCTTGCAGTCTTTAAGATTCTCTCTTTGTCCTGAACATTTGCCATGGTAATTATGATGTGTCTTGGTGTGGGTCTTTTCAGGTTCACCCTTGTTTGGGACTCTCTGTGCTTGTGTGACTTTTTTCTTCCCCACCTCAGGGAAGTTTTCTGATATTATTTCTTCGAATAGGTTTTTCTAATCCTTGTTCCTCTTTCTGTTGTTTTGTCACCCCTATTATTCGTATGTTGTTTTGTTTCATGTTGTCCCAAAGCTCCCTTAGACTCTCCTCCTGTCTTTCAATTTTTTTCTCCAATTGAAGTACAGTTTGGGTGTGTTTTGCTTCCTTGTCTTCTTATTCACTAATTTGGTCCTCCCCTTCTCCTAGTCTACTGTTGATACTTTCAATGGTGTTTTTTATTGCAGCTATATCGCTCTTCATTTCTTCTTGGGTCTTACTTAAGTTGTTGATTTTTTCATCTGTTTCTTCTTGCTTCTTGTATATGTTGTTGATTTTTTTCTTCCATCCGGTTTATGCAGTCTAGGACCCTTAGTCTGAATTCTTTTTCTGTCATGTTGCATGCCTGTGTATCACTTAGCTGCTTTTCTGGCGAGTCCTCCTTTTCTTTCCTTTGGGGGTTTCTTTGTCTACCCATGTTTGATCTCGCCGACATATAAGATATTGAGTCGTTCAGTGGCTGCTCCCTGGGTGGCAGTGGCTCCTTGGGCTGTGGTTGCTCCTTGGGCGGTTGTGGTAGCAGCTACTACTCCATTGGTAGCAGGTCCTCTGAAGGGTGCTGTTCACAGCTGTGGTGGCTCTTCTGGCTGCTGGAGGGAGGCTTCACACACAGCAACTGTTCCTCAGACAGAGCGTGTGGTGATCAGGAGGCTGCTGTTGCTTGGATCTGCTGCATTGATTTAAAGGCACAAAATACAACACAGCAAGGCACAACATACCAGGCACTGAACACAAATGTATTTATGGTATTAATAACCCCAAATAAAGGTGGCCACCCGAGCTAAGAGAGTTGCAGGATAAGAAAGAAAGAAGAGAAAAAGATAGAAGAGAAAACAGAAGGAGAAAAAATAGTAGGAGAGAAAAGAGAATGAAGTAGAAGAGGGGAGGAGACTATTCATATGAGGAGAAAACCCCCATAGAACCGCCACTAATCCTAATTATTTCCAGCAACAGATCCCTGGAGATGAATACAAACTACAAACAACTAATAATATCAAGTGAGGCAAGGGAAGCACTAAAATAACTGCGGGTGGGGGGGCAGTGGGAAACAGAAAAGTAAAAAGAAAAAGCAGAACAACCTCACAAACAATCCTTAAAAAAAACCCAATATACTCAACAATCAAGCAAACAACAACAAAACAATAGAGAAAAGAAGAAAAAAAATTTGGATAGTGAAGAAAGATAAGGGAGAGGTGTATAAGGATTTAGAGCAGGTGATTGGAAATAGGATATATAAGTAGGGTGAAATTTAGACAGGGGGTAAAAAGGATAGGGAAAATCTAAAGCAGGAATAGGGTAAGAGAAACAGGACAGCAAAAAGGGGAACGTGGGGAAGAGAGTTTTAGCACAGAGGCAAAATTGAGGTAGAGGAAAATGATGCTAAAGGAATGATGAAAATAGAATGGAGAACACTAGTCCCTAAATAAAATAAAGAGAAAATAAAATGACACTTTAAAAAATGGTAAAATGGTAGCAGTAATAATAATGGTTAAAAATAAAAATGTAGTAATTAAAAGGGTAAAATCAGGTGATGAAAAAAGAAAAAAAAATGGTTTCTTAGTTAAAAGGTGAAAAAATAATAAAAAAAATAATTAAAAATGTGCAGTAATGAAGGTGCTTCAGATCTTCTACTCTTCTTTTCGGCATGCCAGGTATTCAGGAGAATGTTGAATTTCCCTCTGATACTCTGTTCCTCTGTGTTGTAAGCCACAGTCCTGATTTTAAGGCAGGCCATATTGGTTTCCCAGACAGCCTTTATCTTTCTGTGGGGAGAAGCAGGGCTCCTCTGAGTTCACGTAGTCACGCTGCTTGAGAGCCATTGCTTCCGGGTTAGTAGCCGATCTCTGGATCCTGGTAACAGCCACTCAAGATGGCGTAGTCTCCGTGGCTGAGCCGGTGCACTGGGAGAGGTTTCAGCCTCAGTCTCTAACCGTTCCCTTTTTCTAGGAGTTCTCTGTCTTTCCTTGGCTGCAGACTGTCTCTCAGCTGAATCTCCTCTGATTATTCAGGCTGAATGTTACCCGTTTCAGCTGCTTGCCCTTATCTGCTCCGGGACAAGGCACCGACACGTCCATCTAAACCTCCACCATTTTTTCTCCCTCCAGGCCTTATTTGAAGCCCCTTCAGCAGTCAGTGCTGGATTGCCATGGCGACCCAGCACTGACTGCAGGACTGACTGCTAGTTGGTTGAGCCTCTGGTTGTGACAGACCCAGGGTTTTTATATATTAGGATATGCATTACCTATGGACATAGACAATAAGGTGCTGAAGGTCTGGGGTGGGCAGGTACTGGGTAAATGGGTACAATGAGAGGGCCACATAGGGGAGACATCAGCAATACTTTCAACAATAAATATTTTTTAAAAAAAGAAATGACTTCTCTATAGAGGTGAAAAAACTACAAAGACCTTATTTTCCAATAAGGTCACATTCTGAGAGAGATAGCATTGGGATTTTAATATCTGGGGAGGGGGGGCATAATTAAATCTATAAAGAGTTTAATATGTAATTTTATATTTTAAATAAGGCAAATGTTACAGACTGAATTGTGTCCCTCCAAAAATTCATATGTTGACACACCTTAACCCACAATGTGACTGTATTTGGAGATGGGCCCTTTAAGAAAATAATGAGGTCATAAGATTAGGGACTTAGTCCTATAGGACTGGTGTCTCTTTTAGAGGAGGGAGAGACATGAGAGAGATCTCTCTTCATACATGCACAGTTAAGTGGTGGGGGAATTCATGGAAAGACATTGGGAGAAGGTGACCATCTGCAAGCCAAGAAGAGAGATCTCACCTAAAAGTTAACTCTGATGGTGTGAAGGAAAACCCCTATTCTGTAAAACTACTGTTTGGAATTCTCTGCTATTCTTTAGATAGCCTCTTATTCTGAAAAAGTAACTTTGCTTTCTAGCCTGCTTGAATAGTAGAGGAGATAAACTTAGCTATCTGACCTTGTAGGCCAGAGACTAGATACACCCAATGCCATGCCAGGTGCATTTTTTAATTGGATAGAACTGTATAGTTTTCAAGGCCACCGCCAGCAAGCACACAAAGGGCTGGCTCTTCTATAAAAAGGGAAGTTCTGCTTGTAGCTTGGCTTAGATTTGGATTCATTTCCCTGAGCCCACCGCGGTGAATAAAGTGTAACTCCAAACTCTCAGAGCGCTGTTTGGTTCTGGTCCAGTTTTTCTGTAACAATGGCATTTTAATCTTGGACTTCTAGTTTCCAGAAATGTGAGAAAATAAATTTATGTTGTTTTGAACACCCAGTTTGTAATGTTTTGTTATGTAATTCCTAGAAGACAGGAATCTAATGAAAACACCTTGTTTGTTTTTTGTATCTGTCACCATTGTTCTTCAAATAGGTGAAGGGAGACAAAGCAAGGAAAGAGGATAAAAGAGAAGGAATAATTTGTAGTCTTTAATTGTTGTTATAGTTATAATTTATTTTTAAAATTCTGCTAGTGTTAACAACTTCTGGAAAAAAAAAATCTTGTATTCACTAGGCCTATACATTTGCAGAGACAAATTATTGTTTGGAGTATCCACCAAATCTACTGTTAAACAAACAGAAAGTGGGAAAAATAAAAAAGAAAAGTTTTTTTTCCACATTCAATGTGATACAGATGAATGAAAAATAAAAAGTGACAAATGAAAAAAATCTATGCAGAATATCTGTCAATTTTACCTCACTAGCTCCAATCATAATCTAATATTTTAACATCAGTGTAATTATTTCCAATTAAAATATCCTCTTAGCATTCATATTTCTAACCTGTTGCTGAATCTAATTTTAACTCCCTTTCCCCATGTATGATATAGATATTAGTTTGGCGGTGTGCTGGTAGAATTTTAAAGATGTTTTTTGAAAAAAAAAAAAAATGATTTTTTTTTTTAGATTTCCATTATCTAGTCTAATCAAACACTAATCTAGGTACTTCTGTAAAAAAACTTTTGTAGTTATAATTAAGGTTAATAATCAGATGAGCTAAAATCAATAGATTATTCTGGATTATCTCAGTGTGCCCCATCTATTTGTGTGAACCCTTAATAAGTAGAAGAGGAAGAGACCACACTCAGAGTGTGGGGAGGAAGCCCATAGCGGATTGACTTAGGAAGTGCACGGCTGTCTGTAACGTGCTGCCGGGTCCCAGGATGGAGGAGTGAAGTCTCCGTGTCACCGCAGGTTGCAGCCTGCGGAGCCCACTGGAAGGAGAGTCCTCAGAGAGCACCTTGAGGGAGCAGGGTGGCCGCCTGGTCCAGTGCAGGAGAAACCAAGATGGCGGCATAGGTAAACACCGGAGATTGCTGCCTCGCACAACCACTTTAAAAATATAACTAAAACACAGAATGGACATCACCCAGAACCACAGGAAGGCTGGCTGAGTGGAAATTCTACAACTAGAAGGAAAGAGAAAAGCATACCGAGACTCAGAGGAGATGCAGTGCGGAAGTAAAATACTAAGGTGCGGAGGTGCATGTGGAGCAGGCTGGCGGCTGAGGGCGCGATTGTCTTTTTCAATCTGGAGGGAGTTTCAGGCTCTGAGCTCCAGCTCCGGGCGAGTCTCTGGGGACCCAGACTCAAATGGGAGAACAGTCCCAGTTGTTTGCTGGCCATAGATAGAAGGTGGTTTCTGGCCATAAGCATCAGATTTAGGATGAGTCATTAGCCCGGAAATAAATTTTTCTGGCTCAAAACTCAACGTAGAGCAGCAGTTCTCAACCTGTAGGTTGCGACCCCTTTGGGGGTCGAACGACCCTTTCACAGCAGTCGCCTAAGACCATCAGAAAACACATATATAATTACATATTGTTTTTGTGATTAATCACTATGCTTTAATTATGTTCAATTTGTAACAATGAAAATACATCCTTCATATCAGATATTTACATTACGATTCATAACAGTATCAAAATTACAGTTATGAAGTAGCAACGAAAATAATTTTATGGTTGGGGGTCACCACAACATGAGGAACTGTATTGAAGGGCCGCGACATTAGGAAGGTTGAGAACCACTGTCCTAGAGCATTTGACATAATTTATTTTTCTTTAGACTGCTTTGTGCTTACTGTGAGAATTAATGAATGCATCTGGCCTCGCTAATAATGTTAGCCACTTCAGCAATATTAAAAGTATTTTTTCATCTTTCAGTCTCAGTTCTAATATCTCTTTAGGAAGACTTCACTGATTACTATGGCAGACATGTCTCACCCCATACCCTCAGTCACACTCAATCACATGCCCCACATTATTGTCTTCATTGAACTTATAAATATCTGAAATTATCCTGGTGCTTATTACTGTCTGACTTCTACTAGAATGACATCCCTGTGAAAAAAGGACCTAGTTTGCCTGTTTACAGTATCCTGAAAACTGTGCTCAGCTCCAAGCAGGTACTCCATGAATATCTTGGGAAGAATTTAACTATACAATATAGGGAGAACATTTAAAAAAACACACACACACAGTTATATAGAATCTATATTTAAATTCTTTCAAACATCCCTATTTACACTCTTGATCATTAAAAATCATTTATAATATAAAATTGTGTTCTATTTTTTGTCACCTACTGATGGGAGATCTGTAAACAAAAGTTGCCAGCATGCAAACTAAGTTTTTTTACTTTAATTTCCTTCAAAAGACCTTTTAAATTCTTAAAGTAAAACTAAATTTTAGTCTCAGTGGGTGTATTTTCCATTAATTAACTATCAAACAGATATACACATTTGCTTTATTTAGGCATCAAAGAATTTCAGCTGATTTTTGCCCTTTTCATGGTTTAGAGGTTCCTATTTCAAAACTGTAAATAAAAGTTAACTGAAAATATAAAAATGGCAAAGGTAAGGTCACCTAGTAAATAAAATTTCAATAATGAGAAGGTGTATAAGTAAGGGGAATTCCATATACAGACAGAGGCAGAGATTGAAATGATGTGTCTACAAACCAAGAAATGATAAGGATTGCCAGCAACCTAGGAAAAGAGAAGTTAGGAGAGAGGTATAGGATGAATTCTCCCTCTGAGCCTCCAGAAAAAAACCAACCATGCCTGCTGATAGCTGATTTAGGACTTGCAGACTCCAGAACTGTAACAGCCAATATTACTGTTGTTTTAAGTCATCAAGTGTGCAGCTTAAATTTCTTGTGGCAGCCCTAGGAAACAAACACAGTTCTGTAATGTTTTCAATAGGCTTTCTTTTGTTGTGTTCAAAATGTTGCAGAACAAGATGTCTGGTTACTTTGCAGATCACTGTGTGGCATTATAATCTGTATCTTTGGGAAGTAACCTTCTCATGCTCTTTAATGAAAGCTTCTGTAGGTTCTGCTGCAGTTTATTTAGGGGAACAACAGTGACAACTTTGAGACTCAAGAAAAATAATCTCAGCCACATGGGGTCCAATTGAAAACTCTGCTTTTCCATTTAATAATAGTTAACATTCTTGGGGGAAAATAATAATTTAGTAACTAGTTCTCTTGGAAGTAGAGAAAAATTTTCTTTAAAATTATTGCTTGGCATAATTGTTCTTTATTCAGTAGTTCTGTAATATTTTTTATTTAATGTGTAATGTGAAAATTGTACTTCAAATTATAGATAAAATAAGCAATAGTAGATGAGGAGTGAGGGTGAAAGTCTGTGTTCTTCAGTGTTTACAACATCCACTAAGAGCTTGGGATATAACATTAAATTTATTAAACACATGGTAAAAATTTAGGAGCAATCCTATCTCTTTAAAATGCATTTAAACTTTCACAGTTCAGAAAAATAACTTTGTTATTACTCAGTCATTCAAACAAGAAATTTTAGAAACATTCTTGACAGCCCAGCCAGTGTGCTCAGTTACTTGAGTGCCCCCTCATGTACCAAGAGGTCATGGTTTGATTCCTGGTCAGTGCACATTCCCTGGGTTGTGGGCTGGATCCCCAGTAGGAGGTGTGCAGCGGCTCAATGTTTCTTTCTCTCTCTCTCTCCCTTTTCCTTCTTCTCTCTCTAAAAAGAAAAATCAGTAAAAGCATATTAGTAAAAAAACATTTCTGACAACTACACCTATCCATCCTCATTCTCCAATTCCCAAGATAATATAGCATGCTGGTTAAATGCCTGAGCACTGCAGGCAGATGAACCTTAGTTTGAAAAAGACACCTATCAGAATGACTACCATCAACAAATCAACAAATGACAAGAGCTGGAAGGGATGTGGAGAAAAGAGAACCCTAGTGGTAATGCAGCCACTGTGAAAAAACACTATCGAGTTTCCTCAAAAAATTAAATATGTAACTGCCAATTGACCCAGTGATCCCACTTCCAGGAATATGTGCTCAGAAACCCAAAACACCAATCAGAAAGAATATATGCACCCTATGTTCATAACAGAATAATTTACTAGTATAATAGCTAAGATATGGAAACAGCCCAAGTGCCTACCAGTAGATGAGTGGATAAAAAAGCTGTGGTACATTTGTGGAATACTATGCAGCAGTAAAAAGGAAAGCTCTCTTACCCTTTCAGACAGCATAGAGGGATTTGGAGAGTATGCTAAGTAAAATGCCAGTCAGTAAAAGACAATTATCACATGGTCTCACTCATATGATCAAAAATGAGTGAAAAAAATAAACTGATGGGCAAAATAGATCCAGAGACATAGAAGCATGGAATAGAATGTTGAATCTCAGAAGAAAGGCAGTGGTGAGTAGGTGGGAAAAGACTAATCGAAGTATATGGATACTCCATGGACATGGACAGTGGTGAGGTAAAGGCCTGGGGTGGGGAGCAGGTGCAGGGAGGAGGGTGTCAGTAGGAGAAAAATGGGACATCTGAAATACTTTCAACAATAAAGATAGATAGATAGATAGATAGATAGATAGATAGATAGATAGATAGATAGATAGATAGATAAATGAGACAGAGTTCCAGTTTGGGAAGATGTAAAAGTTTTGGAGATGGATGGTGGTGATGGTTGCACAATAATGTGAATGTACTTAATAGCTACTGAACTATGCACTTGTTAATGGCTCAAATGGTAAATTTTATGTTATGTATATTTTACCACAATAAAAAAAGAAAAGAAGATTTCTTTCATTCTTTAGTGTTACATGTGTACTAGTAAATTGGTACAAATATTTTAGAAAACTCTTGTCAGTATTTATTGCAGCTGAACATCTGCCTACCTATATCATCCAGGAATTTTGATTCCTAGATGTACATAGCCAATAGAAATTAGTACATATCTCAAACATATGCACAAGAATGTTTAGCAATATAATTCTTTTTTATTGTCTAAAGTTTTACATATGTCTCCTTTCCCCTGATTGACCCCCCCCCCCACCACCACCATTCCCACCCCCTTGGGCAAGCCCCCACCGCCCCAGTGTCCCTGTCCATTGGTTATGCTAATATGCATGCATACAAGACCTTTGGTTAATCTCTAACCCCCACCTCCCCTGCCCTTTGTCTCTGGATCTATTTTTGTTCATCAGTTTATATTGAACATTATGTCCCACATATGAGTGAGATCATGTGATATTTATATTTCTCTGACTGGCTTAGCAATATAATTCTTATGAGCTAAATATGAAAACACCCAAACATTCATCAATAGTACAATGCATAAATAAATTGAGATATATTTATCATGACTATCATCATAATTACAGGGTTCAGTGCAAAATGAAAATTTAGCTGCCTTGTTAAGAAATTATCAAGAATGTCAAGATGTCAACAACATAAAATTAAACCAAGCAAGAGGCTATGTGGCACTGCATTGCTAACATTCCCATGAAGACTTCCCTAATATTGATGCAATAGAATACTACATAGCAATAAAAAATAACAACCTATTGCTACATATAACAAGTGGATAAATTTTGCAGATATATGATGAGTAAAATACGTAACACAAAAAATAAAATATGCTATATGATTTAATTTATGTGAATATTATCACTTCTTAGCCTTTTGGCTAAGATCAAGTGTAGTATCTGTTCTTATCAGTTTAATTTATATGAAGATTAAGACCAAAGAAAATAACATACAATGATAAAATTTAGAATTGTAGCTATTCCAGGGATTTATTGAATGAAAAGGGGTATGAGAGAGCCATTTTTGTTTGTTGAAATGTTCTATATCTTTTTTAAAAAAATATATCTTGATCTTGATTGTGCATACACAGATATATGCATGTGTAAAAACATAAATAACAATATATGTCATATAGAATATAAAAGCACCAGGTATGAGCAGCTCATACCTTCTAGTCCTTTTTATCCAATATTGTGCTCTTACTCCATTTGGATGGGTGCTGTCGCATGGCCCAATAGCTAAGAGAACAGTGGAAGAAGACCCTTCATGCTCTCTGATTTATGGCACCCACATATCCATTATCACATGCTTGACATCCTGAGACTTTTCTTAGAGCCAGGGATACCAGCAGTGCCAGTTCATACTTAACAGATGAAGAAGTCTATCTAGGATACTTAGGTCATGAGCTAAAGAACCTCACATGACTAACAAAACATGTTATAGTGCATTACAGCTGTACTTTGCCTTCATTTTTGCACTATGTTATTGCAAAGGTCCTCCTTTTTTATTGCAATGTAATTAATAGATTTACCATAAGAAAAAGAAAATAATACAATTTAGAAAGGAAACAATTTTAAAGTAAAAATAAAAATTAGAAGAAAATTTACTCTGGTAATAGAAGTCATTCAGAAAGCACATATTTTTGACTGGTGCAATTGGTTGAAGGAGCCCCGGACATATAAGGGCACCTTAGTATTTGAATTTTTGGATTTCCTTTTTGAAGCAATGCATATGCCAACTGAAAAAGGACAAAAAACTGTCCATCAGTCAAAAACCTGTTTGCCTCCTCATTGAACTTGAGAATACATGGCATTTTAATGAAGTGCCATTTGCTTTTTATGTGAAAGATACTTCTCTGCAATGCATCAACCTCTCTGATAAATCATAGTTATTATTTCTATTATTTTTATTAATAATTAAAGTTGTCTTTATTATACTGGGATATTTTAATATTGTGTGAAAATTTAATATAAAAAGTACAAACCCAGTATTACCTAGTTTATAAAAGAATGGATAAGGAAATGAATGATGGATAAGAAAAAAATGGTAGGGTTGTTGGGCTTTGATGGAATGGGCACCAGCAGGATCCTGTTCAGCATTCAGGCTCTTTACAGAATGGTGTGAGTGTGTGTGTGTGTGTGTGTGTGTGTGTGTGTGTGTGTGTGTGTGAAGTACCATCCTCAGGGGAAGTCCTTAGCTAATAGAGTGTGGGAGCTGGTGGAAGAATGTTTCTCCCTATCCCTTTGGTAGCCAATTCAAAAAATCTTCTGTACTTTCTTCAGAGGTAGACTTACAGAGGTATCAAACCCCAGCTTCCCACAGAAGTGACCTCCATAACACCCTCTTCCTTTGACTTTACTTCCTCCCCTGTTTTACTTTCCTCAGTCCATCTCTGCTGATCCATGAGGTCATCTCCCAAATAAATTACCTTATTTGCTTTGGTGGGAGGGGGGGGGTGCTGTGTGGGGAAAGCAATAAGGGTGAAGAAGCAGGGACTCAGGTTACTTCCATCTAGTGTTTCAACTGTCCCCAAGAACCTCTGTGCTCTCCACTGGATTCTCTGCATTAAACTGGCCAATGAGCGAATAAAGTGCAGAGGAGTGGAACAGGAGTGGAAATGGTGCCCATCACTGGACACTGCTTTCCATTGTTCAAAACTTAGTTATATGATTTCATTAACAACAGAGGAGGCTGGAAGAAATACCCTTGTATTGAAGATATAGAGGAAAGATATATTGAGCACAGAACATTACTTCTGTCACAATTTACCATAAATTTCACACTTTGTTCCCCTCTTGGGATGCATTAAGCTACCATTCTCATTATTTGCACCATGACTTATGCACAATTATGGTATTTCAGAAAGATAATTTTCATATAGTTTCCCAAAAGAAATGTGACATAATATAGTGTTCTTGTGGAAAATCTCTGTTCAAATTTTTTTTCTAGCTTACTACTTAATGTTATAAAGTTGAGAGAAGGATTTGCTCATTCGTTTTGTCTCAAATAAAGAAATGGAATTATAACTGGACACTATCACTGCCAATCTAAGAGCAAATTATAATGAAAAAAAGGGCCAGCCCTGGCAGGTTTGGTTCAGTGGTTGGAGCATCAGCCCATGGACTGGAGGGTCCAGGTTCTACTCCCTGTCAAGGGCATGTACCTGGGTTGCAGGCCTGATCCCAGCCCGAGAAGGGGCCTGTGCAGGAGGCAACCGATCGATGTGTCTATCTAACGTAAATGTTTCTCTCTCTCTCTCTCTCCTTCCTTCCTCCATCCACTCTCTCTAAAAAAATAAAAGAAAAATGGGCCCAAAATTTTCTTACTTTCAAATAGAAGTGAAGCAGATGGCAACAAAATTTGCTAAGTTTACTCTCTGAAAAGGAAAGTCCAAATCTACCCAACCACGTGAAAAAGAAAACTTACAAGCATGTGGTGAAGCCAAAGTGATAATTTTTTTTTTTTTTAGGAAGTAAAATTGCATGCACCCCCTTGACTAGTCTCTAGGCCTCTTAGATCGTGACGCATCTGCCTTATCACTCCTCTTTAAATAACCAAAATTATATTTAGCCTGTAGAACAGCAGTTCTCAACCTGTGGGTCTCGACCCCTTTGGGGGCCGAACGACCCTTTCACAGGGGTCACCTAAGACCATCGGAAAACACATATATAATTACATATTGTTTTTGTGATTAATCACTGTGCTTTAATTATGTTAAATTTGTAACAATGAAATTGGGGGTCACTGCAACATGAGGAACTGTATTAAAGGGCTGCAGCATTAGGAAGGTTAAGAACCACTGCTATAGAAGGACCTTACTCCTGATTTTGGCAAGAACCATTACAAGTTTTCCCCAGAGAGGTGCATTGGAATAAACTGCCAAGAGTTAGGAGCAGAAAAGTACAGGGAATGTAATCCTTCATCTTGAGGTCATTTGGAAGTTTTGGTTGGTTCTGTCTAGTGCTCAGTTACAGGTACAGGATGATACATTTATCATTTTTGTTCAGATAAACTCAGTGCAGATTTATCTCTGGTGCAGATTTAGCTGGCCAACGCCAGATGCCATCTGGGCCCGGTGCGGCCAAGGTCGGCGGGGCTTAGGCAGTGCAATTGCGACACCTAAGCCCCACCCCAACCGGGATCCTCTTGTGCTGCCTAAGCCCCAGGCGCCTAAGCCCCACCCCCAGCCGGGACCCCCATGTGCCACATAATCCCCGCTGCCAGCTGGGACCCCACTGGGATCCCAGAGCAGGCAAGTGCGGAGAGCTGGTGGCCCCCAGGTGGGCCTGCTCCTGGGATCACCATGGCGATCCCAGAGCAGGAAAGTTTCCCACAGGCAGCACCCAGCAGGGCCTGCCCCCGTCTCTGCAGTGATCCGGTGATCCATGAGCAGGAAAGCGCAGCCTGCAGGCAGCACCCCACCCTGGCCACAGCTCAAGGGAGAGAAAAACACACAGTGGAGGCAGCACCCCACCCTGGCCACAGCTCAAGGGAGAGAAAAACACACAGTGGAGGCTAGGAGCCTGAGAGATCAACACAGAGGGGCGCCTGCTCCAAGCCTCCATGGTATGGCTGGTGGCAGGCCCCCAGCAGACACACACACACACACACACACACACACACACACACACACACGCGCGCACACACACACACACACACACACACACAGGACGCCTGCTCCAAGCCTCTGCTGCCAGACTGTGGCCATCAGTAGGACATCCACTGAGGGCTCCCAGACTGTGAGAAGGGCAGGCTGTGCTGAGGGAACCCCACCCCCCAGTGCACGAATTTCGTGCACCAGGCCTCTAGTTAAAATATAACCACTAATTACTGAGTGACTTCTTTGTGCTAGATGTTTACATTACCTCACTTATTTCTCAAATGAACCATGTAAAGCAGGTTTTATCAACCCCATTTTAGAGCTGAGGAATCTGAGCCACTGAGTGATGGGAGCTGTAGTTTGCCGGCCACTGATTTATATTGATAATCTCTTCTCTGAAGACTTCTTTCATGTTCTGGCTCTCCTCAGAGGATCCTATTTTCTCATAGCAATTTTTTTGCACCCCAAATATTTAAGGGTCTGGAGGAGGATTGCCACATAAAATACAGGGTACCCAATTAGATTTTAATTAAAAAAAAAAAGTATGATTTTGCATAGGTATGCCCATCCAATATTTGCAGTAATATTCAATAATATTAAAAAGCTATCTGAATTTAAAATTAAATTGGGGCTTCTGTATTTATATGTGTAAAATCTGGCAACCCTAGTTGAGCGAAGTGTCTTTTGTGTGTTTTGTTGTCCCCTCCACACCATTTTTCCTTCCTTAGAACCTCTGACAACTTTGAAAACACTTGTGTACAACTAGAAAGTGCATTTGAGAGGTATAATTTGAGAGGCATAATGAACATTTTATATAGGTTTGATATGCAAAATATTTTCCCAAGGGTTTCACATTTTCCCCCTCATTTTAATCAAAAGGTCTTTCAAACATTCTGGACTTAGAATAGTTTGTTACCCTTATGTCTTTTCTACTACAGGCCACATTTCTGTAGCTTTTCATGAACTTTAGATTGTTTTGCTTTCAATCCAGTAAGAACCTCGAAGAATGGAGGTAAGGAAAGATAGTAAAGTTTAGATCTCTTTTTAGCAATTTATTCAATAAATTATAGGGTGCCTGTCAAGTGAGAAAAGCCACAACCGGACATATTCTAGTGTCAAGAACAGAGTTCGACACAGTAACTATTTTGTAAGTTTCTGTAGAAAGCATGAGTGAATAAATGAATAACGAAATGAATCAAGGAGAGTAGCTTCTCTAAGGTACCCAGAGATTCGACGCCTAGAATATCAGAGCCAAATTTCAAATTTTGCTAGATAGTTTCTGAACTATCACACCGAGCGAGAACAAAGGGAAACGATTAGAATGAACAGGATGAGAACGGGACGAGGCCGCGGCCAATTCTGTCCCCACTAGGCTTCCGTAGTAAGAAAGGTCCTGAAGTCGTTTCCGCGCCCGCGGGCGGTAGTGACGTCACGAGATTTGAGTCGTGCGCAGAAGTTGCCGGGGCAGCTGGGTGCGGAGCGCGCGCGCGGGACTTTCGAGCGTCCGGCCCGGGAACTCCACCAGCCATGAGCCTCTGGGCGGACAAGTACCGGCCCTGCTCGCTGGCGCGGCTGGACTACCACAGGGAGCAGGCGGCCGAGTTGCGCAGCCTGGTGAGGCGCCGGGCGGGGGCGCGGGGAGGGCGGCCGGGCTCCGGCGTTGGCCCCGCCGCCGCTGGAGGTGACGGCTGCTGTGGAGAACAATAAAACAGTGAAGGGGAAAGGGGGAGTGGGGGCGAAGGTCGTGCCGGTAAACAAGGATAGGCTGGCTGAGAACTGTCGTCTGAGCCCAGACCAGTCCCACATGGAGCGAGAAAACCCGGTACAGACGCGGGGCAGAGGGAACGGGTGGAGGGAACAGCAAGCACAGAGTCTCGGAGGCAGGCGTGTGCGCAGCTTCTGGAGTCCTCCAGCCGGTGTAGCTGGGTAATAGTGGGCAGAGGGAGGAGGAAGAGGAAATGGGGTGTGTGTTTGGGACGGGGTGCAAATGCAATAAATTCCACAGAGGTGGGTGGGAAGCCTTCGGAAGGTTTGGAGCAGTGAGGTGACGTCATCCCACTGATTTTTTTTAAACCAGCTTACTTAAAATTTCCTGGTGTCGTTGTCCTCCTTACAGATGGGAAGGTATTTGGCTTATTCATTTCTAAGGTCATTTATAATTCTAAAATAGGTTGCTAATTAGGTTGTCCTTGAGTTTAATTCCATGTGGAAACCCCCTCCCCCCCCAATCCTGATGCCTATTTTTATGTTGTCATTTATAAAATGCTGATGGCAAGGTTTGTGAGAAGCAAACCAAATTTTGTAGGGAGTGGACAGGGAAGAGGGTCTTCAGCAAAATCTTGTGTCCCTGGAAGCCATTTATCCACCCCTTTTAGGGACCTAAAACCTATTACATCTGTATACTTTATTTATAGACAAATTGCATTTTCTCACAATAGCTTTCACTTCATTTTTCTTAGACAAAAGATACATTTTACATTATCTGTGGCTTTTTTACAGAATTTGGAATAAATGTTTTGGACAAAAATTTAATATATTCATCTTATGAAATAATAGATTTGCTTTTAAAAAATGTTTACCTTTTTATTGTTGAGTCTACAGTTTAATAAAACTATGAAACATTTAAAGCATAACCTTTATTTTTGATTAGATTGAAGATTGAAAAACAAAGGCTGCTAGTATTTGAGGGGTATGTATTATTAGTTGAATAGTGTCTTTCCTTGAGACATTTTTTTTCAGTGCCAGAGTTAGATGAGTTTACAAAGTGTTAAAATGTACTGTAATAAGTACTTCTCTAAGATACTTATTTTTTCTATAATGGTTACTTACAGAACTTTTGCTCCACAAGATTTTATTTATCCGAGGCACAGATGTGTTTTCATCATCTTTATAGCCTTTCATATTATAAATTCCTAAACCAGACTGATCATCAGTGTCACCTGGGAAACATTATAGAAAACACAGTCTTGCACTGTAATGCAGCACTGTCGGTGCTCTACTTTGTCCCCTTGCTCTTTCTTGTAAGTGCACACAGGCTGACTTTCACCTCCCTGTATTTGCACTTCCTGAGGCTTTCTCTTGCTGACACCCCTAAATTGATTTGAAATACCTGGGAGTTAATGTTCACTACTCCCTGTCCACTTTTCCAGTCTAGCTTTAACAAAGGATTGATGAGAGAGCATGTCAGACTCCATCTTCTGCACCCTTGAGAGGGGTAATACTGTGGTGTATTTTAACTTTAGCTTCAAGATCCCCAGCAGGATCAAGTCTCATGTGCCCAGAATGGTATTTAAATTGATAATACACTCTGCCTTCTTTCCCTATTGCTTCCCTACAAAATTTTTCTTTACTTCCCAAATAGGCCAAATGCACTCAGCTCTTATCAAAGGGACTGTGTGAAAAACCAGTTTAATTTCAGTTACTAAATCATAATTTGATGGAATGGATCTAATAACTAACCAGTCTTTTAATTTAAAAAGTTCTCTAGGAGATTCTGACAGCCAGATTTGGGAGTTCTTACTTTCTAGCATATGGTATTGTATCAAGCATGTATGCTGGGTATGAATTACATAAAATTAATGCCAGGGAATAATCAACATTCCATAAATGTAAAATAAATATGTATACTCATACACACACACACACACACACACACACACACATACACATACATATATATATATTTGAAGTTTCATAGGTAGAGATACAAAATATTGATACTTAAAAAGAGTTTAATTCTACCCAGAACAATTGTATGATTAGGAAAATACGTCATTGTTTGATTTTTTTTCTTTTCCCAGGTACAGTGTGGTGACTTTCCTCATTTGTTAGTGTATGGTCCGTCAGGTGCTGGTAAAAAGACAAGAATTATGTGTATTCTACGTGAACTTTATGGTGTTGGAGTGGAAAAATTGAGAATTGAACATCAGACCATCACAGTAAGCATTTCACTTTGAGCCCTCCAAATATTTATAGCAGGGATTTTCAATCCTCCTCATCAATACATTGCCCTCCCCCATTGCTGCCCCATATATGATTTAAGTAAGTATTTCACAGGTAATCCTGGTGTTCAGGATTGAGAGCTACTGATTTATAGACTTAATTATTATAACCAGCCCAAAGTCAGTTATGTTATAGAGAAATAGGAGCAACAGGAGATTAGGGTAAAATGTGGTGGTAGGGTTCATTTTAAATTACATAGAAAATCAGTGGCTCATTTGGAACTAGAACTCAAGGTTTCAAAAGCTCATTGTTCTGAGAGCAATAGTGGGTATGGAAAGAAGGATTGATTTTGAGGGAAATTGTAATCGTGGAATAAGGCAATTTGGTAAAGATTGGCAGCTGACTGTCTGGAAAAGGAGGCATGAGGCTCTGGGATCATAATAGAGTTCCTGTAATCTTGCCCTGGCTGAGCTTTCCAGCTTCATATTGTCCAGTGCATTTTCATGCTCTTTCCTTCTAGACCATGTTGAAGATCTAGCTGGAATGTCTGCTGTCAGAGTGCCCTACAACTCCATTAGAACTAATTTTCCTTCTAGTACACAGTTTGTACTTTAACAGTACTTACTTTGTTTTGCCTTATGTTATATTATTACTAGAGGCCCAGTGCACAAATTTTTGTGCACTCGGTGGGGAGGAGGAGGGTCCCTCAGCCCGGCCTGTGCCCTCTTGCAGTCTGTGACCCTCAGGGAATGACCACCTGCTGGCTTAGGCCCGCTCCCCGGGGGGATTGGGCCTAAGATGGCAATCAGACATCCCTCTGGCAGCCCGGCAGCTCTCGGGGGATGTCCACTTGCCAGCGGGGACCAGGCCTAAACTTCAGTTGGACATCCTTAGCACTGCTGAGGAGGCAGGAGAGGCTCCCACCACCACCACTGTACTGGCAGCCCTCAGCCTGGCTTGTGGCTGAGCAGAGCTCCTCCCATGTGAGAGCGCCCTGACCACCAGAGGGCATCTCCTGCATTGAGCGTCTGCCCACTGGTGGTCAGCATGTGTCATAGTAACCAGTCATTCCCAGTCCTTCTGCTGTTAGGGTCAGTTTGCATATTACCCTTTTACTATATAGGATAGAGGCCTGGTGCACGGGTGGGGGCTGGCTGGTTTGCCCTGACGGGTGTCCCGGATCAGGGTGGGGGTCCCGCTTAGTTGCCTGGCCAGCCTGGATGAGGGGATGATGGCTGTTTGCAGCTGGTCACACCCCCTTCATGGTGGGAGTCCCCACTGGGGTGCCTGGCCAGTCTGGTGAGGGTCTGAGGGCCGTTTTTAGGCTGGCAGGTGACTGAAGCTCCCAACCTCTCCTTTTTTTCTTTTGTCTTTTTATTCTGGGATTTATTTACCTTCTATAGCTGTCACTGGAACTGAGAGCCGGCTTTAGCTCTGAGGCTCGGCTCCAGCTCTGAGACCTCGGCTGCTGAAAGCAGGTATCTGGGTTTGTTTGGCTTCTATAATTGAAACACTGTTGCAGCTCCAGCTCCGAGGCCAGCTGTCTGAAAGCAGGTTTCTGGGGTTTGTTTAGTTTCTATAATTGCAACATGGTTTCTTAGAGTGCAGCTCAGAGGCGGGCAGCAGCAGGCGGGGAACCTTGGCTTCCTCCATCACTGGAGCAAGCAAGCCTCCTGTTTGCTTCAGCTGCCTGGCCGCCATCTTGTTTGGCAGTTACTTTGCATATCGCCCTGATTAGCCAATGGGAAGCGTGTTGGAGGTATGGTTAATTACCATGTTTGTGTATTACTAGATAGGATAGCTTTTACATCTTTTACTTTGACAAAATAGTATTTATTTTGAAATTATATAGGGAATATGGCATATTCATTTTCATATCCTTCATAGCCATTGCTATACTGTCTTATACATATAGGACATTGAAAAAAAAATGCGTGGTGAATGACTGGATGGTAAGTAGTGTTATTAGAATGTTTAGGATGATAGATTTTAGGCCAATGTTGATTAGCTTGTGTTTATTTAATTTTTAATCTTTATTGTTGAAACTATTACATATGTCCCCTTTTTTCTCCCATTGACCCCTTATTGCCTAACCTCGCCTCAGGCCTCCACCACCATATTGTCTGTGTCCATGGGTTACACGTACAAGTTCTTTGGTTGATCTCTTTCTACCTCCCCCCTACTCCTCACCACCCCCTCACCCCCGCCTTCCCTCTGAGATTCCATAGCCTCTTCCATGCTTCTGTGTCTCTGGATCTATTTTGTTCAACAGTATATTTTGTTCATTAGATTTACATATATGAGTGCGATCATGTGATACTTGTCTTTCTCTGACTGGCTTATTTTGCTTAGCATAGTACTCTTCAGGTCCCCCCATGCTGTCTCAAAGGGTAAGAGATCCTTCTTTTTTACTGCTGCATAGTATTCCATGGTGTAAATGTACCACACTTTTTTTTGTTGTTGTTGTTGCCTGGGGGGGAGGGGGCTAAAAGGAGGAGGGGAAAGGCGCCTGAAGGGAGAGTGCCCACAGCTTTTTTATCCACTCATCTACTGATGTGCACTTGGGTTGTTTCCAGAAATTAGTTATTGTAAATTGCTCTGCTATGAACTTAGGGGTGTGTACATACTATCTGTTTGGTCTTTGGGGTTTCTTAGGATATATTCCTACAAGTGGGATCACTGGGTCAAATGGAAGTTCCATATTTAAGTTTTCTTTTTCATATTTAATTTTTTGAGGAAACTCCATACTGTTTTCCAGAATTGCTGCACCAGTCTGCATTCCCACCAACAGTGAACTAGTGCTCCCTTTTCTCCACATCCTGGCTAGCACTTGTCATTTGTTGATTTGTTGATGGTAGCTATTCTGACTGGTGTAAGGTGATATCTCGTTGTTGTAATTTTCATCTCCCTTATGATCAGTGACTTGGAGCATTTTTTCGTATGTCTCTTATCCATCTGAATGTCCGCTTTGAAGAAGTGTCTATTTAGGTCCTTTACCCACTTTTTAATTGGATCATTTTTCTTACTTTTGTTAAGTTGTATGTGTTCCTTATATATTTTGGATATTAACTGTTTATCAGATATATCATTGCCAAATATGTTCTCGTATACACTGGGCTTCCTTTTCATTTTGTTGATGGTTTCTTTCACTATGCAGAAGCTTTTTTATTTTGACTTAGTCCCATTTGTTTATTTTCTCCTTAGTTTCCTTTGCCCTAAGATATGTATCTACAAACATATTGCTATGAGAGATGTCTAAGATCTGTATGGTTTTATGATTTACATTTAAGTCTTTTATTCATTTTGAGTTTATTTTTGAGTATTGTGTAAGTTGGTATCTAGTCTCGTTTTTTGCATGTATCTGTCTAATTTTCCCAACGTTTATTGAAGATACTGTCTTGACTCTTCGATTAGTTTGTGTTTAGATACATTGAGTTTGACATATATCCTGGTGGAAATTCTTATAATATATGCTGGGAAAATTTTAGTAAGGAAAGTGTGGAATCTGTAGGAGAAACTTTAACATAAAAGGACAAAGAACAAGAACTGATCAAATGGAAAGATGCAGTATGTCTCAGATATGTGACTTAATATTTAAAAGTATCTGTTTTCCTCCAGTCACAGTGTAACTTTCAATGAAGATTTATTAAAATCCAATTGTTTTTTAATTGTATGAAGTTCTTAAAGTACCTCTGAAATAATAGATTTTTGATCCTGGCTAAAGTAACTTAAAAAAATTCGGAAGTGGGACTGACATGAACAAATATTAAATCATATTTTAAAGCTATTATAATCAAAATAGTATTGTATTGGCATGGGTACAGAGAATTAGGTCAGTGAAACTTAATAGCCCAGAAATAAGATGGAGGATCTATTTCAGATCAGTAGGAAAAGGGTGAGTAAGCACAACGTGCTAACCTAAAAAGTTGAATTTCTGATACCTAATATATAAAGATAAATTCCAGATGAAGTAAAGATTTAATTGTTAAAGTGATACGCTAAACTTTTCAATAAAATTTTTTAAACAGCCTATGGATCAAGAACACCTTTTGACAGAAAACATAGACGCTATAGAAATATATATATGTGTATATATATATATATATATATATATATATATATGTATGTATATGTATATGTATATGTATATACATATGTATATATATATAATGTATATAGCTCCTATCTAATAAAAGAGAAACACGGTAATTAGTGTACGACCGCTACCCTTCCCATTGGCTAATTAGGGCAATATGCAAATTAACTGCCAGCCAAGATGGCGGCCGGCAGCCAGGCAGCTGGAAGCGAACATGAGGCTTGCTTGCTTCAGTGACGGAGGACTCCAACGTTCCCCGCCTGCCGCTGCCAGCCTCTGAGCTGCAACTCTAAGCAACTATGTTACAAATATAGAAGTTAAACAAAACCCCAGAAACCTGCTTTAGTTGCTGGGCTTCAGCCAGCAGGATTGCAACATTGTTTCAAATACAGAAGGTAAACAAAGGCTTTCAGCAGCAGAGGCCTAAGAGCTGGAGCCTCAGAGCTAAAGCTGGCCCAGAATAAAAAACAAAAGAAAAAAGGGAGCGGTTGGGAGCTTCAGTCACCTGCCAGCCTGAAAACAGCCCTCAGCCCCTCACCCAGACTGGCCAGGCACCCCAGTGGGGACCCCCACCCTGAAGGGTGTGTGACCAGCTGCAAACAGCCATCATCCCCTCATCCAGGTTGGCCAGGCACCCCAGTGGGGACCCCCACCCTGATCCAGGACACCCTTCAGGGCAAACCAGCAGGCCCTCACCCGTGCACCAGGCCCTCACCCGTGCACCAGGCCTCTAGCCTATATAGTAAAAGGGTAATATGCCTCCCAGCACCGGGATCAGCGGAGTTGCAAGGCCTCTCTGCACCGGGATCAGCGTGACGGGGCAGTGCCCAAACCCCCTGATCGCCCTGCGGCTCTGTGTGTTACAGGGGGCGGGCCACGACCTCCCTATCCTCCATGCTCTGTTCGTGACAGGGGAAGGCGCCCCAACCCCTGATGGGCCCTGCTCTGTGCCTGATGGGGGGAGCTCCCCAACCCCCTGATTGCCCTGCGGCCCTCTGTGTGACGGAGCGGTGCCAAAACCCCCCCACCCATGGGCCCTGCTCTGTGTGTGACAGGGTAGAGCTATAACCTCCCCATTGGCCCTGCTGTGAGTGTGACAGTGGCAGCACCCCATCCCCCTGATTGGCCCTGCTCTGTGGGTGATAGAGGGTGACGCCCCAACCGCCCCCCACGGGTCCTGCTCTGTGTGTGACGGGGTAGAGCCATAACCTCCCCATTGGCCCTGCCCTGAGTGTGACAGGGTGCGGCGCCCCAAACCCCTGATCCGCCTTGCTCTGTGTGTGACGGGGGCGGTGCTCCAACTCCCCTATCGGCCCTACTCTGTGAGTGACAAGGGGGAGATCCCCAACCCCCTGATGGGCCCTGCTCTGTGAGTTACAGGAGGCAGCGCCCCAACCCCCTGATCCGCCCTGCTCTGTACGTGACATGGGGTGGCGCCGCAACCTGCCCATCAACCCTGCCTTGAGTGTGACATGGGGCGGTGCCCCAACCCCCCAATCGGCCCTACCCTGAGCGTGACTGAGGGTGGCATCGCAACCTCCCGATCCGCCCTGCTCTGTGCATGACGGGGCGGCGCCCCAACTCCCCAATCGGCCCTGCTCTGAGCCTGACCAGGGGCTGCATCTAGGGATTGGGTCTGCCCTCTGCCACCCAGGAGCAGGCCTAAGCCAGCAGGTCGTTATCTCCCGAGGGTTCCCAGACTGCGAGAGGGCGCAGGCCGGGCTGAGGGACTCCCCCCACCCCCCGAGTGCACAAATTTTTGTGCACCGGGCCTCTAGTGTGTGTATCTGTGTGTGTGTATCTATATATATATATATATATGTATATATATATATAGATACACACACATACTTGGAAATATAGGAATTTTTGGAATTTGTATGACAAGATAACACATAAAATAAATAGGAAAACGAGTGATTATAAATATTTGAAAGGATCATTTTAGGTAAAAGATTTTATAAACCAACAATGGAAAAGACAAAAACCCGGTAGCAAATGGAATAAAAAACAGTCACAGAAGAGAAATATAAACAGCTAATAAACATGTAAAGATGTTGACCTTTGTGATAGTCAAGGAAAAGCAGTGTGAATCTATTACATATATTCTGTTATATATATTCTCTTATATTTCATATCTTATAATGTGTATTAACTATCTACACTAATAAAAGAGAAACATGGTAATTGGCGTACAACCACTACCCTTTTCATTGGCTAATCAGCGAGATATGCAACTTAACTGTCAGCCAAGATGGTGGCTGGCAGCCAGGCAGCTTGAAACTAACATGAGGCTTGCTTGCCTCAGTGACGGAGGAGGATCTTGGAGGAAACCAACGTTCCCCGCCTGCGGCTGCAGGCCTCTGAACGGGCAGTTTAAGAAACATTGTAACAAATACCGCCGGACTTCAGCCAGCAGATTTGCAACATTGTAAGCAAAGGCCAGAAACCTACTTTCAGCCGCGAGGCAGGCCTAAGAGCTGGAGCCAAGCCTCAAGCTAAAGCTGGCCCAGAATAAAAAAAAAAAAGAAAAAAAGGAATGGTTGGGAACTTTAGTCATTCCCAGCCTGAAAACAGCCCTCAGCCCCTCACCCAGACTGGCCAGGCACCCCAGTGGGGACCCCCACCCTAATCCAGGACACCCTTCAGGGCAAACCAGCCGGCCCCACCCATGCACCAGGCCTCTACCCTATATAGTAAAAGGGTAATATGCCTCCCAGCACCGGGATCAGCGTGACAGGGGGCAGCGCCCAAACCCCCTGATTGCCCTGTGGCTGTGTGTGTGACAGTGGGCGGGGCCCCAACCCCCTGAGCAGCCCTGCTTTGTGCCTGATAGGGGGGAGCTCCCCAACCCCCCCCCCCCCCCCGCCACGGGCCCTGCTCTTTGTGTGATGGGGTAGAGTCATAACCTCCCCATCGGCCCTGCCCTGAGTGTGAGAGTGGCGGCACCCCAACCCCCTGATGGGCCCTGCTCTGTGGGTGATAGAGGGCGGTGCCCCAACCCCCTGATGGGCTCTGCTCTGTGTGTGACGGGGGCAGCACCCCAAACCCCTGATTGGCCCTGCTCTGTGCGTGACGGAGTGGCGCCGCAACCTCCCCATCGACCCTGCCTTGAGTGTGACGGGACGGTGCCCGAACCCCCCAATCGGCCCTACCCTGAGCGTGACTGAGGGTGGCATCACAACCTCCTGATCGCCCTGCTCTGTGCATGACGGGGCAGCGCCCCAACTCCCCAGTCGGCCCTGGTCTGAGCCCGACCAGGGGCTGCACCTAGGGATTGGGCCTGCCCTCTGCCACCCGGGAGCAGGCCTAAGCCAGCAGGTTATCTCCCGAGCCGTCCCAGACTGCGAGAGGGCACAGGCCGGGCTGTGGGACACCCCCCCTCCTCCTCGAGTGCACAAATTTTTGTGCACCGGGCCTCTAGTGGTACATATATGTGTGTATACACATTTAAAATATACTGATCACCTGGCAAAAATTAAAGTCATGATGTAATACTTTTAATGAAGATGGGGAAAGTTGGGGAATTATATTCACTGCCAGGAGAAAAAGGAATTGCTAAATATTTTTTTGGAAGGGAAACTGATTACACATATAAACACACATACATAATAGAAGTATAGGAAATATCCTTGTCAATCGAACAAATTCTTTATTGGGAATCTATTGCCATAGAAATGAAAGCAGTGTAGGAGACATGTGCAAGGATGTTAATTGTGGAATTGTTTGAGAGGGCAAAAAGCATTAAATAAAATGCCCATCAATATAACTTGTTTTTGGGACACCCATGTTATAGATTCAAATGCAACTCTAACACCCTATTCCACTTTGTCTGACAGGGATTTCCTAGTTGTATTGTTAAGTAGGAAAAGCAAAACAGTGAAATATGTTTGCCTCTTTTATTTTTGACCAGAAATACTGATAGTGTGTGTGTGTAGATTTGTGTATTTATTTTTCTGTTTATGGGAAAGGCTGTAAAAGGACATATATAGGTTGTGTGCAGAGGTGATCTGATAACAAAATGGTTTGGAGATTTTTGGAGGTAGAGGAAAAATGTAACCTCAATAAAAACAGGCTGTGTATCATGTAATTTGTATCAATGTTAATCTGCACAGTAATAAAAGAATGGGATTAAGTTAAAACAGTGGTAGTTCTCTAAAATTTTATTTTAGTAAGCATGAATTGTTTATAATAGTAAAAGTATAATATGCTAATTAGACCGGACAGCTGAACAACCTTCCGGAAGTCATTCCAGACAAAGCTGCGGTGGCAGGGGCCAAGGCAGAGGCGGTTAGGAGTGATCAGACAGGCATGCAGTGTGGTTAGGGGCGATCAGGCAGGTGGTCGGGTGATCAGGCAGGCAGAGCGGTTAGGGGCTGTCAGGCAGGCAGGCAAGCAGTTAAGGGCAATCAGGCAGGCAGGTGAGCAGTTAGGAGCCAGGGTCCCGGATTGTGAGGGATATCTGACTGCTGGGCTGAAGGGCCCTTAACCAGCAGTCGGACATCCCCCGAGGGGTCCCAGATTGTGAGAGGGTGCAGGGTGAAGGACACCTCCCCCCCCCCCCCCCAATGCACAAATTTCATGCACTGGGCCTCTAGTATAATAAAAAGAAACAGTGAAATACAGGAAAGAGGAGAGCTAGCCAAATAAATGAATGTGAAAAACATCTATTTTCTTTGTCCACAGACTCCATCTAAAAAGAAAATTGAAATTAGCACTATTGCAAGCAATTACCACCTTGAAGTTAATCCCAGGTAAGCTGCTACTGTATAAAAATAGGCATTTTTATTATTTTTTGTTAATCCTCACCCAAGGATATTTTCCCATTGATTTTTAGAGAGAGTGGAAAGGAGGGAGGGCAGGAGAGAGAGAGAAAGAGAAAGTAATATTGATGTGAGAGAGAGATATCAATTGGTTGCTTCCTGCACATGCCCCAACCAGCGCAGGAGAACGAACCTACAACCCAGGTACATGCCCTTGACCTGGAATCGAACCTGAGACCGATACTGTACCACTGAACCACACCAGCCAAGGCTAAATAAGCATTTGCAGAACAATGATGTTCAGATTTTTTTTTTTAAAGAGTAGAACCCTTTCTTAAAGTAAAATCATGTATGAAAACACAGTGTATAAACAGATAAAAGTGAAGCTGCCTAGTGTGAATTAGAGAGCCTAGACTAGGGGTGGGCAACCCCTGGCACGTGTGCCAGACATGGCACGCCAGTAACTTTTGCTGGCACACGAAACCCTATCTTATAATCTTCCATTTACAATTTTTTTCTTAATATCGACTTTTTTATTTTTCAGATAAATTCAGTGTAGGTGCATCTTAGATAAATAAATAATTTTACATAACAAGTTATCTTAAAGACCATAGACATGGATTGATGAGAGAGGGGAAGAGCAATTTCTATGCCTCTGCCTTAACTCTCCCTGCCTTCCTAGATCCAACCAGTGTTTTGGTTTCATTCACATATGCTTGTGAATCTTTGTTCTCAGTGATGAATTTTGTTAAGTCTCATAATAGGAGTAGCCTGACGGATGAAAGTAGTAGCTCGTGCATATCTCTGAAGGTCACGAAATATAAACCTGAGGTAAAATCTCTGTCATCAGTGATGCAGCAGGAAAAGTCCCAATGATAATATCAAACAGAGTCCTAAAGTTTTCTGTCTGACTATCAGTGTACATGTATACATTAAAAAAATAAATGTATTTTTCATCATCATATACTGTGTATTTGTCGCTCGAATGAATTTTATTATTTCTTCAAGGTTCTTCACATACGTACACCTTAAGAGATATCAAGTAGGCGTAACATGTTCTCAAAAAATTAGGGTTGTCATGCAGAAGAATTTTGAGTCAGAGATTTTGCTGGTTTTGGCACACACTCACAAAAAAGTTGCCCACCCCTGGCCTAGACCCTCTCAATTTGCCTTCTCTCTGAGAACCCCTCATTCAAGTAATTTTGATAATTAAGTTTTCTTGCTTTACAGAGCTTGGTGTTTTACACAAAGTAAAGTACATAGTATTTAAAAAATTATTAACTAATTCAGAACTAATGAGCAAGACTGAACGAAGCAGGAGGAATAAGATTATAAGCTAATATGTATTCAGTATAAGGCACCCTGAGAAGAATTTTACATGGATTATTTAGCCCTCAAAACAATCCTGATAGGTATTATTATTACTAGAGGCTCGGTGCACAAAATTTGTGCACTTGGGGGGATCCCTCATCCCGGCCTGTGCCCTCTTGCAGTCTGGGAGCCCTCGGGTGATGTCCGACTGACGGCTTTGGCCCGCTCCCCAGGGAGAGCGGGCCTAAGCCATCAGTCGGACATCATTAGCGCTGCTGTGGAGGTGGGAGAGGCTCCCACCACCACCGCTGCACTCACCAGCTGTGAGCCAGGCGCAGGGCTTCTGGCTGAATGGCACTCCCCCTGTGGGAGCGCACTGATCCCCAGGGGGCAGCTCCTGCATTGAGCATATGCCCCCTGGTGGTCAGTGCACGTCATAGTGACTGGTTGTGCCGCCATTCATTGGATTTGCATATTAGCCTTTTAGCACATAGGATTTTCTTTAGGTATGTCAAAGAAAATTAAGAGAAATAATGTTGGTGGGAAGGATTTGATCATAAATGTAGAAAAAGTTTTAATTCCATAGACAAAAAGAAAATGGTTTAGATTCTTGACTAAAAAATTATCATAAAAAAATACTGTAGGTATATTGACGTAATAGTGAATTGAGAAAGATTTGATGGCTGGGAAAATAAAACTGATTGCTTTGCCCTCTTTCTCATTGTGAGTTCCTCTGTAGCAAGAATAGTCAATTAGAGATTAAGCTGATTGTTTTTCAGATGTTTTAAATTGACATTCAGCCTAAATTAACCCAGTGACTTATGTTGGTTTGTGAGGCACATGACTTAAATGCTAAAGCAATATGTGGGTATAAATGATAGATAATGCCTATAATAGGTCAACATCTTATAGAGTTCTGACTTTGTATCTTAAATTCCATTTGCTTATCCCATCCCATTGCTAAGGGAGTCAGCTCCATGCTAGTGCTGGGAGCAGGTGTGTCTATTGTTCTCTCTCAGATCTTTGCTGTTTTGATAATGGGGAAGAAGAATGGAAGTTAAATTTGTTTCAAATAGTTATTTCTATATTTTGAGTAATTCTAGATAATCAAGAAAATTAGCTGTAACGAGGTAGTAACTATAGTGTACACAGAAGTGTTAAAGTAATTGAACTGTTACTTATTAGTTATTGCTCTTTTTAAGTAATGGTAAACTTATTATTTTCAGAGATTAAATTGTAATTAACACATTGTTTGGGGGTAGTTTTTATCGCGCGCTAACAGGTGGCGTGGGCCATTTTTGCTAATTTTTTGAGCAAATGGCAACGTTCAGTAAAATTATGATAACTTTAGTTTACGTATTTATACGTTACCCACATTCTGCCGCTAGTCTATAAAAAAGTATTAATACGTGTCCTGCGCTCTACTACCAGTCAACGTAAAACGTATAAGTAAAACGTATAAATACGTTTCCTGCATACAATGTATTAAATATGGAACATTGTTAGTATTTTTAATAACCCTAAAATATCTCAGTTTTAAGGTTTTGTGAATGTAATTAGGTTTTATGAATTTTGATTAAAATTGTAACTACTTAATATCCAATGTTTTTCTTATAATAACATTAACAATAAGGGCATAATACTTTCAAGTTGTGTGTGTGTGTGTATTTTTTTAATCATTATTTTTGTTTGTTAGTGATGTGTGTGTGTATTTTTAATCATTATTCTGTTTATATAGTGATGCTGGAAATAGTGACCGGGTCGTAATTCAGGAGATGTTGAAAACAGTGGCACAATCACAGCAACTTGAAACAAACTCTCAAAGAGACTTTAAAGGTATATGATAAAAAAAATTATTTTCATTAGACAGACACTCAAATTGTAAGGAATGCAAAGGAGAGAAAATGTAGTGGGAATTTGTAAATGTCATCCATTTAACAAATATTTATTAACCATTTATACTCTGTCAAGGATTATGCTACTTTTGGGGGTAGGAAATCTAAAAGTAAGAAAATCATGATCTCTGTTGAGTTTACATACAGTTCTGTGGAATTGAATTTTGGTGGAAAGAGGGTTATTTGTACTGCTAAGATTACATGATTTATTTATTTATTTATTTTTATTGCTTAAAGTATTACAAAGAGTATTACATATGTCTCCTTTTTTTTCCCCCCTCCCTTGACAATCCCCTGGCCTCCCTTATCCCCCAGTGTCTTATGTCCATTGGTTATGCTTATATGCATGCATACAAGTCCTTCGGTTGATCTCTTGCCCCCCCCGCCTCCTGCCCCCCCACCCTCCCAGGCCTTCCTGCTGTAGTTTGACAGTCTGTTCGAGGCAGCTCTGCCTCTGTATCTATTATTGTTCAAAAGTTTATAATGGTCTCTATTATCCATGAATGAGTGAGATCATGTGGTATTTTTCCTTCGTTGATACATGATTTAAATGGGACATATTTGTAATACTATCAACAATAAAAAATATATTTTAAAAAAATAACTGTTATTAGGGCCAAAGTTATATGTTTATTATCAAATATCTAAATCAGCGGTTCTCAACCTGTAGGTCGCGACCCCTTGAACGACCCTTTCACAGGGGTTGCCTAAGACCATCAGAAAACACATATTGAATATATAGTTACATATTGTTTTTGTGATTAATCACTATGCTTTCATTATGTTCAATTTGTAACAATGAAAATACATCCTGCATATCAGATATTTACGATTCATAACAGTAGCAAAATTACAGTTATGAAGTAGCAACGAAAATAATTTTATGGTTGGGGGTCACCACAACATGAGGAACTGTATTAAAGGGTCACAGCATTAGGAAGGTTGAGAACCACTGATCTAAATAAACAAAAAAAATTAAATAAGCAATAATCCTGCCGTTGAGATAAACTTATTGTGGTGCATTTGTCATTAACTTCCATTATCATTTATATGCATATATACATGTACACATTCTTTTTAAAAAAATCCATATTGTTGAAAGTATTACATACATCCCATTTACTCCCCCACAATTGACCTGCCAGCTGCCCCCGCCCACCACCCTAGGCCTTCACCACCCTGTTGTCTGTGTCCATGGATAATGATTATATGCATACAACTTATTTTGTTGATCTGTATCCACCTATCTCCACCTTCCCTCTGAGATTCCACAGTCTCTTCCAAGCTTCTATATCTCTAGACCTATTTTCTTCATCAGTTTATTTTGTTCACACATATGAGTGAGATCATGTGATACTTACCTTTCTCTGACTGCCTTATTTCGCTTAGCATAATATTCTTCAGGTCCATCCAGGCTGTCTCAAAGGGTAAGAAATGCTTCTTTTTTATTGCTGCATAGTATTTCATGGTACAAATGTGCTATAACTTTTTTATCCACTCATCTATTGATGGATATTTGGGCTGTTTGCAGATCGTAGCTATTGTAAATTGCCCTACTATGAACATAGGGGAGCATACTTTCTTTCTGTTTGGTGTTTCAGGTTTCTTAGGATATATTTCTAGAAGTGGGGTCACTAGGTCAAATGGCAGTTACATAATTTAATTTTTTGAGGAAACTCCATACTGTTTTCCATAGTGGCTGCACCAGTCTGCATTCCCACCAGCAGTGTACTAGGGATCTCTTTTTGCCACATCCTTGCTAGCACTTGCCATTTGTTGATGGTAGCCATTCTGACAGGTGGGAGGTGATACTTCATTGTCCTTCTGATTTTCATCTCTCTGATGATCAGTGACTGTGAGCATTTTTTCATGTCTCTTATCCATCTGAATGTCTGCTTTGAAGAAGTGTCTATTTAGTTCCTTTGCCCATTTTTTAATTGACTTGTTTATCTTACTCTGTTAAATTGTATGAGTTCCTTATATATTTTGGATATTAACCGTTTATCAGATGTATCATTGCCCAATATATTCTCCCATACAGTGGGCTCCCTTTTCATTTTGTTGATGGTTTATTTCACTATGCAGAAGCCTTTTCTTTTGATGTACTCCCATTTGTTTCTTTTCTTCTTAGTTTCCTTTGCTCTAGGAGATGTATCTGTAAACATATTGCTATGAGAGATGTCTGAGACTAGTATTTTTATGGTTTCCAAATTACATTTAAATCTTTTATTCATTTTGAGTTTAGTTTTAGTATGGTGTAAGTTGGTTTAGTTTCATTTTTTTGCATCTGTCTAATTTTCCCAGCACTGTTTATTGAAGAGACTGTCTTGACTCTATTGTATGCTCTTGCCTCCTTTGTCAAATATTAATTCAGCATAATCAATTGGTGTGATTTCTGTGGTCTCTGTTCTGTTCCATTGATCTTTATGCCTATTCTTGTGATAGTATCAGGCTGAGCAAAGAGGCTTTGTAATATAACTTGATATCTGGTATTATGACCCCTTCAACTTTGTTCTTCTTTCTCAAGATTGCTGAAGCTATTCGGGGTCTTTTTTGGTTCCATATTAATTTTTGGAGTATTTGTTCGAGATATGTGAAATATACTGTTGGTATTTTATTAGGGATTGCATTGAATCTATAAATTGGTTTAGGTGGTATGGACATTTTAATGATGTTAATTCTACCAATCAATGAATATGGTATACTAGAGGCCTGGTGCATGAAATTTGTGCATGGGTGGGGGAGGAGCCCTCAGCCTGGCCTGCACCCTCTCCAATCCAGGACCCCTTGGGGGATGTCCGATTGCCTCTCGCAATCTGGGACCGCTCGCTTCTAACTGCTCTTCTGCCTGCCTGATCACCCCTAACCCCTCTGCCTGCCTGATCACCCCTAACCCCTCTGCCTGCCTGATCACCCCTAACCACCTCTGCCTGCCTGCCTGATCACCGCTAACTGCTCCCCTGCTGGCCTGATTGCCCCTAACCGCCTCTGCCTAGCCCCACACCCAGGACCTGGGCTTCCCTCCCTCTGGCTGGCCACAGGCACCCAGGACACAGACCGGCTTCGCCCGGGCAGGCCACAGCTGTAGGGGATTGTGGGCAGGCGGCTTTGCCCGGGCCACAGCCACAGGCACCTGTGACCGCGGAGCAGGCGGCTTGTCCCTCTCCTGGGCCACAGCCTGGCTGGTCCCCATTCCTCTCTTGGGAGCTCATTTGTGCCTGGCTGGTCCCCATTCCTCTTTCATGAGCTCATTTGTGCCTGGCTGGTCCTCATTCCTCTCTTGGGAGCTCATTTGCGCCTGGCTGGTCCCCATTCCTCTCTTGGGAGCTCATTTGTGCTTGGCTGGTCCCCATTCCTCTTTCATGAGCTCATTTGTGCCTGGCTGGTCCTCATTCCTCTCTTGGGAGCTCATTTGCGCCTGGCTGGTCCCCATTCATCTCTTGGGAGCTCATTTGTGCTTGGCTGGTCCCCATTCCTCTCTCCCCAGTGTTGAGTGTCTGAGCCATTATGGCGTGAGGGTGTGACAACCATTTTTGCATGTTAACTTTTTATTATATAAGATTCTTCCACTTGTCTTTATCTTTTTTCAATGTCCTATAGTTTTCTGAGTACAAGTCTTTTACCTCCTTGTTTAAGTTACTTCTTAAGTATCTTAATTTTTTTTTATGGTAATAGTAAGTGGGATTGTTTGTTTAGTTTCTCTTTCTGAGAATCCATTTTTAGTGTATTGAAATGCCATCGATTTCTGGGTGTTAATTTTGTATCCTGCTATGTTGCTGAATTCATTTATTAAATCTAGTAGTGTTTTTGATGGCGTCTCTAGGGTTTTCTATGTACAATATGTCATCTGCGAATAATGAGAGTTTTACGTTCTCCTTTCCAATTTGGATGCTTTTTTTTTCTTGTTTAATCATCGTGGCTAAGACTTCCAATACTATCCTATATAATAAAGTGGGAATATGCAAATTGACCGTCACTTCACTACAAAGATGTTGGCACCCACAGCAGAGAAGGGGTTTCTGTAACACAAGATGGCTGCACCTACAGCAGAGGCTGAGTTTCTGTAATGAGCCTTAACGAGCAATCAGCAGGGACCTCAGGCCACGCCCCCCCCCCCCCCTTTCCCTCGGCAGGGCTTGACAAGGGTAGGACTGATCGGGTCTGGATCTAGCCCAATGGGGGTGGGGCCTGCTGGGACTGGGTCTCACACAATTTCGAGGCACACATGGGTGGGCGGGGACTTGAATCTGGGTCCCGTGGTGCACCCCAGACTCTGACAGGAGGAAGATTTTCATGTACATGTTACTAATTTTCTTTCATCTCTGACACTTCTATTATAGAAAAAGGGCAAATAGCAATGTTAAAATATTTCCTCTAATTAATCCCCTTTAATGTGCACGAATTTTGTGTACCGGGCCACTAGTGTTGAATAAGAGTGGTGAAAGTGGACATCACTGTCTTGTACCTTTTCTTAGGGGGAATGCTTTTAGTTTTTTCCCATTGAGTATGATGTTGACTGTAGGTTTGTCATATATTGCCTTTATCATGTTGATGGATGGTCCCTCTATTCCCACTTTGCTGGGAGTTTTTATAAAAAAAGCAGTTGTTCCCCCTCCCAACCCCCTGCTCTCCAGAGGGACAAAACCTGCCTGGATAGTAATGGTCTGCTGGTGATGGATGTCCTCTGCCATATGAGGGAATGACTTGGCTCAGGAAACTGTGGTGTTTGCATTCCAAGCTCTAACCCCAGAGCCCCCAACCCTGGCTTCTGCTCCTACAGCTCCAGTGCACTCTGCCCTCCCTCTGCTGGAGTTCATGGTGAGTGGATGCACACTTAATTTTGTGAGTTGGCCTTTTAAGAAGGTGCCTGCATTTCCAGCTGTCTCTCCCTGGCAGACTGCAATTCGGCTGCTTTTCACAGACAGATGATATGTGGGAACCCTTCTCAATTCTGGTGCTCTTAGCTGGGGGCCCAGCTTGGGGATTAGACTCCAGAGTTCTCAGTAGGAACTCCCCTCTCCCCCCCACAGCTCAGATATCCCTCCAGAACTTCAGCTGATGTCTGTGGGAGCTCCGCTAGCCCTCTTGCACCTCTGCACTTCCTACCAGTCTCTTTGTGGTCTCCACTTTCCGTCCTTGGTTATCAGGGTTCTCTCCAGCTAGTCTTCAGTTGACTATTCAGGATAGTTTTTCTGTATTTTAGTTGTAATTTCAGTTTAATCCTGGGAGCTTGTCATTGTTGCTTCCACTTATTCCACCGCCATTTTGCACATCTATCTATGCACACATTCTTATAGAAGATTTTTGTGATGATAAATATGCCAATATTTAGTGCTTTTGATATTTTTTGCAAAATTCTTCATCTGAATTATGGTATAAGTTTATACTACTATCAGTGGTAATGGGGAGGTCCTGTTTTTTCCCAATATTCATCAACATTGGGAAAATTTTAATCTTTCTCAGATTTAGTTAGGGAAATAAATTGTGCGTGTTTTTGTTTTTAGTAAATCTGGTAATTTTTTACTTTGTTCATTGCTCATTTTACTGTTTTGTGAATTGCCTGTGTATATTCCCGGCTGTTATCTTCCTCCTCAGTCTGTATTTCAAAATAAATATATTTACTTATTTATTTTTGCTACTATAAATGAATTGTTTTATATTTGCTTTTTTGTTTACATATTTGACAGCTGTTGATATTTATGTCTTGATTTTATATCCTACTACATTATTAAATTCTCTTACTGTTTGTAATAGTCTTTACAATGTCTCTTTTGGGTTTTTCAGATATGCATTCATATCATTTGTAAATAGAGACAGTTTTCCCTTTTACTATCTAATTTGTATGGCCTTAACTACTTTCTCTTGTCTAACCATGTTTAGCATCACCTCAATACAGTGGGTAATAGGAGTAGAGATATTGAATGCTTTTGTCACAACTCTGGAAAGAGGAAAGCCCTAAGGTTTCACCATTTAGATAGTTGCTAGATTTTGACCTGAGGTATATCACGGTAAGGAAATATCCATAGTTTTTTTATTTTATTGTTTCTAACATGAATGTGTGTTAAAATTTTCAAATGCTTCTTTTGCATTCATGAATGAATGTGTTTTTATGACTTTTCTTCTTAGGTCTATTAGTATAATCCTATACTAATAAAAGGCTAATGTGCAAATTGACCGAACAGTGGAACAACTGGTCACTGTAACACGCACTGACCACAAGAGGGCAGCTCAAGCGCTGAGGATGTCTGTCAGTCGGACATCCCCCAAGGGCTCCCAGACTGTGAGAGAGTGAAGGCTGGGCTGAAGGACCCGCCCCCCCCCCCCCGGTCCGAGTGTACGAATTTCATGCACCAGGCCTCTAGTCTGTGTGTGTGTGTGTGTGTGTGTGTGTGTGTGTGTGTATCTAATATGTTAAGTGTCTGCCCGACTGGTAACTATGATGCGCACTGACCACCAAGGGCAGAAGCTCAACGCAGGAGCTGCTGAGCTGCAGTAACTTGGCAGCAGCGATTTTCGGGTAATGCACCTCGAAAACAGGAGGGAACCTGATTCCTTGCTGGACCGTGCAATTCCACCTTCAGCCGTGGGTTATGTTGTTGCTGGGGTACTGTCAGCCTCGAATTTGGCTTACTACACACTTGTGTTTGCATTCCACACCCTATACGACACCAACTTTGCAGAGTGCCCTCTCATATTCGGGACCCCTCAGGGGATGTTAGAGAGTCAGTTTAAGCTCAATTCCTGCAGGCCAGGCCGAGGGACTCGCTCACTCCACAGATGCCCTTCTAGCCTTGAGCCACCCCAGCTGTAGCATGCCAGGGAGGGACCATGGGAGGTTGGCTCCAGGGCGTGTCCGGCCCATCTTGCCCAGTCCTCCCCCACCAGCCACCTTCTAATTAACTACAGGTCCGGTGCATGAAATTAGTGCATGGCGAGGGGTCCCTCAGCCCAGCCTGCACCCTCTCCAATCTGGGACCCCTCGGGGGATATCCAACTGCTGGCAGTCAGACTTCCCACTTGCAATCTGGGACTGCTGGCCCCTAACTGCTTGCCTGCCTGCCTGCCTGATCGCCCCTAACCCCTCTGCCTGCCTGCCTGATTGCCGTTAACCCCTCTGCCTGATTGCCCCAACCCCTCTGCCTGCCTGCTTGATGGCCCCTAACTGCCTCTGCCTGCCAGCCTGATCGCCCCTAACTGCCTCTGCCTGCCAGCCTGATCGCCCCTAACTGCCTCTGCCTGCTTGCCTGATTGCACCTACCTTGCCCCCCTGCCAGCCTGATTGACCCTAACTTGCTCCCCTGCCGGCCTGATCACCCCTAACTGCCTTTGCCTCGGCCCCCCGCCTAAGCCACAGTCTGGCCTCCCTTTGCATCAGGTGACCTGGTGGATCAGGGGAAGGCACTGTCCCCATTACCCTGCTGCTCCTGCCACTACTGGCTTGAGCCTGTGCCCTTTGCAACCATCCGTGACTCCCTGAATCTCGGCCCTCACAGCCTCTGCGGCTTTGTCCGGTAGGACGTCCAGAAGGTCGTTTGGAAGATGTCTGCCTTAATTAGCATATTATCATTTTATTAGTATAGATTTCCTTTCAATGTTCATGAATCTGTGTACCAGGTCACTAGTAAATTCCATTTGCACATTTACAATATTTATAACACTAGAAGCCGGGTAAACGAAATTTGTGCGCGGGGGGGGGGGGGGGGAGGGGGCGCGCGGGCTGGGGCGGGGTTCCCTCAGCCTGGCCTGCACCCTCTCCAATCTGGGATCCCTCGCAATCCAGAACCACTGACGCCTAAGCGCTCACCTGCCTGATGCCCCTAACTGCTCTCCCCTCCTGGCCTGATCCCCGTAACTGCCTATCTGCTCTCCCCACCTGGCCTAAACACTCTTAACTTCCCACCTGCTCTCCCTTTCTCTCCGCGCCTTCAGACCTTAGCACAGGAGTGCTGAGAGATCTCTGCCGAGGCCCTGCCCCCATCCTGACACCCCCTTCCAGGCCAGGAGGCACAGTGGGCCTGTGCATGCATCTGCTGGGGGGACTGCCCCTGGCGGCAGCCTCATGTCTCAGTGGCGCAAGTCCCTGCCCCCATCCCCGCCCTCCAGATCCTGTGTGCATGCAGCCTGTTGAATGGTCATGACTGGGACACCGTTAGGACCAATTAGCATATTACCTCTACACACACACACACACACACACACACACACACACACACACTAGAGGCCCAGTGCAGGAATTCATGCACCAGTGGGGTCCCTCAGCCTGGCCTGCGGGATTGGGCTGAAACCGGCTCTCTGACATCCCTCGAGGGGTTCCAGATTACGAGAGGGCACAGGCCAGGCCAAGGGACCCCACCGGTGCATGATCGGGGCCGGGGAGGGACATGGAAGGTTGGCCAGCTGGGAAGGGACCGTAGGAGAGCTCCAGGGCGTGTCTGGCCCATCTTCTCAGTCTCTATTGGCCATAACCCAGCAGCAAGCTAACCTACTGGTTGGAGCGTCTGCCCCCTGGTGGTCAGTGCACGTCATAGCGAGCAGTTGAGCGGCATTAACATATTATGCTTTGATTCGTTGAACAGCCGACCGTTCAACTGGACACCTAGCGTATTCGGCTTTTATTATGTAGGATTATATTACTGGATCTCCTAATGAAACTTCATTGCATTTCTAGAGTAAAACTCACTTGGTCATGTTTTAAATTTATAGATATGCTTCTATTTTCTGACTACCAGATTTATTTTTTGTATCTGTTGGATTTTGCTACTTTGTTTGGTTCTATTTTAGTCACATTTCGGGATCAATCTTTTTGTCTCTCTTTTTCCTATTCTGTTCAGTTTGGATTCTCTGTCCAGAATTTCTCCTCATTGTGAAACATTGTCTTAGAGGGGCACTCCATTTTGTTATTTTCAGTCTAGTGCTCTGCCAAACTTTATTGCATCAAGGTTCCATTGTTCTCAGCCATGAGCTCAGCCCTATGGATTCTGTTCTCATCTTAGCCCTTGATGCTTTCTAGAGTTTTCTTGTGGGTGATTTAGGGTTCTCCTGCCCTAAAGACTGTCAGAAACCTACTAGATCCTATCCCAGGCGTGGGCAAACTTTTTGACTTGAGGGCCACAATGGATTCTTAAACTGGACTGGAGGGCCGGAACAAAAGCATGGATGGAGTGTTTGTGTGAACTAATATAAATTCAAAGTAAACATCATTACATAAAAGGGTACGGTCCTTTGTTTTTTTTAGTTTTATTCATTTCAAACGGGCCGGATCCGGCCCGAGGGCCATAGTTTGCCCACGGCTGTCCTAGCCACTTCCTCCCATACATAGTCATTTACCAGTATTTTCACTTTCTAGTATTTGGGGTTTTTAGGTAAAGCTTGTTACTATGTTTTGGTATAAATGTTGTCCATGGGTCTTTGGTCTTGGAATATTTAGTCCTGTCTGTTTATATCGGAGAGATTGGAATACTGCCATCTGCTAGACAAAAATTGGTATAATGAATAATACAGCAGTTGGATTCAGTCTACCTACATGTTATTCTTGAAAATATTTAAGGCCTAGTCTTTTTTTTTTTTAATTAAATCTTTATTGTTCAGATTATTACATTTGTTCCTCTTTTTTCCCCCCCCATAACTCCCCTCCTCCCAGTTTCCGCCCCACCCTCCGCCCTCACTCCCCACCCACTGTCCTCATCCATAGGTGCACGATTTTTGTCCAGTCTCTTCCCGCATCTCCCACACCCCTTTCCCCCCCAGGAATAGTCAGTCCATTCCCTTTCTATGTCCCTGATTCTATTATAATCGACAGTTCATTCTGTTCATCAGATTATTTATTCACTTGATTCTTAGATTCACTTGTTGATAGATGCATATTTGTTGTTCATAAATTGTATCTTTACCTTTTTCTTCCTCTTCCTCTTCTTAAAGGATACCTTTCAGCATTTCATATAATCCTGGTTTGGTGGTGATGAACTCCTTTAGCTTTTCCTTATCTGTGAAGCTCTTTATCTGACCTTCAATTCTGAATGATAGCTTTGCTGGATAAAGTAATCTTGGTTGTAGGTTCTTGGTATTCATCACTTTGAATATTTCTTGCCACTCCCTTCTGGCCTGCAAAATTTCTGTTGAGAAATCAGCTGACAGTTGTATGGGTATTCCCTTGTAGGTAACTGAGTTTCTTTCTCTTGCTGTTTTTAAGATTCTCTCTTTATCTTTTGCTCTTGGCATTTTAATTATGATGTGTCTTGGTGTGGTCCTCTTTGGATTCCTTTTGTTTGGGGTTCTCCACGCTTCTTGGACCTGTAAGTCCATTTCTTGCACCAGGTGGGGGAAGTTTTCTGTCATTATTTCTTCAAATAGGTTTTCAATATCTTGCTCTCTCTCATCTTCTGGCACCCCTATAATTCTGATGTTGGTACGCTTGAAGCTGTCCCAGAGGCTCCTTACACTATTTTCGTATTTTCGGTTTCTTTTTTCATTTTGCTTTTCCGGTTGAGTGTTTTTTGCTTCCTCGCATTTCAAATCATTGACTTGATGCTTGCGCTCCTCTGGTCTGCTGTCGGGAGTCTGTATAATATTCGTTATTTCAGTCCATGTATGCTTAATTTGTAGTTGGTTCCCCAATATAAGATCGAGGGTCTCATTAGTTTTCTTGTAGATCTCATTAAGTTTATCGGCGGCTTCTAAACAGTTCTTGAGAGACCTTAAAAGTGTGGTTCTGAACTCTATATCTTCCATTGACAATTTTGTCCTGTTTCTTTGTCTCCGCATTTTGTTATGCTTCCTTGGTGCACCCCCTAGTGGTCTTTGTTCGCAGTCTTATAGTTAAATCTTGATTGTTGTAGCTAATTCCAGGGAGGGTTTGACCTCCTGGCCAAGTGGCTATGAGAATCAGCTGTGTCAGCAGTGAGAGAACTTCTGTCTTCTAGGGAGGTGCTAATCTAGCCTTTGCCTGAGGCTATCCGGCAAATGGCGGGGCGGGTCGCACAGGATCAACAGGGTGGGCCGGAGGGAGCAGTTATGGCGGCTCTCAGTCCTGTCCCCAGGGGCTCTGCCTCTCAGAGTCCCAGCACCCGCTGCAAAGCTCAGAGAGAAAGCTGCACTCGCTCTGACCGAAGCCAGACAGTCCCGCTTCTCCCGTTTGAGTCTGGGTCCCTAAAGACTCGCCCGGATCTGGAGCTCAGAGTCTGCGACTCCCTCCCGATTGAAAACGCCAACCACGCCCTCCGCCGCCAGCCCGCTCCGAGCACTCCGCACCTCAGAATTTGACTTCAGCACTGCGCCTCCTCTGAGTGTCCGTATGCGTTTCTCTTTCCTCCTAGTTGTAGGACTTCCACTCAGCCAGCGTTCCTGTGGTTCTGGGTGATGTCCCTTCCGTTTTTTGGTTTCACTTTTGAAGTAGTTGTTCAAAGCAGCAAACTCCGGCGTTAACCTATGCCGCCATCTTGGTTCTCCCCAAGGCCTAGTCTTAAGACTAATTATGACCAGGAAGAAACTTACTTACTATACAAGTAACCAGATGTCTTTATGCCTTGTTTGCTACATCCCTGTGGCAGTTGTTTTCCAAAGTATATTCCTTAGAATGCTATGATTTAAGACAGCAGTGGGAATCTTTTTTCTGCTAAAGTCCATTTGCATATTTATAACATCATTTGTGGGCCATACAAAATTATTACCTTAAAATTAGCTTGCTATATTTGTCAGACAGTTAATAACTCACTCCTAATGCCTTGGCAGAGCCAGACAAAATTATTTCATGGGCCTTATATGGCCTGTGGGCTGGATTTTCCCCACCCCTGATTAAAAGATGTTCCACAGTCATGTGCTACTGAGATAGTAAAATATTTTTGGAAAATGTAGCACCATACATCCTTGTTTTGGTGATTCTCTTTTTAGTGCATATCCTATATAATAAAAGCATAATATGCAAATCAACCTAACGGCAGAATGACTGGTCACTATGACGCACACTGATCACCAGGGGACAGACACTCAATGCAGGAGCTGCCCCCTGTTGGTCAGTGTGCTTCCACAGCGATGCCTGGGGGGATTGAGTCTAAGCCAGTAGGCGGACATCCCCCAAGGGGTCCTGGACTGCAAGAGAGTGCAGGCTGCGCTGAGGGACCCTCCCCCCCACCCAGTGCATGAATCTCGTGCACCAGGTGTCTAGTAAATATTATAAAGGCTATAATGAATTCTATAGTAAGTTAACCTCTTTAACTTCATTTAGTCTAGAATTTCTTAGTCTTACAGAATTTTGAAAATAAAAATAAGTTATTTTTACTGTACTTGTAACTTCAATATGTCTTTGTCAAAGGGAAGAGTAATATATCAGGATTATTATTTAAGATTTCATGCTGAATAATGAAGAGGGAGAAGCATATAGTTATGCAAGTTAAAGTTTGTTTTGTTTCTCCTTCTCTCAGTGGTTTTGTTGACAGAGGTTGACAAACTCACCAGAGATGCTCAACATGCCTTGCGTAGAACCATGGAAAAATATATGTCTACCTGCAGATTGATCTTGTGTTGCAATTCTACATCTAAAGTGATACCACCTATTCGTAGTCGATGTCTGGCAATTCGTGTGCCTGCTCCCAGCATTGAGGATGTAAGTCAAGTTATTTGTTTTCACTTGCAGTGAAGTGTGTCAGTAATTCAGGAACATCTGTGGTCTGGATGCTAATCATTAGTAGATGCAAAAACCAATATATATAGTAGTAAATACCAGTAGTAGTAGATACCAATATAGGAAAAGTGTTCTTTGCTTTAAATTATTGTTTACCTTAAATGAGTAGGTACAGTCAAACCTCGGTTCTCAAATGTCTCCTATTTCTAACAGTTGGGTTTTCAACCAAGTTGTCCTTAAAAAATAGTCTTAGTTGTTGAACAACCCTTTCATGCTGATGCCTCAGCATGAGAAAAAGCAAGAAACAAAGGAGAGATTGCTAGTCAGTTTACCCCTAAACCTCACATTGTTAACATTTCAGGAAATTGTATTGTGAATATTTTTGTGGTTTTATTTATTTACTAGAGGCCTGGTGCATGAAATTCGTGCCCTTGGGGGCGGGGTAGGAGGTGTCCCTGTGGGATCGGGCCTAAACCAGCAGTCGGACACCCCTCTCACAATCCAGGACGCTGGCTCCCAACTGCTCTCCTACCTGCCTGATTGCCCCTAACCGCTTCTGCCTGCCAGCCTGATCATCCCCTAACCACTCCCCTGCCAGCCTGATCAATGCCTAACTCCTCCCCTGCCAGCCCGATTGACCCCAACTGCCTTCCCACGCTGGCCTGGTTGCCCCTAACTTCCCACCCCTGCTGGCTTAGTCGCCCCCAACTGTCTTCCCCTGCAGGCCTGGTCACCCCCAACTGCCCTCCCCAGCAGCCTGGTCAACCCCAAATGCCCTCCCCTGTAGGCCACTGGTTCCCCACAACTGCCCTCCCCTGCTGACCTGGTTACCCCCAACTGCCCTCCCCTGCCGGCCTGGTCGCTCCTAACTGCCCTCCGCTGCTGGCCTTATCGCCCACAACTACCCTCCCCTGCCACCCATCTTGTGGCCATTTTTGACCACATGGGGCTGGCCATCTTGTGTGAGGGCGTGATGGTCAGTTTGCATATTACATCTTTATTATATAATATTTTATCTTTTTGTTTTTGTTGCTGGTAAAATGGATGATTAATACAACTTTAAAACATAAAGAGGCCATCAAGAGTTCTAATGTTTCTAAGGGTGTGAAAGAAACAGTGGTCACAGGCAATTGAAGAGGTAGAAAAACTGTTGATTTAGATAAAGAAAAATCAGTTAATGTGTGACTGCATTTCCAAGGCAGTGATATGTGAAAAAGCAAAGACATTGCATGCTGACTTCCTGAAAGACACCCCTGGAGTGGGTGGTAAAGTGATTTCTTTAAGGCTAGTAGGGGGTGGTTTAATAAATTTAACAAAAGAAGTGTTTCTTTATAGAGTAAACAGTATATTAGACATGTACTGTATATAAAACAGGGACTCATTTGGAGGACTGGAACGAATAAATTCAATTTACATTATTTCTAATGGGAAAAAATGATTCAATTTTTGAGCAAATTGCTTCTTGAACAGTCTTCCTGAATGAATTTAGTTTGAGAACTGAGGTTTCACTATATTATGAATTTTACTAAACTATGGAGAGTTTAGGTATTTAGTGTCTTTTGCCTCAACCTGATGTACTTGGCTTTGGAGGACACTTGAGTATGGAAGAAATAGGTTTTGCCAGGAGATGATGTGAGAATACCAACTGTTTGGGTAAGGGACCAAAGTTAGGTGAAAGAACATTATATATAGGAATGGCAAAGTAGATTTACAGCTGTTTGTATGGAAAAAAACATACAGGTGATAATTATTATAGTAGCTTTCTTAACTCAGAATGTCACTCACAACTGTAAACCTATTTTTGCCCACCCGTGTGTGTGTGTGTGTGTGTGTGTGTGAGAGAGAGAGATATTCTTAATAGCTATCAGTAAAATTTTTAATTCTCACAATAAGCAGTTTTCCTGCCATTAGTAATTTGGGGCAATTTTATGCAAAGTATGGATAATATGTGACATTGTATTAGTTGCAAAGTTGTAAAATACCTTTATTTTATCTCTCAGTTGTACAAATTTTAGGAGTAATACAGTTAAAAGGGTTAATAAAGCAGGCAGGATTACCAGTTTCACCACTCTCATGGACACCATTCTTGTCTTAGTCCATGCAAATAAGGCCTTCTTAGTTGTGTGGAATTCAGGCCAGGTGGCTCAACTTGGCAGCCCTGTTTTTGCCACCAACTTGGGACCCTGTGTCTCCTCTCAGCTGCCCTGAGGAGATTGGAAGGCTTGGACCTGGGACCAGGTCTTTCCCCAGTTGCAGAACCAGCTGCTCCCTTTTCCTAATAGCTAGGCAAGATCCCTGGCTTCCTGCTGAAGGAGAATGTGGGTTTGGGTAGGATAGTAACCAAAAAAAGTGGGGATCTATGAAGATGTTATCAACAGAAATTATTTCAATATACTGTTTGACAGATTGCTCATTTTTAAAAATTATTTTATTGTAGATTTGCCATGTTTTATCTACTGTGTGCAAGAAGGAAGGTCTGAATCTCCCTTCACAACTGGCTCGTAGACTTGCAGAGAAGTCCTGCCGAAATCTCAGAAAAGCCCTACTCATGTGTGAAGCCTGCAGAGTTCAACAGTGAGTTAAAGAGGCAGTTAGCACCAGAAACATTTTGGATAATAAGCATGCTTCCATTTAGTTTATTGTGTTTTCTTTTTGTCATATAGATATCCTTTTACCGAAGATCAAGAAATCCCTGAAACAGATTGGGAGGTGTATCTGAGGGAGACTGCCAATGCTATTGTCAGTCAGCAGACTCCACAAAGGTAACCAGTATAAAAGATGACTGTAAAAGTTTGGTCATCAAGATAGTACAGCTATTCTAGTTTTAGGGTAGTGGATTTTTATTAGCACCATGCAATTTAGACTTATAATTAAGTAGTGAACCTAAAGATTAAACTTTTAAAAAGGGGGGAGGATAAAATTTTAGAAATTTAATGATTTAGAATACAGTGGAATCTCGGTTCTCGAACTTAATTCGTTCCAGAAGGCTATTCGAAAAGCAATTTGTTTTAAAACCTAATTATTTTTTCCCATTAGAAATAATGTAAATTGAGTTAATCCATTCCAGACCCCCAAATGTTTCTTTTTTTACCTTTCTCAGTTGCCTGTGAAAATTGTTTTGTGAGCACTTTCACTTAACAAAGTCAGCACTCTTAATGGCCTCTTTATGTTTTAAAATTGTGTTAATTGTCCTTTCCCCTTACCATACTCAGTAGCCAGATCAGACATGTGAACACCTCTGTTATAATTGGCAATTATATCTTTTTAAGCTCTAGTTTTTATTCTCACAACTTTAGTTTCCACTTTGCTGCTATCACTAACCTTAGGACCCATGGTTTCTTACTATATGTATTTAATAATAGTAGACAGTAACAAAGGCAAAAACAACAAAAACAAGAAAATATTAATAGCACAATTTCCTGAGATGTTAACGCGAAGTTTAGCAGTAAATTGTCTCATACTCATGTATTCTCTCCTTTGTCGCCTGAGAGGCAAGTGTCTGATCATACAGGTGTCAGCATGAAAGAGTTGTTGGTCAAGAACTGAAGTTTTGTTTGATACCTGAAACATTTTTTTCATGAACACCTTGGCCAAGAACCAAATTGTTTGAAATGGAAGATGTTCGAGAGAACCAACATTTGACTGTAGTTGGTGTGGTATAATGGCTTTTATTAAGCTGTTTACATGTAAATGTGGAACTTATACATAAATTAAAACACATCTTGGAATTTTTAGTTTTTCTTTTAGGATTTCAGATGACTTAATGTTTCTAGTTTTTTAATATAAAAAACAATATATAGCTTCATAATTGACACCTCATATGCTAGAAAGACACGAGACTATGAGTCAGACTTTAACTAATTTTTAGGTATGATATAGTTCTGTTAAGAATAGTATTGTGCATATGCCGTTAGTATTTAGAAAGTGTATTGTGACACACCGATACACAGTTGATTCCATTTATTTCTGTGTGTCTGTTACTCAGGAGTGGCCATACTGAAATGCTTCAACTACTAGTTGTTTGATTTATGACAGCTTTGATTGAGAAGGGCAATCTGCTCTTCTCTAAATCAAGAGTGATAGGTTTAAGATCCACTCCCTTTGGCAATCCTGGAGAATGTTCCTTGGGCTCACCAAGACACAGCCTCCTACTCTTACTGTCTGTCAGAACTAGAAACCATCTTTAGATTTTATAGAAGGTAAGTGATTGTTTTAGGAAACAGAATAGATTGAGTGCAACCACTGAAATTTAAGCTTCCCTCGTTTATTCATCAGATATGAATTTTAATTTTTATAAAAGAGTCCTCAAAGGATTTTATAATATGTACTCTTTGGCTATCATCTAGATTAGTGGAGGTGTATAGTCATATATAATGGGTACTTAGTATTTCATCAGGGTTTGCTTTGGATTCCCATTCAATTATTTTAGTTGAATAGTTTGCAACAAGTGTCAAGTATCATAAAATAGTCTCTTCAGAAAAGAAACCTTGACTTTAGGAAAAAGTGTACAATCCATTTTGTACAATGCTGAGTAATTGAAGAAATGTCAGCCTTTAAAGATAAAATTCAAACAAAACATGTCTAATGAGTCTTAGTTTTGTAAAATATTTCTAAACTGAAGATGACTTCCTTCTTTTTGTTGTGATTTTAAAAAAAACTGATGATAGTAGTAGAAATTATTATTATTATTATGCTTTAATAATCATGTTTTAATTTTGAGATACACTACCATGTCCAAGAATAATCAAGGGCTTTGGAATCAGACTTGAATTAAAAGGCTACCTCCACCATATGAGTTTTGATGGAAGCCTAACATCTCTGAACATTAAGTTTTTTTCAGTAACAAAGTGATGGTGTTTGGAATTAATAGTGTACTGCAGTAAACTTCATATAGAGTATGGGATTAGAGCAGGAGTAGAGAACCTTTTTTCTGCCAAGAGCCATTTGGATACTTCTAACATGATTTGTGGGCCATGTGAAATTATCAACTTAAAAATTAACCTATATTTGGTCAAGCATTTAATTAATTCACCCCTAATGCCTTGGCAGGACAAGACCAAATAAGGCCCGTGGGCCAGATGTTCCCCACCCTGTGTTAGAGAAATGCCTGTCAGACATTGGAAGGGTATAGACTTTGGAGTAAGAGAGATCTGTGCTTAAATCAAGGTTCTGCTGTGGTCAACTTTGTTGACTTAAACTACCTGAGTCTTAGTTTTTTCATCTAAAAATAGATGGAGATAATGCCCACTCATAGCTGGTGTGAGGACTGATTTTAAATTATTAGTTATAGTATGTTTCACATAGCAAGTGCTTAAAAACATGCTGGATTTAAAAACAAAAACAACTTTTATTAAGCTTTATTATGGCACAGCTTCATAGTCCTGGATTCCCAGAATGGGGTTTGAACTTCTACTTTTAAGAAATCTTTCATAAATCACTTTCCTGATTAATCTGAAATAATAGAACATCTGTGATATTATTTTAGTGATGATTCAGAACATTTTTTTTTCCCTTTAGGGTAGGTAAATTATATATTTATACTAATAAAAGGGTAATATGCTAATTACACCAGGTCGACAGGACATCTTCCAGTCGTCCGGTCATCCTTCCGGACAAAGCCACGGTGGCGGGGGCTGAGGCAGAGGTGGTTAGGGGCGATCAGACAGGCAGGCAGATGAGCGGTTAGGAGCCAGTGGTCCTGGATTGCGAGAGGGATGTCCGACTGCTGATTCGGGCCTAAACTGGCAGTCGAACATCTCCTGAGGGGTCCCGGATTGGGGTGCAGGCTGGGCTGAGGGGCACCCCCCTCCCCTGCACAAATTTTGTGCACTGGGCCTCTAGTTTATATGTATGTGTGTGTGTGTGTGTATATATATATATATAGAGAGAGAGAGAGAGAGAGAGAGAGAGAGGAAGAAATAAAGATTCTTGTGTTTAGAATTTTAATGATCATTGTTTTCCTTACTGTCTTAAAATGCCTTGTATATTTCTCTCTACTCTTGTGAAGGAGAGAAATTTTATGAGAGGGGTCTAGAATTAAAGGCTCAGAGTGGAAATGCTCATGTTGACTTATGCAGCCTGTTTTTATGCTTACCTATAATGATAGGACATCTTTGTTTCCTTGCCATATTGCTTTTGCACTCTAGGCAGTAGAGTGCAAAACCACTCGCCTGCCTGGCTGATCACCCCTAACTGCCTCTGCCCGCCTGCCTCATCACCCCTAACCACTCTGCATGCCTGCCTGATTGGCCCGAACCACTCTGCCTGCCTGATTGCCCCTAATCACCTCTGCCTCGGCCCCTGTCCGCGGCAACTTTGTCAGGAAGATTGTCCAAAAGGACGTCCAGAAGGTTGTTCAGCTGTCTGGTCTAATTAGCATATTATGCGTTTATTATTGTAGATATCATCCTTATATCCCTTGCTCACTTGTGTAATTGACCAGTGATTCTTTAATCTTTTTATGATTATTTTCTAGCTGTTCTAGGTATCATTTATTTGGGCGGGAAAAAATAAACATATTACTTAATGTGTCATGAAAGTATGCTAAAGTCCATGGTGTGAAATAAACTCAACCTTCACTGTTCATGAAGTCTTAATATAATACTGAATATAAGTTTTGTCTAACTTTAAAAGAGTTCTGTAAATTTTCTTTAAAAAAAATGAACTGAAATTAGAAAAAGCTTCTGTATGTGTATGGTAAGTATGATAAGCCATTTAAGAAAATGTTTGTATTGGATTGTTTGTTTAATTCATAAAGTTAAACAGCACAGTAGGTACTTGGAAAAATTACCTCTTATTTTTATCACAAAATATTACTATGTTTTATGTAGGCTCCTTGAAGTTCGTGGAAGACTCTATGAGCTTTTAACTCATTGTATTCCTCCTGAAATAATAATGAAGGTAACCTGATTTCACATCTTGAATCTTTTATAAGCATGAAATTTGCAATCATAAGATAACACTCACTTCTTATACAGTTCATTAATTCATCAGATATTTTTTGAGTGTCTACTGTATGTCAGGCATCATAAGGGGGATGATGAAGAAGACAGGAAAGGTCCTGCCTTCAGAGAAGTTACATTTTAGTAGGGTCAGATTAGAAACAAGTAAAGAAGCAAACGGATTTCAGAATGTTTTAAGTGTTAAGAAAGAAGTAACAAGGTGAAATAAGGGAGAGTGGAGCCATGGAAGGTCAGCAATAGATTCTCTGAGGAAGGTTATGCTTAGGCTGAGACTTCAAGGATTAAAAGAAGGGAATTGTGTAAATGACTGGGGAACAAGTATTTCGGACTACTAGATTCAATGAACATGGGAAATGAGGTTAAATGTGTAGGCAGAATCTGAATTATGATATATTGTAAGGCACAGCTTTAGAGTTGGTCTGTCAGCTACCTACCTAGCTAGATTGATTTGTTAGGAAATGCAGGGTTTTTTGTTGTTGTTTATTTGTATTTAAATGGTAATATTAACATGAAAAAATTCAGTGACCCAACTATACAAAAAAAAAATGAAGGTCTGCCCTTTCACTTCCATAAGGATAACCAGTTTTAACAGACCTCTATTCTGTTCACATGGAAATACAGTAGGTCCTCGAGTTTCCTTGGAGATCCGTTCCTTCGGCGCGACATAACACGATTTTCGCCGTAAGTCGAACCCACCTACATAAGCACCTATGTCACTCACATAGAGCACATACACAGCAGTAATGAAGTGAAACAGTAAAAAAAATTTAAAAGAAAGATAATTCCTGACTTTTACTTGTGGTAAATAAATAATAAAAAACATAAAGCACATCTAATCTAATAAAAGACAAAAAGGGTAATTAATCGTACCTCCGCTATGCTTCCCATTGGCTAATTAGGGCGATATGCAAATTAACTGCCAACAAAGATGGTGGTTAACCGCCAACAAAGATGGCGGTTATTTGCGTACGTAGGCGCAATGATGGGAGGTGAAAGGGGAAGGATGGAAGAACAGTGATCAGAAACCTAGGCTGCAAGCAAGAGCTGGGTGGCAGGGCAAAGGCAGCCCTGTGATTGCATGGCGATCAGAGGAAGAGAGAGCTGGGGCCAGGCCAGGCCGCACCTCTGGGGCCAGGGGTGCCGCCTGGCCTGCATCCTGTGGTTGCCATGGCGATCGGAGGGAGAGAGACCAGTGGTCTGGTGGTTGCCATGGCGATCGGAGGGGGAGAGAGCCACATCGGGATCGGAGAGCCAGGGCACAGGCGAGGCGGCACCCCGGCACCCCAGCACCTGACATGCAAAGGTTGGGGATGAAATGACTTTTCCCAACCACATCTGCAAATCTCCTGGGGAAGGCATCACTGAAGAGTTCACAACAACTCTCTTACTTGGCAGGGAAGAAAACAGTTGGCAACGAAAACAATCCCTTACATCAAAGTTAAGGTCCCTCTGAGTAAAAAAGAATATTTCCAACGTAAAGGAGGGAGCAGGCAAAAATAATAGGTTCTCATGACTTCCACTGAAGTTTGAGCATATGACAGAGTCAAAACAAACATACAAATTAAAACAGACAGGTGACATTCAAATGACCCGAATCAACTGTCACTGTGTTGTCCCAATAGCACCAATGCTTATGTTATAATATAGTTTAAAAAAACATACAAAACAAGTCACATGATAAGAGAGGTTCGGCTTCTAAAGTAAATTGAATATGTTCTTTAAAAATTCTCATGTCCTCCCCTCTGACTATAATTCTTAATTTTCCAATCAGAAAATTACCCCAGGTGATCCAGTAACATGTAGAACTTCAGTAACCTAACTTATTTAAAACAAACAAACATCACAACCATTTTTAAAATATTTAAATTGATATTTTAGGGTTAAAATTACAGAAGATATTTAGATCCAAATATGTTTTCTGAATAGAAAATATTTCAGCTTTTGATTTAAAAAAATAAACATAAAATAATATATAAGCGACACATATTCCCAAGGAACTCTGAATTAGTACCTTTCCCTCTAACTTTCTTCAAATTAAGAGAATCTATGGAGTTCCCTATATTGCACAAGTTTTAATGAAAGTAAGACTTTCTAAGAGCATCAAATACATGTTTTCTTATTTACAAACATACATACTCCTCTCTCTCTCTTTAAAATATATTCTTACTGATTGAGAGAGGAAGGGAGAGGGAGAGAGATAGAAACATCAATGATGAGAGAGAATCATTGATCGCCTGCCTCCTACACGCCCCGTACTAGGGATCAAGCCCACGCCGGGGCATGTGTCCTGATCTGGAATCAAATTGTGACTTCCTGGTTCATAGGTCGATGCTCAACCACTGAGTCACACCGGCCAGTCTCAATTCTTATTTATAAATTCATTCCAAGGACATAATACAGCTTGAAAAGCTTTGGAAGTAGTTTCAAAAAAACTAGCTTTTAAGTAACAAGAAAACAGTTATAGAAGAAAGTTGAAATTAAAAGAAAAAAATTGTTTTAATTTATTCAAGAGTGGGAACATCCTCCATGAAATGTGTACCTTGACTGTGGATGGCTGGGTGGCCTTATCACACCTTAGGACTTCAAATGCTTTTTACAATGTAAAGAAAGAGAGTTTTCATCTCATTTCTCTCCCAGGGTAGATGTCTGTCAATAGAAGGTGGACATCAATAAAAGCAGGGGCTTGCACAATCAATCAGAAAGTCAGCAATCTATGAATAATCCAGAACCCAGTATTTATCTCCTCTGCCACACACCCTCCCTCCCAGCCAGTGAGCCAGATAATTACTCTCAAGTCAAGCTAAGTGCCCCCCAGTCACAGTGGCCCAATGCTGACATACAAAGCATACAAATAATTCTCACTCTGGCATAAAAGTGACAACTTTCTTGGAAGAAAAGCAGATACTGTAAATTTCTCAAAGTCTTCCTGAAATAATTTTTTAAGTAATTTTTACTTCTTTAGAAAAAATGCATACATGGCAAACCATCTGTAATAAAAGGCCCATTCTATAAAATTTTACCTGGTCCTACTCATCTGCAATCATAATCATATTTACAGACAAATATATCTATATTAATAAAAGCAATATGCTAATTAGACTGGGAGACCTTCCAGGAGACCTTCCAGATGTTCTGGACAAAGCCATGGTGGCGGGGCTGAGGTCGAGGTGGTTAGAGGCCAAGAGGGGTGGGCAGTTGTGGGTGATCAGGCTGGTGGGGAGCGGGGCCGTTGGGGGTACGCAGACCAGCAGGGTGGCCAGTTGGGGGCAAGCAAGCTATCAGTGGGGGTCAATTGGAGGTGATCAGGACAGCGGGCGGGGGCATTTTGGAGCGGGGGGGGGGGGCAGTTTGGAGCAAGCAGGCCAGTAGAGGGACAGTTGGGGATGAGCAGGCCAGTGGGGAGGGAAGGTAGGGGTGAGCAGGGGGGTCAGTTTGGGGTGATCAGGCTGGCGGGGGGCGGGGCTTTTGGGGGCAAGCAGGCCCGCAGCGGAGGGGGGGGCAGTTGGGGGCGATCAAGCCGGCAGGCAGAGTGGTTAGCAGCAGGCAGGCAGGCAGGCAGGCAGGTGAGCGGTTAGGAGCCAGTTGTCCCGGATTGTGAGAGGGATGGCCGACTGCTGGTTTAGGCCTGATCCCTGTAAACTGGCAGTAGGACATCCTTTCAGGGGTCCCAAATTGGCGAGGGTGCAGGCCAGACTGAGGAACACACCCTCCCCCGTGCATGAATTTCATGCACTGGGCTACTGGTATGTACATATGTCGAAATGACGGAACTTTTTTAATAAATAAATGGAAGGTGGTGACGTAACCATGAAACGATGTATGTTGATTCTGACATAACCCGAGGACTGTCTGTAAGCCCATAGTGTGTGTGTGTGTGTGTGTGTGTGTGTAGTTTCACAAACCTTGACAGTCTTCTGCACTGTGTTTCTCATTCAACATTGTAACGTGTGTTTGTTCATGACAGTCCATATTTACCTTACTCTCTTTTTTTAAAATATATTTTTATTACTGATTTCTGAGAGGAAGGGAGAGGGAGTGATAGAAACATCAATAATGAGAGAGAATCATTGACCAGCTGCTTCCTGCATGCCCTACACTGGGGATTGAGCCCGCAACCCGGGCATGTGCCCTGACCAGGAATCAAACCGTGATCTCCTGGGTCATAGGTCAACTCTCAACCACTGAGCTATGCTGGCTGGGCTACCTTACTGTTTTTAATGTATGAATGGGATTCCATTGTATATTATAGTTGTATTTTTTTAAATGTGGTCTGTATTGGTGGAACTTTAGGTTGCCATATAGATTATTATAATTAATGTTGTAATAAGCATCTTTGTACTTATATTTTTGCATCCTCGTACATTTAAGTATTGAATTATGCTAAATAATTGCCACATTTTTACATTATAGAAAAGTACACTTTGTTTTTTTGCTTTTGGATGAATATAAAAAAATTCAGGATTTCACACATAAGAAAAGAACATGTTTCACTTGAAGCATGTTTTCATTAAGTGTTTGAGACTTGAAGAATATGCATCATGTAGTTCTGAACATATTTAACTTAAGATTTACTTCTGTTTTGAATGAGAAATAAACCTTGTTTGGCCAATATCCTTTTTAAATAATTTTTTAATTACTAGTTATCTTTCTTTAGGGCCTTCTCTCAGAACTTTTACATAATTGTGATGGACAACTGAAAGGAGAAGTGGCCCAGATGGCAGCTTACTATGAACATCGTCTGCAGCTGGGTAGTAAAGCCATTTATCACTTGGAAGCATTTGTGGCCAAATTTATGGCACTTTATAAGAAGTTCATGGAAGATGGATTGGAAGGCATGATGTTCTGACATTTACCAGTAATTCTTCTTTATATGTCTCACTATCAGCATTTACGTTCAGTTTATATTGCAGGAGCTGCAGGTAAAATAAACTAACTTTACTTAATCATGTTCTTTTTTAATTCCTCTGTGAGCCATTAATCATTACTCTCTAAGTTAAATAATTATTCCTATACTATTGAAGTATATTTAAAGGGCACAACTAGAAATTTCAGAGTCCATGATTTTATTTTAAAAATTTTCTATCCAAATATGCAATGTTGATCCTCCCATTTTCCAGTTAATCTCTCACCTGCTGAAGGAAATTTGCACATAGAAAAACAAAGATTAGTGCTAATCTTTGGGCTCAGTGGATAGAGCATCTGCCTGCCAACTGAAGGGTCTTAGGTTCTGTTCTGGTTAAGGTCACATATCTCTGTTGCAAGCTCTACCCCTGGCCCCGTTTGAGTGCATGCAGGCATTAACCAATTGATGTGTCTCTCTCACATTGATATTTCTGTGTCTCTCCCCCTCCCTTCCACTCTCTAAAAATCAATGGAAAAATATCCTCAAGTGAGGATTAACAAAAATAAAAAATTAATAAATAAAGCAGAGATTATTTTCTATCCTCCAGTTGAGTATTTTTGGCCACAGGTACGTAACTATTTGGTAAGTCATTACCTTTAGTCATATTTTCCTCAACCAAGAATTACATATATATTTTTTAAATATATTTTTATTGATTTTTTTTCAGAGAGGGAGGGAAAGGGATAGAGAGAAACATCAGTGAGAAGAAACATTGATCAGTTGCCTCCTGCACACCAACCAAGGTACATGCCCTTGACCGGAATTGAACCCGGGACCCTTGAATCTGTAGGCTGACGCTCTACCCTCTGAGCCAAACCGGTTAGGGTAAGAATTATATTTTTGCAGAAAATATAAGAATTAATTTTGAAATACAACTAACATGGGGGTTGAAAATATTGAGACTGCAAAATCCAACCTTCATTTCAGTGATTCAGATTTGGTATTAGATTGACTAGTAAGTAATAAGCATGTTTTTATTCAGTGTTTGAGACTTGAAGAATATAGTTCTTCAAGTTGTTCTGAAGGAAAGGTATATTACTGTAGAAGTTACTTTTTAAACAAGTGTATATTGTGTCATTGGTCTTGTCCTTTGGAACCTTTTTTTATTTGTTTGTTTCCAAGTAATTTTATTCAAAATTTTGTTTCCTGAATCAATAAATACCATACAAAACAATATAAAAATGGCTACTATTTTTTTCTCCCCTGCTCCCCCTACATGGGGACAATCCCCTGGGCCACCTAACTCAGCGGTTCTCCCTACAGACTTGGCCCAGTAAATGAGGTTGAGTGACATTATAGCCCGTTTGAGTCATTTTCAGAGGAATTTGGCTGAAGCAGGGAGTCTCTGGGGTTTGGAGGTTGACTAGGTTAGGGAAGTAGAATAGTCTTTTTGGGAGAAGAGATAGTGCCTGGGGCATGAGCCTACCCCAAAGAAAAGGGTAAATTGTTCATGGTTCCTTCTTTGCCTCAAAAAGTGACATTTATTCAAAGGGAAAAAAGAGAAAAAGAAAAAAAAATGACAAGATGTCCATCCCTTCGCTCCCTTCCCTCCACCCTCCTCCTCCTCTGCCTGCCAAGGACTGAGAACCCTGGCTGGGATGAGATAGCAGACCAGCCCCACTCAGATGAGGTCAGCAACATTGAGGGGTATCTCCTCAATGGAGGTGGTGTAGAAGGTCTCGATGTCTCGAAGAGTCCTCTTGTCTTCTGTCCCCATATTATAAGCCACACCCTTATGGCCAAAACATCCACCCCTACCGATTCTGTGGATATAGTTTTCCTTGTTGGTAGAAGGTCAGTTGATGACTAAAGAAACCTGCTGCACATCACTGCCTCTGGCTAGCGGGTCAGTGGTAATCCTCTGCTAAAGACAGAATGGAACTCTCATGGTTACATTTCATTCCTTTTGGTCCATATCTCCATGCGTGGCAGAGACATTGAAGTCTCAGGCGTGCATCTTCTCAGTGAGCCAATAGTACAAATTGGTAGTTACAGAGAAGAAGGGAGAGGGATAGAGATAGAAACATCGATGAGAGAAACATCGATCAGCTGCCTACTGCACACCCCCTACTGGGGATGCACCTGCAGCCAAGGTACATGCCCTTGACTGGAATCGAACCTGGGACTCTTCGGTCCACAGGCTGACGCTCTATGCACTGAGCCAAACCGGCCAGGGCAGTCATAACATACTTTAAAATGTATTGCGATATTTTTTATAAAATACTGCATATGTCTCCTTTTTCCCCACCAACCCCTCCCCAACCACTCCCATCCCCGAGGACAAGCCCCCACCACCCCAGTGTCGATGTCCATTGGTTATTCTAATGTGCATGCATGCAAGTCCTTTGGTTGATCTCTTACCCCACCTCCCCTGCTTTCCCTCTGAGGTTTGACGGAGTGAGATCATGTGATATTTATCTTTCTCCGACTGGCTAATTTAGTTTAGAATAATGCTTTCCAGGTCTATCCATGCTGTTGCAAATGGTAAGAGTTCCTTCTTTTTTATAGCTGCTTAGTATTCCATTGTGTAGATGTACCACAGTTTTTTAATCCACTCATCTCTTGATTGACATTTAGGCTGTTTCCAAATCTTAGCTATTGTAAATTATGCTGCTATGAACTTAGGGGTGCATATATCCTTTCTGATTAGTGTTTCTGATTTCTGGGGATATAGTCCTAGCAGTGGGATTACTGGGTCAAATGGGAGTTCCATTTTTAATTTTTTTGAATAAATTCCATACTGTCTTCCACAGTGGCTGCACCAGTCTGCATTCCCACCAGCAGTGCACAAGGGTTCCTTTTTCTCCACATTCTCTCCAGCATTTGCCATTTGTTGATTTGTTGATGATAGTCATTCTGACGGGTGTGAGATGGTACCTCATTGTCATTCTGATTTGCATTTCTTGGATGATTAGTGACTGAGTATGTTTTTATATGTCTCTTGGCATTCTGTATATTCTCTTTCAAAAAGTGTCTATTTAGGTCCTTTGCCCACTTTTATTTTTTATTTCTGTTGGTCTTTATTGTTTATGTTATTACAGATGTCCCTCTTTTTGCCCCCCATAGCTCCCTTCCACCCGGTCCCCCCCCTCCACCCCAGGCCCTTGCCACCCTATTGTCTGTGTCCATAGGTACTGCATACATGAATATAAGATCTTTGTCTAATCTCTTCCCATGCCCCTACACCCCCTTCCCTCTGAGAATCAGCAGTCTGTTCCAGTTCCATGTTCCTGATTGTATGCCATTCACCAGTTTATTCTGTTCATCAGATTTTTATTCATTTGATTTATTTTATTATTATTATTATTATTATTATTATTATTATTATTATTATTATTTTTTAGATGGTCAGCATAGCCAGGTTATCTCTTTATTCTAGGTGGATCTTCCTGTGCCTGGCTGAGGACACAGAGATAGATCCAGAGGTAAGCTGAGCCTTTATTTTATAGTCAGAGGTAAACAAGGTAGTGATTACCATAGTTACACTGTTCTTGTGAGTTTCACTTGTTTTGGCAGCACTTGCTGCACCTCCCTCAGCCCATTAGTTTCCCAGATAAGATCTAAGGAATGTCATAAGGTCAAGCCTAATTATGCTAAGAGGATTGTGTCCTCTAACTGGGACTTATTTGTGACTTTGCCAACAGGTCAGTCCAAGGCTTAACCCTATAGCCGCGCCCTATAGTGTGTCCGTGTCCTTTGCTAGTACAGGGAAGTTTTCAGTCATTATTTCTTCACCTAGGTTCTCAAACCCTTGCTCCTTCTCCTCTTTTGGTACCCCTATGATGCAAATGTTGTTATGCTTGATGTTTTCCCAGAGGTCCCTTAACTAGCCTCACTTTTAAAAAATTTTTTATTCTTTTTTTCTTTTTGCTGATCCAATTGGGTGTTTTCTGCTACATTGTTTTTCAAATAATTCTTTGATCCTCTGCTGCATTTAACCTGCTGTTGATTTCTTCGTAGTGTGGCCTTCATTTTAGTTATTGTATTCTTTATTTCTGTTTTTTATGGTTTTTATGTTCTTTTTTATGCTTACTATCTTTTTGTTGAAGTTCTCAGTAAGTTCCTTAATCATCTTTATAATCAGTGTTTTGAACTCTGCAGCTGGTGGTTTACTTGCCTCCATTTTGTTTAGTTCTTTTTCTGGAATTTTGTCCTATTTTTTCATTGGTGACTTGTTTCTTTGTCTCCTCATTTCCGCTGCCTCCCTGTATTTGTTTCTATTATTAGGTAGAACTACGACATTTCCTGGTCTTGGCAGAGTGGCCTTATGTAGTAAGGGTCCTGTGGGGCCCAGTGACAAGGTCTCGTTGTTCACCTGAGCCAGGTGCTCCAGGGGTGTCCCTTGTTTGCATTGTGTGTGCTCTCTCTCTCTTTTTTTTTTTTTTAAGAAAATATATTTTTATTGATTTTTTACAGAGAGGAAGGGAGAAGGATAGAGAGTTAGAAACATCAATCAGCTGCCTCCTGCACATCCCTAATTGCGAATGTGTCCACAACCAAGGTACATGCCCTTGACTGGAATTGAACCTGGGACCCTTCAGTCTGCAGACTGGCACTCTATCCACTGAGCCAAACCAGTTAGCACTAAACTTTTTATTCTTTTTTTTTTTTATTAAATCTTTATTGTTAAGATTATTACATTTGTTCCTCTTTTTTCCCCCCCATAACTCCCCTCCTCCCAGTTCCCGCCCCACCCTCCGCCCTCACTCCCCACCCACTGTCCTCATCCATAGGTGCACGATTTTTGTCCAGTCTCTTCCCGCATCTCCCACACCCTTTTCCCCCCCAAGAATAATCAGTCCATTCCCTTTCTATGCCCCTGATTCTATTATAATCACCAGTTCATTCTGTTCATCAGATTATTTATTCACTTGATTCTTAGATTCACTTGTTGATAGATGCATATTTGTTGTTCATAATTTGTATCTTTACCTTTTTCTTCCTCTTCCTCTTCTTAAAGGATACCTTTCAGCATTTCATATAATCCTGGCTTGGTGGTGATGAACTCCTTTAGCTTTTCCTTATCTGTGAAGCTCTTTATCTGACCTTCAATTCTGAATGATAGCTTTGCTGGATAAAGTAATCTTGGTTGTAGGTTCTTGGTATTCATCACTTTGAATATTTCTTGCCACTCCCTTCTGGCCTGCAAAGTTTCTGTTGAGAAATCAGCTGACAGTCGTATGGGTATTCCCTTGTAGGTAACTGAGTTTCTTTCTCTTGCTGTTTTTAAGATTCTCTCTTTATCTTTTGCTCTTGGCATTTTAATTATGATGTGTCTCCTTTTGTTTGGGGTTCTCCACGCTTCTTGGACCTGTAAGTCCATTTCTTTCACCAGGTGGGGGAAGTTTTCTGTCATTATTTCTTCAAATAGGTTTTCAATATCTTGTTCTCTCTCATCTTCTGGCACCCCTATAATTCTGATGTTGGTATGCTTGAAGCTGTCCCAGAGGCTCCTTACACTATCCTCGCATTTTTGGATTCTTTTTGCATTTTGCTTTTCCAGTTGGGTGTTTTTTGCTTCCTCGCATTTCAAATCATTGACTTGATGCTTGCGCTCCTCTGGTCTGCTGTCGGGAGTCTGTATAATATTCTTTATTTCAGTCAGTGTATGCTTAATTTCTAGTTGGTTCCCCAATATAACATCGAGGGTCTCATTAGTTTTCTTGTAGATCTCATTAAGTTTATCAGCGGCTTCTAAACAGTTCTTGAGAGACCTTAAAAGTGTGGTTCTGAACTCTATATCTTCCATTGACAATTTTGTCCTGTTTCTTTGTCTCCGCATTTTGTTATGCTTCCTTGGTGCACCCCCTAGTGGTCTTTGTTCGCAGTCTTATAGTTAAACCTTGATTGTTGTAGCTAATACCAGGGAGGGTTTGACCTCCAGGCCAAGTGGCTATGAGAATCAGCTGTGTCTGCAGTGAGAGAACTTCTGTCCTCTAGGGAGGTGCTAATCTAGCCTTTGCCTGAGGCTATCCGGCAAATGGCTCTGTGCAGGGCTTGGGCGGGGTGGGTCGCACAGGATCAATAGGGTGGGCCGGAGAGAGCAGTTATGGTGGCTCTCAGTCCTGTCCCCAGGGGCTCTGCCTCTCTGAGTCCCAGCACCCGCTGCAAAGCTTAGAGAGAAAGCTGCACTCGCTCTGACCGAAGCCAGACAGTCCCGCTTCTCCCGTTTGAGTCTGGGTCCCTAAAGACTCGCCTGTATCTGGAGCTCAGAGTCTGCGACTCCCTCCCGATTGAAAACGCCAACCGTACCCTCCGCCGCCAGCCTGCTCCGTGCACTCCGCACCTCAGAATTTGACTTCAGCACTGCGCCTCCTCTGAGTGTCCGTATGCGTTTCTCTTTCCTCCTAGTTGTAGGACTTCCACTCAGCCAGCGTTCCAGTGGTTCTGGGTGATGTCCGTTCCGTTTTTTGGTTTCACTTTTGAAGTAGTTGTTCAAGGCAGCAAACTCCGGCGTTAACCTATGCCGCCATCTTGGTTCTCGTGTCTCATTTGATTTTTAGATTCACTTGTTGATAGATATCCCTTGTTGTCACTTTGTTGTTCATAATTTTTTATCTTTACCTTTTTCTTCTTCCTCTTCTTAAAGAATACCCTTCAGCATTTCATATAATACTGGTTTGGTGGTGATGAACTCCTTTAGCTTTTTCTTGTCTGTGAAGCTCCTTTATCTGACCTTCAATTCTAAATGATAGCGTTGCTGGGTAGAGTAATCTTGGTTGTAGGTTCTGGCTATTCATGACTTTGAATATTTCTTGCCACTTCCTTTTGGCCTGCATAGTTTCTGTTGAGAAATCAGCTGACAGTCATATGGGTACTCCCTTGTAGGTAACCAACTGTTTTTTTTTTTCCTGCTGCTTTTAAGATTCTCTCTTTGTCTTTAGCCCTTGGCATTTTAATTATGATGTGTCTTGGTGTGGTCCTCTTTGGATTCCTCTTGATTGGGGTTCTCTGCACTTCCTGGACTTGTAAGTCTATTTCTTTCACCAGGTAGGGGAAGTTTTCTGTCATTATTTCTTCCAATGCGTTTTTAATATCTTGCTTTCTCTCTTCTGGCACCCCCATGATTCGCATGTTGGTATGCTTGAAGTTGTCCCAGAGGCTCCTTACATACACTATCTTCATATTTTTGAATTTTTTTTCTTTTTGCTCTTCTGGTTGGGTGTTTTTTGCTTCCTCGTATTTCAAATCATTGACTTGATTCTTGGAATCCACTGGTCTACTGTTGAATCCCTGTATATTACTCTTTATTTCAGACAGTGTATGCTTAATTTCTGACTGCTCTTTATCTTTTTTTTTCTTTCTTTTTTTTTGGCAGTCTCACTAAGATCCTTGAAAGTCTCACTGAGTTCCTCGGAGTATTCTAGAAGATTCTTGAGTAACCTTATAACTGGTTTTGAACTCTATATCCAGTAGTTTGCTTTCTTCCATTTCTTTCATTTGTGACATGTTTCTTTGTCTCCTCATTTTGGCTGCTTTCCTGTGTTTGTTTCTATGTATTGGGTAGCTGCTAAGTCTCCTTGAGTTGCTAGAACGGCCTTGAATAGTATGTGTCCTATAGGGCCCAGTGGCTCAGCCTCCTCAATAACCTGAGGTGGACACTCTTGGTGCACCCCTTTGGGGGCTGTGTTTACAGTCTTGTTATAGTTGAGCCTTGATAGCTGTTGGTATCCCTGGGAGGAATTTACCTCCAGGCCAATTGGCTAAGGGGACCAGCAGTGACTACAGTTAGAGAGCTGCTGTGCAGGAGACACCCTTATGGGGCAGGACTTGCTTCAGTAGGGCTTTGGTGCTCACTGAGTCTGCCCCTTGAGTGTGTCACTTATGGATGTGAAGAGTTGTAATCTGCTATGGTCTCACACTGACCACTGGGTACACTGGCTCTTGGATCTCCAAGGAGTTGCAAAGTCAGCTATTGCCTGGGGCCACCCAGCAGGAGCTACAGAGAGATCTGCAGATCCTCCTCTTTGTATGGATTTGAATGAGGCCCAGCTGTGAAGCAAGGCAGGCTGGTGCTGGTGGCAGCCTTGGGCCTTTTATTGATAGCTTTGGGACTCTCTGACCCAGCTGTAGCTTGTTTGACAGGTTGTAGGCTGAGAAAGGACAGGCCATTCATATGCAAAAGCCACTGCGTACAGCTCAGGTGGGGTTGTAAATTGGGTGGTGCAGGGTCTCAGGGAAACTCCAGGGTGGAGCAAACAGAAATAGGTGCCAGTCAGCCCTGCACCTGGGAGGTCCCAGCACGGGAACAATGACTGCTGTGAGCACCACTGTCTGGAAGAAAGCCACCCCCACATTCCTGTCCCGATGTCAGACAATCCAGTTTCTCCTTGTATGTGTATCGGTCACCCAGAACCTCGCCTGGCACTGGAGCTCAGAGCAAGCGGGAGCTTGTAAATTCAGTTTGTGGTGCCTGCATTTTAAGAGGGGCAGCTGGGTCTAGAGTAGCCTGTGTGTCACTCAGCCCCAATCCACACTTGTTTTTTACAGTCTGTAGTTCTTATTGCCTGTAGGTACTTCTTTCCCCAGCTCTGGGACCCTGGGCTAGGGGGTCTGGTGTGGAGCTGGGACTCCTTGCTCCTTCAGGCGGCCTCCAAAGAGGCAATCTCTCTTCGGATTAAAAAAGTGGCACAGCCTGTTCTGCACCTCCGTACATCCTACCAGTCTCAATGCACTTTCTTCTTTCCCCTCTAGTAGTACTGACACTCAGTCAGCTTTCCCGCGGTTCTCTATGATAATTCTGTATTTTAGTTGTAATTTTGATGTGGATGTGGGAGGCAGCAAGTACAGGTGTTTACTTATGCCACCATCTTGGGTTTCCCTTTGCCCACTTTTTGATTGGAATTTCACTCTTTTTTTTTCTCTTTTTAATTAAATCTTTATTGTTCAGATTATTACATTTGTTCCTCTTTTTTCCCCCCATAACTCCCCTCCTCCCAGTTCCCGCCCCACCCTCCGCCCTCACTCCCCACCCACTGTCCTCATCCATAGGTGCACGATTTTTGTCCAGTCTCTTCCCACATCTCCCACACCCCTTTCCCCCCCCAAGAATAGTCAGTCCATTCCCTTTCTATGTCCCTAATTCTATTATGATCACCAGATTATTTGCTTACTTGATTCTTAGATTCACTTGTTGATAGATGCATGTTTGTTGTTCATAATTTGTATCTTTACCTTTTTCTTCTTCTTCCTCTTCTTAAAGGATATCTTTCAGCATTTCATATAATACTGGTTTGGTGGTGATGAACTCCTTTAGCTTTTCCTTATCTGTGAAGCTCTTTATCTGACCTTCAATTCTGAATGATAGCTTTGCTGGATAAAGTAATCTTGGTTGTAGGTTCTTGGTATTCATCACTTTGAATATTTCTTGCCACTCCCTTCTGGCCTGCAAAGTTTCTGTTGAGAAATCAGCTGACAGTCGTATGGGTATTCCCTTGTAGGTAACTGAGTTTCTTTCTCTTGCTGTTTTTAAGATTCTCTCTTTATCTTTTGCTCTTGGCATTTTAATTATGATGTGTCTTGGTGTGGTCCTCTTTGGACTCCTTTTGCTTGGGGTTCTCCACGCTTCCTGGACCTGTAAGTCTATTTCTTTCACCAGGTGGGGGAAGTTTTCTGTCATTATTTCTTCAAATAGGTTTTCAATATCTTGTTCTCTCTCATCTTCTGGCACCCCTATAATTCTGATGTTGGTACGCTTGAAGCTGTCCCAGAGGCTCCTTACACTATTTTCGTATTTTCGGTTTCTTTTTTCATTTTGCTTTTCCAGTTGGGTGTTTTTTGCTTCTTCGCATTTTGAATCTTTGCCTTGATTCTTGCGCTCCTCTGGTCTGCTGTTGGGTGTCTGTATAATATTCTTTATTTCAGTCCGTGTATGCTTAATTTCTAGTTGGTTCTTTATCACAACATTGAGGGTCTCATTAGGTTTTTTGAGGATCTCACTACATTTATCAGCAGTTTCTAGAAAATTATTGAAAGACCTTAAAATTGCGGTTTTTAGCTCTATATCCTCCATTTCTGTCATGTTTCTTTGTCTCCCCATTTTTTATGCTTTCTTGGTGCACCCCCTTGTGGTCTTTGTGTGCAGTCTTGTTGTAGTTAAGCCTTGATTGTTGTCGGCAATACTGGGGGTGATTTGACCTCCAGGCCAACTGGGAATTTCACTCTTCTGTTAAGTTGTATGAGTTCCCTGTAAAATTGCAGATTAAACCCTTATTGGAGATAACATTAGCAAATGAGTTCTCCCCTGCAGTAAGCTTTCTTGTTTTACTGATGGTTTCTCTTGCTGTGCTGAAGCTTTTTATTTTGATGTAGTCCATTTTTTTTGTTTCCTCCTTAGTTTCCATTGCCTTAGGACCTGTATCGGTAAAGATATTGCTATGGCATATGTCTGATATTTTGCTGCCTATAGATTCTTCTAATATTTTTATGGTTTTCCTTCTTATGTTTAAGTCCTTTATCTATTTTGAGCTTATTTTTGTGTATGGTGTAAGTTGGTGGTCTAGTTCTTTCTTTCTTTCTTCTTTTTTTTTTTTGCATGTGTCTGTCCAATTTTTCCAACACCATTTATTAAACAGGCTGTCTTGGCTCCATTGTATGCTCTTGCCTCCTTTGTCAAATATTAATTAAGCATAATGGCTTGGGTCAATTTCTGGGTTCTCTGTTCTGTTCCACTGGTCTATATGTCTGTTCTTGTGCCAGTACCAGGTAGTTTTGAGAACAGTGGTTTTGTAATATAGCTTAATATCTTGTATTTTGATCCCTCTAACTTTGCTCTTCTTTCTCGGGATTGCTGTGGCTATTCGGGGTATTTCTTTTATTCCTGATGAATTTTTGGACAGGTTGTTTTAGGTCTGTGAAATATGCCATTGGTATTTTAATGGAGATTGCATTGAATCTATAAATTGCTTTGGGTGGTATGGACATTTTAATGATGTTGATTCTACCAATCCATGAATATGGTATATTCTTCCATTTGTTTATGTCTTCCTCTATCTCTTTTTTTCAATGTCCTGTAGTTTTCTGAGTACAGTTTTTTTTTTACCTCTTTTGTTAAATTTATTCCTAGGTATCTTAATTTTTTGTGTGTGTGCAATGGTAAATGGGATTTTTTTTTAGTTTCTCTATGAGTTCATTATTGGTGTATAAAAATGCCATAGATTTCTGCATGTTAATTTTGTATTCAGCTATATTGCTGAATTCATTTAAGTCTAGTAGTTTTTTTATGGATTCTTTAGATTTTTCTATGTACAATATCATGTCATCTGCAAATAATGACAATTTTACTTCTTCTTTTCCCATTTGGATGCCTTTTATTTCTTCTTCTTGCAGATTGCTATGGCTAGCGCTTCCGGTACTATGTCGAACCGGAATGGTGAAAGTGGGCATCCCTATCTTGTTTCTGTTCTTAGGGGAAATGGTTTTAGTTTTTGCCCATTGAGTATGATGTTGGCTGTTGGTTTTTCATTTAAGGATTTTATTATATTGCAGTATCATCCCTCTATTCCCACTTTGCTGACAGTTTTTATCAGGAAAGGGTGTTGGATTTTGTCAAATGCCTTGGTTTTTTGTTTTGTTTTTTTTTTGCATCAATTGATAGGATTATGTGATTTTTGTCTCTCAATTTTTAATGTGATGTGTCACATTTATTGATTTGAGGATACTGTACTAGCCTTGCATCCCTGGAATAAATCCCACTTGGTCATGCTGTATGATCTTTCTGATGTAATTCTGGGTCTGATTTGCTAGAATTTTTTGAGGATTTTAGCGTTTAGGTTCATTAGCGCCATTAGCCTATAATTATCTTTCTTTGTAGTGTCTTTATCTGGTTTTGGAGTTAGGGTAATGCTAGTTTCATAGAAACAACTTGGAAGTATTCCTTCCTCTGGAATTTTTTGGAAAAGTCTGAGGAGGATAGGTTTTAGTTCTTTGAATGTTTGGTAAAACTCCCCTGTAAAGCCATCTGGACCAGGGCTTTTGTTTGGTGGAAGATTTTTTTTATTACTGCTTCAATTTCATGGGTTGTTATCGGCCTATTCAGGTTTTTTTTATTCTTCCTGATTGGATTTTGGAAGGTTGTATTTTTCTAAGAATATGCAGATTTTGTCTAGGTTTTCCAATTTTTTGGAGTAGAGTTGTTCGTAGTATTTCTTTTACAATCCTTTGTATTTCTGTGGTGTCGGTTATTACTTCATCTCTTTAATTTTTTATCTTGTTTATTTGGGTCCTCTCTGTTTGTTTTTTGGTGAACCTGGTTAGAGGTTTATCAATCTTGTTTAACCTTTCAAAGAACCAAAAGAACCAGCTCTTGGTTTTATAGATCTTTGTAATTGTCCCCCCCCCCCTTTTTTTTGTCTCTGTGTCATTTATTTCCACTGTGATCATTATTATTTCCTTCCTTTTGCATGCTCTGAGTTTTTCTTGTTGCTCTCTTTCTAATTCTTTTAGTTGTAGGTTTAGATAATTTATTACCGTTTTTTTATTTTTTTAAAATATATTTTATTGAGTTTTTACAGAGAGGAAGGGAGAGGGATAGAGAGTTAGAAACATTGATGAGAAATATCAGTCAGCTGCCAACTTTACAACCCGTACTGGGAATGTACCCAAAACCAAGGTATATGCCTTTGACCGCAATCGAACTTGGGACCCTTCAGTACTCAGGCCAACACTCTATCCACTGAGCCAAACTGGTTGGTGCTTTTTTCTTATTTTTTGAGGTAGGCCTGTGGAGCTATGAATTTCCCTCTCAGGACTACTTTCACTGTGTTCCATAGATTTTGGATTGTTGAATTTTCATTGTCATTTGTTACCAGGATGCTTTCTGTTTCTTCTTTGATCTCTTTTGTAACCCAATCATTGTTTAATAGCATGCTATTTAGCTTCCAAGTGTTTGATTTTTTTTCATTGTTTTTATTGTAGTTGATTTCTAGTTTTATGCCATTGTGATCTGAGAAGATGTTTGAAATGATTTCACTCTTCTTGAATTTGAAGAGACTTTGCCTGTGTCCCAATATGTAGTCTATCTTTGAAAATCTCCCATGTGCACTTGAGAAGACTGTATGTTCTATAGCTTTGGGGTGATATGTTCTGAAAATGTCAATTAATTCCATTTGACCTAGTGAGTCATTTAGGATTGATGTTTCTTTGTTGATTTTTTGTTTAGAGGATTTATCCAGTGATGTCAGTGGGCTATTAAAGTCCCCTACTATGATTGTATTGCTGTCAGTGTCACCCTTGATATCTTCCAGAAGTTTTTTTTAATGTATTTTGGTGATCCTGTATTTGGCGCATATATGTTTACAAAAGTTATATCCTCTTGTTAAATTACTCCCTTTAGTATTATCAAGTGGCCCTCCTTATCTCTTGTTATGTCCTTAACTTTGAGGTCTATTTTGTCAGATATAAGTATTGCTACACCAGCTCTTTTTTTTTTTTTTTGTCATTTCCAATTGCCTGAAAATTTTTTTCCATCCCTTCACTATCAGTCTGTGTGAGTCCTTTATTTTGAGGTGGTTATCTTGTCGACAGCAGATATATAGGTCATGTATATAGGTCATGTTTTCTTATCCATTGAGTGACTCTATGTCTTTGGAGCATTTAATACATTAATATTTAGGTTATTATATTTATATTCTTGTTTGTCACTATTTGTATTCTTTATGCCTGTGTTCCTTCTTCCCTTCCTATATCTTCCTTTTACAGCACCCCCTTTAGCATTTCTTGCATTTCTGACTTGGTGGTAATAAAATCCCTTACCCTTTATTTTGTCTGTAAAACTCCTGATTTCACCTTCAATTTTTAATTATAACCTTGCTGGATATAATATTCTTGTATTCAGGTCCTTGCTTTGTATCACTTTGTATATTCCATCCCACTCCCTTTTGCTCTGTGTGTTTCTGTTGGGAAATAAGTTGATAGTCTAATGGGAGATTCCTTGTAGGTAACTTTTTGTCTCTCTCTGGCAGCCTTTAAGATTCTTACTTTGTCTTTGGTGTTTGCCAATTTAATTATGATGTGTCTTGCTGTCAGTCTTTTTTTGGGTTCATCTTGTTTGGGACTCTGTGTGCTTCTTGAACTTGTTTGAGTTTTTTCTTCCCATTATCAGTGAAGCTTTCTGTTATTATTTCTTCAAACAGGTATTTTATTCCTTGTGCAGTTTCCTCTCTTTCTGGCACCCCTAATATGCTGTTGTTGTTTCTTTTCATGTTGTCCCAAAGCTCCTTTATGCTCTTTTTCTGCTTTTTAATTTTCTTCCCAGTTGCTGCTCTGCCTAGGTGTTTTTTCTACCTTTTCTTTTAGCTCCCTGATGTGGTCCCCATCTTCTAGTCTACTGTTGATACTTTTCATTGTGTTCTTTATTGTAGCTATGTCATTCTTCATTTCTTCTTGGTTCTTCTTCATTTCCTCTGGATTCTTATACATGTTGTTGAATTTGTATTCCATCCTTTTCAGCATGTTTGTAACCATTGCTCTGAATTCTTTCTCTGAAAAATTGCTTGCCTCCATTTCATTTATTTCCTTTTTTTGGCGATTCCTCCTTTTCTTTCTCTGTCTCCCCATTTTTGTTTTTCCTTTGTGTTTGTTTCTGTGTATTAGATCAGACTTCTATCTCACCTAGATTATGTTGAGTTTGTCTTATAGTAGATGTATTTTGGGACATGGTGGTGCAATCTCTCAGGTCTTCTGGGCTAGGTATTTTAGGTATGCCCCCTACTTGGGATATTTGGGTTCTTGTGGTGTAGTTGGGTCTTGAGTGTTATTGTCTATTCGTGGATGGAGTCTCCTCTCAGGTATTCTGGTTATGTGGCTCACTCTCTGGCACATTGACCAAACAACACAAAATACAACTCAGCAAGACATGACACAAAAGGAACAAAACACGAATGTACTCATGACATTGATAACCCAAATAAAAGTGACCACCAGAGAAAAGAGAATTAGGAGAGAGAAAAGAGAGCAAAAATTATATCAGTAAAATGAAAGAAAGAGAGAAAGAGAAGACAAAAGACGGGGAAAAATATACATATATGGGGTGAAAACACCGCAAAACAAACAAATAAACCAAAAAAATGCAAACAACAAAAATCCAGTAAAAAGGAGGGACAGAATCTGTAGAGGCAGAACTTATATCCAGAAAGTAAGTTTAAGGAATTAAATGAATAGGGGAATTTTCACAGTTCAGTATAGAGGAGGTTGAAAGAGAATGAGTGGATAAGAAGAAAATTAACAAAATAATCAATAAAAGAAATTTAAAAAAAACAATTAAAAAATTTATCTATATATCTATTTTTGGAAAAGGAGAATAGAGGAGAGATCATATAGGCTTGAACTTATTGAGTGAAACTAGTTAAGCAATTAGGAGAAGAAGAGAGCAATAGAGGAGAGGAAAAACAAAAGCATAAAAAATTGGCTAATGCATGGACATGGAACAGGGGAGAGGAAATTAGATACATGAGTAAGCCAACAGAGACGACAATAATAATAACATGTCAATAAAGCAGTAAACAAGATCAGTTTTAATAAGGGGTAAACAGAAAGAAGAGAGAAGGTATAGGGGAAGAAAAACAGGATGCAAAAGGGAGACATTAGGAAGAAAAGGTGGAAAAAAATAAAAAATAAAATGATAAAAAATAAAAATAGAATGAAGAAACATCACACAAAAAATAAAAGATTATAAATATATATAAAGAAAAACAATTTTTTAAAGTAAAACATAAAAAAGGAAAAGGAAAAAGTGAGGTTTCATTTGTTTCAGCCAAGTTTTTATGTCCCATGGGGGCTGGTTTAAGACCCCTCTCTACTGTTCTGTCTGCCACTTCTCAGTTTCCTGTTAGGTAATCAGAACCATGTTGAAGTTCTCAGAGTGATCCACAGCTCCTCTGTGTCTGTCGCCACAGTCTTGGTTGCAGGCAGGCCAGACCAACCTGCCCTCTTTGTTTATCTGCCTGCTTTTAATTCTTATTTACTCAAGTGTCTATTTCTGACACGGGCTTCAGGTGGGGGTGTTGCTCTATTGGTCTAGTCCAGTGGTCGGCAAACTGCAGCTTGGCAAACTACGGCTCATGAGCCACATGCGACTCTTTGGCCCCTTGTGTGTGGCTTTCACAAAATACCGATTTCTGCGCATGGGCTACAAAGTTTCAATCGCACTGTATGTGTGCGCCCACACGTGGTATTTTGTGGAAGAGCCACATTCAAGGGGCCAAAGAGCCACATGTGGCTCGAGAGCTGCAGTTTGCCGACCACTGGTCTAGTCCCTGAGGGCTCCCTGGGGCTATTCAGAATCTTTGTTTCCTCTGAAAAGCTCGAGGCTGGGTGTGGCTGCACTAGTTACCCTTCAGGTGCTGGCTCTTCAGGAGAAAAATGGCTGATTAGGGTCTGGAATATCCCAGTTTCGGATTACTGGTCATCTCTCCCTGTCCCGTTCCTCTCCATAGCCTCTCCTCAGCCTCCACAAAACTGCACCTCCGCCTGCATCACAGCCTTGGTGAGTGTTTGTAATATAAAGGTCCTATCAACTGGGTTTAGCAAATAAAAGCCAGGAAAATATAAAGGCAAAACAATCGCATCACTGCAAGTTTCTCTCCCCTTGGTACCATGCGGCTTGGGCAGTTCTTCAGGCTGCCTTTCTGAGCATAGCCTCTCATGACTATGGACTTAGATCTAGAATACCTGGCTGCCAGCAGCACTGTGGACCCCCTTTCACAGTCGAGTGTTACCTGTATCCCCAAGGGACGTGGACTTGGTGCAGCACAGGTTCCTTTTGATCCCCTCATCCCATTGGCCGTGCTTTTCTCCAGCCCAGATCCCTGATCCTACTGTTCTCCAGGTTTCCTCTGCCCTTTCCAGCTGAGGATTGTCTCACCAGCTGGTTTAATTCGCCAATTCTGGGTGGATGTTATTCGATTTAGTTGTTCCGTCTATCTACTCTGTAAGAAGTTGCAGGACACATCCGCCTATTTGACCACCCTTTTGAGAAAACCTTGCCATATGTTTTTACCAGCTAAAGGCTACATGTTTACTTCAAGATTTGTTAGTGCAATAATAATAAGCTTGATTTTAGTGTGACATTGAATTAATAATATCAGTTTAGTGATCTTTCTTCCAACAAGCATGTTAATTGTTGATTGCAGGATGGCTTTGCAAAGGGAAGAATTATGACATTTTCATATTTGAGATCACAAATCATTGTAGTTCATTGCAGTGGAGGCAATTTACTTTGTAAGGACAAATACAACTCCACTTAGAAACTCCAACAGTGTCTTGCCAACTCAAGCTGTGCCATATAATAATACTGCACCAATTGCAGTAGGTGACTTTTGCAGTAAAACTAACCCTGAAAATGTAAGAAATTGTTTTTATAAGTAATAAAAATGCCTATTATGGGGGCTTTAAAAACATTCAATTTTATTTTAGGTGTAGAAAGACACCTGCAAAAATGTGCTTTTAGTTATTTCATATGCTATAATATGAAAAGATAATCCACAAGCTTATTTAGAAAGTGTTATCCAACAATCTATACTAATAAAAGGGTAATATGCTAATTAGACTGGGAGACCTTCTGGACGTCCTTCCGGACAAAGCCATGGTGGCGGGGCGGAGGCAGAGGTGATGAGGAGCAATCAGGCCAGGAGGGGAGGGAAGTTGGGGGTGATCAAGCTGACAAGGGGGACAGTTGGGGGTGATCAGGCTGGCAGGGGGGCTGTTGGGGGCCATGAGACCGGCAGGGGAGGGCAGTTGGGGGCCATGAGGCCGGCAGGGGAGGGCAGTTAGGGGCGATCAGGCCTGTGGGGGGTGGGGGGGGGGTAGTTGGGGGAGAGCAGGCCGGCAGGCAGAATGGTTAGGAATGATCAGGCAGGCAGGCAGGTGAGCGGTTAGGAGCCAGTGGTCCCAGATTGCAAGAGGGATGTCTGACTGCCGGTTTAGGCCCGATTCCTCAGGGATTGGGCCTAAACCGGCAGTTGGGCATCCCCCGAGGGGTCCCAGATTTTGGAGAGGGTGCAGGCCGGGCTGAGGAACACCTCCCCTAGCCCCCCCATACATGTGCCACTAGTCCTATATAATAAAGAGGTAATATGCAAATTGACCATCACACCCTCGCACAAGATGGGCCCCCCAATGTGGTCACAAGATGGCCACCACAAGATGGCTGGCAGGGGAGGGCAGTTGTGGGGGATCAGGCCAGCAGGGGAGGGAGGGCAGTTGGGGGGAACCAGGCCTGCAGAGGAGGGCAGTTAGGGGTGATCAAGCCAGCAGAGGAGGGCAGTTAGGAGTGACCAGGCCAGCAGGGGAGGGCAGTTAGGGGTGACCAGGCTGGCAGGGTAGGGCAGTTAGGGGCGACCAGGCTGGCAGGGTAGGGCAGTTAGGGGCGACCAGGCTAGCAAGAGAGGATAGTTGGGGGGACCAGGCCTGCAGAGGAGGGCAGTTGGGGGCAACTAGGCCAGCAGGGGAAGGTGGTTGGGGGTGATTGAGCTGGCAGGGGAGCAGTTAGGTATAAATCAGGCTGGCAGGGGAGTGGTTAGGGGGTTATCAAGCTGGCAGGCAGAAGTGGTTAGTGGCAATCAGGCAGGGAGGCAGGCGAGCAGTTGGGAGCCAGCAGTCTCGGATTGTGAGAGAGATGTCCGACGGCCGGTTTAGGCCCGATCCCATCAGGCCTAAACCGGCAGTTGGACCTCTCCCAAGGGGTCCCAGATTGGAGAGGGTGCAGACTGGGTTGAGGAACAACTGCCCCCAGTACACAAATTTCATGTACCGGGCGTCTAGTCCTATATAATAAAAGGCTAATATGCAAATAGACAACAGCGGAATTAGTGGTTGCTATGACACATACTGACCACCAGGGGGCAGATGCTTAATGCAGGAGCTTCCCCCTGGTTGTCAGTGTGCTCCCACAGGGGGAGCACCGCTCAGCCAGAAGCTAGGCTCACAGCTGACAAGTGTAGCAGTGGTGGTGGGAGCCTCTCCCACCTCCGTAGCAGTCGGACATCCCCCGAGGTCTCCTGGACTGCAAGAGGGTGCAGGCCTGGATGAGGGACCCCCCTAGTGCATGAATTTCGTGTACCGGGCCTCTAATATTATATATTTATTTAGTTTCACATGTTTCATTTTTAGATATTTTAAGATGAAGTGTTTGTCTTTTTAATTAATCAAACTTTTTGTTCCTTTCCAGTTAGGGCACTCAAGGTCTCTATTTAGTCAGCATTTTCACTCAGTTTGTCTGATTTTCATTACTGAAGAATTAGGTCTGGTACTTAAATCCAATCTCAGCAAAGTTTATTTTAGGCAGTTTATTTAGGTTCCATGCAAAATGGAATCTCATAGGGACAGAGAATTAACATCATTTGAAGTACAATTGCAGTGAAATATATTTAGTGGCTATTTTGAAAGAAGAGATTAGAAACTTCCCTGGACTTGACTCAGCTTCTATGTCTTCATGCACCTTTTTCCACTTATAGTTCCCATTCTTTATAACTAGATGTGTTCCTATATTTTCTGCTGGTTTTCTGCATCAATAAGCTGCTTTTGTCAATAATTTTATATAACTCAGTATGTCTTCCACTGATTCATACACATACATATACACATACACATTAAAATACTTAAAAAGTGATACCCAAATAAAAAAGGTACAAAAGTGTAGCTATAAATATATAATACATAATATTTATACTTACATATTATACTAGAGGCCTGGTGCACAGATTTCTGCACCAGTGGGGTCTCTTGGCATGGCCTGCGGGGATTGGGCAGAAACTGGCAGTCCAACACCGCCTGTCGCTCCTGCCTGCTGCTCTTGCTCATCCCAGCCCCACTGCACCTGCTGCAGCGTCCGCTGCCACTCAGTAGTCTTGCTGCCTCTCCATTACAGTCTCCAGGCTGGGGTGGTCAGCCGTGAGCCCTGCATCTGGCACCTGTTGGTAAGCTGAGTAGCACTCCCGCTGTGGGAGTGCACTGACCACCAGAGGTCAGCCTCTGCTTTGAGCGTATGCCCCCTGATGGTCAGTGCGCATCATAGCAAACAGTCAAATGGTCACTTAGGCATATATATATTTATTTTTCTTAAATATATTATTGATTTCAGAGAGGGAGAGAGGGAGATAGAACCATCAATGATGAGAGAGAATCATTGATTGGCTGCCTCCCACTAAGGGCTGAGCCCACAACCTGGGCACATGCCCTGACCAGGAATCAGAATGTGACCTCCTGGTTCTTATGTCAACATTCAACCACTGAGCCCTGCAGGGTAGGATAACATTCTGTGGGTTTTTTTGTTTGATTTTTTTTTTATTTTATTTATTTTATTTTATTTTATTTTATTTTATTTTATTTTATTTTATTTTATTTTTATTTTATTAAATCTTTATTGTTCAGATTATTAGAGTTGTTCCTCTTTTTTCCCCCATAGCTCCCTTCCACCCGGTTCCCACCCCACCCTCTGCCCTTACCCCCCCCCCCCCCACACACACACACACACACACTGTCCTCATCCACAGGTGTACGATTTTTGTCCAGTCTCTTCCCACACCCCCACACCCTTTTCCCCCCCGAGAATTGTCAGTCCACTCCCTTTCTATGCCCCTGATTCTATTATATTCACCAGTTTATTCTGTTCATCAGATTTTTTATTCACTTGATTTTTAGATTCACTTGTTGATAGATATGTATTTGTTGTTCATAATTTTTATCTTTACCTTTTTCTTCTTCCTCCTCTTCTTAAAGAATACCTTTCAACATTTCATATAATACTGGTTTGGTGGTGATGAACTCCTTTAGCTTTTCCTTATTTGTGAAGCTCTTTATCTGACCTTCAGTTCTGAATGATAGCTTTGCTGGGTAGACTAATCTTGGTTGTAGGTTCTTGCTATTCATCACTTTGATATTTTTTGCCATTCCCTTCTGGACTGCATAGTTTCTGTTGAGAAATCAGCTGACAATCGTATGGGTACTCCCTTATAGGTAACTGACTGTTTTTCTCTTGCTGCTTTTAAGACTCTCTCTTTATCTTTTGCTCTTGGCATTTTAATTATGATGTGTCTTGGTGTGGTCCTCTTTGGATTCCTTTTGTTTGGGGTTCCCTGTGCTTCCTGGACTTGTAAGTCTATTTCTTTCACCAGGTAGGAGAAGTTTTCTGTCATTATTTCTTCAAATAGGGTTTCCATATCTTGTTCTCTCTCTTCTTCTGGCACCCCCATAATTCAGATGTTGGTATGCTTGAAGTTGTCCCAGAGGCTCCTTACACTATCTTCATATTTTTGGATTCTTTTTTCTTTTTGCTTTTCTGGTTGGGTATTTTTTACTTCTTCGTACTTCAAATCTTTGACTTGACTCTTGTGATCCTCTAGTCAGCTGTTGGATCACTGTATAATATTCTTTATTTCAGTCAGTGATTGCTTAATTTGTAGTTGGTCCTTTTTCATATCCTCGAGGGTCTCACTAGACTTATTGAGGGTCTTACTAAATTTATCGGCGGTCTCACTAGACTTATTGATTTTGTATCCAGGAGTATCTCTATATATAAAACCCTAATATGCAAATAGACCGAATGGCGTAACAACTGAACAACCAAACAACCTGTCGCTATGACATGCTCTGATCACGAGAGGGCGTGCACGGAACATGGTGGGCATTAGCAGCAGGTGGCAGAGCACGGAACATGGTGAGCGTCGGCCATGACAGGATGGTGGAGCAGGTGAGCTGGGGTGACAGACCAAGGCGAGGCACCGGTTGCTGTCATCGGGGTGAGTTTCTGGTGGTTACTGAAAATTCTTTGCTCCTGTGCGCGCTGCAGTCCCACCCGGCGCTAGCACCTGCTGCCAGCTCTGGCCACATTCACACCCGCTGCCAGTGCCAGCCCTGCTCGCACCCACTGCCAGTGCTGGAGCAACCACTCACACCAGCTCCCACCCACTCGCACCCACTGCTTGGCACCATCAGCGGGTGCAAGCAGTAGCTGCCAGCGAGGTTCCTGCTCGTACCTGCTGACAGCCCCAGAGTTGCTGCTCATACCCACTGCTGGCACCCGGTGCTGATCCTGATCACTCAGTGCCGTCAGTGGGTGCAAGTGGTAGCTGTTGGCCCTGATCAACCCTGAAGACTTCTCCACTTCCCCTTCTCCTAAGAAGAGATTGGGACAGCAGCCGCCACTCACACCTGCTCACGGCGCTAGCCCTGCTTGCACCTGCTGATGGTGCATAGCGATTGGGGCTGGCGCCATCAGCGGGTGGGAGCAGTGGTGGTGGGAGCAGGGCTGCCCACAGAGAGGGGACTGGGGGACACAGTGGAAGGGGCCAGGTGGGGGCATGTAGGATGGGTCAAGACCTGCCCCTGTGCCTACCACAGCCTCAGGGCCCACAGTTTCTTTCAAGGTGCACAAATTTGTGCACTGTGCCCCTGGTTTAAAATAATGTTTCTTCCAGTCACACATTCCTTTTACTGAGATTATTTTTCCCCCATCATTTTATAACCACATTGCTATGGCCTGGATGATTGTGTGCCCCAAACATTCATGTGTTAAAACCTAATCCTCAGAGTAATAATATTTTTGGGTGGGGCTGTTGGGAGGTGATTAAGTCATAAGGGTGGAGCCTTCAGGAATGAGATTAATGCCCTTTTAGAAAAGACCTAAGAGAGCCCCCTTGCCCTTCCTTCATATCTGAATACAGAGTGAGAAGACTGCTATCTCTGAACCAGGAAGCGAATACTTACCAGACAAAGGATCTGTTGTTGCTTTGATCTTAGACTTCCTAGACTTCAGAACTGTGGGAAATAAATTTCTGTTGTTTAAAACTACCTAGTCTATGGTATTTTGTTATAGCGGCCCAAATGGACTAAGACACATATTGATGATCTATGACTTTTTGAAAAATGTATATCCTATCTAATAAAAGAGAAACATGGTAATTGGCGTATGACCGCTACCCTTCCCATTGGCTAATCAGGGCGATATGCAAATTAACTGTCAGCCAAGATGGCAGCCGGCAGCCAGGCAGCTTGAAACTAACATGAGGCTTGCTTGCTTCAGTGACAGAGGACTCCAACGTTCCCCGCCTGCCGCTACAGGCCTCTGAGCTGCAAGCAACTATGTAACAAACATAGAAACTAAACAAAACCCCAGAAACCTGCCGGGCTTCAGCCAGCAGGATCGCAACATTGTAAGCAAAGGCCAGAAACCTACTTTCAGCAGCAGAGGCCTAAGAGCTGGAGCCAAGCCTCAAAGCTAAAGCTGGCCCAGAATAAAAAAAAGAAAAAGAAAAAAAGGAGCGGTTGGGAGGTTCAGTCACCCCCAGCCTGAAAACAGCCCTCAGCTCCTCACCCAGACTGGCCAGGCACCCCAGGGGGGACCCTGAAGGGTGTGTGACCAGCTGCAAACAGCCATCATCCCCTCATCCAGGCTGGCCAGGCACCCCAGTGGGGACCCCCACCCTGATCCAGGACGCCCTTCAGGGTGAACCAGCCGGCACCCACCCATGCACCAGGCCTTTATTCTATATAGTAAAAGGCTAATATGCCTCCCAGCACCGGGATCAGCATGACAGGGGGCAGCCCCCAAACCCCCTGATCGCCCTGCGGCTCTGTGTGTGACGGTGCGGCGCCCCATCCCCTGATCGGCCCTGCTCTGTGTGTGATGGGGTAGAGCCATAACCTCCCCATTGGCCCTGCCCTGAGTGTGAGAGTGGCAGCACCCCAACCCCCTGATCGGCCCTGCTCTGTGGGTGATAGAGGGCGGCGCCCCAATCCCCTGATGGGCCCTGCTCTGTGCATGACGGGGTGTCGCCGCAACCTCCCCATCGACCCTGCCTCGAGTGTGACAGGGGATGGTGCCCCAACCCCCCAATCGGCCCTACCCTGAGCGTGACTGAGGGTGGAATCACAACCTCCCCGATCACCCTGCTCTGTGTATGACAGGGGGCAGCGCCCCAACTCCCCAATCGGCCCTGCTCTGAGCCCAACCAGGGGCTGCACCTAGGGATTGGGCCTGCCCTCTGCCACCCAGGAGCAGGCCTAAGCCAGCAGGTTGTTATCTCCCGAGGGGTCCCAGACTGCGAGAGGGCACAGGCCAGGCTGAGGGACCCCCTTCCCCTCGAGTGCACAAATTTTTGTGCACCGGGCCTCTAGTATGCATAATATGCGGATATAGGTAAGAAATGACTTTTTAAAAATTTTTTGTAGCTGCGTTTATTTTCTGTTCAGAGTTCTCACTCTGCTAGATAGCACCCTTCTCCTCCCCTACCCAGTTAGAGTTCATGGGAGGAGTAATGGGGCTGAGAGAAGAGAAGGTACAGTAAGTGGCTTTATATGATATTCAGGCCCTGAGAAGGGCCATATGCTATGTGGATCTTTGTCATTGAACCACTCTAGCATCAGATGAGGTTCTCTTTTCCCCTGGTCTTGGGCCATTTCACGCAGGTAATTGTTGTGTCTTTCTTGTTCATACTATAAGAATGCTGTCAACCACTAAGGGGCTGTCAGTACCAAATCATCTCTTCCATGCTGTTTGCTTCTGAAATGCTGTTTGGTGCAATGAAGTCATTCTCTTGTTTGATACTGAATGTGCATTCAAGCCCTCTATGCACTTAAGGCTCTTGTTCTAGATTCCCACTCCACTGCTATGTCTGTTCTCCCATATACATTGAGGTTGGGGACACTGGGGTCTTGGAAATTTTCAGGGTCCTACTGAGCACAGGGCACAGATTCCCTCTGCTATAAGTCTCCCAGACATCTATTCAGAGGTTTTGGTCATTTTCTTTCCCTCCTCATCCCTGTTACTTAAGAAAGGAGATGTTAAGCATAGGATACCCTGTCAAGGACATTATAAGCATCTAATTGTTGCATCCGCTCCCTCTGGGCTTTTTATCTATCCTGAAGTTCTTGGGTTCTTTACACATCCAGCTGAGAGGGGAGGGTTTGGAGTTGCAAGGAGGGAATAGCATGACCAGAGATGATGAAGTCAATTTACAAAGGGTGAATATGAGAAATAATAGGCACTGAGATTACATTGGAAGTCATTAGGTAAACTGGACATCTGCTTTAGAGATTGATGGAGCTAGAAAAAGAGTCAGTAGATCACTAGTTAGCCTAAAGTTTTAAACTCTAGAGACTTTTCCTCAAGGCAATGGGAAGCCTTTGAAAATGCTTTAGCAGAAATTACATAATCAAAGAAATAAGATGGATTCTCAAAACTTTATGGTGATATTTGAAAGGAAATGGCATAGAGGGGATGTGTGAATGAGGGAGAACAACTCAAATATGATTCCAAGAACCTAACCTGGCTGATGCTGAGCTTGTTTTGTAGGAAGAAGGGGGGTTCAATCTTAGAGGTATTAGGTTGCAGTGGCAAATTTGAGATGTCTGGCATGCAGCTGGAAATAAGGAAATGGAGTTTAAAAGAGAGATAAAGGCTAAGCATGTAGCTATAAATGAAAAAAAAATGACTATCGATGAAACTGAAAGAAAAGAAATAAGATAGAGAAGATAAAAGATCATCTTGGAATAGTGAGGAATGGTCAGAAACTGAGGAAGAAAAGCAAAAATAGGAGAATGAAATGACATAGAAGCATAGAAGGAGGGAGGTTTCCACACAGGGAAGAAGTTACTGCATCAAATGTTGCAGGACAGTTTTTAGGAATATAGTGGTTTTGCTATCCAGGGTCATCCTCTCAATTCAGAGAACCTGAAATTTCTGTAAAAAAAAAATATGCCCAGCCAGTGTCACTCAGTGGTTGGACATCAACCTATGAATTAGGAGGTCATGGTTTGATTTCTGGTCAGAGCACATGCCGGGGTTGTGGGCTTGATCCCCAGTGGGTGGCATGCAGGAGGCAGCCAATCAATGATTCTCTCTCATCGATATTTCTCTCCCTCTCTCTGAAATCAATAAAAACATATTTTTAAAATATGAAAAAAATATTTCTATAAGCATTGTTGGGTTTCAGAATACAAGGGGAGGGAGGGCTTCCAATCAAGATGGTGGTGTAGGTGAACATGATACTAAAATCCTCCCACATCCATATAAAAAATACAACTAATCTTCAGAACCTCCTGAAATCTAGCTGAATGGAATTCCTACAATTAGGGAATTAAAGAAGCCATACTGAGACTGGTAGGAGGGGCAGAGGTGCGGAATGAGCTGGTCCCACACCCATGTGTGGTGTTTTTTAATAGGGATGGATATCTTGCCTGCAGAGGTGCCCCCTGAGAAGCAAAGGGTCCCTAGCCCCACATTAGATCCCTCAGCCCAAGGTTTTAGTACCAGGAAGAGAAGTCCCCATAATTTTGGGCTGTAAAACCCGGCAGGAATTGAGGCTTAGGGAGACAGAAAGCTTATAGAGTCCAAGGCAGGTCCTCTTAAAGGGCTCATGCATGGTCTTATCTGGACTCACTCCCTCTGAGCTCCAGCACTGAAGAAGCAGCTTGAAAAGCACATACAAGGAACATACAAGAAGGAACTGAATTGTCTAGCATCAGGACTGAGGAGTTAGCTTTCTGCCATGCAGAAATTCTGGCAGAGACCATTGTTCCTTTGATGAGCCCTCCCTCAAAGAGCTGGCAGGATGGAGTCATATCTGAGTCTCCATCAACCTGGCTTACACAGTTCACCTGGTGATTGCCCGAGACCCTGACTCACTCAACTTGAAGACTCATCCAAGCCATTTCCACTGGCTATTTCATACAACTGGCCTCTCTTGCCTCATGCTTCAGACTTTACTAAAATATCTCAAGTAAGCAACAACTGGCCTCAGCAAGCTCCGTACTTTTTGCTAAGTGGCCTCAGGCCTGGCACTGGTGGCCGCCTGCCTTGGTCCATGGCTTGGCCTCTCCTGGACATATCCATACCATCATAAATAGCAGCGGTCTGAAGATTTTTCACTAGCTCGTTCTAGGTGGCCCTAGGCAGGGCATGGCCCCAGGCAGAGCACAGGCAGCGGCCAACTTTGCACCTCTCAGAAGGCCCTAGAGCCAATGAACCTGGTGAAGATCTTCAAGTCATGCTGGATTACAACCCTACCACATCAATGAGCAACACAACCAATGGATGGACTCTGTGAGCACCAAAGCCCCACTGAAGTAAGTCCTGCTCCATAGGGTCAACACCTGTACACAGCTCTCCCAGTATAGTTGCAGTTGATTCTCACAGCTTATTAGCCTGGGGATCAATTCTTCCCAGTGATGCCAATAGCAATCAAAGCTCAAATACAATAGGACAGTGCACACAGCCCATACCTGGGTACATCTGGAACACCCAGCTCAAATGACTGGTGAGACTACACCACTGGGCCCCCAGGATACTTACTATACAAGGCCATTTTACCAAGTATGGGAAATGTAGCAGCTCTACCTCATACATAGAAACACAGGGAAGCAGCCAAAATGTGGAGACAAGGAAACGTCACAAATGAAAGAAAAGGAGAAATCTCCAGAAAAAGAACTAAATGAAATGGAAGCAAGAAAACTACCAGATATAGAGTTCATAGCAATGATTATAAGGAACTTAGTGATAACTTCAAGGAACTTAGTGGGAACTTTAACAGCATGAAAAAGGACTTAGGAACCATGAAAAAGAACCAGTCAGAAATGAAGGCTACATTAACTGAAATGAAGAATAATTTACACAGAATCAATAGTTGAGTAGAGGACACCAAGAATAAGATCAGTGATTTGGAATATGAGGAAGCATAAAACCCATCAGAACAGAAAAAAAAAAAAAAAAAAAATGAAGATAGTGTAAGAAGCCTCTGGAACAACTTTAAGCATACCAACATTCACATCATAGGGATGCCAGAAGAAGAAGAGAAGAAGCAAGAAATTGAAAACCTATTGAAAAAAATAAAGATGAACCCTAGTTGGTTTTGTTCAGTGGTTAGAACATCAGCCTGCAGACTGGAGGGTCATGGATTCAATTCTAGTCAAGGGCATATACCTGGGTTGCAGGGTTGATCCCCACCCTGGTCTGGCACTGTGGGAGGCAACCATTTGATGTGTCTCTCTCACATCAATGTTTCTCTGTCTCTCCCCCTCCCTTCCATTATCTCTCTAAAAACAAACAAGCAAATCCTATCTAATAAAAGAGAAACATGGTAATTAGTGTATGACCGCTACCCTTCCCATTGGCTAATTAGGGCGATATGCAAATTAACTGCCAGCCAAGATGGCTGCCGGCAGCCAGGCAGCTTAAACTGAACATGAGGCTTGCTTGCTTCAATGACGGAGGACTGCAACATTCCCTGCCTGCCTTGCCAGCCTCTCAGCCTGCAGTTTGAAACATTGTAACAAATATAGAAGCTAAACAAAACCACAGAAACCAGCTTTCAGTGGGCAGGGATCTCAGAGCTGGAGTTGATACAGAGTTTTGATTGTAGAACCTAAACAAACCAGATACCTGCTTTCAGCAGCTGAGGCCTCAGAGCTGGAGCCAGAGCTAAAGCTGGCCCAGAATAAAAAAAAAAAAAAAAAAAAAAAAAAAACAAAGAAAAAAAAAAGGAGCGGTTGGGAGCTTCAGTCATCCGCCAGCCTGAAAACAGCCCTCAGCCCCTCACCCAGACTGGCCAGGCACCCCAGTGGGGACCCCCACCCTGAAGGGTGTGTGACCAGCTGCAAACAGCCATCATCCCCTCATCCAGGCTGGTCAGGCACCCCAGTGGGGACCCCCACCCTGATCCAGGACACCCTTCAGGGCGAACCAGCCAGCACCCACCCATGCACCAGGCCTTTATTCTATATAGTAAAAGGGTAATATGCCTCTCGGCACCGGGATCAGCATGACAGGGGGCAGTGCCCAAACCCCCTGATTGTCCTGCAGCTCTGTGTGTGACAGGGGGCGGGGCCACAACCTCCCTATCGGCCTTGCTCTGTTCCTGACAGGGGAAGGCACCCCAACCCCCTGCTCGGCCCTGCTCTGTGCCTGATAGGAGGGAGCTCCCCAACCCCCTGATCGCCCTGCGACTCTGTGTGTGACAGGGTGCGGCGCCCCAACCCCTCCACCCCACGGGCCCTGCTTTGTGTGTGACGGGGTAGAGCCATAACCTCCCCATCAGCCCTGCCCTGAGTGTGAGAGTGGCGGCGCCCCAACCCCCTGATCGGCCCTGCTCTGTGGGTGATAGAGGGTGGTGCCCCAACCCCCCCCCCCCTAAGGGGCCCTGCTCCGTGTGTGATGGGGTAGAGCCATAACCTCCCCACTGGCCCTGCCCTGTGTGTGACAGGGGACAGTGCCCCAACTCCCCGATTGGCCCTACTCTGTGAGTGACAGGGGGGAGCTCCTCAACCCCCTGATGGGCCCTGCTGTGTGCGTGACAGGGGGGAGCTCCCCAACCCCCTGTTGGGCCCTGCTGTGTGCGTGACAGGGGGGAGCTCCCCAACCCCCTGTTGGGCCCTGCTCTGTGCGTGACAGGGGGGAGCTCCCCAACCCCCTGTTGGGCCCTGCTCTGTGCGTGACAGGGGGGAGCTCCCCAACCCCCTGATTGGCCCTGCTCTGTGCATGACAGGGGGTGGCACCGCAACCTCCCCATGGACCCTTCCTTGAGTGTGACAGGGGGCGGTGCCCCAACCCCCGAATCGGCCCTACCCTGAGCATGACTGAAGGTGGCATCGCAACCTCCCAATCTGCCCTGCTCTGTGCATGACAGGGGGCAGCACCCCAACTCCCCAATCGGCCCTGCTCTGAGCCCGACCAGGGGCTGCACCTAGGGATTAGGCCTGCCCTCTGCCACCCGGGAGCAGGCCCAAGCCAGCAGGTCATTATCTCCCGAGGGGTCCCAGACTGCGAGAGGGCACAGGCCAGGCTGAGGGACCCCCCCATCCCCCCCGAGTGCACAAATTTTTGTGCACTGGGCCTCTAGTAAATAAATAAATAAAGAGAGAAAATTTCCCTTGCATGATGAAATAAATAGACATATAAGTCCAGGAAATTCAGGAAAAACAACATGAATCCAAGAAGCCCACACCAAGACACATCATAATTAAAATACCATGGGTTAAAGACAAAGAGAGAATCTTAAAAGCCACAAGAGAAAAGTAGTTACCTAAAAGGGACCTCACATAAGACTGTCAGCTGATTTCTTAACAGAGACTTTGAAGGTCAGAAGGGAATGGCAAAAGAATATTCAAAGTGATGAATAACAAGGACCTACAACCAAGATTACTCTACCTATCATTTAGAATTGATGTCAAATAAAGAGTTTCACATACAAGAAAAAGCTAAAGGAGTTCATCACCACCAAACTAGTATCACATGCAATGTTAAAGGTTCTTCTTTAAGGAAAAGAAGTAAAAAAAAGATAAAAAATATGAACAATAAAATGCAATAAACAAATATCTATCAACAGTTGAATCTAAAAATAAACATACAAGCAGAACAGAAACCGACTCATAGACACAGACACAGTTGCCAGATGGGAGAGTGGTTGGAGGAATGGATGAAAAAAAGTGAAGAGATTTAGAAGTACAATTTAGTAGTTATAGTCATGGGGGTGTAAATTACAGCATAAGGAATATAGTCAATAATATTATAATAACCAGGTATGGTATCAGATGTATATAAAATTTTGGGGAATGATCACTTAGTAAGTTTTATAGTGTCTAATCACTGGGGTGTACACTTGAAACTAATATAATATTGTATGTCAATTATAATTGAAAAATAAAAAATGATTTAACAAATGAAAACAAGGGGAATTCATTTCATAGTACCTTTGTTTCACCTACCCTAGTGATGTCGCTAAGGCTGGAACCAGATTGTGTGTTAGGAGTATGGGTGATAGAGAAGTGGGTGCTTGGGAAATTACAAAGGCAAACCTAATATAAGATGATGTATGACAAGAACTACAGTCTTTTGCTAATTTATGTCAGCAGAATCTGCTGGGAAATGATTTCTGAAGAAGCTCTATCAAGGAGGAGAGACCGTAATTACAGATCAGATTGAAAGTATCAATGCAGGTCCACACCCCAGAGATTCTGGATCCTGTGTGCTGAACCCAGTGGCTAGAAATGATCCTAAATGACTTGCCTGTTGAATGAAAAATGGGTTCCACAGGGGTCTAGAGTAAATAGACTTGATCTGTCAGAAAATAATCAAGTGTGACTCCTATGAGTATACCCTCTGAGAGGTCTCAGGAGAAACTATCTTTATCAAGGCCTTGAATAATACATTGATGAGGTGAGCATCTTTGAGAATTGGTTTAAGGGTTCTTTTTTGTAGATTCAAATTGCAATGGGAAGTGCTGCAGGGGGAATGGCTTCATAAATTCAGTGGAGATAAGAAATACCCAGATGCCCAAGCCAAGCAATGGCATTTGATTGGCACAGGTAAAGTGGTATGGTTGCCTTCATGGGTATCTGGGATCATGGTCAGTTGGAAGAGTGTGACCCATACAGATTTTGAAAGTGGATAATTAATCATTTAATCCCTAATTGGAAGCAGCTATGCTTTTTCTTTATGTATTTAAGTAAAAATCAAAAATATCTCTAAGTGTGGTGGTAAGAGGCCTGACTTGAGCTTATAAGTCATCACTCCTTACCCAAATCCCATACTATTTCATAGACTTGTAACCCCTTGAATGAAGGCAGATCTGGGACCCATAAAAAAGGCAATAGTTTTCCTTTAAGGGCTCATAGCCATTTACCGTGGTAGTGGACCCTGGGGAAAAGGACATACCCAGATAGTCCAGGGAATACTTCTCAAAGGTTCTAACTCAGGCTAATTTCTGGTGACTCCAAATTCCACTGAGGCCTACCAGGAAGAGTGGAGATTTTAAAAAGCCAGATAAGAGAGTTTTGACCCAGATCTATCTCACAGTAGGTCCATATGTTTCTGAACATGGTTATTTACCTGGTTCCTATATAAATAGATGATAGATAGATAGATCGGTAGGTAGATGATAGAGAGATAGATGTATTTTATACAGTTAGGATAGGTATCCTAAATAATTGGCAGATATATTCATTAGTTTTCTGACTCATGAAGCAAGGACTATTATGTAGGAAGGACAAATTGGATGTTAAGCTACAGTAAAATAAATGAGGCAATAGTTGATGCCCATGGAATTCACTGAATTTATATCTCCATCACTAGAAGTAGTTAGCTTTATAGCATGGTGCAATGGACTCTGTGATACTCAATTTTAGTGCTAATACCTTGTGAATTTGGCTACTATCTTACAAAATTCAAAATGCTATCTGAACTGGCAAGTGAAATATGCTGCTCTTTCTCCCTTAGCCAGAATGTGTATATCTCCAAATGATGAACTGGAGGAGGGGTGGATTCACTACCTAGTACATCTAATGACCCACTTATAAAACTTGCTTTCTGTCATTGTGGCTCTGGATTCTGTCAGTTTAATAATTTTAGTACCCCAGGGAGAAGTGCTTTTTTCAGAGGCTATAACAACAGGTTTCCGTTGAATTGGAAGTTAAGGTTGATCATTTTAAGTCACTCATGCTTCTGGGGGAACAGAGGGAAAGGAGGAGCATGGTTGTAATTGGAATGATGGATCTGACTATCAAGGAGAAAAAGGGTTTCACTTACTCAACAGACAGAGATGAGTGTAGATAATTTCTGGAGCAGCATTCTACTTTTATGCTATTTGGCAGTAAAAGTTAATGAAAAACTACAGTGCCCCCACACCCACCCCAGGCTAACCCACAGAGCTGAGATCCTCCAGGTGGAAAAAAGGAGTTTCGGTTTATCCATTTGGCTAAAGAGCCCACACCAGCTACAGTGTTGGCTGAAGACAAAGGGAACATGAACTGTGAAATAGAGGGGAGAAATCTTAATTATCTATACATCTCATTACTAGTATTGCCTTCCTTGCCATGTCATGTATGGATTTATATATTTTAACTAATTTTCTTCTTTCCTATTTCTTTCCTATGTCATTTTAAAATAAATTTTGTTGGTTAACTTTATATTTTAGGTCACAAGCTGCAGAATATTAAATAAGTATTCAACAGAAATCAAGGACAAAACATCACGCAGAGATGTTAGACTTTGATCTAATGGCAATAACTGGCAAGGCTGAAGGTTGCCTTCCTTTGCTGGAAGAGGCTGAGAATGTCTTGATTGGGACACACTGCATTATACCAGGCAGGAGTATTTTCAAGTGAAGAGTATATGTAGATATCAGGAAGAGTCCTGGACTATGCTAGACATCTGCTATTGTTTGGCTACTCAGCATCCAAACACCCTTCTAGTTGTGGGAAATCCCCAAAGTGTAAATCTTGGTGGAAGGGAGGCCTCACTTCCCATTATAGAAGCTGAAATGGCCAGACACTTCCTTTCTGGCCCCTGGTGCTGTGGTATATATGCCTCCATGACCTAGGCTTAAACATTTCAATGTTCCTGGGAGAGTGACACAAAGTCACATACCCTGTGAAAAAATGCTTCCTGGTGCTACTTTGATCATTTTTCAGAGCTCAGCAATAGCAGTGGTTAGTGTCAAAATTCTAGAAGAAAGGACATGAAGTGTTAGGTGGTGGCAACATTGAGTTGGTGGTGGTGGTAACCCTGGTGGCATCCTGACAGAATGTTTCTGGTTCCCTGCCGTTCACTCTACTCTGGTCCTGCCCATTTTCTCAGCCTGGGTCACATAGTTTTCCTGTTGATATAGTTAGTAACACAATATTCTCTCAATAAATGTCTTTCTGCTTTACTAAGTTTGTGATATTTGGTCCCCATTGCTTTCAACCAAGAGCCTTGACTTTTATAAGACTGATTCATGGATAACATCTGATTTCTAGCTAGGGACAGTGAGCCAGAAAAAAATGAGGGCTACATGAAAAACACTGCAGATTTTTTATTTGTATGATTGTTGTTTTCTTTACTCATCTACTTTTTCACATGAAGTAAAAAAAAATAGAAAAAAGAATAACTTCCACTAGTAGCAAATTACAAACTTCTTAGGGAGATAAACACTTATCTATAAAGAGGTATATAACTATGTTTCTCTAGTGCTCGAGCCTGGAGATTTCTGCCTTTGTGCCTCTAGTGTGGGCCATTTGTCCTTCTCATCTTCATCTAGTTCCACTGCTGGGGGTAGTCTGCCTGCTGGTACAGGAGAGGGAAAGTAAGGCTTCAGAGCCTGCAGGGAAAGGGGGCGGGAGAAAAGGATGTCATTATCATCTGACCTTCAGGAGAACTGTCTCAAGATTAGACCTTTCCACACTGTGAAAGTTAATATTTTTCTAGCATATCTCTAGTTCTTAATATGCAAAATAATTTCCATTACCTTCTTAACATCACATTTTAGAAGGCTCCCATTTTATTAAGCAAGCTTTTCCTCAAGATAATCAGTATATAAAATCTACCTCTATGTAAGACTGAAACAAAAGAATATAAATATCCAACTCTCTATTCTTATGTCTGCCAGATTCACAAAGGGAAGGAGCAATTCCTTGTCAAATTGACAAAATACGGTGAGCACTCTCATGTCAGAATTGTTAAGTACATGCAATCTGGTTCTTAAATAAATACTCAGAATATTTTGGTTTCTATTTTTACTTTGGTGAAAATGTCCTCACTTAATTTGGCAGGTTGAATGCAATTTACAGCTCAGTTTCACCTTTTCACAGGGTGAATGAGGGGTAAAGCATCACCTAGCTGTTCTTAGCTCACTTCCAGTGGCAGGTGCATGGGTGGGCTTATTTATTTTGAAGAAGATGAAACACAGATAAAGCAGTGGGATTCCTTTAATCCATTTAATCTTTTGTGTGTCTAGAATGGGGAGTGGTGCCAAGAGGGATCTATTTTGCTGGAAAATCCAAGTCACATGACATCTCAAAGATGGCAAAATAAGAAATAACTGCGCCGAAACCGGTTTGGCTCAGTGGATAGAGCATCGGCTTGCGGACTGAAAGGTCCCAGGTTCGATTCCGGTCAAGGGCATGTACCTGGGTTGCGGGCACTTCCCCAGTGGGAGATGTGCAGGAGGCAGCTGATCGATGTTTCTCTCTCATCGATGTTTCTAACTCTCTATCTCTCTCCCTTCCTCTCTGTAAAAAATCAATAAAATATATATTTTTTTTTAAAAAAGAAATAACTGCAGTAAAACTTAGAAGAGTGGGTAGTTCTATAAATGTTTCTAAATATACATCATTTTGCAACAGCTACCTGGAGCACAAACAGAAAGGTTATGAAGACAAAATAATGACTTTAGTTACTGGAAGGCATCTGTGTTCAACAGTCTGTAAGGAAGACAGGTGGGGCTGGCTCATTATCTAGGATGAGGGCTGGTACAGGGCTTTTATTAAAATTCTTATATATCGGTGGAGAAAATAAACACTTAGTGGATGCTGTGGAACTGCTAGGCCATATGTTTGACCAAAACTAAGAAGCCCTGCTCCAAAATAAACCTACCTGAGACAGGCACTATGGTTTTTTTAAAAAAAATCCATGTATTAGGTAAATTTGGAAAGGCATTTTATCTCTTGCTATGTCTTCAGTGCCAGTGTCTGGGATTTATGATCTGGCCATAGAGTCACTTGACATATGGTATGGCATGGCAAGGAGAATGTAAACACAACTTTAGAATATCATCAGGAGGACAAAGAGGATGTTAAGTGGTTCTGTACACTTAGCATTGTGACCATCCTAGACTCTCAGAGCTAGAAGGGACTAAAGAGTTAAACAGAGTTAAACTCTCCGGTGTATGGGTACATTAAGGTCCTGAGAGGTAATGGGACTTATTTAGGATCCCACAGCTAGTAGTGACAAACTTAAAACCAGAACCAAAGTCTTCTGAGCCTCACTCCTTTGTTCTTTTTAATTAGAGAACATAGCTTATCATTTGTATTAGTTTCACATGGCTGGTATAACAAATTAACACAAATTTAGTGGCTTAAAAGAATGCACATTTTTTAAAAAATATATTTTCTGGATTTTTTACAGAGAGGAAGGGAGAGGGATAGAGTAACAAATTAACACAAATTTAGTGGCTTAAAAGAATGCACATTTAAAAAAATATATATTTTATTGATTTTTTACAGAGAGGAAGGGAGAGGGATAGAGAGCCAGAAACATCAATGAGAGAGAAACATCGATCAGCTGCCTCCTGCACGCCCCCCACTGAGGATGTGCCCACAACCGGAGTTGAACCCGGGACCCTTGAGTCCATAGGCCAACGCTCTATCCACTGAGCCAAACCACTTCTGGCAAAAGAATGCACATTTATTTTCTTACTGTTATGGAAGTCAGAAACCCAAAAACATTTTCTCTGCTGATACCAAGTTGTCACCAGGGCTGGATCCTTCAGGACACTCTGAGGGAGAATCTGCTTTTGTGCCTTTAGCAGCTCCTAGAGCAGCCGTGGGCAAACTACGGCCCGCGGGCCGGATCCGGCCCATTTGAAATGAATAAAAATATTGAAATAAAAGACCGTACCCTTTTATGTAATGATATTTACTTTGAATTTATATTAGTTCACACAAACACTCCATCCATGCTTTTGTTCCTGCCCTCCGGTCCAGTTTAAGAACCCATTGTGGCCCTCGAGTCAAAAAGTTTGCCCACCCCTGCCCTAGAGTCTCCTGCATTCCTTGACTTGGAGCCCCGTCCGAGAATCATTCCAACTTCTTGCTTTCATCATCCCATCTTCTACTACTGACTCCAACCCTCTGACCTCCCTCTGATAAGGACACTTGTGATTACATTAGTCCTAGCCAGTTAATCCAGGATAATCTCCCTTTTCCAGATTCTTAACTTAATCACATCTGCAAAGTCCATGTTTCCATCTAAGAGTTCCAGGGGTTAGAATGTGGACATTTTGGAGGCATTATTCTGCCTACCACTCCATTTTACCTTCCCTTATGCCCTCTCCAATTCTCTGAAATCAAATAATATAGAAGGCAGAAGAGATTTCTGGAGTCAAAACTATGCAGTAAAACTTAGGACAGTGGATAGTTCTCTTCATTTGACATAGCACTTTTGCTTCAGTCAATTTCCCTGAGCCCCCAGATGAGAGGAAGGGCCAGTATCATTTCTATTTTACAGATTAGTAAAAGAGGGGAAAGCTAAGGACTTTTTTACAATTATAGATTGGTTCTTAAGACATATCTGCATGTACCAAGTAATATTGAACTGCACTTAGTACTTAAGTATTTTAAATCCTTAGGTTTCTAATTTTTTTGTTAATATTTAGAGCAGCTGGCTTTATTTGTTCCTTCAATAAATTTTTCCTAATACCTGTTTGTTTGTTTGACTTCATGTCCTTGGGCTATGCCAATGGGAAGAGCATTGGTAAAGAAAACTTATTCATAATCCTAAACACATTATATAAGTGGCTGGATCAAAACAGGGAGATGCTTGTTACGAAAGGCAATTCAGTGAGGAAGCCCTGGGAGAAGGGGAGGCCTCACTAGCAAGGGGTGAGTGGCCCTTGAAGAGGTCAGTCATTTCTGTGCTATTTGAACAGGAAGATTAAGCCCATTGCTCTTTGAATTTCTTTCTTGCAGATTGATGGAGAGGGAATAAACATATTTACAGTTAACATGAACTTTACCACTTTCCCAATATTTTAAACACGTGGCATTTTTTATAAAAAAACAAATATAGGGAGAACAAAGATGGCGGCATAGGTAAACACCGGAGATTGCTGCCTCGCACAACAACTTCAAAAAATACAACAAAAAGGCGGAATGGACATCATCCAGAACCACAGGAAGACTGTCTGAGTGGAAATTCTACAACTAGAAGGAAAGAGAAAAGCATACTGAGACTCAGAGGAGGTGTGGAAGTAAAATACAGAGGTACAGAGGCGCATGTGGAAAGGGCTGGTGGCTGAGGACACGGTTGTCTTTTTCAATCGGGAGGGAGTCTCAAGCTCTGATCTCCAGTTCCGGGCAAGTCTCTGGGGACCCAGATTCATACAGGAGAAACTGGACTGTCTGGCATCGGTCGGAACTCGAGGGCAGCTTCCTCTCAGGGGTGCTTGCAGCGATTGCCGGGACACTGAGAAGCAGGGCCACTGAGGGCAGGACTGAGAGCAGCCATAACTGCTCGCTCCGCCCTGTTGATCCCCTGGGACCCAGCCCCGCCCAAGCCGTGCATGGAGGCTTTTGCATATGAAACGCCTGGACCTTTGCAATCTGATAATTACCTAACAAACTGCAGCTGGCCCAAGGTCCCAGGGCAACTTGCATTGCGTCACAGCTGGCTTCTGCTGGATAGCCTCAGGCAGAGGCTAGATTAGCACCTCCTTTGAGATCCAGGAGCCAGTGTGCCTGGTGGTCAGAGTGGGACCATCCAGATTGCAGCTCCTCAGATCCATAAAGGACACACTCAGGAGGCAGACTCAGTGAGCACCAAAGCCCCATTGAAGCAAGTCTTGCCCTGGAGGGGTGTCTCTAGCACAGAAGTTCTCCCACTGCAGACACTGCTGATTCTCACAGCCAATTGGCCTGGAGGTCCATTCCTCCCAGTGTTACCTACAACAATCAAGGCTTAACTACAACAAGACGGTGCACAAAGCCCACAAAGGGGTGCACCAAGAGTGTCTACCTCAGGTAATTGGGGAGGCTGAGCCACTGGGCCCTATAGGACACCTAGCACAGAAAGCCACTCTGTCAACACAGAGAAGCATAAAAAATGCGGAGACAAAGAAACAGGACACAAATGATAGAATGGGAGGAAAGCAAACTAATGGATATAGAGTTCAAAACCACACAATTAAGGTTTTTCAAGAATTTTCCAGAAACCGCCGATAAACTTAATGAGACCCTCAAGAAATCTAGTAAGACCCTCGAGGTTGTGTAAAGGACCAACCAGCAATTAAGCATACACTGACAAAAATAAAGAATATTATACAGCTCTTGCCAGTTTGGCTCAGTGGATAGAGTGTTGGCCTGCGGACTCAAGGGTCCCGGGTTCGATTCCAGTCCATGGCATGTACCTTGGTTGCAGGCCCATCCCCAGTGGGAGTTATGCAGGAGGCAGCTGATCGATGTTTCTAACTCTCTATCCCTCTCCCTTCCTCTCTGTAAAAAAAATCAATAAAATATATTAAAAAATATATATTATACAGACTCCCAACAGCAGACTAGAGGATCGCAAGAATCAAGTCAAAGATTTGAAATATGAAGAAGCAAAAAATACCCAACTGGAAAAGCAAAATGAAAAAAGAATCCAAAAATACAAAGATAGTGTAAGGAGCCTCTGGGACAGCTTCAAGTGTACCAACATCCGAATTATAAGGGTGCCAGAAGAAGAGAGAGAGCAAGATATTGAAAACCTATTTGGAGAAATAATGACAGCAAACTTCCCCTACCTGGTGAAAGAAATAGACTTACAAGTCCAGGAAGCGCAGAGAACCCCAAACAAAAGGAATCCAAAGAGGACCACACCAAGACACATCATAATTAAAATGCCAAGAGCAAAAGACAAAGAGAGAATCTTAAAAGCAGCAAGAGAAAGACAGTCAGTTACCTACAAGGGAGTACCCATAAGTTGTCAGCTGATTTCTCAACAGAAACTTTGCAGGCCAGAAGGGAGTGGCAAGAAATATTCAAAGTGATGAATACCAAGAACCTACAACCAAGATTACTTTATCCAGCAAAGCTATCATTCAGAATTGAAGGTCAGATAAAGAGCTTCACAGATAAGAAAAAGCTACAGGAGTTCATCACCACCAAACCAGTATTATATGAAATGCTGAAAGGTATCCTTTAAGAAGAGGAAGAAGAAGAAAAAGGTAAAGATACAAATTATGCACAACAACTACACATCTATCAACAAGTGAATCTAAAAACCAAGTGAATAAATAACCTGATGAACAGAATAAACTGGTGATTATAATAGAATCAGGGGCATAGAAAGGGAGTGGACTGACTATTCTTGGGGGGCAAAGTGGTGTGGGGGATGCGGGAAGAGACTGAACAAAAATCGTGCAGCTATGGATAAGGATAGTGGCGGGGGGGCGGTGAGGGCAGAGGTGGGGGTGGGAACTGGGTGGAGGGGAGCTATAGGGGGAAAAAGAGGAACAACTGTAATAATATGAACAATAAAGATTTAATTAAAAAAATATATAGTAGACAACTCAATAAATGTTTACAAAGCATTGAGTAAATTAATCTCATTGTTATAGGATTCCAGGGCAGAAGGGATAGATAAACTGAGACAAGAAATTTAAAAGAAGGCCACACAGTGTAGGCAATTTGCAGCCACCTTTAACTAACAAGCCGTTATCTTCCCCAGCCAAGGACACTTGATAGCAAATGTTTAAAGTCTTTCTAAGGAGAGAATGCAGGAGGGAAAAAAGGCAGTTTTACTCCCTAAGCAAAAAAGCCAGTGGTCTCAAGGCTTGGCAAGATAAAGTTGCCAGATGCTTCTCTTGAATTATGGGAAGGCCACAACAAAGTAAAAAGGGACTTTGAGAATTAATCTGTACCAAAATATTCAGCGGAGGGATTTTGAAACCTATAGGCAGGAGGGTATATAATGCCTCAGACCCCCACCCAACTTGCTCTTCAGATTAGCTGAGAACCTGTCTGCGCTTCATAAGCCAGATGTATAGGTTTGCTTGCCTTGCCTTTTCAGTAAATGTGTATGCTTTAATAAATTGGCTTTTTACAATACAGTCAAGGTCTCTCCTATACATTTCTTTATATGGGAAGACAAGGATCGAGGTTGGGGACAGCCCTCTCCCACTGACTCAGGGGGCTGTCCGTTAACATATCTCTGGTGTTGGTGAGAGGTGACTCTAACATCATTTGTTAATTGACTTCCTGAAAAATAAATGAAGAATGTTTTCATTTGGGCTTGTTTGCTTCCTCTACATTCAAGGATGACTAAAAGAGTCATCTTTTTTTAAAAAAAATATATTTTATTGATTTTTTTACAGAGAGGAAGGGAGAGGGATAGAGAGTTAGAAACATCGATGAGAGAGAAACATAGATCAGCTGCCTCCTGCACACTCCCTACTGGGGATGTGCCCGCAACCAAGGTACATGCCCTTGACTGGAATCGAACCTGGGACACTTGAGTCCGCAGGCTGATGCTCTATCCACTAAGCCAAAATGGTTAGGGCTATCTTTTAAAATTGGACTAAACAAACGTAGGCCTGTGGTCAGAAAAGTGCTAGATTTGGTTTACTTGGAGACAAAATAGAGGGAAAATATACTATTGGACTAGATAGGGCCTTCAAGAGTGTTCAAAAATGGTCACAATGAACTTCCTTCTACCATTCCAATGGTCCACTGACCAACTCCTTACATCCTAGAGGAGTCATTGCCAATTTCAGAGGGTATTGTGGAACCTAAGGACAATCATGGAGCCAAAGTCAGCAAATATTTGAGCCCCAACCATGACCCATGCCTTTTTCAAATATATTACTTCATTAAATTCTCTCAACAACTTTGTGAAATAGGTGTTGCTCCCATCTTACAGTTTAAGAAACTTTGAAGGAGGTTAAGTCACCTGGTAAAGAAAAAGATCCAAGTATTCCAATGCTCTTATTTTTCAACTCCAAGTCTAGTGCTGTTTAGACCTCACTGTGGCTTTTAATTGTGCCAGAAATTTCTGTTAAGTGAAAAGACTAAGAAAACATCCATGGAATGTTTGAAAAGTGAGGTATAAACTTAATACATCTTCCAAAGAAGAACTTAGGGTGACAAACTGATAGAAAGCAGGGGCTGAATTTCTAGTTTTGCAAAGGGACATAAAAGCAGGAGCTGTACACTTGGGCATCTTGTATCTCAGGGCCATCATTACTCACTGAGATTCTGAACAAGAATCCTTAACCCTCCTCTGCTCTGCCTCTTCAGTTTTAAGACAGGATTAATGATGACACCTACTTACAGGGTGGTTGTGAGGGCAATGGGATAAGACATGTAAATTCAGTTTATGCCATATAGGAAGTTCTTCCATAAATGCTAGTGATAGTTACTTTTGGGAAGCCAAAACCTTTTTCACCACTTATTTACTCTTTTAAATCAGATCTAATCTTCCATTAAGCCTCATTTGTCTTTAAATGGTCCAAGATTCTAAAATTTTAGATTATTATTTTTAGAATAATTACACTTGTAATTTTAATATCTCTACAGAACTTTAATGCCATTATTCATTTTCTGAAACATTTTTAAAGTATCCCATTTTGGGCATTGCTTTAATTTATGTGCCACCATCCTTTTCTAGACCACTCATAGAGAGAGGAGTTATATACTGTAGCTTCTGCCAAAAAAAATATATCTGCCAAAATGGATTTCTCATGGTTAACTGGGCCTAAACTCATAACTAGAGGCTGGCAGCCATTGCTGCCTTTCATACCCTCTGCATTTCAGGGAAAGCGACAGACTGAACTTCCAACCTCCTGTGCTGTGCTCCTGCTATCTGAGTCAACTGTTATAAGTGAGTTAGTTCCTGGTTTTGTCTTTCAACCAAGGGACTGAGACCTGACCTATCTAATCAGAAGTTCATTATTATATCCTCATCTGTATCTATACCAACCAATCAGGGCTGTGAGAATTTGAATACCTCATTTGCATAAAACTGGACGAATGGGAAACCAGGGCAGGCACTTTATGAAAAGTGGCCTCTCCTTTGTCTTGGCGAGGGCATTTTCAGTTTCCACTGGAGGCTGCATTTCCATTTTGCAAACTATTCACCTGAATGAGGGTTCTCCTTTGCCACATCTCAAATTGGGAATTTTTGTTAAAAATACTAATTATGATGAGTCCATAAAAAAAGTAATTATTTCATTTCACAGGCACAGTAACTAATCACTGCTTAATTATTAACAAACCCAATTCTGGTTTAACGGAGGCAGCATGACACCAGACCAGCATTAGCTGGTTTGGGTTCTGGGCTGGCATTGCCATTCATTTACTGGGTGCTTTTTGTTTGAAATATCTGCTCTTTTCTTCCAGCTGAGGTGTAAAGATTCTAAGAAGGTTGTGAATTTGACTAAGAATGACTCAGTCCATGAGGAAATACATGCTTGGAAAATGTCCTTTCAGATGACAAACGTGTGTAAAATTTTTTGCTTAAAAAATGCAAGTAGACAAGGTGACTGGTTTGTTTGGTTTGGGTGTTCTTTTACTTCTGTTTAGAACTTTACTCTCAGGTTTATTCCATTTCAAATATTTCTTCTGCTTTCTGTCAATTAAAGGAGGAAATATTGACCTAACAGGTGAGATCTCACTTTTACTTTCATTTCCTCCAGTGTCTGGAAGCAAGTATTTTGAGTGCCCACCTATGCTTCTGGTATTGAAAACACAGCAGGGTCTTATGACTTACTGGAGTCTTCCAAAAGACCACAAGATGGGGATGTTACTCCACAAACTTAGATCTTCTCATTCAGTCTAAAAATGATTATATGTTTGGCAGTGGAGCAGGCTCTCAGATTGCAATAATGAATAAAATAGACCTTGCTCCATGGAGTTTTCAGTTTTGTGGTGTTTGAATGTGGATTTAGCAGCTCACTTAGTACGATAGTGAGAGAAATGCAGGGGGCTATGGTTATGCATGGTAGGGACCCTAAATGCAAGGTGGAGAAGGTCTGGATGATGCTCTTGTAAGCTTCCCTGGAGAAAACAATGTCTAAGCTGAGACCTGGAGAATAACTAAGCATTACCTAGGAGCAGAGTTCTAATCTAAACAGAAGAAGGGCATTCCCAGAGTCCCAGCATGGAAGGTGAACTTGGAAGGAGTCTTTAAAGCAACTGAAAAAATGTCAAATTATAGTTGAAGCATAGGAGTAGAGAGTGATGAGAGACAGGGCTGGACCATATCATGAAGGGTATTTTTAGGGCAATTGGAAGGCAATTCCTCTTATAGTGGTTTGTCCACCTTGAAGGTCTTTCTTGCCCTTTCTAACTAGCACAATCCCTGTCATATCTCAATGGTACACATTATGTTCTCTAGGAAATTGTCCCTGATCCACCAGAACAGGGTTAGGAGCCTCACCTGCAAGCTCCGTTGCATGCTACCCATCTATCACTTTTATAGTAATTGACATTATGAACAGACAGGACTTGGACTCAGCTGTCTAGGATTTGAGTCCTACCTCCTCTAATTTCTAGTAAATTCCTGGCTTCAAATTCCTGATTTGGAAATGAGGCTAATAGTAGCAACCATCTAACAGGGTTTTGTGAAATGACTTGCAAGTGCTCAGTATATTCCTTGGCATATATTATGCATAGAATAAATATTAGCTATTGATATCCACTATTTTAAATGTTAGTTGCTGATGGCCATTATTCTATCCTGGATTGTAGTTTCTTAATCACATGTCTGAGGATATTCATTGTATTACTCAAGATGAACCTGTGTCACATTTAAAGCTATTAACTCAAAGAAGATACAGTTGATGACTGTGGTGAAGCTCCTCTGTGACTTCCCCTATCATGAATTGGGATCCCTAAGGGTAGGAAACATGTCTGAATCAGGATTTTTATATCCTTACTTGATTTTTGAGGTTTCTGTTGACAGTCCTTACTTTAATCGATCTCTGTTGCTTTCTAAATTTAATGAGCATTTTTATAAAACTCATTTAACCTGGATGGAATCAAAGATGGAGGTCGACAGGACAGCAGTGATGGAGAGAGTGTGAGTGAGGGAGGGAGAGAAAGGGGAGTGCGTGGATGTATGGTGTGTGTGTGTGTGTGTGTGTGTGTGTGTGTGTGTGTGTGTGTGACAGTTATATTCCTCAGGACTGTTGGGGGCTGGCAGACCAGGCTCCCTAGCGGGGCAGCCTTTGCTAACGCTGAAACTTCTCCCAGGGCGCCGGCTCTGCTGCCGAGACCCCGCTATCTTGAAGGGGAGAGCGGCTGTGACTGGCAGCCCAGCCTCACCTCCACCCGGGGAGACCTTGGACACCACCCGGAACCTTACAGCCATACTGGCCAGGGACCTGCTGCCTTGGCTGTGAACTCATGAACACCGAGACTCCAGCCTCCCAGCTGCAGGATCCTAAAAAGTTTGTTCGTGGAGAGACAAAATGGTGGCTAAATAGGCGGTAGTGTCCTGTGCCTTCTCACGGAGCAGATAGAAGAAACAACTAAATCAAATAACATCCACCTGGAATGGACAAATTAGACACAGCTGGCAAGACAATCCAGGGCCAGAAAGGACAGAGGACACCTGGAGAATGGTAGGATCAGGGATCTGGGCTGAAGAAAGAGACATGCAACCACCTGGACTAGAGGGTTAGAAGGAAACTGCCCTGCACCAAGTCCATGTCCCTTGGGGATACTGTAGCACTTGACTGTGGAAGGGGTCCACAGGGCTGCTGACAGCGGGGGACTCTAGATCTAAGTCCACAGCCATGGGAGGCTGTGCCCAGAAAGGCAGTCTGAAGTTCTGCACTTGCTGTGCAGTGCCAGGGGAGAGAATCGTGCAGTGGTGTGGTTGCTCTTTCTTTATATTTTTCTTGCTTTTATTCGCTAATCCCAGTACATAGGATCTTTCAATTACAAACACTCACCGAGGCTGCGGTGCAGGTGGAGGTAATTTTGTGGAGGCTGGAGAACAAAGCAGTGAGAGGTGACCAGGAATCCAGCTCCGAGACAGTCCAGTCCCTTCAACCTAAAAAGCCATTTTTTTCTCCTGAGAAATCAGTCCCTCCTAGCAGAGGTGAGGCTGGGCTGCCAGTCCCTCCTTAATCCAGCTCCCATGGGACATTAAAACACAGCCACACCCAGCCTTGAGCTCCACAGGGAAACAAGGATTCTGAATACCCCCAGGGAGCCCTTGGCGACTGGGTTAGGGGCCATTTGGTCCCGGAAACTAATACAGCAACACCCCCACCTAGAGCCTGTGTCAGAAATAGAGGCTTGAAAAGGGACACATATGTAATACCCTTTGTAATACTGTAAGCAATAAAAAATAAATTAAAAAAAAAAAGAAATAGAGGCTTGTGTAAATATGACTGAAAGCAGGCAGACAAACAAAGAGGGCAGATTGGTCCTGCCTGCCTGAAACTAAGGCTGGGAACACAGACAGGGAGGAGAAGTGGATCTCTGGGAACTTCAACGCGGTGCTAACTACTTAACAGGAAGCTGACAGGTGGCAGGCAGAGCAATAGAGAGGGTTCTTAATCCAGCTCCCATGGGACATTAAAACTCAGCTAAAGCAAATGACACTTCACTACTTCATTTTTTTTTATTATTTTTTATCTTTTACTTAAGAAAGAAAAGGAAAAAACATTCTTTTTTTCTTTATTTTATTTTTAAAATTTTTATTTATTATTATTATCTTTTTTTAAAAAAAACCTTTTATTGTTTCTGGATTAGTGTTCTACATTCTATTTCCACTTTTATTTTTTATCATTATCTTACTTTATCTCATTTGTTCCTTTTTGCCAACCTTTTCTTCCTCACTTCTCCCTTTTTCATCCTGTTTCTCTTTTTTTTTTTTCCTTTTTTTTTTAAATTAAATCTTTATTGTTCAGATTATTACATTTGTTCCTCTTTTTTTCCCCCCCATAACTCCCCTCCTCCCAGTTCCCGCCCCACCCTCTGCCCTCACTCCCCACCCACTGTCCTCATCCATAGGTGCACGATTTTTGTCCAGTCTCTTCCTGCATCTCCCACACCCCTTTCCCCCCCAAGAATAGTCAGTCCATTCCCTTTCTATGTCCCTGATTCTATTATGATCACCAGATTATTTATTCACTTGATTCTTAGATTCACTTGTTGATAGATGCATGTTTGTTGTTCATAATTTGTATCTTTACCTTTTTCTTCTTCTTCCTCTTCTTAAAGAATACCTTTCAGCATTTCATATAATCCTGGTTTGGTGGTGATGAACTCCTTTATCTTTTCCTTATCTGTGAAGCTCTTTATCTGACCTTCAATTCTGAATGATAGCTTTGCTGGATAAAGTAATCTTGGTTGCAGGTTCTTGGCATTCATCACTTTGAATATTTCTTGCCATTCCCTTCTGGCCTGCAAAGTTTCTGTTGAGAAATCAGCTGACAGTCGTATGGATATTCCCTTGTAGGTAACTGAGTTTCTTTCTCTTGCTGCTTTTAAGATTCTCTCTTTGTCTTTTGCTCTTGGCATTTTAATTATGATGTGTCTTGGTGTGGTCCTCTTTGGATTCCTTTTGTTTGGTGTTCTCTGCGCTTCCTGGACCTGTAAGTCTATTTCTCTCACCAGGTGGGGGAAGTTTTCTGTCATTATTTCTTCAAATAGGTTTTCAGTATCTTGCTCTCTCTCATCTTCTGGCACCCCTATAATTCTGATGTTGGTACGCTTGAAGCTGTCCCAGAGGCTCCTTACACTATCTTCGTATTTTCGGATTCTTTTTTCATTTTGCTTTTCCAGTTGGGTGTTTTTTGCTTCTTCGCATTTCAAATCTTTGACTTGATTCTTGTGGTCCTCTGGTCTGCTGTTGGGTGTCTGCATAATATTCTTTATTTCAGTCAGTGTATGCTTAATTTCTAGTTGGTTCTTTATCACAACATCGAGGGTCTCATTAGATTTCTTGAGGATCTCACTACATTTATCAGCGGCTTCTAGACAGTTCTTGAGAGACCTTAAAAGTGTGGTTCTGAACTCTATATCCTCCATGGACAGTTTTGTCCTTTTTCTTTGTCTCCGCATTTTTTATGCTTTCTTGGTGCACCCCCTAGTGGTTTTTGTGTGCAGTCTTGTTGTAGTTAAGCCTTGATTATTGTTGGCAATAGTGGGGGTGATTTGACCTCCAGGCTAACTGGCTATGAGAGTCCGCTGTGTCTGCAGTGGGAGAGCTTCTGTGCTGGATCTCTAGGGCGGTGCTAATCTAGCATTTGCCTGAGGCTATTCGGCAAATAGCTCTGCGCAGGGCTTGGGCGGGGCGGGTCCCTGGGGATCTACAGGGTGGGCGGAGGGAGCAGTTATGGCTGCTCTCAGTTCCGTCCCTAGGGGCTCTGCCTCACAGAGTCCCAGCATCCGCTGCAAACCTCGGAGAGAAAGCTGCCTTTGATTTCCGACCGAAGCCAGACAGTCCTGCTTCTCCCGTTTGAGTCTGGGTCCCTAGAGACTCGCCCGGATCTGGAGCTCAGAGTCTGAAACTCCCTCCCGATTGAAAACAACAACCGCACCCTCGCCGCCAGCCCACTCTGCGCGCACTCCGCACCTCAGTATTTCACTTCAGCACTGCGCCTCCTCTGAGTCTGGGTATGATATTCTCTTTCCTCCTAGTTGTAGAATTTCCACTCAGCCAGCCTTCCTGTGGTTCTGGATGATGTCCGTTCCGTCTTTAGTTGTTTTTTGAAGTGGTTGTTCGAGGCAGCAATCTCCGGCGTTAACCTATGCCGCCATCTCCTGTTTCTCTTTTCCTGTTCCTGCTATAGTTTTTCTCTCTCTTTTATTTTTACCCCTCATTAAAAATTGATCTTCTTTATCTGCTTTATTGATACATTACTATCTTGTTCTTTTCTTCTTCTAACCATTTAATTAATTTCACTCACCAAACTCAAACCTATTTGATCTCTATTCTATTCTCCTTTTCCAAAAATAGATGAATATATAGATAGATTAAAGAAAGAAGAAATTTTTAATCATTTATTTTATTATTATTATTAAAATTGATTATTTTGTTTTTTTACTTTTCTTCTTATCCACTCATTCTCTTTCTACCTCCTCTATACTGAACCACATTCATTCAATTCCTTTACCTTACCTTCTGGAAATAAGCTCTGCCTCTTCAGATTTAGTTCCCCCCCTTTTTTCTGTGTGTTTGTTGTTTACACTTTTTGGTTTATTTGTTTGTTTTGTGGAGTTTTCTCCTCATATATGTATATATTACCCCTCCTTTTTGCTTCTTTTTCTTTTCTCTCTTACCTTTTTTCCTTTTCTCAATATCATTTTTGCACTTTTTCTATACCCTAATTCTCTTTTCTCTGGGGTTATTGGAGTCATGGATACATTCATGTTTTGTTCTCTTTTGTCGTGTCTTGTCAAGTTGTATTTTGTGCCTTTTGGTCAATGTGGTAGAGAGTGGGTCACATAACTAGACACCCTGAGAGGAGCAAAAATGGGGAGACAAAGAAACAGCCCTCATACAAAAGAAAAGGAGGAATCACTAGAAAAGGAAGTAAACGAAATGAAGGGAAGCAATTTGTCAGAGAAAGAATTCAGAGCAATGGTCATAAGGATGCTGAAAAGGATGGAAGACAAATTCAACAACATGTGTAAGAATCAAGAGGAAATTAAGAAGAACCAAGAAGAAATTAAGAATGACAGAGCTGCAATAAAGAACACAATAGAAAGCATCAACAGTAGACTAGAAGAAGCTGAGGACTGCATCAGCGAGCTAGAAGACAAGTTAGGAAAAAACACCCAAGCAGAGCAGCAACTGGAAAAAAATTTATAAAAACAGGAGGGAGCCTAAGGGAGCTATGGGACAACATGAAATGAAATAACATCTGCATAATAGGGGTGCCATAAGGAGTGGAAACTGAGCAAGAAGTAGAAAACCTGTTTGAAGAAATAATGACAGGAAGCTTCCCTGATATTGGAAAGAAAAACTCACACAAGTTCAAGAAGCACATGGAGTCCCAAACAAGATGAACTCAAAAAGACCAACACCAAGACACATCATAATTAAATTGGCAAACACCAAAGACAAAGTAAGAATCTTAAAGGCTGCAGAGAGAGACAGAAAGTTACCTATAAGGGATCTCCCATTAGACTATCAACTGATTTCTCAACAGAAACACATCAGACCAGAAGGGAATGGAATGAAATATACAAAGTGATGCAAAGCAAGGGACTGAATCCAAGAATACTATACTCAGCAAGGCCATCATTCAAAAGCAAAGGTGAAATCAGGAGGTTCACAGACAAGAAAAGGGCTAAGGGAGCTTATTACCACCAAGACACCAATGCAAAAAATGCTAAAGGGACTGCTGTAAAAGGAAGAAATAGGAAGGGAAGAAGGAACACAGGCATAAAGAATAAAAATGGTGACAAACAAGTACCTATCAATAATAATCTTAAACATAAATGGATTAAATTCTCCAATCAAAAGACATAGGGTAGCTGAATCGATAAGAAAACATGACTCATATATCTCCTGTCTACAAGAGACCCACCTCGGAACAAAGGACTCACACAGACTGATAGTGAAGGGATGGAAAAAATTCAGGCAAATGGAAATGAACAAAGAGCTGGAGTAACAATACTTATATTGGACAAAATAGACCTCAAAGTGAACGCCATAACAAGAGATAAGGAGGGCCACTTCATAATACTAAAGGGAGCAATTCAACAAGAGGATATAACTCTTCTGAACTTATATGCACCCAATTCAGAAGCACCCAAATACATAAAAAGAACAAAACAAAACAACTTCTAGAAGATATCCAGTAAGAGATAGATAGCAATACAGTCATAATAGGGGACTTCAATACCCCACTGACATCACTGGATAAATCCTCCAAGCAAATAATTAGTAAAGAAACATCAATCTTAAATGATTCACTAGATCAGATGGAATTAATTGACATCTTCAGATCATTTCACCCCAAGCTATAGAATATGCATTCTTCTCAAGGGTACATCGGACATTTTCAAAGATAGACTACATATTGGGACACAGGCATAGTCTCTTCAAGTTCAAGAAGATTGAAATCATATCAAGCATCTTCTCAGATGACAATGGCATAAAATTAGAAATCAACTACAATAAAAACAATGAAAAAAATCAAATACCAGGAGGCTAAATAGCATGCTATTAAACAATGATTAGGTTACCCTGACCAAAGTGTGCTTCCTTTGGGGAAAGTCTATTTTTACTTGTCTATTAGCTAATTCCTCATGTTGGAAAATGAGGTCAAGTAAAACACTCAGCCACAGTCTAGAATTATAGCTGTAGACACTGGGAGCTGCTTAGAAACTATCCTGATTTAGAAGAGCAGTCTTTGAAATCCCCAGAATGAAATGACCCAGTTACTCTGATTTCTACTATATCTTCAAGGGCACCATCTTTTGAATTATCCCTGGCTGTCAGAATAATGTTCAAAATGAGCTTTATAAGGTGCCAAGACTGTTTTGCTCAGAAAAAATTTCTCCCTACAACCCATCCAACCAAACTTCATAATAATAACCAGAGCTTTGCTCACCATGGTGACTATGGAAGCTACTATTGAAGGTTAAATCTATTGATCTTGAACAGAGAATCCATCTCACAGCGTTTTCAAATGGGCTGTGAAGTCTTCCCTCAGGGATGAACTGTATTTTAGTTTCTAAAGACTCATCTCTCTTTTTTTAAAAAATATATTTTATTGATTTTTTGCAGAGAGGAAGGGAGAGGGATAGAGAGTTAGAAACATCGATGAGAGAGAAGCATCTATCAGCTGCCTCCTGCACACCCCCCACCGGGGATGTGCCTGCAACCAAGGTACAGGCCCTTGACCGGAATTGAACCTGGGACCCTTCAGTCTGCAGGCCGACGCTCCATCCAGTGAGCCAAACCAGCTAGGGCAAAGACTCATCTCTTGGTATGATGTGTTCTTTAGATTTGCTGGTGATTTTGTTCTCTCAATGTAGAGATGCAAACCAGAGGACAGAAGGAGGAAAAGGAGTCCAAGGAATATGGAGTTCTTGCTTTTCAAGTCACCTTTCCTATGCTCTGTTGCCCTTATATCCACGTCATTTGCTGAACTCCTCTACTCTTTTTAAAAAAATATGCTTTTATTGATTTCAGAGAGAGGAAGGGAGAGGGAGAAAGGGATAGAAATATCAATGAGAGAGCATCCTGCATGTCCCCCACTGAGGAAAAATCCCTGAAACCTGGGCATGTGCCCTGACTGGAATCTAATTGTGACCTCCTGGTTCATGGATCGATGCTCAACCACTGAGCAACACTGGCCAGGCCTCCTACTCTTTTTTTGCTGGTTTTTAAATCTTTACAAGAACATATTTTCTCCATTGCCTTTCAGAGAGAGGGAGGGCGGGGGAGCGGGCAGGAGAGAGAGAGAGAGAGAGAAACATTAATGTGGTTGCCTCCTGCATGTGCCCCCAGGGGAGTGAACCTGCAACCCAGGTATATACCTTTGACCAGTAATGGCACCCTTGACCCTTTGGTGCCTGGGCCAACATTCTAACCCACTGATGGTGAACCTTTTGAGCTCGGCGTGTCAGTATTTTGAAAAACCCTAACTTAACTCTGGTGCCATGTCACATATAGAAATGTTTTGATATTTGCAACCATAGTAAAACAAAGACTTATATTTTTGATATTTATTTTATATACTTAAATGCCATTTAACAAAGAAAAATCAACCAAAAAAATGAGTTCGAGTGTCACCTCTGACACGCGTGTCACAGGTTCGCCATCACTGCTCTAACCACTGACACACCAGCCAGGGTTGCACCTCCTACTGTTAGAATGAGAGACATCTCTTTTATTTCTCTCAGGCTGCTTTGGGAAGATGGTGGGCTCTTGGGACAGAGAGTGCTCTGTTGAATAGAGCTACCTTTAAGCCTGTAATCCCTATAAGGCTGATTAGTCTATCTTGGGCTTCACTAGTTAGTTTGAAATATGACAGATTAAGTATCCCACAGTGGTTCTCAACCTTCCTAATGCCATGACCCTGTAATACAGTTCCTCATGTTGTGGTGACCCCCAACCATAAAATTATTTTCTTTGCTACTTCATAACTGTATTTTGCTACTGTTATGAATCATAATGTAAATATCTGATATGCTATATGTGTTTTCCGATGGTCGCAACCCACAGGTTGAGAACCGCTGCAAAGTATCAAACTATACTATAGTGTATGTAATTAAAATACCATATCATTATATTATTATTAAATACTTTGATATTTTGCTATGACAATATAAACATCACAGGAAAAAATTTGATCTCAGAGTCAGGAGGCTGAGGACCAGTACTGGGCTTCATTATTAAATAATTTGTTAGCTATGCTGCTTAACCCCTCCTTGCCCCAATTTTCTTCTCTGCAGATGGAAATAAACTATAATGATACCTATCTCATAGATATCTTGGTAAAATAAAAAGAGGATGTTTAGCTGAAGAATACTACTCTTGAGGAAGAAAAAATAATACTAGAAGTTATTAAAAACCAAGTATAATTTTAGCAGATACTGACAAGAAAACAAAGAACCGCTGGCTAATTTATTACTTGCCTGTAAAAAACAGGTCCTTACTTCCACCTGCCAAGGACAGCAGAAAGGGAGGGGGAGAAGGGGAGAAGAAAAAAGAGTTATTTTACTTTTAAGCAAAGAAGCAAGAGGTTTCTGGCTCCAAGCCTAGCAGAAATGTTCAGCAAAGAAACGTTAAGATATAATATTTTATTGGCTTGTCTAGAAAAGGATTAATTCTATAGTCAAGACCAAATCTTTAATGTTACAAGTAATTTAACTTTTGATTATCTTTAAATTAAAATATATTTAACAGCTTTGCCAAATGTAATATTTCAAGACTTTAACTGAGAGACAGCTTTGTGGTACCCCAGGGGCCCTAAGGTAACACAAAGACTTACTCTCTCTCTCTCTCAAAAAGAAGTATTTTTGAACTAAATTAGACCAATACAATATACTTAAAATTACATAAGGAAGTAAGCTATACAGGCTGGGTTGGGTAACAAGATTAATGCTTCCATAATAATAGGCGGTTCTTGCTCGGGGGCATACAACACAGATTAGCGTGTCCTTTCCTTGAACAGAAAGGGCAATCAATTAGTTATTGGTCAAGAAAATAATTTAGGTAATAATTAGCTTTAAAATCTCAAAGTTATTAAGGTATAATAAATAAATATAACTAAAATAAAGAATTTAAATAGGAGAACCAAGATGGTGGCATAAGGTACAAACCTGTACGTGCTGCCCCCCACAACAACATTAAAACCACAACTATAAGACAAAACAACTATCATCTAGAACCACGGGAAAGCTGATCGAGTGGAAGCTCTACAACTAGAAGGAAAGAAAAAAGCACATTGAGACTGAGTGGGGGGGAGAGGCGCCAAGAACAGAGGTGGGGGGGGGGCGGGGACCCGAGCATGAGGCTTCTGCACCTTGGTGTGAAAGGGCGAGGACTACCCCCTCCACCTTGCCCCAGGGTAAGGGCTACGCCCTCCACCTTGCCCCAGGGTAAGGGCTATGCCCTCCATCTTACCTTGGCCATGTGCTCAGCAAGGCTTCTTCCCGGAAGCCAAGCTGCTGCTGGCCATGCCCAGGATTTCTCTGGACTGGCCAATGATAGTCAAGGGAAGTGCACGCCATCACTATGACCACATCCTGTGTAATGAGACACCGACTTGCGCCTGGCCAATCAGCAGGGCCCACAGTCCTTTCTCCTCCCCTTACCCCAACTCCCTATAAAACCTCTCTCCACACAGAGTTTTCCCTCTCTCTGCCACTTGCTGCTGTGCCAGTAAGGGGGGGGCAGAGGAGCCAAACCTAGGTTTGAAATAAATGACTCTTTGCTTTTGCATCAGACTCGCTGGCTCCCTGTGGGTTCTTGGGAATCTTGAAATGTGGGCACAACATTTTGGGGGCTCGTCCGGGATTCCCAAGACCATTGAGGGACCCCCGATCCGTAGAGTCTGACTGACCGCGGTAGGTGTGTGTCCTTGTGTGTTCTGTTCTGTGTGAGCTCGTTTCTGGAATCTGTAATTGCCTGAGGGGTCTAGGCGGACGCACTGTGAACGACCACAGGCAGGGGAGAGTTGGAAGACATTCCACTCCCCAGGAGGGATGGATATGCCCCTCACCCCAGGAGGGATGGATATGCCCCTCGCGGATTTGAGACGAGGCGGGTCGCTCCTGCCGGTTTGGCGTAAGGCCATCGTCTAGTTGCTTCCATGGAGTTGGAAGGCTGTATTTTCGGGCCCTGTTTAGTGTTCTGTGTTTGTACTGGATGGATGTCATGGGATGGACTCAGACTGTTCCTTTGGGTATTGTGATTGATCATTTCAAGGAGATTGGGGGAGGCTTTAGAGCTCCCTCAGGGGTTGGGAAGTTGTTAGTAATTGAATGGATTGTTTAAACTCTGAATGAATGTCTGGTGAAAGTGTGTGAATGTGGAGGGAGGGGGCCTGCCTTCTCCCCTCCTTTGTGTGGCTCACTGAAAGGGTGTAAGTGTGGATGTTTATTTGATGTTTGTATGTCTACTTGGGTATAATTATTTGTTCATGTAAGTGTGGAAGTATATTCTGTGCTAGGTTGGGATTTTGGAATTCTGGGGTAGATTTAAAAGGTATTTGTGGCTTTTCTAGTCTGATTGGGACATTTAAGGGTGGGGCTCACAGTTCCTCAGGGAAGAGATTCCATGGGCCCTTCCCCCTACCTGTGCTGAATTAAATAATACAGGCCAGTGTCATTTAGCTTGCTGCTTAAAGGAAAACAATGGGCCTTAAAATCTGTAAAGGTGGGCGGGAATAAGCTGGTCAAATGTACTGCAAGGGTTTGGTACCTGTTGCTGCTAGCAAAGGAGGGGCTGATACCCCACTTCTAGCGCACTCCCTTGAAAGAGGCCTGGTTGCTGCTCTGTCACAAAGGGCAAAAAAAGCAGAGTGCTGTAACTGATAAACAGGGTTACCTAGAAGCCATCAGGACTTTGAAGTTCTCCAAGAGAGGAGGAATCTGACTCGGAGACTGGCGAGGACTGGGTGGCTTTTCTTTAACAATCTCTTTCCTTGAGAGGGCTCCAGAGGGTGCATGAGGGCATTTGGCTGCGCCTCCACGCCATCTACGAGACCAGCCCAACCCCAACTCCTCATCAGCACAGACCAGGAGATTGGGTCCACATCAGAAGGCACCACCGGGAGACCCTAGAGCCACATTGGAAGGGTCCCTACACTGTTGTGCTGACGACCCCTACCGCTCTCAAGGTAGATGACATCGCGACCTGGGTCCATCACACTCACTTCCGGTCAGTGGATCCATCCATGACACGGAATGACTTCATCACCAAATGGAGCATCGATCGATCGAGATCAACGCAACCCGCTCTACGGCGTGCTTGACCTGCCTGATGCCGGTAACATGGCTCGCGATCACTCCTGTCACCAGGAGCCCCCACAATACTGTGTAATACACTTAGATAATGCCTGCATCTTCATGGACATGGCTCCAAAGAGACAAGGACAATTTATAGGATCACATGTTTAGTAGCAGAAGATTTGGCTGCCTGAAGCGGCCATGATACCAATATTATGTTTCATTGTATTGATATGTTATATTAACCTTTGATTCTTTTGCAGGTTTGAATGTATGTTGGTTATCCTGAAAGGGGACTGTGTGCGGTGACCCCCAAAAGTAAAGGGTGCCTAGCTGCCAAGAGGGCAGGTGCCCAACTGGGCAGGGAAGGGTGCCCATCAGGTTTTGGTCTCTTTTGAGAGACAGCTAACAGTTGGCAGCCTGTAATACTGCCTTGCAGGCCTGAGTCACCATGCCCATGTCGGGTAGTAAAGCTGGAAAAAGCCTGTTTAGAATAGAAGGTCTGAGGCATGGTTATGCATAGAAAGAAGGTTTTATGCCAACAGTTACTGTTTTGTTTTAAATCCATGAAAAGGAATTATCAAGGAAAGTCAGAAAATCTTAGAGTAGATCAGTATGTTTTTCTCCTTATGTAATTCCTCTGAAATCTGGCAATGCTAAATAAGTACGTTTCCTAATAGTGGTTTTATTAACGGAAAACTTTGACTGGAGTATCATGTTTTAAAGAGCCCTGTCTGAACTCTAAAGACTTGAAGCCACTAAGAATGCCACGAAGAAAGCCTGGTATCCTGCTTGGGAGCCCTGAAGACAGCTGGCACTGGAGCGTCAGGCTGATGCCCTACCATCACTGGCGGTTGGTAAGAGTAGAAGGGGAGCAGTAAAGATGCCTCTGCGTCCCTGCGGAACCCCCGCACACTCTGGGCCGCAACAAGTAGGAGGGCTACTGAGATGGGCCTTAAAGCCTGGAGCGTGGGCTCAGGTGGAGTTGCTACAGGTGAGGGATTCACCTAACTCAGCAGATACTGCAGGCAGGCCTGATGGCAGCTGGATGGCTTGGCTTCCTGGCCCTACTGGGCACATTAAGGTTCAACCATGAAATCCCAGCAAAGGTAGTCAGTTACCATTCTTGTTGTGTTTATGCAAACATCAGGACAGTAGATAAATTAATCTTGATTTGGCTTTTTGATAGTCATGGAGGAATTTTAAGAAGAAAAATCCTCTTTCAATAGAAGTTGTTAAATCTAAAATGGTTTCTTTCCCTTCCACCGGGCCATTTGTTAAGCTTATAGGGATAGTTCAGTTGATAGTTCTGTGTGCCCAGTATGGGGCTCTAGCAATGGTGGAATAGAAATGCAGTCCGTCTCATGATTGAGCCCGAAGTTCCAAGACAAGGGGGGAATGAAAGGGCGAGGACTATGCCCTCCACCTTGCCCCAGGGTAAGGGCTACACCCTCCACCTTGCCCCAGGGTAAGGGCTATGCCCTCCATCTTACCTTGGCCATGTGCTCAGCAAGGCTTCTTCCCGGAAGCCAAGCTGCTGCTGGCCATGCCCAGGATTTCTCTGGACTGGCCAATGATTGCTGGGGTCCAACCCCAGCAGGTCCAGGGGTCCCCAAAGGTGTAGACGGAGTCGGCGAAGAAGGAAGGACACAGAGACAGTGTTCAGTTGTTCAGCAGCCTAGCCAGGATCTCCAGCCAGGATCTCCAGCCAAGTTCTGGTCTGGATCTCCAGGGAAGTTCTGCTGTTTATTGTTTTGTTACATCCGTATTTATACCAGTTGATTTTAATCCTGTCAATTTCTATTACAAAGATTAGGGCGTTTCTTATCTCCATTCCAGGGAGTAAAGATTATGTAGCTTAAGCATGATTGTTTGTAGTGATTAACTACCCGCCTGGCACTTAGTTAAGGAGTTTTATCCCCTCCCTGACTTCAGGGAAAAATTCCTACCTGGGGAAACAACCTTTCTAGGAGAGGCATCCCCTCCCTGACTTCAGGGAAAAATTCCTACCTGGGGAAACAACCTTTCTCGGAGAGGTGACCTTGGTTAAAACACACAGCGCTAAGGGGAGCAAACATATTAAGAACAGTATGCTATATACGCCAGGTCCCTTGAAACATATGCTGTGCAGATGTTTCTATCCTGCAGCGACTGTGTCAAGCAGCAAGGATGGACCGGCTTCCGGCAAATGATAGTCAAGGGAAGTGCACGCCATCACTATGACCACATCCTGTGTAATGAGACACCGACTCGCGCCTGGCCAATCAGCAGGGCCCACAGTCCTTTCTCCTCCCCTTACCCCAACCCCCTATAAAACCTCTCTCCACACAGAGTTTTCCCTCTCTCTGCCACTTGCTGCTGTGCCAGTAAGGGGGGGGGGGCAGGGGAGTCAAACCTAGGTTTGAAATAAATGACTCTTTGCTTTTGCATCGGACTCGCTGGCTCCCTGTGGGTTCTTGGGAATCTTGAAATCTGGGCACAATAGGTGCACGGTTTTTTTCAATCAGAAGGGGACAAGCTCTGAACTCATTTACGGTGAGACACTGGGTTCCAGGCTCCTACGGGGAGAAACAGGACTGTCTTGCAGCAGGTCGGAAAGTGAAGGTGACTTTCTCACAGAGCTGCTCACAGGGATCATTGTTGCTGTAGGGGGCGCGGAACTCAGGGAGTCGCGGGGTCTCTGACGACACCATTGCTGTTTGCCCTGCCCTGGGAACTCTCTGAGACCCCGCCCCACTACATTCCCTCCCAAGCTGTGCTTGGCAGCACAAAGGAGGCACCTGAGCTTTTGCAGCCTAACATATTGCAGTGAATCAGAGAGCTCCAACACTTCCAAACTCCAAACAAAGAGGCCAAATCTGTTGATATTGCTGTAGCCCCTGCTGGGTGGACCCACACAGTGGTTGACTTGGAGATCCAGGAGCCAGGGTACTCTGGGTCAGATACTAGATTTCAACTCCTCACACCTATAAGGGACAAACTCAAGAAGCAGACTCAGTGAGCACCAAAGCCCCACTGAAGCAAGTCCTACCACATAAGGGTGTCTCCAGCATAGCAGTTCTTCTTATAGACACAGTGTCTCCTCACAGTCAGCCAAAAATATGAAGACAAAGAAACATGTCACAAATGACAGAAATGGAGGAAAGCAAACTAATGGAGGACATACAGTTCAGAACCACAGTTATAAGGTTACTCAAGAATCTGCTACGAACCTCCGAGGAACGTAGTGAGACCTTCAAGGATCTTAATGCGAATGCCAAAAAAATGGAAAAGGGCCAGTTAGAAATTAAACATACACTGACTGAAATAAAGAATAATATACAGAGATCCAACAGCAGACGAGAGGATCCCAAGAATCAAGACAAAGATCTGAAATACGAAGAAGCAAAAAACACCCATCTGGAAAAGGAAAACGAAAAGAGAATCCAAAAATATGAAGATAATGTAAGGAGCCTCTGGAACAACTTCAAATGTACCAACATCCGAATTATCGGGGTACCAGAAGAAAAGAGAGCAAGATACTGAAAGCCTATTTGAAGAAATAATGACAGAAAACTTCCCCTACCTGATGAAAGAAATAGACTTACAAGTCCAGGAAGCGCAGAGAACCCCAAACAAAAGGAATCCAAAGGGGACCACACCAAGACACATCATAATTAAAATGCCAAGGGCTAAAGACAAAGAAAGAATCTTAAAAGGAGCAAGAGAAAAACAGTTAGTTACCTACAAGGGAGTACCCATACGACTGTCAGCTGATTTCTCAACAGAAACTTTGCAGGCCAGAAGGGAGTGGCAAGAAATATTCAAAGTGATGAATACCAAGAACCTACAACCAAGATTACTTTATCCAGCAAAGCTATCATTCAGAATTGAAGGTCAGATAAAGAGCTTCACAGATAAGGAAAAGCTAAAGGAGTTCATCACCACCAAACCAGTATTATATGAAATGCTGAAGGATATTCTTTAAGGGATAAATACCACATGATCTCACTCATTTGTGGAATATAATGAACAACATAAACTGATGAACAAGGACTGATCCAGAGACGGGGAGGCATTGATTGGACTGTCGGGCCCTGGAGGGAAGGTAGGGGAGGATGGGGGTAAAGGGAAGAGATCAACCAAAGGACTTATATGCAAGCATATAGGCCTAACCAATGGACATGGACAATGGGAGGGGGGGTGGGGAGTGAGGGCATGAGTGGGGGCGGTGTAGGGGATAACGTGGGGATAAGGACACAGATGTAATATCTTAATCAATAAAAAATATTTTTAAAAAAAGAATTTAAATAAAGCTTTTAACAGCCAAGATGGTGATTTACAATCCCAGCCTCCCCCTTGGGAGGACAGCTAGCCTAATAAGGTCCCAACCACCATGAGGCTGCTATGTCACCAAAACTCAGATTTTCTAGGCTGTGAAAGAAGTTAGCACTGCAGCAGTAGCCTAAGATATTATCTCTAAGGAAGAATGTGGCAGTTTCTGCTAGACAAGTTTTAATTTACCTGCTCTTAGTTTTTGTTATAAAAGGTCTCTTGTACTTTGTCAAAGGTATATTTTCTTGAAAATAAAAGTACATTTAGGTTGTGTTCATAAATATTATTCTGGGAAATGTTATCTGGTTACTTTTTGGTAATCATTGAAGAATTGGGGTTTCTAAGAATGAGGAATTCTAATACATTTTAAAGAAAAAAGAAAGAAAAGGCCAGTACAAGTTACTGAAGATATAGCAAAAAGAAAGAATATTAGAGTAAAAATACTTAATAGAAGGTCTAAGGCATAGTTACTCATTTTTGAAGGACATAGAAAGAAGGTTTAAAGGCTAATTTAGAAATATAAAATTTATAAATGTTATATATATAATAAAAAGTAAAAGAGAAATATTAAAAGGAAATTGATTAAATAATGCAGGCCAGTAGGCTAGGACAGACAGAGTAGGGCAGTGGTCAGCAAACTCATTAGTCAACAGAGCCAAATATCAACAGTACAACGATTGAAATTTCTTTTGAGAGCCAAATTTTTTAAACTTAAACTATATAGGTAGGTACATTGTTATTAGCTTAATTAGGGTACTCCTAAGCTAGCCTTTGCTAAAAACGTCCTCGATCTGATTGAGGTACGTTCGCTGAGGTCGACCCCTTCCAACTCTCCCATCCACCCTCATCTTGTATACTTGTTTTGACTATCTTTTGTCACCCGCGCATGATTTGCGGACGCAACTAGCACTAACCACTGCACAATGAAACTGCTGACAGACTGGCTCACTCAGCTTGTGTATGAATCACACGTGCCTCCCCCGCGCTGCGTATCCCGCGGCCTGCCTGCGCCGCGTCTACCCTTGCCTGACGGATGGACATCCCCCACTTCTAACGCCACTTCTTCAAAATAGACTTGCCCAGGCCATAAACCGATTTCTGCGCATGGGCCACAAAGTTTCAATCGCACTGTACGTGCGCGCCCGCATGTGGTATTTTGTGGAAGAGCCACACTCAAGGGGTCAAAGAGCCGCTTGTGCCTCACGAGCTGCGGTTTGCCAACCACTGGAGTAGGGAAACTGAAATATTTGGATAACAGTTTACAACCATCTAGAGCAGTGGTTCTCAACCTTCCTAATGCTGTGACCCTTTAATACAGTTCCTCATGTTGTGGTGACCCCCAATTTCATTGTTACAAATTGAACATAATTAAAGCACAGTGATTAATCACAAAACAATATGTGATTATATATGTGTTTTCCGATAGCCTTAGGCGACCCCTGTGAAAGGGTCGTTCAACCCCCAAAGGGGTCGCGACCCACAGGTTGAGAATCGCTGATCTAGAGGGCTCTGTCTTCCCTAAATAAAGGACACTTAAAAGTCAATGATTTGTTGTTTGCCTCCCTAAACAGAGGGTAAATAGTTATGCCAAAGTACTGAGGAAGACTAATAAGAGAAATCCAATTAGTGTCATTTATTATCCACACCCAAGCCGCCTGTAGCCACCTGGAGAAGTAGAAGCAGCAGTGAGAAATGGGGGATGCCAGATAGTAACCTGACACCTGAGCTGCTGCCCAGTGAATTACAAGCAGCAGGTCCTGGGATCTGTGAAAGCGGTGGGGGATGAAGCTGCTAAAGTTTCCCATCTGCAACTGTGCTAAAAGGCTTAAGACTTTAGCAGCAGCTGCTGGTGCAGCAAGGAGTTAACAGGAGAGAAGCTACTCCTTTAGTCCGTTCTGAGAGGACATGTCACCCCTCCCAGAGACAATATGTGGTTTGAGGACAAGTCAAGCAGGGGGAACCCTACTACAGGGACAGCTGTAACTGTCTATTTGAATATAGATGAACTATATGGTCCGGTTCAGATACTAGGAAGAGTAGCCCTTCGGCCATTAGAAGGACAAATGAACTGTCTTTACAGGCCTATAGTCACCACGACGGCACAGGCAATAGGCCATCATCCATGTAGGGCAGGAAAACTCCACCGAGAGGTTTAGGTAAAGGATTAGGCTAGATGAGTATATACAGAAGTATCCTCATATTGCATGTGCAGGTAAAAGCAACAGAGGAACTGTTGCAAACCAAGACCTTCCCCTAGGCAGAGGGAAGGAACAGGCAGTATAGACCTAGCCATGGTCTATTACTAGGGAGGGTCCCTAAATAACCTTTCCATTACCTTAGGGAGCCAGGTACCACTATAAGTTATAGTTGCACCTCTTGAGCCAAACCTGACATTGTACCCTACAAGAGACAGGGGTACAGTCCAGGAGGGATAGAACCCACAGGTTTTGCCATTATGGCCAGAGTACTGGCCATAGCATGTTACAGTTTATATTAAACTCTGAGTTCAGAAAGATGGCAAGTAGGCCAGAGCGCCCTTAGAAGGCCATCCCAGTGTAAGGGGTAAAGTGTGGGAACCATGCCAGTTCCCCAGATAGTCAAGGCCAGTAGGGGCACAGAAGCCTTGTTATCAATACAGAAGAATGGCCAAAAGCCACTTTGGGCATGTACTTAAACGGAATGTTCAAGGACTCTGAGCCTGGGAATCCTAGGCCAAGATACCATGAGTGGGTACAAGGACACACAGCACACTGTACCTTTCAGTAGCCAATGTGATTGATATCACTATTGGCATGAAGACTTCTTTATCTAAATAGTATAAAAGTAGGTTACTAACCAGCTAATAGGCTGGAGTCAGCTGAAAATAGAGTGAGAAGTCTACTAGAGAGAGCAGCTGGGCAGGAAAATCAGAAGATCTTAAAGCAAGTCAGTGTATTTTTCTCCCTATATGATCCCCCCAAAATTTGGCCATTCTTAATGAATAAATCATGGCAATGCATTTCTTTGCATAAATTCAGTAAGACTGGTTCCCGATGGTGGTTTTATTGACCAAAAACTTTGACTTGAGCCCTGTCTGGACTTTGAACACTTGAAGTCAATAAGAGTATCATGGAGAAAGCCTGGTACAGTGAGGCCTTGACTTACGAGTGTCCCGAATAACGAGTTTTTTGAGATACCAGCTGTCTCTCTGCCGATTTTTTGCATTGAGTCAATAGAGTAATTTGAGTTAATGAGCTCCTTAACGAGCTCGGTCTCGGAACGAATTAAACTCGTAAGTCAAGGCCCCACTGTATATAGCTTGGTAGCTCTGAAAATAGATAGTGCTGGAGTATCAGGCCCATACCCTGCCATTGCTGGTGGTTGGTCAGAGTAGAAGGGGAGCAACAAGAGTGCCTCTACATCCCTGTGGGACCCGCATGCACTCTAGGCCATGAGGAGTAGGAGGGCTGCTGAGATGGGCCTTGAAGCCTAGGGCATGGGCCTGGGTTGAGCCATTGCAGGCGAGGAATTCACCTAACCCACCTAATGGCAGCTGGATAGCTTGGCTTCCCTCCCCTAGGGGGAACATTGAGACTCAATCATGAAATTCCAGCAAAAGTGGTCAGTTACCATTCTTGTGTTTATGCAAACAATCAGGCCAAATTAAAAGCAATAGATAAATTAGTCTTAATTTGGCTCTTTAATAAACATAAGGGTGATTTTAAGGAGAAAAATTCTATTTCAATAGAAGTTATTAAAACTGAAATGTTTTCTTTCTCATCCACCAGACCATTCATTGCAACTCTTGCTGTTCTGATCGCTCAATAATACTAAACTTTATAATACAGTTTGTCTCTGCCAGGTCATAAGCCCACCCTCTTCTGTGCTCAGGCCTCATCGTCCCTCTGACAGACAGCAAGGATTTCTTGGCTCTGAAAGAAAACTCCATCCCTCTTTAGCATGGAAGTAGCCAGAGGATCCCCACTGACATCCATTTTCCCTAAAATAATTCAGAGCCAGGATCCTTGAGGGGATATATTAGGCAGTTAGACAGACATGAGCAGAGCAAGGATGATGGGCTAACTGTCACTACCAGATGTAATTACGTCTTTCCACCTCTACGTATGTGAGACAAGGGGCATACCCAAAGGGGCTCTCATCCAAAATCTCAGCCCCTGGAAAAGACGAATAGCCTACTTGTCCAAAAGACTTGACCCTGTTGCATCTGTGTAGTCCGCCTGCCTCCGGGCAGTAGCAGCCGCTGCTATACTTGTCAAGGAAGCAGACAAAATAACCCTATGGCAGGAACTAATCCTAACCACTCCACATACAGTTAAGATTCTACCCTGGAGCACGTGGGAGCACTAGATGTCAAACGCTCGAGTCACCGAGTTTCAGGCTCTTCTACTCGACCAGCCCCACATCAGGTTCCACAAGACTCTTGCCATCAACCCTGCCAGCCTCTTCCCAGACGATGACCCTGAAGAACCTCTACAGGACTGTTCAGAGGTAATCGACTTAGTATAGACAGCCTGTCCAGACCTCACTGACACCCCACTGGCATCACCGGCTGAGGTACTGTTCACTGACGGGAATAGTTTTATCCAGGAAGGAATCAGGTATGCGGGGGCGGCAGTGGTTTCTTTAGACTGAACCATCTGTTCTCAGGCACTCACTCGCGGGATGTTGGCCCAGAAGGCCGAGTTAATTGCCCTTATTCAGGCTCTCTGGTGGGCAAGAGATAAATCAGTAACAATTTATACTGATGGCAGGTACGCATTTGCAATGGCTCACATACACAGTGCTATTTACAAGGAAGGGGGACTCACTAAAAACAAGAGGGAACTGGGCCACAGACAAAGAAGCCCGAAAGGCTGCCCTAAAACCAGTGGGGCCTCTACAAATTCTAGTATCTCTTCCAGACCCTGACCTACCCACCTCACCAGCCTACATGGAGAAGGAGGAGAAACTAGCCACACAGAGGCAGGCCTCCAGAAGCCCAAAAGGATGGTGGACTTTACCTGACAGCCGATTTTTGGTTCCTGAGGCTCTAGAGTGGACAATAGTTAGCCAGTTACATCAGGCTACTCACTTAGGCCACACTAAGCTTACAGAGCTTCTAAAAGATAAGTACTATATGCCCAATCTGGAAAAGCTGAAATCCATAACCAATCTTTACTCAACTTCTTACAGGCTTTACAGTCCACCCGAAAGCAGTCCAGAAACATGTCCAAGACTCTCTGCCTATACCAACTTCTGATCCAGTCCATCCCTTCCAACCTGGTGACTCTTTTTGGGTAAAGAAATTTACCACCCAAGGACTGACTCCTACCTGGAAAGGACCTTATACCATTATCCTAGCCACCCCCACAGCAGTAAGGGTCAACAGAATCCCGGCTTGGCTCCACCATTCCTGACTCAAGGTGGCTAAAGCAGAATAGAAAATCTAAGACTCTTCATCAGACCCACTAAAGCTGAGACTCTTGCATGTACTCCTGGTCCTCATTCTGGGCCCCTATCTTAAAAACTGGTTTACTAACTTTATTCAACAAAGAATTAATTCTATCAAGCTCATAGTCCTCATGGGTCGATATAACACCCTCCCCAACAATGACTCACAAGAGTCAATGATTTGACTTATGTACATAAAACCAGTGGGGAATGAAGCATAGGCCATCTTGTTCATGTTTCCTCTATTTTTTTTTTTTATTGCTTAAAGTATTACAAAGGGTATTACATATGTGTCCATTTTATCCCCCCGCCCTAGACAGTCCCCTAGCCTCCCCTATCCCCCAATGTCTTATGTCCACTGGTTATGCTTATATGCATGCATACAAGTCCTTTAGTTGATCTCTTACCCCCCTACCTCCTGTCCCACAACCCTCCCCGGCCTTCCTGCTGCAGTTTGACAATCTGTTTGAGGGAGCTCTGCCTCTGTATCTATTATTGTTCAAAAGTTTATAATGGTCTCTATTATCCATGAATGAGTGAGATCATGTGGTATTTTTCCTTCATTGACTGGCTTATTTCACTTAGCATAATGCTCTCCAGTTCCATCCATGACGTTGCAAATGGTAAGAGTTCCTTCTTTTTTAGAGCAGCATAGTATTCCATCGTGTAGATGTACCACAGTTTTCTAATCCATTCATCTACTGATGGGCACTTAGGCTGTTTCCAGATCTTAGCTATGGTGAATTGTGCTGCTATGAAAATAGGGGTGCATATATCCTTTCTGATTGGTGTTTCTGGTTTCTTGGGATATATTCCTAGAAGTGGGATCACAGGGTCAAATGGGAGTTCCATTTTCAGTTTTTTAAGGAAACTCCATACTGTCTTCCATAGTGGCTGCACCAGTCTGCATTCCCACCAGCAGTGCACAAGTGTTCCTTTTTCTCCACATCCTCTCCAGCACTTGTCGTTTGTTGATTTGTTGATGATAGCCAGTCTGACAGGTGTGAGATGGTACCTCATTGTTGTTTTGATTTGCATCTCTCGGATGATTAGTGACTTTGAGCATGTTTTCATATGTCTCTTGGCTTTCTGAATGTCCTCTTTTGAAAGGTGTCTATTTAGGTCCTTTGCCCATTTTTTGATTGGATTGTTTATCTTCCTTTTGTTGAGTTGTATGAGTTCCCTATAAATTTTGGAGATTAGGCCCTTATCAGATATGACATTGGCAAATATGTTTTCCCACGCAGTGGGTTTTCTCATTGTTTTGTTGATGGTTTCTTTTGCTGTGCAGAAGCTTTTTATTTTGATGTAGTCCCATTTGTTCATTTTCTCTTTCGTTTCAAGTGCCCTAGGAGCTGTATCAGTGAAGAAATTGCTTCGGCATATGTCTGAGATTTTGTTGCCTTTGGATTCTTCTAGAATTTTTATGGTTTCCTGTCGTACATTTAAGTCCTTTATCCATTTTGAGTTTATTTTTGTGTATGGTGTAAGTTGGTGGTCTAGTTTCATTTTATTGCATATATCTGTCCAATTTTCCCAACACCATTTATTGAAGAGACTATCTTGGCTCCATTGTATGTTCTTGCCTCCTTTGTCAAATATTAATTGAGCATATTGGTTCGGGCCGATTTCTGGGCTCTCTATTCTATTCCATTGATCTATATGCCTATTCTTGTGCCAGTACCAGGCAGTTTTGAGAACAGTGGCTTTGTAATACATCTTGATATCTGGTATTGAGATCCCACCTACTTTGTTCTTTTTCAGGATTGCTGCAGCTATTCGGGGTCTTTTTTTATTCCAGATGAATTTTTGGAGAGTTCGTTCTAGATCTCTGAAGTATGCCGTTGGTATTTTAATGGGAAGTGCGTTGAATTTATAGATTGCTTTGGATAGTATGGACATTTTAATGATGTTGATTCTACCAATCCATGAACACGGTATGTTCTTCCATCTGTTTATGTCTTCCTCTATATCTTTTTTCAACGTCCTGTAGTTTTCTGAGAAGAGGTCTTTTACCTCTTTAGTTAAGTTTATTCCTAGGTAGCTTAATTTTTTTGGTGCGATGGTAAACGGGATTGTTTTTATAATCTCTCTTTCTGAAAGTTCACTATTGATGTATAGAAATGCCTCGGATTTCTTGGGGTTAATTTTGTATCCTGCTACATTGCCAAATTCATGTATTAAGTCCAGTAGCTTTTTGATGGAGTCTCTAGGGTTTTGTATGTATAATATCATGTCGTCTGCAAATAAGGACAGTTTTACTTCCTCTTTTCCAATTTGGATGCCTTTTTTTTCTTCTTCTTGCCGAATTGCAATGGCTAACACTTCCAGTACTATGTTGAACAGGAGTGGTGAGAGGGGGCATCCCTGTCTTGTTCCTGTTCTTAGGGGAAATGATGTTAGTTTTTGTCCATTGAGTATGATGTTGGCTGTGGGTTTGTCATATATGGCTTTTATTATGTTGAGGTATGATCCTTCTACTCCCACTTTGCTGAGAGCTTTTATCAAAAATGGGTGTTGAATTTTGTCAAATGCTTTTTCTGCATCAATTGATATGACCATGTGGTTTTTTTCTTTCAATTTGTTTATGTGCTGTATCACGTTCATTGATTTGCGGATATTGTACCATCCTTGCATCCCTGGGATAAATCCTACTTGGTCATGGGGTATGATCTTTCTGATGTACTGCTGGATCCGATTTGCTAAGATTTTGTTGAGGATTTTGGCATCTATGTTCATGAGGGATATTGGCCTGTAATTCTCTTTCATTGTGTTGTCTTTACCTGGTTTTGGTATTAGGGTGATGCTGGCTTCATAGAATGAGCTTGGAAGTGTTCCTTCCTCTTGAATTTTTTGTAGTAGTCTGAGGAGGATAGGTTTTAGTTCTTCCTTGAATGTTTGGTAAAACTCCCCTGTGAAGCTGTCTGGTCCTGGGCTTTTGTTTGCTGGAAGCTTTTTGATGACTGCTTCAATTTCTTCCATAGTTATTGGCCTGTTGAGATTTTTAGATTCTTCCTGATTGAGTTTTGGAATGTTGTATTTTTCTAGGAATTTGTCCATTTCCTCCAGGTTGTCTAGTTTGTTGGAGTAGAGCTGTCCGTAGTATTTTTTAACAATCATTTGTATTTCTGTGGGGTCTGTTGTTATTTCGCCTCTATCATTTCTGATTTTGTTGATTTGGGTCCTCTCTCTTTGCTTCTTGGTGAGTCTGGCTAGAGGTTTGTCAATCTTGTTTATCCTTTCAAAGAACCAGCTCTTGGTTTCATTGATTTTCTGTATTGTTTTTTTGGTCTCTATGTCATTTATTTCTGCTCTAATCTTTATTATCTCCTTCCTTCTCCTCACTCTGGGGTTTTCTTGTTGCTCTCTTTCTAATTCTTTGAGTTGTAGAGTTAGATGATTTACTACCATTTTTTCTTGTTTTTTGAGATAGGCCTGTAGAGCTATAAACTTCCCTCTCAGGACTGCTTTCATTGTGTCCCATAGGTTTTGGATTGTTGTGTTTTCATTGTCATTAGTTTCCAGGATGTTTCAAATTTCTTCTTTGATTTCATTGGTAACCCAATCAATATTTAATAGCATGCTATTCAGCTTCCAGGTGTTTGAGTATTTTGGGTTGTTTTTATTGTAGTTTATTTCTAATATTATGCCATCGTGGTCTGCGAAGACGCTTTTTATGATTTCAATTTTCTTGAATTTGGGGATACTTTGCTTGTGACCCAATATATGGTCTATTTTTGAATATGTCCTATGAGCATTTGAGTAGAATGTATATTCCCTGGCTTTCGGGTGAAGTGTTCTGAAGATGTCTATTAAGTCCATCTGATCTAGTGAGTCATTTAGGATTGCTGTATCTTTGCTGATTATTTGTCTAGAAGACTTATCCAGTGCTGTCAGTGGTGTATTAAAGTCCCCTACAATGATTGTATTGTTGTCGATCTCTCCTTTGATATCTTCCAGGAGTTTTTTTATGAATTTGGGTGCTCCTGCATTGGGTGCATATATGTTTACCAGGGTTATATCTTCTTGTTGTATTGATCCCTTTAGTATTATGAAGTGGCCTTCCTTATCTCTTGTTATGGCCTTCACTTTGAGGTCTATTTTGTCCGATATAAGTATTGCTACCCCAGCTTTCTTTTCCTTTCCATTTGCCTGAAAGATATTTTTCCATCCCTTCACTTTCAGTCTGTGTGAGTCCCTTCTAATGAGGTGGGTTTCTTGTAGACAGCAGATGTATGGGTCATGTTTTTTTATCCATTGAGCCACTCGATGTCTTTTGTTTGGAGCATTTAGTCCGTTTACGTTTAAAGTTATTATTGAAAGGTACTTGTTTGTAGGCATTTCTGTTTTTGTGTGGCTGTTTTCTTTCTGAGCTTTTTATTTCTTATTTTTATACCAGTCCCTTTAGCATTCCTTGCATTGCTGGCTTGGTGGTGATAAACTCCCTTAGCCTTTTTTTGTCTGTGAAGCTTCTTATTTCCCCTTCAAGTTTGAATGATAGCCTTGCTGGATAGAGTATTCTTGGATTTAGTCCTTTGCTTTGCATCACTTTGTAAATTTCCGTCCATTCTTTTCTGGCCTGATGTGTTTCTGTTGAGAAATCATTTGACAATCTAATGGGAGATCCCTTGTATGTAACTTTCCGTCTCTCTCTTGCAGCCTGTAAGATTCTCTCTTTGTCCTGAACATTTGCCATGGTAATTATGATGTGTCTTGGTGTGGGTCTTTTTGGGTTCACCTTGTTTGGGACTCTCTGGGCTTGTGTGACTTTTTTCTTCCCCACCTCAGGGAAGTTTTCTGATATTATTTCTTCTAATAGGTTTTCTAATCCTTGTTCATCCTTCTGTTGTTCTGGTACCCCTATTATTCGTATGTTGTTTCGTTTCATGTTGTCCCAAAGCTCCCTTAGGCTCTCCTCCTGTCTTTTCATTTTTTTCTCCAATTGCAGTACGTTTTGGGTGTGTTTTGCTTCCTTGTCTTCTAAATCACTAATTCGGTCCTCCGCTTCTCCTAGTCTACTGTTGATACTTTCAATGGAGTTTTTCATTGCAGCTATATCACTCTTCATTTCTTCTTGGGTCTTACTTAAGTTGTTGATTTTTTCATCTGTTTCTTCTAGCTTCTTCCATATGTTATCGATTTTTTCATCTGTTTCTTCTTGCTTCTTGGAGAGGTTGTCGATTTTTTCCTCCATCCGGTTTATGCACTCTAGGACCCTTATTCTGAATTCTTTTTCTGTCATGTTGCATGCCTCTGTATTACTTAGCTGCTTTTCTGGAGAGTCCTCCTTCTCTTTCCTTTGGGGGTTTCTTTGTCTACCCATGTTTGATCTCGCTGACATATCTAGACGTTGAGTCGTTCAGTGGCTGCTCCCTTGGTGGCAGTGACTCCTTGGTCTGTGGTTGCTCTTCGGGCGGTTGCGGTAGCAGCTGCTCTTCAGTTGGCAGCAGCTCCTCTGGTGGGTGCTGTTCACAGCTGTGGTGGCTCTTCTGGCTGGTGGGGCAAGGTTTCATGTACAGCTGCTGTTCCTCAGCTGAGGGTGTGGTGCTCAGGAGGTTGCTGTTGCTTGGATCTGCTGCGTTGATTTAAAGGCACAAAATACAACACAACAAGGCACCACGTACCAGGCACTATACACAAATATATTCACGTTATGAATAACCCCAAATAAAGGTGACCACCTGAATTAAGAGAATTAGGGGATAAGGAAGAAGGAAGAGAAAAAGAGAAAAGAGAAAAAAGAAAAGAAAATTAGGGACCAAAAAAAGGAGTGCAAAAATGAAATTGGGAAAAAGGAGGGGGGAAAATAAAAGCGAGAAAAGAAAAGAAAAGAAAAAAAAAAGAGCGAAAAGAGAGAATGAAGTGGAAGACGGGAAGAGACTTTTTTATATGAGGAGAATACTCCTATAGAACAGCCATTAATCCCAACAAATTCCAGCAACAGCTCCCTGGAGATGAATGCAAACTAGAAACAACCAATAATATAACGATGAAAATAGAATGGAGAACACTAATCCCAAAATAAAATAAAGAGAAAATAAAATGGCACTTTAAAAAAAAATGGTAAAATGGTAGCAGTAATAATACTGGTTAAAAATAAGAAGGTAGTAATTAAAAGGGTAAAATCAGGTGATGGAAAAAAGAAGAAAAAAAAAAGAAAAAAAAAGAAGAAGAAAAGAAAAAAAATAAAAAAAAATAAAAAAAAATTGGTTTCTTAGTTAAAAGGTGAAAAAAGAAAAAAAAAATATTGCAGTAGTGAAGGTCCTTCGGTTCTTCTATTCTTCAGTGTGGCTCTCCTTAGACCTGCCAGGTATTCAGGAGAGTGTTGAGTTTCCCTGCGATACACTGTTCCTCTGTGTTGTAAACCACAGTCCTTATTTTAAAGCAAGCCGCATTTGTTTCCCAGACTGCCTTATTTTGTGTTTAGCAAAGAGTCAGTTTGTGGGTCAGCCTCTGGGTGGCAGTGTTCTGGGGTTGGCCTCTGAGGCTATAGGGCCTCTTTGTCCAGTGGAAGTTCACTGCCCAGAGCTGGCTGCGTAAGAGTTACGAGTGCTGTGTTGTTGCTGGGATTGAAAATCCCTCTATAGGCCAGACCCTGTTAACTCCCAGGGACTGATCAGGTTATTTTAATCCTTGATCTCCTACAGGGTGGAATCTGGGTGTGGCTGTGCTCCTTGCCTGGGGGCTGGGGGGAGGAGTCTCACTCTCCGGAAAGAATGGCTGCCTCAGCCCTGGGCTCAGGGGTGTCTCAGCATTCAATTCGCTGCCACCTCTCCCTGCCCCCCTTCTCTCCTCAGTCTCTCCCCAGATTCCACTCCTCCGCACACTCTCCCTCTCTTCAGCACAGGTGAGTGTCTGTATTCGAAATGTCCCATGAACAGGATTCAGTGAAAACAAACAAACAAATGCCGGCCGCGGAAACGGGGAAGGCTTGGTTTCTGTAAGCTTCTTCTCTTACCAGGACTGCATGGTCTGGTCAGCTCTTCAGGCTGCCCCCTTTAGGCTCAGTCCTCTGTGATCACAGACCCAGCTCTCAATTCCCCCGGCAGCGCCAGGAATCCCGCGGTTCTCCTTTCCCCCGTCAGGGGCTGTGCCTGTCCCAAGGACGCGGCTGTCTGCCATGCGGTCTCCCTCCGACTCTCTGGGCTCAGAGGTCTGGCAAACTTTCCTGCCCAAATCCCTGTTTTGTTTTGTTTTACCTTTCCAGGGGAGTTCTGCTCTTCCCGGCTGCAAACCGTCTCGCCAGCTGAGGAATTTCGCCAATTCGGGGTGGATGTTACTAGTTTCAGCTGCTCACTCCATTTGCTCAGGGACACGACCTGGGACGCGTCTGCCTATACCGCCGCCCATGTTTCCTCTATTTTGATAAAACTGCTGTTTGAATTTTAACCCTGCTATTCTTGGCTTCTGTAAAACACACTTGCTTACTTGAATAATAGGGAAAATAAGCTCAACTATCTGATCTTGCAAGCAGCTCCGCTGCTGTCCCTGGCTACTCCCATGCTCCAGTTATCTGAAATGTACTATACTCAAGTTACAAGCAAAGCCTGCGAAAATTCCGGAAGTATAATCCCATATTTGTAAGACAAAGAACTGGGAGAATATAAAAAGGGAAAGCTTCCTCCATGTTCTTGCTTAGACTCTGCAAATAATATTCCTCTGAGCCCGGTGGCGTAATAAAAGACTCCAAAATTTGGCTTAATAAGGTGTCCCTTGTTCTTCTCGCTGATTTACAATATAACAATGCCAGGGAAAGAATGGTGAAGATATAGGCAGAAGACAAGATGAATGTAATGGGAGAAACATAAATTGGAGGCCAGTAGAGCATGATGAAATTCTGGGCTCCTGTTAGAGAATTATCCTCCTTGCTAGCTCAAACCTAAGGCTGACTGAATCTCAAGCCTGTGTGATTCTATCATAATAAAATACTGTAGTCAGATTTCATGAGTGATGAATAAGATTGTCCAGGCAAGCTACTTGACTTCTGTGCCTCAGTTTCCTCAGCTATAAAATGGAAATGATAATAATAGTGACCCCCTTAGGGTTAGTTAAGTAAAGGTAAAGTAAGTTCATGTAAATTGCTTAGAATAAATAGTATCAGAGAATAAGAAGTGCTCAATAAATAATATGTAATTACTTGTAATTATGACTGCAACCAGTACAACTATACCACTATTTCTCTTACAACAATGCTTTGAAAGTCCATCTGAAGAAAATGAGCTTATTCATTTATTTCTTAATTATCAAATAACTAGAGGCCTGGTGCACAAAAATTTGTGCACTTGGGGGGGGGGGTCCCTCAGCCCAGCCTGTGCCCTCTCACAGTCTGGGACCCCTCGGGGGATAACCACCTGCTGGCTTATCCACGGGAGGCCCAGATGGTGGTGGGGTGGGCGGCAGCTCACGCTGTCCCACCTTGCTGCCCCACCCCACTGCCCTGGGTCACAGATGGCAGGCCCGGATGGCGGCAGGGCGGGCAGCAGCTCACACTGTCCCACCCCACCACCCCGGGTCACACACGGGATGCCCGGATGGCGGCTTGCACTGTCTCACCCCACCTGTAGTATGCAAATTAAATGGCCATCTTTGTTGTGTTAATTTGCATACTCGTCTGATTGGCTGATGGGCGTAGCAGAAGGTACAGTCAATTAGCATCTTTGTCTTTTATTAGTGTAGATTACTAAATGCCTGTCATTTGCCAAACATTGTTGTTGACACTTGGATGAAATGGTGAACTATACTTGAATAATGTTTGTTCTAGAGGGCAGAAAGGCAATATAAATGCATACATTGAATAATCAAATAAATAATTATAAATTGTGATCATTACTATGATAGAAACAAACATGTGAAAATTAAAAAATGATGGAGGAAAACGTACTGTATGTTCTTCTATTGGTCAGAAAAAGGCCTCTTTCTGGAAATAAAATTTAAATGTGACCTGAAGGTTGAGAAGGAATCAGCAATTTGAAAAAGCATAGTAAATGTAGGTGTAGAAACATGGGGATATATTTGGAGACTGAAAAATCATGACTGGATTCTCAGGTCATCAGAATTAGCTCTGAAATAGGCAGTGGACTGTTTGTGTTTACATTTCACTTATTAATGAAACAGAGATCAGTAATAAAGAGATTTGCACCTGGCAATAAAACCTTGTACTTTAATGTTTTGTCAAATAGCATTTAAAGATTACAATTTAATTTTATTGTGTTTATTCTTTGTCAGGTAGTGTACCTGTGTATAATGCCAAGATTGTCAGTTCTACTTTCAAAATTTACTCCATATTCATCCACTTTTCTTCATCACTAGTGGCAATCTCCCCAGGCCAAGCCACCAGTCTGTCACCCAAACAAGTGTAGTATCATCTCTAGGTTCACCCTGTGTCCCTACAGTCCGTTTTCTATAGAACCACCAGAGGTAGCTTTGCAAATGTAAGTTAGATGATGTCTTTCCTCTGTTTTAAACATTTCTGTCCTCCCTTTTTCACTACAAATAAAATTCAAGCTGCTTTCCATTGCCTGAAAGACTATGCAGTCCAACCCCTGCTCAACTCCTGACTGAACTCCAGGTTACTTTCTCATGCCAGCCTACTGTACATCACTTTCCTATGTCTAGACATTCAACAAAACAAGAAATAAAGTTTGATTTGTAACATTTACCAATTTTTATGTTGTAAATACTCTCACTTTGACCATTTCCAAGCTACTAATGAGATGTCAGTAAATATGGAGTTGGGCAGACATGTGTAGTCATACTCCATTGCAGTATTTCTGCTAGACAGGGACAAAAACCCCAAGAGCAGAGATAACAGTAAAATTTATACTATAAATAGAAAGTAATACATTTAGAGTATTTATTGCCTTTGTTTTAAATGAAATTTAATTGGCCCGGCTGGTGTGGCTCAGTGATTGAGCGTCGACCCAGGAACCAGGGTGTCACGGTTTGATTACAGGTCAGGGCACATGCCTGGGTTTCGGGCTCCAACCCCAGTGGGGGGCACGCAGAAGGCAACTGATTGATGATATTTCTTCTGTTATCAGTCTTTCTATCTCTCTATCCTCTCTCTTACTCTCTCTAAAATCAATAAAAACATTTTAAAAAATGAAGTTTAATTGTAAGTTTATATAATTTATTTTTCGCTAGTGCTCATTTCTAAAAACTGACTTGCAAAACTCCTGAAAATTTAACAATTGGCTCTCAGGAGCTGGTACATACTGGCTCCAGCACATTCCTATATGTACCCCAAAAGTTCTTAACCACCCCTGCTGGTCTTACAGCTTGGACTTCCCTCTGGATATGCTAGTTTCCCTGGGCCCTATAAAGAAAATTTATTTCATATGTTACCTTTGTCATGTGGGAGTTAATTGGGTCTTAAGTCCCCATGCCTGGCCCCTGTGCTGTAATTTCTTGATGATAACCCTAATGGTAATTGATTTTCTCCTAAGAGTGAGGCAGAAATTCAGTATCTCATTTTCCTTCCAATTATGCATATGTGTTAAAAATTATGCAAAGAATCAGATATTTACTTTCTGTTGTATGTTTTAGACACCTTTGCTTATTACATTTGCCTTTTTAGTTTTCACTGATTTTATATTTGTGTATGTGTTAAAGAATGTATACCCTGCAGCTGATTGGAATGTTCTGTATATGCCGATTAGTTGCAGTTGATCTAAATTATAGTTCAAACCCAATGTATCCTTATTGATTTTTTTTTGTCTGGATGATCTACCCATTGTTGAAAATGGAGTAATGAATAAACTGTCTATTTCTCCCTTCATATCTGTTAGTATTTGTTTAATATACAGGGTATCCTCCCAAAATATATCTATACTTTGAATAATTATTAATTCCAATGGGTTAAATCTGAAAAGAAACATCAATTTAAATATCAGCTGTTAAAGTGTGTACATATTTTTTAGGGACACCCTGTATCTAGATGCTTTGATGTTGGGTGTATAAATTATAATTATATAATTTATAATGATATCTTCTTGATGAATTGATCCCTCTATGATTATATAAAGATCTTTGTCTCTTGTTACAGTTTTGTCTTAAAGCCTATTTTGTCGGATAGCTACTCATGCTCTCTTTTGGTTTCAACTAGCATGACATATCTTTTTTCATCCATCCACTTTGAGACTATGTGTGTCATTATAGCTGAATTGAGTCTCTTGTAGGCAGTATATAGTTGGGTTTGTTTTTTTAAAATCAATCAGGTAACTCTATACCATTTGATTAGAGAATTTAATCCATTTACATTAAAATTAATTATTGATAAGTAGGGATTGTTTTCTCGCTGCTCTGTAGTTCTCTTGTTCTTTTTTCTTCTCTTGCTGCCTTCCTTATAGAATTGATGATTTTTTATAGAAGTATGCTATTTTATATTTTGTGTATCTACTATTGATTTTTGCTTTGGGGTTACCACAGACCTAAGTAAAACCTCTTATAACTATTACAGCCTATTTTATGATAACTACTTAACTTTGATCACATACAAAAACTCTACCCTTTTAATCATGTCTCTTTTATTCTTAATGTCAAATTTTAACTCTTATATTGTGTATTCATTAGCAAATTATTATAGCTATAGTTATTTTTAATACACTTGTCCTTTAACTTTTATAGTAGAGTTAAGTGGTTAACACTTCATCATATTAAAGTATTTGAATATCCTGAATTTGACTATTACTTACTTTTACTACTGTGTTGTATATTTTCATATGTTTTCATGTTACTAATTAGTGTCCTTTAATTTCAGCTTGCAAAACTCCTTTAAGCATTTCTTGCAAGGCAAATTTAGTGGTGAATTCTCTCAGTGTTTATTTTTCAGGATAGCCTATATTTGTTAAATTTATCATTATTATTGACAGTATTACAGATGTCCCCCCTTTTTAATCTCTCCTTCATTTATGAAGGATAACATTGCCGGATGGAATATTCTTGGTTGGCATATGTTTTCTTTCAGCACTCTGAATATATTAGCATACTCTCTCTTGGCATGCAAAATTTCTGCTAAGAAATCTGCCAGGAGTTTTATGGAGGTTCCCTTGTAAGTTCTAATCTTCTTTTCTCTTGCTGTTTTTAAGGTTCCCTCTTTGCCGTTTATCTTTGACATCCTATCTAATAAAAGAGAAACATGGTAATTAGCGTACGTCCGCTAACCTTCCCATTGGCTAATCAGGGCGATATGCAAATTAATTGCCAGCAAAGATGGCGGCAGGCAGCCAGGCAGCTTGAAGCTAACATGAGGCTTGCTTGCTTCAGTGACGGAGGAAACCAACGTTCCCCGCCTGCCTTGCCAGCCTCTGAGCTTGCAGTTTGAAACATTGTAACAAATATAGAAGCTAAACAAAACCCCAGAAACCTGCTTTCAGCCAGCCTGGATCTCAGAGTTGGAGTTGATACAGTGTTTCGACTATAGAACCCAAACAAACCAGATACCTGCTTTCAGCAGCAGAGGCCTCAGAGCTGGAGCCAGAGCTAAAGCTGGCCCAGAATAAAAAAAAAGAAAAAAAAGGAGCAGTTGAGAGCTTCAATCACCTACCAGCCTGAAAACAGCCTTCAGCCCCTCACTCAGACTGGCCAGGAACCCCAGTGGGGACCCCCACCCTGATCCAGGACACCCTTCAGGGCAAACCATCTGGCCCCCACCCATGCACCAGGCCTCTATCCTATATAGTAAAAGGGTAATATGCCTCCCAGCACTGGGATCAGCAGAGCCGGGAGGCCTCCCAGCACCGGGATCAGCGGAGCTGAGAGGCCTCCCGGCACCGGGATCAGCATGACAGGGAGCAGTGCCCAAACCCCCTGATTGCCCTGAGGCTCTGTGTGTGACAGGGGGCAGGGCCACAACCTCCCTATCCGCCCTGCTCTGTTCGTGACAGGGGAAGGTGTCCCAACCCCCTGATCAGCCCTGCTCTGTGCCTGATAGGAGGGAGCTCCCCAACCCCCTGATCGCCCTGCGGCTCTGTGTGTGACAGGGTGCGGCGCCCCAACCCCCTGATCAGCCCTGCTCTGTGTGTGACAGGGTGTGGCGCCCTAAACACCCCCCCCCACCCCCACGGGCCCTGCTCTTTGTGTGATGGGGTAGAGCCATAACCTCCCCATTGGCCCTGCCCTGAGTGTGACAGTGCTGGTGCCCCAACCCCCTGATCTGCCCTGCTCTGTGCATGACAGGGGGCAGCGCCCCAACCCCCTGATTGGCCCTGCTCTGTGTGTGACAGGAGGTGGCGCCGCAACCTCCCCATCGACCCTGCCTTGAGTGTGACTGGGGGCGGTGCCCCAACCCCCCAATCAGCCCTACCCTGAGCATGACTGAGGGTGGCATCACAACCTTCCAATCCACCCTGCTCTGTGCATGACAGGGGGCGGCGCCCCAACTCCCCAATTGGCCCTGCTCTGAGCCCGACCAGGGGCTGCACCTAGGGATTGGGCCTGCCCTCTGCCACCCGGGAGCAGGCCTAAGCCAGCAGGTCGTTATCTCCCGAGGGGTCCCAGACTGTGAGAGGGCACAGGCCAGGCTGAGGGATTCCCCCCTCCCCCCCCAGTGCACAAATTTTTGTGCACTGAGCCTCTAGTTTTATTATAATGTATCTTGTAGAGGATCTATTTGAGTTATTTGGTGACTTATGAAGTTTATGAACTTTGATATTCAAGTGTCTTTCCAGATTTAGAAGATTCACAATGACTATTATTATTTTTAAAATAAGCTTTCTGGTCCCTTCTCCCTCTATCCTCCTTCTGAAAATTCAACAATTCTCAAATTGGGTCTTCAGATGGTGTCTCATATATCATGTAGACTTTTCCCATTCTTTTTCATTCCTTTTTCTTTATTATCCCCTGATGGGATAATTTTAAAGTTCCTGTCTTCTAACTTACAGGTTTTTCTTCTGCTTGTTCCATTTTTATAGCGATGCTCTCTGGTGCATTTTTCTTTTCATTTATTGCATTTTTCTACCACAGAACCTATTTGGTTCCTTTTTAATGAATTCTATGTTTCTATTAAACTTCCATTTTGTTCATGTATTGTGCATATCACACTGCTTATTTAGTAAAATTTTCTTTATGTGTTTTCTTGTAACTCATTGAGTTTCCTTTAAACAGTACTTCCTATTCTTTATCAATTAAATTGTAGATATCCATGTTTTTGGTATTGATTACTCAAAGACGATTGTGATCTTTTGGTAGTGATGTTTTCTTTTTTGTTTTAATATATTTTTTATTGATTAAGATATTACATATGTGTCCTTGTCCCCACGTTACCCTCTACCCCCACCCCCCGCTCATGCCCTCACCCCCCACCCCCCGTTGTCCGTGTCCATTGGTTAGGCCTATATGCCTGCATGTAAGTCCTTTGGTTGATCTTTCCCCCTTACCCCCACCCTCCCCTACCCTCCCTCCAAAGCCCGACAGTCCAATCAATGCCTCTCCGTCTCTGGATCAGTCCTTGTTCATCAGTTTATGTTGTTCATTATATTCCACAAATGAGTGAGATCCTGTGGTATTTATCCGCTCTCCAGTTCCATCCATGCTGTGGCAAATGGTAAGCGTTCCTTTTTCTTCTTCCTCTTCTTAAAGAATACCTTTCAGCATTTCATATAATGCTGGTTTGGTGGTGATGAACTCCTTTAGCTTTTTCTTATCCATGAAGCTCTTTATCTGACCTTCTATTCTGAATGATAGCTTTGCTGGATAAAGTAATCTTGGTTGCAGGTTCATGCTATTCATCACTTTGAATATTTCTTGCCACTCTCTTCTGGCCTGCATGGTTTCTGTTGAGAAATCAGCTGACAGTCGTATGGGTACTACCTTGTAGGTAACTGTGTTTCTTTCTCCTGCTGCCTTTAAGATTCTCTCTTTGTCTTTTGGTCTTGGCATTTTAATTATGATGTGTCTTGGTGTGGTCCTCTTTGGATTCCTTTTGTTTGGGGTTCTCTGTGCTTCCTGGACTTGTAAGTCCATTTCTTTCACCAGGTAGGGGAAGTTTTCTGTCATTATTTCTTCAAATAGGTTTTCGATATCTTGCCCTCTCTCTTCTTTTGGTACCCCTATAATTCTGATGTCGGTACGCTTGAAGTTGTCCCAGAGGCTCCTTACCCTATCTTCATATTTTTGGAATCTCTTTTCTTTTTTCTTTTTCGACTGGGTATTTTTTGTTTCTTTGTATTTCAAATCTTTGACTTGATTCTTGGGATCCTCTTGTCTGCTGTTGGATCTCTGTAAATTATTCTTTATTTCAGTCAGTGTATGCTTAATTTCTAGTTGGTCCTTTTTCATGTCCTCCAGGGTCTCACTATACTTATTGAGGGATTCATTAAATTTATGGGCGGTTTCCATAAAATTCTTGAAAAACCTTATAAACGTGGCCTTGAACTCTATATCCAGTCGTTTGCTTTCCTCCATTTCTGCCATTTGTGACCTGTTTCTTTGTCTCCGCATTTTGGCTGCTTCCCTGTGTTGATAGAGTGGCTTTGTGTGCTAGGTGTCCTGTAGGGCCCAGTGGCTCAGCCTCTCCAGTTACCTGAGGTAGCTATGCCTTGGTTGTTGTAGGATCACTGGGAGGAATTGACCTCCAGGCCAATTGGCAGTGAGAATCAGCTGTGTCTGCAGTGGGAGAACTTCTGTGCTGGAGACACTCTTCTGGGGCAAGACTTGCTTCAGTGGGGCTTTGGTGCTCACTGAGACTGCACCCTGAGTGTGTCCCTTATGGATCTGAGGAGTTGTGATCTGGATGGTCCCCCTCTGTCCACTGGGTACAGTGGCTCTTGGATCTAAGGAGGTGCTAATTTAGCCTCTGCCTCAGGTTATACAGCAGGAACTACGAAGAGAACTGCAGATTCCCCTTCCTTTTTTGGCCCTGATGAGGCTCAGCTGTGAAGCAATGCAAGCCGCTGTGAGGCCTTGGGCCTTCTCTTGGAAGTTCTGGGTCTGTCTGGCCAGGCTGCAGTTAAGTAATTACAGGTTACAAAGGGCCAGGGCATTCATATGCAAAAGCCTCTGCCGCAGCCTCGGTGGTGCGGGGTCTCAAGGAATCAAAGGGCGGAGCAAGCAGCTATGGCGGAGCCTCAGCCCTGCCCTAAGGAGTCGCGAGTCTCAGTGTCCCAGTAACGGCTGCAAGCACCTCTGAGGGAAAGCCGCCCTCAAGTTCGCCTGCTGCCAAACAGTCCAGTTTCTCCCCGTATGAGTCCTGGGTCCCCAGAGACTTCCCGGAACCAGAGTTCAGAGCCGTCAGGAGCTTGTGACTCCCTCCGGATTAAAAAAGACAGCTGCGTCCTCAGGTGCCAGCCCTTTTCCGTGCGTGCGCAAGCCCCCTACCTCTGCACTTTATTTCTGCAGCTCCTCTGGCTCTCAGTGTGCTTTTCTTTCCTTCTAGTTGCAGAATTTACACTCAGCCATCCTTTCTGTAGTTCTGGATGATGTCCATTTTGTGTTTTTGACGTATTTTTCAATTGTTGTGGGAGGCAGCAATTTCCCGGTGTTTATCTATGCCGCCATCTTAGTTTCTCTCCGGTAGTGATGTTTTCTTCATTTTTCATGTTCTTTGAATTTTGCATTGCTTTCTTTGCATTTGAAATAGTGATTCTCTCTTTAAGTCTTTACTATCTGCCTTCTCCAATGCATCCAAACTCATAATTTGTTACAATGGTGTGTTGGAATTTCTCTGCTGGAAACTTGGACTTCCACAGAGGTTGTTTCACCCATGGGTGATTGTCTAAGACAGTCTGGAGATGGTTCATGGGCCACTACAGAGTCCACAGCCAGGACAGAATATATATGCCTATTACTGGATGCATGGGTCGGGGAAAGACCTCCTGGGTCCCTTGGCATATAGTGCTGGATCTCACGGATTTCAGAAAGTCACTTTTGTTTGTGTACAGATACCAAATTGTTGTTGAGGGTAATACAAATTAGGGAAATTTTCAGCCATGATACTTGACACTTAAAAATTATTAAATTAGCTTGGGCAGAGTGGCTCAGTTGGTTGAGTGTTCTCCTGTGCACCAAAAGTTGCCGGTTCGATTCCCAGTCAGGGCACATACCTGGGTTACAGGTTTGATCCCTGGTTGAGGTGTGTACAGAAGGCAATCAATTGATGTTCTCTCTCTCATCTCTCTCTCTCTCTCTCTCTCTCTCTCTCTCTCTCTCTCTCTCTCTTCATGTCATCTGGTGAGGATTAAAAAAGAAATAATACATTATTAAATTATTGGATGATTGATTCTTATTCTATGGACAAAATGAAAGTATTTTTTAAAGTTACTTCTTTTTTCTTTCTGATTTTTTCTGTTGTTGTTTTTTCCCCTAAAGGTACCACTTTTTTAAAAAAATCTAAACTCAAGATCTCTAAGTTGTCTTTTAGATATTCATCTCTTGACCTAGAGTTTGGTAAATGTAGTTAAAATGTGTACCACCTCTAGTTGTTTATATCTGTATTAACTGCTGCCTGTGGCCTCGCTCATGCTTTTATCACCTTTTTCTGAGCTACTCTTAATTGTCTTCTAATTATTTTTACTACTTCTAGTCTCTCTCCACATTAATCCATCTTTCTGGTGCCAGTGGAACCCTTCTGAAGCACAAGTCAGTTCACACCATATCCTTTAAAATAGACCAGATGGCTATGAGACCATCTGGATAAAATCCAAATTTCCTCTGTGCCATTCAGACCCTTCCACCATCTGGCCTCAATCTGCCTATCCACCCTTTCCTCTCAGCAATTCCTTCCAAATTTGACATGCTGATATTTCCCAAGTGAATTTCTCAAAACACTATTTTCTCAGCTGTTAATAGATGATACATTAAACACATTTCCCATGGCCAAATAAGCTGGGATGGCAATGCTGGCATAAACAGATCCTTGTAGGACTTCTTAGAGATACCTGTGTTGAAAATATGAATATTTGGTAAAACTGTAGAGAAAATAAAAGGAATGATGAACACAAAATTCAGGGTAGTAGTTATCTTGTGTGGAAAGGAGGAAGGTGTGACAAGTGAGGTATATACAAGAGGCTTTAATGATGTTCAGAATTATTCTGTTTCTTAAGTTAGGTAGTATGCACATGGGTGGATGTTATTTGGAAAAGGCCACACTTCTCTCTCATGTTTTAATGTCTCTGAAATTCGGATGGTCTTATAATTACTGAGCACCAACTGACAGTTGTGATGTAGTTGTCTTTACCTTAGAAATTTCTTTCTTTTTTTTATTATTCCTCACCTGAGAATATTTTTCCCATTGATATTTAGAAAGAGTGGAAGGGAGGGGGAGAGACAGAGAGAAACATCGATGTGAGATAGACATATCAATTAATTGCCTCCTACATGAGTCCCAACCAGGGCCAGGGATGAAGCCTACAATCAAGGTACATGTCCTTGACTAGAATTGAACCTGTGACCCTTAATCCCATGAGCCAACACTCTTACCACTGAGCCAAACTGGCTAGGGCTATCTTAGACATTTCTTAACCAATTTATTTTACTTAGGTTTTCCTTGTTTGTATATATGAGTGACATGTGACAAAAATCTAAGTCTGAAAAATCTATTGGTTTAATTACAAAATAAAGATCTAAATGGCAAGAAAAAAAATCATCCCTAAGTTTGTAACAATATATACATTCAAGCTTGATGGTAACATAAGGATCTTCATGGCTGAAGCCAATTTCCCATGACTTGTTTTCTCATTTGGTCAATGTATATTGTAAAGATGTTAAATAGCAAGCTCAGTGACTATTAATATTCAACTCAAATGACCCACTAACATTCTTCACCAAATCTGGCCTTTTCAAAAACAAAAAGCAACAACTGGAAAGACCACTTTGCTAAATATCTAAATAAATGACAATCAGCATTTATGTGCTAACAGGAAAAGGCTACCAGGTTTCCTAAACTCAAGTTGGTCTTAGCTTCTCCTAATTGCAATTAAGCATAGTTCTATATAATAGTAATTAGTTGTGTTCTCAATATCAGAACCATAAAGTCCTTAAGGTACTGTGGCTTCCCACTGAAATCACTGGATAAATCATATAGACAAAAAATCAGCAAAGAAACAGCAATCCTAAATGACTCACTAGATCAAATGGACTTAATTGACATCTTCAGAACATTTCACCCCAGAGCCATGGAATATACGTTCTTCTCAAGTGCACATGGGACATTTTCAAAGACAGACCACATATTGGGTCACAGGCAAAGTCTCTCCAAATTCAAGAAGATTGAAATCATATCAAGCATCTTCTCAGACAACAATGCATAATATTCGAAATAAACTATAATAAAAACAATAAAAAAAATTCAAACACTTGGAAGCTGCATAGCATGCTATCAAACAATGATTGGTTACCAAAGAGATAAACGAAGAAATTAAAAACATCCTGGAAACAAATGACAATGAAAGCACAACAATCCAATATCTGAGAGGATGCTTGGTATGATTTCAATCTTCTTGAATTTGAGGAGACTTTTTTTTTAAATTGCTTAAAGTATTACAAAAAGTATTACATATGTCTCCTTCCCCCCCCCCCCCCCCGCCCTTGACAATCCCCTGGCCTCCCCTCCCCCCCAATGTCTTATGTCCATTGGTTATGCTTATATGCATGCATACAAGTTCTTTGGTTGATCTCTTACCCACCCCCCTCCTGCCCTCCCACCCTCCCTGGCCCTCCTGCTGTAGTTTGACAGTCTGTTCGAGGCAGCTCTGCCTCTGTATCTATTTTTGTTCATAAGTTTATAATGGTCTTTATTATCCAGAAATGAGTGACATCATGTGGTATTTTTCCTTCATTGACTAACTTATTTCACTTAGCATAATGCTCTCCAGTTCCATCCACGCTGTTGCAAATGGTAAGAGTTCCTTCTTTTTTAGAGCAGCATAGTATTCCATCGTGTAGATGTACCACAGTTTTCTAATCCATTCATCTACAGATGGGCACTTAGGCTGTTTCCAGATCTTAGCTATGGTGAATTGTGCTGCTATGAACATAGGGGTGCATATATCCTTTCTGATTGGTGTTTCTGGTTTCCTGGGATATATTCCTAGAAGTGGGATCACAGGGTCAAATGGGAGTTCCATCTGTAGTTTTTTGAGGAAACTCCATACTGTCTTCCATAGTGGCTACACCAGTCTGCATTCCCACCAGCAGTGCACAAGTGTTCCTTTTTCTCCACATCCTTTCCAGCACTTGTCGTTTGTTGATTTGTTGATGATAGCCAGTCTGACAGGTGTGAGATGGTACCTCATTGTTGTTTTGATTTGCATCTCTCGGATGATTAGTGACTTTGAGCATGTTTTCATATGTCTCTTGGCTTTCTGAATGTCCTCTTTTGAAAGGTGGCTATTTAGATTCTTTGCCCATTTTTTGATTGGATTGTTTATCTTCCTTTTGTTAAGTTGTATGAGTTCCCTATAAATTTTGGAGATTAGGCCCTTATCAGATATGACATTGGCAAATATGTTTTCCCACGCAGTGGGTTTTCTTGTTGTTTTGTTGATGGTTTCTTTTGCTGTGCAGAAGCTTTTTATTTTGATGTAGTCCCATTTATTTATTTTCTCTTTAGTTTCCATTGCCCTAGGAGCTGTATCAGTGAAGAAATTGCTTCGGCATATGTCTGAGATTTTGTTGCCTTTGGATTCTTCTAGTATTTGTATGATTTCCCGTCGTATATTTAAGTCCTTTATCCATTTTGAGTTTATTTTTGTGTATGGTGTAAGTTGGTGGTCCAGTTTCATTTTCTTGCATGTATCTGTCCAATTTTCCCAACACCATTTATTGAAGAGACTATCTTGACTCCATTGTATGTTTTTGCCTCCTTTGTCAAATATTAATTGAGCATATTGGTTGGGGCTGATTTCTGGGGTCTCTATTCTATTCCATTGATCTATATGCCTGTTCTTGTGCCAGTACCAGGCAGTTTTGAGAACAGTGGCTTTGTAATACAGCTTGATATCTGGTATTGAGATCCCACCTACTTTGTTCTTTCTCAGGATCGCTGCAGCTATTCGGGGTCCTTTTTTATTCCAGATGAATTTTTGGAGAGTACGTTCTAGGTCTGTGAAATATGCCATTGGTATTTTAATGGGAAGTGCGTTGAATTTATAGATTGCTTTGGGCAGTATGGACATTTTAATGATGTTGATTCTACCAATCCAAGAACATGGTATGTTCTTCCATCTGTTTATGTCTTCCTCTATCTCTTTTTTCAACGTCCTGTAGTTTTCTGAGAAGAGGTCTTTTACCTCTTTAGTTAAGTTTATTCCTAGGTAGCTTAATTTTTTTGGTGCGATGGTAAATGGGATTGCTTTTTTAGTCTCTCTTTCTGCACATTCACTATTGGTGTATAGAAATGCCATAGATTTCTTGGCGTTAATTTTGTATCCTGCTACATTGCCGAATTCTTTTATTAAGTCTAATAGTTTATTGATGGAGTCTTTAGGGTTTTTTAAGTATAATATCATGTCGTCTGCAAATAAGGACAGTTTTACTTCTTCTTTTCTAATTTGGATGCCTTTCATTTCTTCTTGTCTAATTGCAATGGCTAATACTTCCAGTACTATGTCAAACAGGAGTGGTGAGAGTGGGCATCTCTGTCTTGTTCCTGTTCTTAGAGGAAATGATGTTAGTTTTTGTCCATTGAGTATGATGTTGGCTGTGGGTTTGTCATATATGGCTTTTATTATGTTGAGGTATGATCCTTCAATTCCCACCTTGCTGAGAGTTTTTATCAAAAATGGGTTTTGAATTTTGTCAAACGCTTTTTCTGCATCAATTGATATGACTATGTGGTGTTTTTCTTTCAATTTGTTTATGTGCTGTATCACGTTCATTGATTTGCGGATATTGTACCATCCTTGCATCCCTGGGATAAATCCTACTTGGTCATGGGGTATGATCTTTCTGATGTACTGCTGGATCCGATTTGCTAAGATTTTGTTGAGGATTTTGGCATCTATGTTCATGAGGGATATTGGCCTGTAATTCTCTTTCATTGTGTTGTCTTTACCTGGTTTTGGTATTAGGGTGACGCTGGCTTCATAGAATGAGTTTGGAAGTGTCTTCCTCTTGGATTTTTTGTAGTAGTCTGAGGAGGATAGGTTTTAGTTCTTCCTTGAATGTTTGGTAAAACTCCCCTGTGAAGCCGTCTAGCCCTGGGCTTTTGTTTGATGGAAGCTTTTTGATGACTGCTCAATTTCTTCCATAGTTATTGGCCTATTGAGATTTTTAGATTCTTCCTGATCAAGTTTTGGAATGTTGTATTTTTCTAGGAATATGTCCATTTCCTCCAAGTTGTCTAGTTTGTTGGAGTAGAGTTGTCCATAGTATTTATTAACAATCATTTGTATTTCTGTTGGATCTGTTGTTATTTCGCCTCTATCATTTCTGATTTTGTTGATTTGGGTCCTTTCTCTTTGCTTCTTGGTGAGCCTGGCTAGAGGTTTGTCAATCTTGTTTATCCTTTCAAAGAACCAGGTCTTTGTTTCATTGATTTTCTGTATTGTTTTTTTGGTCTCTATGTCATTTATTTCTGCTCTAATCTTTATTATTTCCTTCCTTCTACTCACGCTGGGCTTTTCTTGTTGCTCTCTTTCTAATTCATTGAGCTGTAGAGTTAGATGATTTACTACCATTTTTTCTTGTTTGTTGAGATAGGCCTGTAGAGCTATAAACTTCCCTCTCAGGACTGCTTTCATTGCGTCCCAAAGGTTTTGGATTGTTGTGTTTTCATTGTCATTAGTTTCCAGGATGTTTTTAATTTCTTCTTTGATCTCATTGGTAAACCAATCAATATTTAATAACGTGCTATTCAGCTTCCAAGTGTTTGAGTATTTTGAGTTGTTTTTGTTGTAGTTTATTTCTAATATTATGGCCTTGTGGTCTGAGAAGATGCTTGGTATGATTTCAATCTTCTTGAATTTGGGGAGACTTTGTTTGTGACCCAATATGTGGTCTATTTTTGAAGATGTCCCATGAGCACTTGAGATGAACGTATATTTTGTGGCTTTGGGGTGAAGTGTTCTGGAGATGTCAATTAAGTCCTTCTGATCTAGTGAGTCATTTAGGATTGCTGTTTCTTTGCTGAGTTTTTGTCTAGCGGATTTATCCAGTGATGTCAGTGGTGTATTAAAGTCCTCTACTATGATTGTATTGTTGTCGATCTCTCCCCTGATATCTTCCAGGAGTTTTCTTATGTATGTGGGTGCTCCTGCATTGGGTGCATATATGTTTATCTGGTTTATATCCTCTTGTTGTATTGATCCCTTTAGTATTATGAAGTGGCCTTCCTTATCTCTTGTTATGGCCTTCACATTGAGGTCTATTTTGTCTGATATAAATATTGCTACCCCAGCTTTTTTTTCCTTTCCATTTGCCTGAAAGATATTTTTCCATCCCTTCACTTTCAGTCTGTGTGAGTCCCTTCTAATGAGGTGGGTCTCTTGTAGACAGCAAATATATGGGTCATGTTTTTTTATCCATTCAGCCACTCAATGTCTTTTGATTGGACCATTTAGTCCATTTACGTTTAAAGTTATTATTGAAAGGTACTTGTTTGTAGCCATTTCTATTTTTTTGTGTGTCTGTTTTCTTTCTGGGCTTTTTAGTTATTCTTTTTACACCAGTCCCTTTAGTATTTATTGCATTGCTGGCTTGGTGGTAATAAACTCCCTTAGCCTTTTTTTTGTCTGTGAAGCTTCTTATTTCCCCTTCAATTTTGAATGATAGCCTTGCTGGATAGAGTATTCTTGGATTCAGTCCTTTGCTTTGCATCACTTTGTAAATTTCCGTCCATTCTTTTCTGGCCTGATGTGTTTCTGTTGAGAAGTCATTTGATAATCTTATGGGGGATCCTTTGTTGGTAACTCTCTGTTTCTCTCTTGCAGCCTTTAAGATTCTTTGTCATGTACATTTGCCATCGTTATTATGATGTGTCTTGGTGTGGGTCTTTTGGGGTTCATCTTGCCTGGGACTCTCAGTACTTGTGTAACTTTTTTCTTCCCCATATCTGGGAAGTTTTCTGACATTATTTCTTCAAATAGATTTTCTAATCCTTGCTGCTCTTCTTGTCCTTCTTGCAGCCCTATTATGTGTATGTTACTTCATTTCATGTTGTCCCGAAGCTCCCTTAGGCTCTCCTCCTGCTTTTTAATTCTTTTCTCCAGTTGCTGTTCAGATTGAGCTTTTTTCTACGCCTTATCTTCTAATTCCCTAATTCGGTCCTCTGCTTCTTCTAGTCTGCTGTTGAAACTTTCCATGGTGTTTTTGATTATAGCTATATCACTTTTCATGTCTTCCTGATTCTTGCATAGGTTGTTGATTTTCTCATCCATCCGGTGAATGAATTGTACAACCATTATTCTGAATTCTTTTTCTGTCATGTTGCATGCTTCAACTTCATTAATTTCCTTTCTTGGCGACTCTTCATTGTCTTTCCTCTGGGTGTTGTTTCGTCTCTTCATTCTGATTATCTCCCGATGGTTCAAACGTCAAGTTGCGTGGGCCTGGGCCATGTGCAGTGGGAGCCTCCCACCCCCCTAGTGTCACTGAAGAGCCCTGACACTAAGATGTGTAGTTGTTGTGGGTTGGTGGGAACCAGGCTCGCTCAGAGTCAGTGTTGTCAGCGCTCAATGTGGCCTCGTACGCGCCCTTAGAATCAGGGACCCTGCCTGCACCGTGCTGAAACAGAGACCCCCCTGAAGCGTGTTGAAAACCAGAGCCCCCTAGCATGCACCAGGAGTCAGAGTTCCCCAAGAATTCAGTATCAGAGTCTCTGTTGCTTTGCATGACCTTGCCTTGAGATCCAGGGTCCCTGTGTGGCCTTGCACCAGGAATTGGAGTCACTGGCTCTTAGTATGAATGCACAGGAAATCAGGATCTCAGGCGCAGGTGATAAAAAACACAGTCAACTCACTGGTGCTTGGTGCTGCCTCCTGCCCAGAGAAGCGACGTCCCTGGGCCTGTGATACGTGGGACAAATTCCCGGTGTTCGCGGGATTGCTTCCAGCCCAGGGCTCCTGAACCTGGCCCTACACGGGATCAGTTCCAAGGTGCTTGCGCACTTCCAGGCTAAAGTTCCTGGAGCGCTGAGGCCCCGGCAAGGGGTGGGTCTATCAGTTAGTTACTCTGGCGCTGCCCTCAAGCCTGCGGGAATGGGGGATGGGCTCTGTTACTCACGGAACTGCTGTGGGGGTTTCTGAACTTTTGGTGTCCGCAGGTCTGTAGCTGTGGTCACAAGTCTCTGTCCCCAGTGGCTGCAGGGTCCTGGTATGCGTCTGAGATCAAACTGGGTGGTGCTGAGGCCAGGATCCGTCTCAAGCAGCTCTGTTTCCCAAGATGGTGTGGTCGCCGTGCCTGCGCTGGCTGCCCAGGAGTATCGGCGCAGGGAGCGGGACTCCGCTGCCTAAGACTGCCCGGTTTAGCAGCCTCTTAGAAAACCTGCAGAATCTAACTGTCCCTAGCTCATACACACACACCACACACATCCACACACTCCTCTATCACTTCCTTGCGCTCTCACACTCTCTCCCTCCCTACCTTCCTGCTGGTCGCCATTTTCTCCGACCAGCCCTTTTCAACAATCCAAAATCTATGGGACACAATGAAAGCAGTCCTGAGAGGGAAGTTTATAGCTCTACAGGCATACCTCAAAAAACAAGAAAAAATGGTAGTAAATCATCTAACTCTACAATTCAAAGAATTAGAAAGAGAGCAACAAGAAAAGCCCAGAGGGAGCAGAAGGAAGAAGATAATAAAGATTAGAGCAGAAATAAATTACATAGAGACCAAAAAAAAAAAAAACAATACAAAAAAATCAATGAAACCAAGAGCTGGTTCTTTGAAAGGATAAACAAGATTGATGAACCTCTAGCCAGGCTCACCAAAAGCAAAGAGAGAAGACCCAAGTAAACAAAATCAGAAATGAAAGAGGTGAAATAACAACAAACCCCAGAGAAATACAAAGGGTTGTTAAAAAATACTATGAACAACTCTACTCCATCAAACTAGACAACCTGGAGGAAATGGACATATTCCTAGAAAAATAAAAACTTCCAAAACTGAATCAGGAAGACTCTAAAAATCTCAATAGGCCAGTAACTATGGAAGAAATTGAAGCAATCATCAAAAAGCTTCCAGCAAACAAAAGACCGGGGCCAGATGGCTTCAGAGGGGAGTTTTAGAAAACATTCAAGGAAGAACTAAAACCTATCCTCCTCAGACTATTCCAAAAAATTCAAGAGGAAGGAACAATTCCAAGCTCATTTTATGAAGTCAGCATTACCCTAATACCAAAACAGGTAAAGACAACACAATGAAAGAGAATTACAGGCTAATATCCCTCATGAACATAGATGCCAAAATACTCAACAAAATTCTAGCAAATCTGATTCAGCAATACATAAGAAAGATCATACACCATGACCGAGTAGGATTTATCCCAGGGATGCAAGGATGGTACAATATCCGCAAATCTATAAACACGATAAATCACATAAACAAATTGAGAGATAAAAATCACATAGTCATATCAATTGATGCAGAAAAAGCATTTGTCAAAATCCAACACCCTTTCTTGATAAAAACCCTCAGCAAAATGGGAATAGAGGGATCATACCTCATCATTATAAAAGCCTTATATTACAAACCTACAGCCAACATCATAATCAATGGGGAAAAATTAAAACCATTTCACCTAAGAACAAGAATGAGACGGGGATGCCCACTCTCACCACTCCTGTTTGACATAGTTCTGGAAGGGCTAGCCATAGCAATTAGACAAGAAGAAGAAAGAAAAAGAATCCAAATTGGAAAAGAAGACATAAATCTGTCATTATTTGCAGATGACATGATACTGTACATAGAAAACCCTAAAAACTCCATCAAAAAGTTATTAGACTTAATAAATTAATTTGGCAATGTAGCAGGATACAAAATTAACACTGAGAAATCTATGGCATCACTATACACCAATAGTGAACTTACAGAAAGAAAGATGAAAAAAAAACCAATCCCATTTACCATCGCACCAAAAAATTAAGATACCTAGGAATGAACTTAACTAAGGAGGTGTAAGACCTCTACTCAGAATACTACAGGATGCTGAAAAAAGAGATAGAGGAAGACATAAAGAGATGGAAGAACATACCGTGTTCATGGATTGGTAGAATTAACATTATTAAAATGTCCGTACTACCCAAAGCAATCTATAGATTCAATGCACGCCCCACTAAAATACCAATGGCATATTTTGCAGACCTAGAACGAACTCTCCAAAAATTCATCTGAAATTAAAAAAAGACCCCGAATAGTTGCAGCAATCCTGAGAAAGAAGAACAAGTTAAGAGGAATCTCAATACCAGATATCAAGCTGTATTACAAAGCCACTGTTCTCAAAACTGCCTGGTACTGGCACAAGAACAGACATATAGATCAATGGAATGGAATAGAATAGAGAATCCAGAAATTGACCCAAACCACTA